>NC_140936.1:110057310-110699810 GCF_014529385.1 Adiantum capillus-veneris
ATCACTGAGGTTAGAAGGTTTCTGGGAGCATGTGTCTTCTATGTTATTTGGATTCCACATTATGCACATGTAGCTGATCCTCTTTATCAGCTGCTTAGAAAGAATCAAAAGTTTAAATGGACAGAAGCACATGTAAAATCCATGAAAAAGCTAAAGGAGTTACTCCAGTCAGCAACGACTTTGAGAAAGGTAGACTATGAGTGTCAAAGGCCAGTGATTGTGATAGTAGATACCAGTCCTACAGGGATTGGATGGGCAATAGGGCAAGATGACAAAGAAGGAGACATGTATGTGGTAAGATTTGGAGCAAAGGTACTAAGTGCTCGCCAAAGAAACTATCCACAGATAAAGAGAGAGTTATGGGGTATGGTTACAACCTTGAAAAGTGGGAAAGAGTACCTAATTAGTGCATGTGTGGTTGTAGAAACAGATTGTCTACCACTTCTTAGGATGATTACAAGCTGCTCAACACCAGACATTGCTATGTTGCGGTGGATTGCCTACATTAAGTCCTTAAATCCCGAGTTTAAGCACATTGCAGGTAAAGACAATACAGTGGCAGATATGCTATCAAGGCCATGGTATGAAGATGAGTCACAAATGATTGATGAGGGAGATGATGTAGGCACAAAATTCTATTCTATCTCTCATGTCAAAGGTAACAATGTCTGCATGACTAATTCACTTGAATTGTTCTTGAAAGATCTTTATGAAGGTGATTGGATTTCTATTGGAAGGTACTTGAGTACTCTAACAAAACAGGATGATTGGTCTGAACAAGAATTCAAGAGGATACGCACGAAAGCATATGGGTACTTTTTAAGGGATGGTTACTTGTGGAAGCATCCTAAACAAAAGGGTGCTACACCACAATGGGTCATATGTAAAAAAGAGACTCAAGTAAAGCTCATGCAAGAGTTTCATGAGAGTCTATGGGCTGGACACAGGGGTGTGTGGGCAACCTTCTCCAAGTTGAAAGAAAATACTGGTGGAAGGGTATGTATAAAGATGTATCTCAGTTTGTAGAGTCATATGTAACTTGTCAAATGTATTCAAATGTTCGACATCGTGATGGATTGCACCCTACATATCCACTAGCCATGCACTGTAAATGGGTTGTGGATCTAGTCACGATTCCTTTAGGACTCTGGCAGATGAGATACTTGGTTCTTGCACGAGAGGACCTAACTAACCAGGTTGAAGGAAGAGCATTAAGAGCTAAGACCATAGAATCTGTGTGCAAATTCCTTCTTGATGAGGTGATTTGCCGTTATGGTTGTGTGGGAAAAATCACTACAGATCGAGGTGAACTGGATGCCGAAGAAGCAAGGGAGTTCTTTTCTAGATTAGGGATCAAGCTTTCTCTTACTACAGCTTACAACCCTGAAGGCAATGGAAAGAGTGAAAGAGGGCATCCTCCTATCATCAAAGCTTTGGCCAAGTCTTGCGAAGGAAGAGTTGGTGAGTGGCCAAAATTGTTACCATATGCTTTATGGGTTGATCGTACAACACATAGCTCAGTAACTGGCTACATGCCTGCGGAGCTAATGCATGGTCAAAAGCCAGTGATGCCTATTGAGGATACAATTCCCACATGGAATGTACTACCTTGGCAAGAGGGGCTTAGTAGGGAAGATCTCCTTGCACTGCGTATAAGGCAGCTATAGAGAAGACCTGGAGACATTGAAGCTGCAAAAGAATGACTCAAAAATGCAAGGTTGAAAAACAAGGACTATTTTGATAAGCGACATCGACTCAGGAGCAAAGCAATTGACAAAGGTGACAGGGTTTTAGTGTATGATAGTAGCCTTGATAACCAGCACACAGTCATGCGTAAGTTCTCAAAAAGATGGTTTGGACCGTATGTTGTAAAGCATGTGCATGAAAATGCTACTTACAGCTTGTCTGAACTAGATGGTACAGAAGTAAAGATTCCCATTGCAGGAAAAAGGATTAAAATGTTTAAGAGAAGAGGAGACAATGATCTAGAAGATATGGATGAGGAAGAAGAGAAAAACACAGGTGAAGATCAAAGTGAACATGAAGCTCTGGAATCATCCAGTGAAGAAGAAGACAAGGAAGATGTACAAGAGGTCTAATCTTACAAAGAGACAATGTGGCACATATTGGAGGATGTGCAGGTTTAGAGGGGGTGGATGTCGTGCTGTGACACGTACATAGTGGGAACGCATGCTACAAGATCTATCTTGTATTTTTTAGATACATAATTATATTTCCTATAGCGTACATATGCATATTTAAGTATAATAATAATCCTTCTATCTCATCCTATTATTTTTCTCAAGGGTAACATATCCTTACTTTACCATCAGAAAATACTATGGGAAAAGCATCAATGGGTCCGTCTCTTTAACTTGGGGCAAAAAGCATTGATTCTTTATTTCTACTATTTCATTATCATCTCACACCCTAGCTAGATCCTATATCTAGGGTAAACTCCAATATATGTATATTCTATGTATTTTTTATACTTTTCTTATATTTCTTTTTAAATAGCTATTAGGAGAGAATCAAATCCTAGTGGGACACTAGGTGGCATGATTTCAAAGATACACTTATTTTAATGCATTATTGCAAGCATGATTACAAAACTTTGTCAAGGAGCAATGTCATGCTTTCATATGGCATGAGGTGTCCTTTGGAATTAAATGAAAGTCTAGGCTAAGGAGACCACATGAAGACTTTTGCTGCCATAAATGGACCCTATTTTGATGAATTTTTTACACAAGGTTCCAATCTGAATTGGAAAACGATTTTAAAATGAAAATCGTAGCTAATGAGCTGAAGTTTTTTCTCATATTTTTACTTTTTTATTTGGAGCCACGGTTGAGGAGATATGATCAAAATACTCGACCCCAGTCTGCCCACATCATGCAAGGACAGCTCATTTCCAACTTTTCCAATTCATGTTCACACTGGCTCCTCTCTTCTTGTGTAAACCCTTGGGGGTTCCCTTCACCTATAAAAGGGCATCTTTTCTTCCTTGGAAAGAACTCAAGCATTCAAGCCATTGATGAGAGGAATTCTTGAGGGAGTGAGTAGTAATGCCTAATTGTACTTAGCCCCATTAACATAAGCCCAAGCCTACACTTTCTCCTAGAGGAAGACTAGCCATTCTTGTACGCTATCCTTGGAAGATCAACTCTAATCAAAGAAGGTGTTTTACTTGGCGTATCAATCAACATTGAATTCTCCCCTCTTCTTCTCTCTCCCATCAATAATGGTGCCGAAGGGTTTCAAGTAAGATGTGTTCTACATTGATGTTTTCTTGATTTCTTGTTGTTTTCATTTTCATCTCTAATCCAACATATATATATGTATCTAATCTCATCTCCTTAACCAAACCTATCTCTCTCATTCTTAGTAATTCATCCTCTCTAGGTTCTCTTTGCTACAGGTACATCTCTCCCCGCAGTATCCTTATTGCCTACGTGCAAGAATAGGGCTTGGGAGGGAAACTTCTCATCTCTTCACTTCTCTCATATCTACATTTCTCACATACTATCCTAGATGAATAACCCACATGATGATCATTTCTATCGCTTTCACTCTGTACGATCTATTAGAATTAACGTATGGATTAGCCGTAAAATACACTTTCAACAACGTATAGTGTTTCTCTTCGGCCCTGAAAGGCTCAATGAAATACTTCTATTACCGGATCCCATCATACTACCTCTCATAGACTATAATTTTTCTTTTGATGTAAGCGTAGTTATCTTGCTATGAACCAAGAGGATTTGTACACACAATTAATCCCAATCACTAGACAAAATATCTATATTATGGTAAGCACAAAACTATAATTCCAAAGAACAATTCGTAGCCTATTTGGTCAGCCAAGATTGAATGCCATTAACTCATCCATTAACCCTTTCATATTACCCATGATACGATATGACCATAGCCTTGATGTTTTCATCTTCGTATTGTTTTAACATTCTCTTTTGCGTTCTTTCTTTGTGTGTGTGTGAGTGCAAAAGAGAAAGAGTGAGTCTTCTTTGATTGCACTTCTTTCCAAACCCTAGTCTTCATGGCATCTATTGTTTAACTCCTTCATATAGTTTTTGTTGAGTTCTCTCACAAACTCTCACAGCCATAAGCTCGGTGCTTTCCGGGCAAGACCGCAAATTTCTCGACCCCGGGCTAACAGAATGCTCAGGTGATCTATTGACACTCCTCACTGAGACACTGTAAATCTTGTTTTTCCCATAGTTGATGTATTATCATGTGTATACATGCAGGGCTTCAAACAAGCGGATACAGAGCATGTGTCACATGTGGACCTAGACTGAATGCACGTAGGGCGCCCTCACTGAAGAAGCAAATCTACGAAGGTCATCAAGCGTATCTTCCAGAGAATCATGTGTTACGCGATGGCTTTTTGGGAAGAGAGCCACCAAGGATGTCTGCACAAGCATGGTTAGAGCAGAAGGAGATTTGTGATGACGGATTGCCCCCACGGATGAAGAGACTATCTCTATGGTACGAGTTACCATACTGGCCCCGACTCATGATCAATCACTTGCTGGATCCAATGCACATATTCAAGAATGTGGGTAATCTACTATGGGACCATCTGACCGGCAAGAAAGATACTTTGGGAGCCAAAGTTGACCTTAGAAATGTGGATCGTATGGAGCAATATTGGCCGCAAACAGCGTCTGATGGATCGATAAAACTCCCTAAAGCACCATGGATTTTCACAGGAGCCCAAGAACGCAAAGTAAAAGAGACCATTCGATCTTTGCGGACCCCCACTGGCGTAATGCACTCAGTCCGAACGTGTTTTACTAAAGAAGGAAAGCTTACCCGTTTGAAGTCACACGATTGGCATAAAATGTGTCAGGTACGATCATAGTGGACTTTAATATCATTGCATAAAATGTGGACTTTAATATCATTGCTGCACATACTTTACAGTTTATTTTACCGGTTGCCATTGAGGGATGTTTGTCTCTCGACATCCGTAACACAATCTACAAACTTGCAAAGCTGGTGCAATGGATCTCACAAAAGGAGATCAACGTAGACTCCATACCATTCGCCAAACTAAATGCTGCGGAGCTTGTGTGCATGTTTGAGAAACATTTTCCTACTACCATGCTAACCATTCAGGTGCATCTTCTTGTTCACATAGTTGATGAGGTGGAAATAGCTGGCACAGTTCATTCCAGATGGATGTTCTTATTAGAACGTTTCATGAAAACGCTTAAGGGATATGTGCGTCAAAAGGCACATCCGAAGGGT
The DNA here is from genome assembly GCF_014529385.1 of Adiantum capillus-veneris. Lineage (NCBI taxonomy): Eukaryota > Viridiplantae > Streptophyta > Polypodiopsida > Polypodiales > Pteridaceae > Adiantum > Adiantum capillus-veneris. Next base: position 110,062,582 of record NC_140936.1, read on the forward strand.
AGCATGGCAGAAGGTTGGTTGGTATCAGAGTCCCTAGTGTACATTGGAGAGTGGCTAGACGGGTTTGGTAAAGCTCGGGACACGCTATGGCGAACCATAGATGATGAGCGCATATCTGGGATTGTCATGTGCAATCTCGGTGTTGAGAAGAAGATGACGGAAGATCTAGAGGCTAAAATCAACCGATTTTGCATGCTTCACAATCCAGTGATGTAAAAGTGGATTTCACAATATGAGGATGCAAAGCAAGAGCGACAAAGGGCACGAATCGAGTGGAGACGGGGAAGACGACCACCGATGCACTATCCGATGGTTCTGGAGAGCCTACCAACATTCATGAGCTTAAGATGGTTGCACAACCAATTGAAAAGCACACAACAATGCGGTGACGAAGTGACTGAGGAAGAGTGGGAGTACTCTTGGGGTTGCGTGACCAAGGTAAGTTTGCAATGTACGACTAGCTAGTGACTTTATTTCTAAACGTTTGAATGGCCACTCATAATCTTTGTTCGTTGTAGTATAAGTCATACACAGCAGCATGGTGTAAAGGTCGACATTTTAGGGTGGAACGGATCGACAAAAAGCGTTTTACTCAATATTGTGGAATCATGGCAAAATTTGAACAGTCTAGTCGACGACGTTCCTCTGATGCAGATCCTGTGGTGGCGGAACTCACTTACTTCGGCATGCTACAAGAGATTTTGAGGATCGATTACAGAGGATTTTTTGTCGACTTGTTCGACGTGCAATGGTTCAAGATAATCATGGAGGGTCGCAATGCTACTGTGCGTAGAGGAGAGTCTGGTTTTCTTGAGGTGGATTCTACTAAGAAATGGAATGACCTAAGAGACACTTTCGTACTACCCGAGCATTGTGAACAAGTAAGTATGTAAATAGTTAACATCCCCCTTTTACAAGTTATGTGCTTGAAAGCTCTCATGTAAGTTATGTGGCTCTGGCAGGTAATATTTCATCCTACAAAGTCTACATCAAACTGGTGGTACGTCATAGAGGTAGCCCCTCGTAGTGCAAGGACGTATGAAGGCTACCATGTGCCAATCACAACGGCATCAATGGAGGAGATCAGAGAAGATGCTCAATCAGAAGCCGTTGCGGTGGTGCCAGACGAGCATCAAGATGCTACTACTCTATATGGGGTGCATGCAGAGGAGCTACAAAATGAAACAGAGGATATGTGTTTAAACGGAGAGCTCTATATAGATATAGGAAGTTATGCTGAGTTATGCGAGGATAAGAGAGAGATCTCTTAAAGCCACAAATATTGTATTTGAACAATTTTGCTCCGTGTTATAAAAGCTTTGGCTCTCTAAGTACCTTCCATGGTGTATAACGCTCTTTTCTACTCGCGCTCACATCTTTTGATTGAAAATTCTGAGTTATCGACTTGCCTCTTCTATCACTCAATTCATTGCGTCATTGTATTTATATGCATCATTACGTCATTGTATTTAATGGTCTTTGCGTCATTGTCTACTCTATTCATTCAATATTAAGTTTAAATATTCGTGTGTTTAATGCAGGTATGGATGATGAGGATTTTCTTTCTTCTTTGTCACCGCAGCAGAGACAGTGGTACGTGAAGCGTCATCGCTCTGGCGCATCATCGCGCGTTCCTACTCCATCCGCATCTCCCTCTCTTTCGGAGCATTCGGCGTGCTCCGAAGCTTCGGCGTCAACGAGACGAGCTTCACACTCGTCTAGACACCGGCGCTCTAGTGGTGGCGGTGGCGGTTGTTGTGGGGATTCCACCGCCGATGCCTCCACACCGCCTCGTGTTCGACGAGGCTCTTTACCCTCCCCTTCTTTGTCCGCCCCCACACCAGTCACAACATCGCCATCTACGCCAGGTTTTGCGCGGCTGACTGTTCCTAGCAGCTACACACCTCTACCTACTCCGCCAGGAGCCACCCCACTCGACACTCCTCGCTTCGGGGCCCAGACGCCGGTGGAGACACCTGACGTCCGTACCCCCATCGACACGCCGCTACAGACCCCTGCCGGGACACCCAGGCTCACGCGTCACCGGCCAGAGGGCTTGCCTTACTCCGTTGACTTCAGCGGCGGCATCATCATGGATGATGACAGCAAGAAGGTGATCTCGCGCATGCGTGGTCTTTGCTCTCAGCTGTTTAGACACTACATACTAAACAAATGGAGTGAAGTACCGAGTGATTTAAAAAACAGAGTCATCAGCATATTTCATGATGAGTTTCCCGTTCCAACACGGGATCAGCGCTTCAATGAAGACCTGATAAATATTCGAATGCGCAAATACTGCAAACACAAGCGTTCCAAAGTGCAAAAAGCAATCAAGCATGGGTGGAACAGGCCACATTGGATGGCCAAAGAAGATTGGAAGAATGCGAAGAAAGCAGCGCGCGAGAATCCCAACAAGTGGAAGCAACAAAAGGATGCAGCCAGAGCGCGAGTAGAGGCAGGGAGCTCGCACCACTTGGGGAGTGGTGGATGGGCATCATTTGAGGCCGATTTTGTAAGTGTTTTCGCATTGCTCTTTATGTTCGATAGTTTAGGGTTTATGAGTTTTTTAATTCTAACATAATGAAATCTTTGTATGTTTTGACAGTGGTCGATGACAGGACGTGATCCCACACCGTACGAGCGCGAGTACGCAGGCAGGAAGGGCTTAAACGCCCTGATGGACATTCTCAGTTCTCGCGGCGGCATGGTTAGTATTAGGGTTTACTCTTTTCTATTTTTTGTATTGTTTTATAAATGTCGTTATATGTTTATACTTACTGAAAGCTGTCTTATTGTCTTTTTTTGCAGAATCCGACAGATACGCCGCTTGGATGCGATGAGACGTCTGACTAGACGACGTCAGTTTAGCCGTAGCTAGATAGCATTAGTTTAGGGTTTCTCATAGCTTATGTATCATGAGACGGATTTTATACGTCTTTTTGAACCATGTATATTATTACATTTGTCACCGCAGTTCATTTTGCCAATCAATTCTTTATGCCTATGATGTTGTACAATTGTCATTATTACATTTGCCAATCAATTCATTTTACCTATGATGTGTACAATTGTCAATTTTACGCTTGTCAATTTTGCAAACAATGCGTCTTGTGGGTGACTATTTTGGGTCTATTATCTACCCTTGCACTTTTTAAAAAAAGTGAATCAAGTACAATATGGTTGATGGGTGGCAGGGCATTCAATGCCCTGTCACCAAAAAAAAATTCTCTCGGGCGTTGCTATAACCGTCGCTATTTATGGCTCTGTAGCGTCGCTATGAGCGTCGCTATAGACTTCTGTGTAAACGTCGCTATAACCGTCGCTATAGGCGTCGCTATAACCGTCGCTATACGCGTCGCTATATAGAGACGCTCATAGCGACGCCTGTAGCGACGGTTATAGCGACGCTCTCGTAGCGACGGTTTTAGCGACGCCGGGGGTTATAAAAACCCAGTGTATTTCCGTCGCTAACAGCGTCACAAGAGCACACAACCTCTTGTATTGAAATTCAACATGATCCCTACTCAAGTGGGGGCAAGCCCTCATTGTAGAAGCTAGAGAGAGACCACGCTCATCCTTACACAAGGCAAGCTTGGTACAAAGAAAGCAGCTAGGACACTTGTAAAGAGCCTCCTCATGTTGCCCTCATGGTGTACCTAAAGCCTATTGGTTGGCCTCCCAAGGGGTCCAATGATAATTTAGTTAATTAAATTAATTGTTTATGCATTTATCAGGTCCTCTATCTTAAAGGGGAAAGGGGGACACTTGTCCCAAGGCTACCCTTGTTGCATGATATGCACTAAGCATGTGATTGGCCAACCTTGAGGAGGTCCAATCAAGTGCAAGTGAGTGCTAGAAGAGGGGTCCGCCGACCAAAGCAAGGAGGGGAATATCTTGGGGGGTATACTCTCCCACACACACACACACACACACACACACACAGACTCTGATTGTGTGGAGTGCAAAGTGCAAGAGCTCCATCTCCTTCTCCAAGCTAGTAGAGAAGTTGAGAGCCTACACCAACACTCTTGGCTATGGAATGCAAATCCAACCAAGAGACGTGCTTCAATGTTTAAGCTTGCCATCTTCTCCATCTTCATTACTATGCTATTATGTATGCTAGCAAGAAGAGTGATGATAAGAGAGAAATTATTTCTTTCTCCTATGAATGTTTCTTCTTCATGTTCCCTACTACCCTTATTCCCCGCTAGCTCTCTCCACCTTTGAAGGTGTTTGAGATCTTGAGACTGAGATTGGGGATAGTTAATGCTTTTTACAAAGTCTATGTTATGCTCGTGATGCATGAATCTTTCCATGTTCATTGCATCACCTAGGTCACAAGGAACATAAAGATTGTATTGTACAAAGTCTCTCTTGATGGGAGAACCTATAATACAAAAGCCTATTGGAGGGTGGATGGGCTTCACATAAATCTGGTCCTCAACTGTTGTCAAGTTCTCTAAACTCTCTCTCTTGTAGGAGTATTGTTCATGCCATGTTAATTAAGTACTATGATTATGTTGCTACTTTGTAATTAAGTACTATGGTTATGTTTCTACCGTCTCACAAAAATGTTCTCTCTAGTTTTCTAATTCCGCTATTCTCAAAGTTCATAGGCCATTTCCATTACATTGGCATCATAGCTATTGGTTTCTCTTTTCTTGCTTAAGAAGAGAGGTCCTTAAGTTTTCTATGAAAGGTTGGGCCTATTTATTACAATAGGGTAATTAAGAGAGGGATCTATTATCTTGGCTGAGAAGGACTTAGTTTGAGGTACACCGTTGGGAACTATAGTCTTAATAATGGACCCTCTTGGGGCTTGCCTTTGGATTTACCATTATTGAGCTATGAGAAAGCTCAACAGGAAGCATAATCAATTAATGAGCAATGCTAGACCCTCTCCACTAGTCTTTGCAATCAACAATGTCTAAACCACGGGTGTGGGTGCTTGAGAATTGATTTTCAAAGGTACATAATGTTGACGATGGAAGACCGAGACGAGAGAGAGAGAGAGAGAGAGAGAGAGAGAGAGAGAGAAGACTCCACAATTGCAAACCCCAAAGTGTGTCTACTAATCACACTAGATGTGTTTATATAGAGGGGACCAGGGTGGGGGTGTTGAGCTATATATAGTATCTCTATATATATCACCCTGGTCTCCTCTATATAGAGGGGACCAGGGTGATATATATAGAGATACTATATATATCTCAACACACAACTTGACGTGGCTTCCATCCTGTAAACAACATCAACTCAAGAAACATATCGAGATGTGAAGGTTAGAAATAAATACATCACATTATCTTTAGAGACGGTTCGCGACGCTGCTCTAGAGATGCCATAGAAACCAACATAATGCCGATGCAATCACATGTGTAGATGACATAGAAACAAATGTAACATCAATGAATAACATGTGCACAAATATATACAAATCCATCATGTAATAAATACATTGGGACCCCCAAGATCTCAACTAAGAGTTGTCATCATCATGGCTTTACATACCATGGCATCACGGTGTTCACCATGGCATTAAGACGAAAAAATTTGAAATAGCAATCATCATGGCTTTACGTACCATGGCATTAGAGACGCTTTCAAAAAACTTTGAAATACCAATCATCATGGCTTTACATACCATGGCATCACGGTATTCACCATGGCATAAGAGCGCTCAGAAAAGCTTTGAAATACCAATCATCATGGTTTTACGTACCATGACATCAGAGACGTTTTCTTCAAACAAATAAAAATTATAAAATAGTAATCACCATCATGGCTTTACGTACCATGGAATTAGAGACGCTAGTTTTGTGCAAAATTTGCAAAACCTCAAGACAATGATGAGTCAATAGATAACTGCTTTGTAAAATCACGTGAAATATTTTATGAAAAATCATGACGAGATTAGTAGCATGTATCAAGAACCAAAGCCATGATTAATGGAGAAAATAAAAACACAACAAATAATATCACCTTGAACCATAGATGAAGATAATAAAGACGCATAATGTAACTTCACCCATATTTGTGAACCTTGTCGCTTCTACGTCATGATGTACATGAAGCCCGTTGACAACATTTCACGCTATACTAGGCTATGTGATTGAAGGCAAAAGAAACCCACACTATACTTGACAGAAGCTTGCTACACATAGCATGACAAAATTGTCTCTATATTGATCCTCGATAGTTCTACGTCAATATAGATGCCTTGCTTACAGATACACACAAGCACATCCATGAAAATCCACTCGATCATCAACACTGGTTACAATAACGTGGTGTTTCTTTTAATAAAGCATGCAAGTTAAAACAGATCACGATAAAAATAGCATTCCTCGACCCGTTGTTGATTGGAGCGGGTGGTCGTAGCCCTTTCGAGGCACTTGTTAAGTTGGGAGTGGTGGATCTTAGTGAAGGTCGTAGCCATTGTGAGGCAGTGCAAAAGCTGTGACTCAAAACGACACAGCACCGGATCAAACACAAACCACCTTGGCTCTGCTGGATGAACCATCTCTTATACATACATCAGGCTGGTCTTATACGATCAGGCTGTACCAAGGCGGCCTAGAAGAAAAATTTATAAACCTTCGTTAGCATGGGAGCTGGACATGAGCATAGTAGGAATACAGGCCCACTTACGATCCCTTTAGCACATGCTTACTTGCAAGGCAGCGCTGCAGTGCGCAAAACTCTATACATAGCAAGGCTCCAGCACCAAGTTAGAAGACACACTTAAAAAAAGATCGCGCGCCGCCCTAAATATAGTAGGCAGCTCAACATGTTAAACATTGGCCTCTGATTAGAGATTGCGGCGCTGATCATGCAGCCTAATTAAGAATCGGGTCAGACAGAACAAGCTCACGCAAAAGCTAAACCCATTGATTGAGCTCACAAGCCGCTGAGGGCTTTCTGGGCAAAACTTCGAGGCAAAGTGAACCGTAGCTGGACGTCAGTCCTCTGAAGCACTAAAAACAAAAACGACATCAACTTTTTGAAGATAATATAAGCAACTATCATAGGTGCCATGAGCAGGCATCTTTTTCCTTCCTTGCGCTCAGACATAGGCTGCTTTTTCTTCTCACATGCCTCTACTGCAGCAGCTACGTAAAGCATATGCTCATTCACACACTTTTCTACTCGGCAATCTTGAAAACTTTTTTTCAATAATAGTAAATTCAGAATTTTAACTCGTTCATAGAAGCTCACGCTTCTTCTTCAATAATATCTAGTGCTCTCTCGACGACCACCCACTCACTCGGTGTGTTTTGGTACATGCATTTTGCACCTTAAAAATGGTACCATTTACTCGGGTAGTTCTCGCACTGCTTATATCTCGCCAACACAGCTTTGGACATACACTTTTGCACAACTGCGTAGGGGAGACATGCTTCAACCTATGATCTTCTCTTGCATACACCCTTGCTTGTAATTGCTCTCGATACAAGTCATCTTCCTTGCTTAAACCCTAGAGCCCCAAGGAAACACGCTTCATAGCTGGATCTTTTTTGGTTTAGCTGGAGTTTTGGACTGGTGGTGAGATAACTCACCGAATGTGGAGGCTCATAATGGAGTCAACAAGCTGTAGGTATGGGTGTTTAAAACAACCCCTCTAATTTTGCAAAATTGGGATCTACTTAATTATCTCTTTACACTGCCACACGCCCTTCTTGCTCGCAAGCGAACACAGGCAGGTGCGCTCACATACAGCTCTCTCTCTCTCTCTCTCTCTCTCTCTCTCTCTCTCTCTCTCTCTCTGTCACACACACACACACACAAACCCTGCGCGGTTTTGTGAGCGCATGCATTCTTATCGATACCTCGTTGAATCTCCCTCTTCTCCTACAATTTTTCTGCGGTTTTCTGCTCGTGATAGACATACGATGGCACTCTGGTTGCGACCTTGGTCGGGAGTCTGAGCGACCCGTTTACCCAGCATTTTGGCTCTCCACCTGCATCATCCCTCTACGCAGGTAACCCCTCACAATTTCCGACTTGTGTCATTGCATATTAATCTTGCTTACTCTACACGCTCTCACAACACACACACACGCAAAACCGCATGCCAATCCTACTTACTCCACATGCTCTCGCAACACACACACACACACACACACACACACCGAGACACACACAAACACACACACACACACACACAGAAACACAGAGTCACACACAAGGTCTATGCATTAGACATGATAACCAGTATTTACACACACCAGGATTGGACGTTTTGGTATGGTTTATCTTCGGTGTGATGGACTGAGATGAACCTCCAATGTGTACATGCAGTCCCCGGTCGACATTCTATGATTGAAGCATATCTGGTCAACAGATATGTGTAGTAAGGCAGATCAAAGGTTTTGAAGGGTTGCTATCACATGCATCTTTGAGTTTCTTAATCTTCGTAGTACCTCAGAGTAAGGGATGTGGGTTTCTATGCCTAGCTTGCCACAGATCTCGGATTTCATACATAATACATGGAGTGCGGAGTTCATACAGGATACATGTGTATCCGCCAAATACCATCTATTACGGTCAAATCCACATGCGTCATCGTATACAAACGAAAGGGAATCAGCATCATACAGGTAGGTGCATCTGCACCTACTCAAGAGTTTTGGGGAAGTATAAATACTTGCAATTTCTCTTAAATACATCTTTTTCTTGCAGTTTTCTATATCTAAGCTTAGGTGAATACAGTAAAAGAGACAAAAATACATAGAAACATAAATTTGTTTGGTACCCAATTACCGGGATCTTTGCGTATAATATCAGTTATCTCAGGTGAAGATCTTGTAAAAGATAACTATGAAACCTTAGATAAAGTTTTGTGTGGAAAAAATAGTAAATGGAGTTGTGAAAAATAGGATCAAAATCCAGCAGAATACGGTTTTTTTTTAAATTTTGTTGTACAAATATAAACTCACTCTATGGTGAAAAATAAGCTCTGAAACCTGTGTCAAGTACCTACTCAGTAGTTGGAGTTTTGCACCTACTCAGTATTTGGGGTGTTGCATACTTTTTCTCAACAATTTGCTGATGTTGTTTGAAATAAATTAGTAGTTATGGTGGTATCATCTGAAATCTGGGTGTCTAATTGTTGGCTGCAATACTGAGGTAGAGTACATAATAATCTACTGAGGTAGATTACCCACTCAGTACATTTACAATCTTCGATTCTCTAAAAATCAATCTATTTTCATTATTGAACATACAGGTATGTATTGTGGAAAAATTTGGATCAACATTTGAGAAACTTTGACCGCTATCTGATTGCATTTACTTGGGGACATACTTATACATAGTTCATAGCAAAGAAAATTTATTGACATTACATATGAGGTATATGCTTATGGATCCTGCAGTCCATATACATCTCATCAGACAGTTAGCAGGATTATTGTTGCCGTAGTTAAATTCCCAATGGATATTAGCCAATGGAGGATAGGCATACATTATCACTTGAAGGATTTAGAAGACCAACATCCAGTTATGGAAGATAGAAATTTGGAGTTGATTCCCTACCAGCCATAATGAACATTAGACGTTTTTATGGGAGACATTTTTCCATGCTAGGTACATATTGCTCGGATACGGGTGGTACAATTTTGAATAATGATCAGAAACACAAGCAAAATTCTGGCACCCACGCTCTTTTCTTGACTTGCTGGACTTCTAGATGCTGGTGGTTTTGGCCTTTTCACTTACTAACATTTTGCGATGAAAATACTTTGGATTGTAGGTATTTCTTGTGGATTTTTACTTTATGCTGAAAATAAACATTGTCTGGTTCTTCGGTTGATCATAAACATGGTTTTAGCTCTGATATTCTCTTAAACTTTTACATGCTGAAGGCAAAATGAGACTCAAACATCTACCTATCAAGATGGCTCTGGTAGGCTAGGTGCGGGATCCTTTAAGCACAAACACAGTAGACATATAGCTTCCATTGGGTTATCCACATGGATTGCAGTTCGGCACTCAGATCTGGTTTACATAGATTGGGTTAAATTGATTTTTCACTCACTAGCTTGAGGTGTTATTGATCTTTCGAGCTCAATTAGTTTTATAGATATGCTTATGCCTCTGGTAAGGATCTTGGAGGAAGAGCTAATGACTAGATCTTTTGAAAATGCAATCTGTATATGAGTAACATGCTGCCCAACTTAAACATCCGCCTAGCAAAATGTTCCTACAGACATGTACTTCTATCTTTGTATGCAGGAACTCACTTTGGATGAAGGTAAGTATATAGTGGTGAATTCACAATTATAAAATACTTTTTGATGCTATCTTTTCTTCGTGGATAGATGCATAATTTTTGAAGCAAACGTTTACTCTGAAATTAGTTCAAGGAATGTAAAAAGAGCCTTAATCCTCAAGTGGGGGTCTCGGATGAGATGGCAGTAGACTCGACTTTTGAAAATTGATCCAATTTACAAAGGAGATGCTTTCCGATTTTGTCTGGGATTAAAAGATGTAAAACAATATCAGAAATAAATTGCTCAATCTTTTAATATAATATTCGATCGATGTTATGTTGTTAGTTTTTGCTGTAATTTTTGACACCAATAACAAGGGGAGGGAGACGTTGACACCTGTCTTCCCAAGTAATGCCAGTTCTGAGGGGCTTGTGTTTCTTGGATGGTGACAGGTAAGAGATTCTTTCCTTGGGATTACAACGAAAAATGCAGTAGTAACGGAAGATCGTCCAATGTACCAGCTGGATCCTTCTACATGTAGATATAGTGGAAGTTCATCCCAAAGGATGAGCACATAAGATACAACAGTAAGATATTATATTGTAGTGATCAAAGATCAAATTTTTTATCTAAATGATTGTATTATCCATTAGATACAGAATGTTGTATTAGTGTATATGAATTGATAATCGAGGTTTATGACATCTTGTTTTAAAATATTGTTATTTAATATATTATTTAATACAATTGTCTAAGTATGGCTCAATTCTGCGGGGATTTTTTATACTTAAACACACACACACACACTCATTGTGTGGAGTGCAAAGTGCAAGAGCTCCATCTCCTTCTCCAAGCTAGTAGAGAAGTTGAGAGCCTACACCAATACTCTTGGCTATGGAATGCAAATCCAACCAAGAGACATGCTTCAATGTTTAAGCATGCCATCTTCTCCATCTTCATTATTATGCTACTATGTATGCTAGCAAGAAGAGTGATGATAAGAGAGAAACTATTTCTTTCTCCTATGAATGTTTCTTCTTCCTCTTCCCTACCCTTATTTCCCGCTAGCTCTTTCCACCTTTGAAGGTGTTTGAGGCCTTGAGACTGAGACTGGGGATAGTTAATTCTTTTGACAAAGTCTATGTTATGCTCGTGATGCATGAATCTTTTCATCTTCATTGCATCACCTAGGTCACAAGGAACACAAAGATTGTATTGTACCAAGTCTCTTTTGATGGGAGAACCTATAATACAAAAGCCTATTGGAGCGGGGATGGGCTTCACATAAATCCGGTCGTCAACTGCTGTCAAGTTCTCTAAACTCCCTCTCTTGTAGGAGTATTTTTCATGCCAAGTTAATTAAGTACTATGATTATGTTGCTACTTTGTAATTAAGTAATATGATTATGTTGCTACCATCTCACAAAAATGTTCTCTCTAATTCTCTTAATTCCTCTATTCTCAAACTTCATAGGCTATTTCCATTACATTGGCATCGTAGCTATTGGTTTCTCTTTTCTTGCTTAAGAAGAGAGGTCCTTAAGTTGTCCACGAAAGGTTGGGCCTTTTTATTACAATAGTGAAGTAAGAGAGGGATCTATTATCTTGGTTGAGAAGGACTTAGGTTGAGGTACAAAGTTGGGAACTATAATCTTAATAATGGAGCCTCTTGGGGCTTGCTTTTGGATTTACCATTATTGAGCTGTGAGAAAGCTCATCAGGAAGCATAATCAATCGAGCAATGCTAGACCCTCTCCACTAGTCTTTGCAATCAACAGTGTCTAAACCACGGGTGTGGGTGCTTGAGATTTGATTTTCAAAGGTATATAAGAGTAGAGACTAAGGTTTTTGAGGGTACCAAAGCACAAACATTAGGAAAAATATGAACCCTCTAGGGGCCCTTTGGGATTAAGGTTAATTAGAGGTCAGCCAATAGGAAGAGGGTGGTGGACACACTCTATACCCTAAAAAAAGTAGGGGGACAAGGTAGCCTTACACCTCTTAATTGTCTCTTACCTAGTGAGAAGGTAAGGGAGGTGGCTAGGGGAAAGAGGGGGGGGGGGGACCACTTTGACCTCTTTTCCCCCACTTTTTGGCCCGGATTTAAAAATACACTAAAAATTTCAAAATTTCAAAAAATTTCAAATTTCAAGTTTTCCCTCCTTAAAAGGTCCCCAAACCTATTTCATGGTCAGAAAAGTATTTTTGACCTTCAAAAGTTAAAAACGTGCACTAAAAAATCCAAAAAATTGATTTTTAAAAAAAAACAAATCAAAACATCATTTTCACCCTCCAAAGTCTTTCCAAACCTATTCTATAGCTAAAAAGTGTTTTTCTCTCTCTACAAACCTTTTTCCAAGCTCTCCATTGCTGCAACAACCACATGCACCCCCTATAGTCCATCATTATCTCTCTGCTAGCTTTCTCCCACCTCCATTGTAGCACCAAGCAAGCTCCTCCTCCATCTCTTCCCCTTACCCACCACATAGTTTCACACCAAGTTAGCTCCTCTCCCTTCTCTCATCTCCATTATAACATGAAACAAGATTCTACTCCTTCTACTTTCATTCACTCACACTACATGGAAACCTCTACTCCCAAAGGTGGCAAAAGTATGAGCTCACATGAGTTGCATACCACAACAATAGGAGGTGTGAATATCGTGTGGGCATTGCAAGGGTTCATCTCCAACATAAAGATAGAATGGTAAGAAAACTACCCTTGTAGCTTACATTCAGATCTTAACATCATCTCCATCTTTAAGTTTATCATGCTGGAGAGAATTAACCTCTTTATGGATTTTAGTGTTTAGGCTTCACACCTCATAACACTGGGTGGTGCTATTTTGTTGATGACTTTGGTGCGCCATCTATAGTTGTGTAGCATGTGATTTGAGTCTCACAATGTAAGTAAGTTGTGTTATCTATGGAGAGTCGTCAAAGATTTTTCTTGTAATTTATTCTTCGTATAATTGTCATTAGATAATTGGAATGATATCATTTTGTACTTTATAACTTTGTGCTCACATAATCTTTTGTTTACTTACAGATTCAACTTGTTTTAAGAGGACATGAACAAGCAACCATGTGCAGAGATGGAAATCACTCTATTTTTGTTCCTTGAGGAACCTTTCACTACCATGTTAAAAGATTTTGATAAGAATAGTAGGTGTTTTTTAGAATCTTGAACCAATAGGGACTCTCTAGGAGCTCTCATAGAAGCCATCCATATAGTACTACTTATATCTTCCCTAGTGTCATAGACACACAAATACTCAAGTGTATATGAATCTCTAGATAAGGAAGACAAATACTTGTAAGATAAGCCTAACAGCAACAACATTGTCTCCATTTGTAATTATTTTTCATGAGACTGGATTCCTCTATAAATGCAATATAAATATGTTTTTTTGTTAAATGGTGTCGCATTGAGTGAGAGTATTTAATTTAGATTACTGAAGTTTCATACAGATCTGAGAAATATTGTTTACTTTTATGGATATTTTGATTTGCCTATACGATGATTCAAGTCGCAAGTCTTAATCACTCCACCTTGAAGAAATTCAAGCAATATTTTGATTTCAGTTTAATCATTAATGGTTATTCTTATTAAAGTGGATCATAAACTTTGTCAAGATGTCCTCATTTGGGGATGTTGAATATATATCATTAGCAATGTTTCACAAGAACACTAGGTGGACACAAGGAAGTAAAAATTGGCTCCTTGTTTGGTCGATTTCTAGTGTTTAATGTTTAGTGCACAGGATTTGTGAGGCCGTTGACATGGGGAGTTCACTAAAGTATATGTAACATAGCACATGTGTTCAACAGAAGGGATTTTATATTCTTGTAAAGTTGCAAAAACATGTGTAGATAAGGCCTATAAGGGGTACTTTTAATCCATTCTAGTGAACGCACGTGATATAGGAAAATTTTACATAGTGAATGCTCCGGACCTTTGAACACAAAGAAAGGGGGGGGAGGGGGGGGGAGCTCTAATTACATCTGAGTGAAAAGAAGTGGAATTTGTACTGTCATGTTGCATAAGATTTGCTTTCACTTAATCTTTAAAAAAATTGGTATCCTGGGGTGCAGACAAGGCCATATAATGCAAAAAAAGGGGTGGCCGCAAGCGCGCGTAGTGAGCCATCCAAAACTGCTGGATGGGCCATATGTGCGCCCTTGTGGCCACCCTTTTTTTTGCATAATTAGGCTATTGTTGCACTCCAGGACCTTGGAAAAGATGAGATGAATGTAAAATTTAACTTTTCAAGCACATTATGCATTCCTTCAACTCAACTTACTAGCTCCCTGCACCAAAAGGCCAAATCACATTGGACAATATAAAAATCTAGTCTCATGCTACATAAACATCTGGTTTCATCAGCTATTAACATTTTTACTATCCTAAGGGGCAAACAAAGCTAGAAAATGCAAAAAAAAGGGTGGCCACAAGGGCGCGCAGATGAGCCATCCAAAACTGCTGGATGGGCCATCTGCGCGCCCTTGTGGCCACCCTTTTTTTTGCATAAGTAGGCTATTGTTGCACTCCAAGACCTTGGAAAAGGTGAGATGAATGTAAAATTTAACTTTTCAAGCACATTATGCCTTCCTTCAACTCAACTTACTAGCTCTCTGCACCAAAAGGCCAAATCACATTGGACAATATAAAAATCTAGTCTCATGCTACATAAACATCTGGTTTCATCAGCTATTAACATTTTTACTATCCTAAGGGGCAAACAAAGCTAGAAAATGCAAAAAAAAGGGTGGCCACAAGGGCGCGCAGATGAGCCATCCAAAACTGCTGGATGGGCCATCTGCGTGCCCTTGTGGCCACCCTTTTTTTTGCATAATTAGGCTATTGTTGCACTCCAAGACCTTGGAAAAGGTGAGATTAATGTAAAATTTAACTTTTCAAGCACATTATGCCTTCCTTCAACTCAACTTACTAGCTCTCTGCACCAAAAGGCCAAATCACATTGGACAATATAAAAATCTAGTCTCATGCTACATAAACATCTGGTTTCATCAGCTATTAACATTTTTACTATCCTAAGGGGCAAACAAAGCTAGAAAATGCAAAAAAAAGGGTGGCCACAAGGGCGCGCAGATGAGCCATCCAAAACTGCTGGATGGGCCATCTGCGTGCCCTTGTGGCCATCCTTTTTTTGCATAATTAGGCTATTGTTGCACTCCAGGACCTTGGAAAAGGTGAGATGAATGTAAAATTTAACTTTTCAAGCACATTATGCCTTCCTTCAACTCAACTTACTAGCTCTCTACACCAAAAGGCCAAATCACATTGGACAATATAAAAATCTAGTCTCATGCTACATAAACATCTGGTTTCATCAGCTATTAACATTTTTACTATCCTAAGGGGCAAACAAAGCTAGAAAATGCAAAAAAAAGGGTGGCCACAAGGGCGCGCAGATGAGCCATCCAAAACTGCTGGATGGGCCATCTGCGCGTCCTTGTGGCCACCCTTTTTTTTGCATAATTAGGCTTTGTTTGCCCCTTAGGATGGCAAAAATGTTAATATTTGATTTAAATTTAACTCTTCATGGCCAAAACCACTTAACTTAAAACACATGGATAAATCGAAAAGCCAAATCACTATGGAGACAGTAGACACAACTCTTAATCATTTTGTCATTGCAAAGTCATCTGAAATGATGTGAGCCTCTACAACTTCTTGAATAGCCTCCAACGCTATTGCTTGCATTTTATACTGATTTCCATAGCTTTGAAGCACCTCCTTCACCGTGTGAGCATATTTTTGATGCATGGCCATGATTCAAGTGTTAGGCTTTTTTTTTTTTAATTTAAGCGTTGACCTTTTCGGTTGTTTTCATCAGCTTCTAGATTTCAATCGGCTCCGAATCTGTCTGGGCTTGTCTCACATGAATTTGTTCATCTCATCGCGTTCTTCGACCATCATCTGATGAGAAAAAATCATATCTTGCTCGCATTCTCCAAAAATCAATGTGCAAGTTGACAATTTATTTAAAAATGATGTAAAACATACATTTTTTACTTTTTTCTTAATCTATGGGCTCCAACGAGCATTAAAACCATGGAATCTGAAAATACTCAAAGAACCATTGTTTTTTATTGTGTTAAGGACTGTATTTCCTACATACAAAACTTTCCCAAAATCTCGCCCTAACACCTTCAAAAGTGGCTTCCAAGGAGTGTACTCGGTCAAAATTTGAAACTGAAGAAAAACAATCAGAATGAACTCCTAGACTGTGTATAAACTTTAGAATAACCAAAATTTCCTTCAAAAAAAAGTTATGCTAAAAATTTGAAAATAGCCCCCCATTGGACTTCCCACAACGATAGAAGTCAAAGGGTTCAAGGAGAGGTATGGTGTCACAAGTGCATGGTGGGAATCTCATCGAGGTTTATTCCGTCAAGATCTCTTGTACTTTATCATGTCTTCTCATGTACAATCTTACAAAAAAAAATGATACTTTAAATGACTACAAATCTTATTTAACTTATCAAACAATCTAAAATATGGTAGACCAAGAGTGCTCTTACACATCAACAAACAAAAAAGTCCAAACTTCTTCTCATTAACTTTGATAAACATACATTCATGAACAACTTCCAAAGGGTAGTGCAGTCATAGTTCTTACATCCATTCCATGACATGGTATGCTCATGGGGTGACCTATCATATAAAAATATCTCTGGTGGGGGTGCCCTCATGTTAGGAAAGGGTGTGCTGCTGATGAAAAGTTGCTGTATTGTCCTACTAGGGATCTCTCCATGTTTGCATAGTGATTTTTGGTGTAGTGGGAGCCACATTGCTCGAGGAGAGCTTTGTGCCACCGTAAAAGCTTCATGTTATGCTAGTTCCTTGAGCCATTCTTGCATTAGGATGAGATTACCCACCTCTAATAAGGATGGATTTGAAGCACCTACCTGCAAGATGTAACAAAGAAGGCTGTTTTAGAGGAAAAGTGGTGACACTTGACCTCTCTAACCTGCACCCACTGTTTCTTGTAATGCCACTGTTTTGAGCTGAAGAGCTTGACATTCATGCATCCACGAATGCAAAGAAGCACCTGCACCCATACACAACCAATTACAATAGCCTAACAAGCCTACTTCTCCCCTCCCAAGATATTGAAGAACCATACACATTCGTCTCACCGACAGTATGACGATCTCGGGATGACCTCTTCTCACCCTCACGTGCGGCCTTTGGTGCAAACACCGCGGACAAGCAATATGTACACTTTTGTTGTGCGGAGTACATGGTGGTGGAGGGATATGATTTGTGATGTCAGTGAGCACCATGGCAGTTGTTGCGTGAGGAAGCAAAGAATGAAAAGAAAGAGGGGGGAGGGAGAGGGAGGAACATGGGAGGAGAGAAGGGGGCAGAGGGGGAGAGGGAGAGAGAGGGGAGGAGGAGGAGAGAAGGGGGTAGGGAGGGAGAGGAGAGGAACATGGGAGGAGAGAAGGAGACAGAGGGGGGGGAGGGAGAGAGAGGGGAGGAGGAGGAGAGAAGGGGGTAGGGAGGGAGAGGAGAGGGAGAGAGGAGGAAGGAGGAGGAGAGAACAAAGGTTTTTTTTTTGAAAAAGTGAACTTTTAGTGTTTGTAGGTTTAAAAAAATGTCAAAAAAGGATTTTTTGATGTGTATATATGTTGGGAGGGAATTTTAAGTCAAAAATAAGTAAAAATAACTTTTTTGAAAAAAAGTCAAATTTTGGCTCTTAGTGACCCACGTTTTTGCTGATATGGCCACACCCCTTTACTCCCTTCACTTTTCAAAAGCTAGAGAGAGAAAGTGACCTCTTAGGTCCACATCCTACATGTGTCTAAAAAAAGGCTAGAAAAGTCTACTCAAAACTAGCTTTTTGAATGCCCTTGTCCCCTTAACCCTACACAACATTAGCCTTAATCCCTAAAAATTAGGATTCCTTACAAGGCCCATGCAAGGTTCATATTTCTCCTAATGAGTAATCTATACATAAGTTAGATGGTACATAACGCATGTGCGTGGACTATCGAGCACTAAACCATATCACTATCAAAAAAAAAAAATCCTATAGGCTATGCGTCGGGTAGAAGATCTATTTGATAAGCTACCAGACTCTACCTACTTTAGTAGGATTGACCTTAAAAGTGGCTATCATCAAATAAGGATAGTGAATGAAGATATCCTAAAGATCGCGTTTTGTACAACGTTTGGCCCTTATGAATATCTAGTCATGCCTTTTGGATAGACTAATGCATCAACTACGTTCAATCGTTTAATGGAGAAAATCTTTAGACCCTACCGCAAATACACTGGAGTGTTCTTTGATGATATCATCATCTACTCTAAGACCTTCAAGGAACACAAGAAACATCTCCAAGTCTTTTTTCAAGCTTTGAGGGAGAACAAGCTTTTTATGAATCAAAAGAAAAGTGATTTTTTTCTTCAAGAGATTCAATACTTAGGTCATATTATCTCTTAAGATGGTATTCCTATGGATCCATCAAAGTTGGAGGTAATAAAAACATGGCATAATCCACGGAATCTACATGAGCTAAGAAGATTTATTGTGGTATATGTGCATACTATAGACACTTCATAGCAAAATTCTCTCAAATAGCAGGACCATTACACGACTTAACAAAGAAGAACATTAAGTACTCATCGACTGCTAAGGAGAAAAATTGTTTTGAAAAACTCAAAGAGAAGTTTATCTCCCAACCAGTCCTTATGCTTCCAAATCTCTCCAATCCATTTGAGGTCCAATGTGATGCTTGTGATGATTGCCTTGGAGCAGTTTTACTTGAAGAAGGACACGCCATAGCATATGAGAGCTGAAGGCTCAATACGGATGAACGGGTCTTGGGCATTTATGAGAAAGATCGTTTAGTTGCTCTACATGCCATAGACACATGGAAGCACTATCTACTGGGGACTCCATTTATTTTGCGAACAGATCACCAAGGTCTCAAGTACTTCATGACACAAACCAAGCTTTCCGACAAACAAATGAGGTGGAAAAATTTTCTTTTGCAATTTTATTTTCATATTGCTCACATTGCTGGTAAGCACAATCAAGTGGCTGATGCACTTTCAAGACGACCAAAAGTTAATGCGGTGTCTATAGCAACTCACAATGATCTATCTTCTATGATAGATGGGTATGCTACTGACCCTGACTTTAAAGACATAATGTCAGCCCTTGCTTTGGGGAAGAAAGAGGAACCATTCACCTTGCAGGATGGTTATCTTCTCCATGGAAATAGGCTATGTGTTATCCACTCCCTTCGTGAGAAAGTTATATATGAATCCCATGTCCCTCCCTATGCAGGGCATAGAGGCATTCAACCTACTCTTTGAGGAGTAGAGACGTACTTCTATTGGCCCACCATGAAAGTGGACATACAAGAGTATGTTTCAAAATTTGTGGTATGCCAAAAGACCAAGGATGATAGAGAGAAGCAACCTGGATTACTCCAGCCATTGCCAATCCCTAATTCACCATGGGAGAGTATATCCATGGATTTTATCTTTGGATTACCCAAGTCTATCCATGGGAATACGGGAATATGGACAATAGTCAACAAGTTTAGCAAGCAAGCACACTTTATTCCAGTCAAAAATACTATTTATTAAGGCACACCAAATGGCAAATCTCTTCATATCTCAAATTTTCACACACCATGGATTGTCGACATCCATCGTGTCAGATAGAGATCCTAGAATGACTAGTAATTTAGGTCTCTTTGAAAATCTAGGTGCAAGATTGAATATCTCTTCAGCCTATCACCCACAAACGGATGGCCAAAGTGAGATAGCCAATCTTACGATACTCGATCTACTAAAGACTTATGTTACAGAAGTAGATCAACGCTAACAATGAAAAAAGTATTTACCTCTTGTAGAGTATGCGTACAATAATACTATCCATACTTCTATGAAAAAAGCACCTTTTGAAATCATATAGTAAAGACCTGCTACTTAAAGTACATGGGAAGATCTTCACTGCCAATGAGTACAGCCGTGACCTACAAGAATCTTTCCAAAAGATTAAGGAGGCTATATCCATCTCTCAACAAAGGAAAAAAGGTGTTGCTGATCACGAGCACAGAAGGGCCTTGATGTTTAAAGAAAATGATTGGGCCACTTGAGTTTCTCAAGGCTTGATTGAGGCAAACAACATGCAAAAATCCTACGGGCCAGCAACAGTATTATGCTAAACTACCAAAAAGATTCTATGGTCCTTTTCAAATTTTGAAGCCAATTAATTAGATGGCATGGCTTATCAACTCAAGTTGCCCAACCATTGGCTCATACACAATGGTTTTCATGTGCGCCTACTTAAACATTACAAAGGAGAGCCACCAAGTGAATCAATTATTGAAGACCCTCCCAAAATCGAAGACCAAGAAGAGGTGCTACAACTCGAAGCTATCCTTTGGCATGAAGACAAAGTACTACAACAAGGTAAGATTATCCGGTGGTATCTTATTAAGTTCAAAAATTATCCTTTTGAAGATGGTAAATGGATACAAGGAATACAGCTAAAGGATAGTATAAACCTTGTCAATTCTTACAATGCTACATTAGAGTAAGCAAATGTAAAAATTTCTTTTAAATGATCAATTTTTTTGTCTTATAAGACTAATTCTCTTTTTATTATGCACAAATTTAAGTAGTATGCATGCTTAGAATCATGTTTGTGATGACGACGTCTCTCAAACACCAAGTAGAATTTGTCACTCTACCTGGGAGAATGAACTGGGTTGCATTTATACGTTCGTACAATAATTTCTATACGGGGTTATACGGAATTATACTCGGATATCCCACATTATACGTGAATAGCTGTATTATTTTTTTTCGATCGAGAAAATTCGTTCGATCGAAAGATCTTTTGATCTAAAGGTTTTTAGATCAAAAAGCTAAATCACTATAAATGATATGCGGGCCAAAGCATGTATTGGTGGTACCAAAAAGGGGTGTCTTAGACATATATCAATGGATACATTTTTTCATGTAGAATCTAAAAGTATAAAGTCCGACAAGTTTTGAGTTTTTTTGCAAAAAATTTACCAGTCCCCACTTTTTTTTAAAGGGTACCACCAAAAGGTGGTACCACCAATACATCCACCAAAAGGTGGTACCACCAATACATGCTTTTACCCATATGTGTATGCTTTGCTCCATTCAACCATACACTTTCTTCTCCATTAGAGATGTTAAGGTTAGCTTTTAAAAAAAAAATTATAAATAATAATTTAGTCCTTATAAATAATTTGAAGACCAAAAAAATAAAAAATGAAAATAAATACATTTTGCAAAGTAAAATAGAAAAGATGAACCTAAAATATAACTTAGATAAATAAAAGTTTGGTTCAACAAGTCAATTTTTTTAGAAAATCATTCTTAGAGCCAAGTCACACTCGGGGTTAGCAGAGCCAACAAGATAATTTGTTTGCCAATTTTAGGCATGTTCATGTTGTGATATAGGAAATACGAGCCCTCTTGCAATGCTGCTAGTGTTGTGGATTTTGGAGGTGTTAGGCGAAAGACATGGAGGTGCAAAGCACTCCTCATTTTCACGTCTTCAAGAACCAATTTTGTTGCTCACTATTGTCCAAGCCTACGCCTAGAAAATCTGTCCCTCTTCTTTTTGTGTAAGTGTGACGTAAAGTGCAAGAGCTACATCTCCTTCTCCATCTTGAGAGCCTACACCAACACTTTTGGCTATGGAATGCAAATCTAACCAAGAGCCATGCTTCAATGCTTAAGCTTGCCATCTTCTCCATCTTCATTATGCTATTATGTATACTAGCAAGAAGAGTGATGATAAGTGAGGAACTATTTCTTTCTCCTATGAATGTTTCTTCTTCCTCTTCCGGCCTACCCCCATTTCCCGATAGCTCTCTCCACCTTTGAAGGTGTTTGAGGCCTTGGGACTAAGGCTGGGGATATTTAATGCTTGTTACAAAGTTTATGTAATTATACTCGTGATGCATGAAGCTTTCAATCTTTATTGCATCACTTAGGTCACAAGGAACACAGAGATTGTATTGTACCAAGTCTCTCTTGATGGGAGAACCTATAATACAAAAGCCTATTGGAGGGGGGA
Organism: Adiantum capillus-veneris; assembly: GCF_014529385.1. Classification (NCBI taxonomy): domain Eukaryota; kingdom Viridiplantae; phylum Streptophyta; class Polypodiopsida; order Polypodiales; family Pteridaceae; genus Adiantum; species Adiantum capillus-veneris. Next base: position 110,084,905 of record NC_140936.1, read on the forward strand.
TCGGCTTCACATAAATCCGGTCCTCAATTGTTGTCAAGTTCTCTAAATTCTTTGTCTTGCAGAAGTATTGTCCATGCCAAATTAATTAAGTACTATGGTTATGTTGCTACAGTCAAATAAGTTCACCCTCTATGTTCTCAAAGTAGTCTTACAAAAATGTTCTCTCTAATTCTCTTAATTCCGCTATTCTCAAGTTCATAGGCCATTTCCATTACATTCGAGGACGAGAATAAAATCTCTCTCTCTCTCTCTCTCTCTCTCTCTCTCTCTCTCTATATATATATATATATATATACACACACACACACACACACACACACACACACACACGTGTGTGTGTGCGGATGACACAAATATATATATTTTATTTGTCTCAAACGGCAAGTTCATACTCTTTCTCTCTCTCTACATGTGTGTGTGTGTGTGCACTCGCGAGCATGTATACATGTGTGTATGTGTGTGTGAATGCATGCACGTGTGTGTATGTGTGGGTGGGAGGAAGGGAGAAGCTTACCGCTATGCGGCTTTGTTCCTTTCGTTTCTCATTGTAAGACTTCAAGACAAAGAGTGTGAATGAGTGATGAAGGTTGCATGGAAGCAAAAAATGCTCCCCTCGACTTGTTACAAATTTTCTTGGAATTTACAGCCCGACGTCCATCACTTAGCGATGTTTCAATTTTGCAAAGAACACTAAGAGCATTAGCGTCACTTGTTACAAAGGTTAACGATGTTAGTGTCTAAAAATGTGACTTTTAATCGGTGTCGCATAAGCGACGGACGAGCATTGCATATTTTTAAATGTGTTATAACATCAAAAGAGTTCTTCTAGTGAATATTCCCTTGAAAAGTTAGTATAAATATTTGTAGTCGAGCGAATTTTTTTTTTAATGCTCTCATATGCCGAGAAAAAAATCGCTATGCAAGTGATGAAAATGTATTTTTTCACAATTATTGTTTCAATCTACTATTAAAAAAACATAGCTAATTTTAAATATAGAAACTCACTTCATAATTTGAAAGTACAGAAGTTGTTATATGCATCATCAATAGCTCTAATATGCATCATTGTATTGTAAGTTGAGGCTTTATATATTTTGTGTAGTGGCGCTTATAAATATATATTCTAGTATACTATACGTATATATAAACTAAGCTACTGGGATTGCGTAACGGCTATCGTCCCCCAGCAGGCACGAGCGCTTGGCGCGCGAATGAGATGATCGACCAGCACTTATACTGCTCGACGAGCGTTTGAGGTCGAGCGATGGGTGCTGCAGGGGCTGCAATTGAGGCCGTGGACGTGTTGGAGGCAGGGTTGATGAGGAGAGCTGCACGGGAAACATGCTCTTTGGCGAAGTCGACATAGTGTGAGGAGGGCTGCCCCTGGCCAAACACATTGTACATGTCGCAGCCCTCCCCTACTATCTCCGCTGGCTTGAAGGCAGCCGCCGCACTCACATGAGCCAAACTGGAAATGCTTGTGCGGTGCGGGAGGATGCGGTGGTTGGCGCAGCGCTGAGTTGGTAGGCTGATGGAGTGCTGGTTTATAATGCGCCCCCCGCCCAGCTGCTTACTGTCGAGGACTACACCGAAAACAGCATCAATGCCATAGCCATCGGAGCTTGCAATCAAGGAAGAGCTCGGCTCAGGATAAAACCCGAGCTCTAATGCCCTACGTGGCTTCAGAGCTTCTACGTGGCCGCCTGAGCCACCCATCCATCCACACCCCAGCATCGAGCAAGTCATTACGCTTCCCCCGTCGCACTGCATCTGCGAGTGTGACACCCATTTGTGGACCAGCTGCATGGACAGTAGCCACGTGGTGCGCATCAACCATGCTCGGCCTTCGGAGGACTACTCTGTGTACCCCTGCAGTCGCCGGCCCATCTTCATAGCCATGCATCCTACCTCCCAAGATGTGTACCAGCCTCGATGTCAGCAGCAAGATCTGGCGCCTTCAGCACGCCACGGCCGCCACTCACGAGATCGACATCCCCAGCAGCGAGGGCACCATCCCCGTCAGGCTGGTGGCCGGGCCGGACGGCAACGTTTGGTTCACTCTTCTCGGAGGTGCGTCAGGCGGTACTGGCACGTTTGCGCGCATCTTTGCCAATGGCCACCTTCAATTCTTCTCCCTCACCACTAGCATTGGGGCCAAGGCTGGCCTCATCCACCTCGCCTTTGACTGGGAACATGAGATTGATAATTGTATTGGCAGGGGGGAGTCAACTTGGCCAGGTCCTGGCCTGGGTTGATGCGGATGAGCAGTGACTTGAACTGAAGTGAGGCCCACACTTCACCAGGATAGAAGAGTGAGGCGGCCAGACCATGGAGACCGTGCCAGAAGTCGCCCACCACAAAGCGGGCGCAGGCAATGGGGTGGCCAGTGGAAGGGTCCAGCTGGACTTTGACTAGCGTGCTATTGGATTGCTGCGTCACCACCAGCAGATTTTTGCCCACCACTGCCATCTCGTGGGTCTCGCGTGCGTCAGGCATGGGGTACTCTCTCACCACTTTTGGCAGCTTGGCTACCGTCTCTGATCCAAGCAGGCGGCCAGCGGCGGCAGCTGCTGATTTAGCTTCTGCATATTGACGAGGCTCATGAAGATCAGTAAATGCTTCCTCATGCGGCAGCGCAAGGTGCTGCAGCAGCGCCTCCATCAGCTTAGGACCCGTCAGAAGCTGCTCCAAGGCTTGGGAGTAGTGCTCATGTGCATGAGGCTTCTTGCCATACTGAGAGGTCGTTGCAGGATTCATGGCGGCTGATGATCCGGCCAGTGCAGCTTGCTGCGAGCTCATATTGGTAATTATGTGAGTAAACTATATGAATGTAGATATTGGATATTCGTGGCTAGCAGCTAGAGAATCTGGTAAGTAGATTTACTGCGATGAGCTTTCCTGAGCCGGCCAACGCTATTTAAGTACGTTGCACAGGATCCCTTGCTTTGCGAGCCCGCCATTGCCGTAAAGAGTGTTGTTGCTCAGGAATAAGCATAAAGGGTTAACGTCGCCATTCACCTTATTAAAGAGCGCGGCCTGTCGATCATGGGACTCTTTTGTTTGCTTGCTTGCTTTATAATTTCCCTTGTGGAGCCAGGTGCCAATTAAATGGTTATGATAATGAGGAGGAGGAGGAGAAGAGGGAAGAGGCCATAGATTATGAAATGGCTACACTCAGTTGCTTGAAGGTTATCGCCACCAACTATCAGTTGGACTTGAAGCGCTTGATCCTTTCTGTTACGCCTACATATCTCGCCAAGCATCTGCTCAACCGACTCAAACACATTGGAAGACGGAGGCAGGCAGACATATATCCTACAAATTACAGCTATCAGAGATAAAATATGTCGCTTGGAGTGTTCTAATTATTGTTTTGAGTCCTTGAAATACCTGTAATTGTACACCATTTTTCACACATAGAGAATACCATTTATATGAAGTTTTTGTTTATAGATCATGTGTGAAAGGATTCCTATAGAGTACCATACATAAGGAGTAGTTTATAGATCAAATTTAAAAGGATTTTTCTATTCTGAAAATTTGGCATTTCAAGATTGAGAGGCTGAGGAGGGTGATGATGATGATGATGCTAATTCTGTTGAACTTGAGTCTGGAAGGATTCCCATAGAGTACCATATGTAAGGAGTAGTTTAGACTCTAGAGATCAAATTTAAAAGAATTCTATCGAGTACATGTGTATGGGGTAGTTTATATAGTAAGGAGTAGTTTATTGATCAAATTTGAAAGAATTCATATAGAGTACCATATATGTGGGGTTGTTTATGGATCAAATTTGAAAGGATTTGTAAGTTTATCCATAAGTTTGTTTATAGATCAAATTTGAAGGGATTCCTACACAGTACCATATATAAGTAGTAGTCTATAGATCAAATATTGTTCTATTCTGAAAAACTGTCATTCAATATTGAGGTTTTGAGGATGATGATGATGATACTAATTGTGTTGAACTTGATTATGGCTTGATCATATGTAATTGATGCCCGCGCCAGTTCCTGGGCACTTTCCGAATGAAGCACAAGGTATGCAGGGCATCAGGTGTTTTGAAAAGAGAGATGGGTGTTGGAGATATTCATCCTGCTCCTCCCAACCTTTTTTCCAACCCCAAGTAGGTACTAGGTAGTACCTATAGAGGTAGGTACTAGGAAGTGGAATATTCCTTGGTGGGGAACCTGGTTGCAAACCCTAAAGTTCACACCCACAAGAGAAACTTCATTGGTGGAGCACCTCATTTTATACTAGTCACACACATTTAGGTGTCAACACATGACACACACACACACACACACACACACACACACAAAGAGAGAGAGAGAGAAAGAGAGAGAGAGAGAGAGAGAGAAAGAGAGAGAGAGAGCATCTTTACATAACTTGACTATTCCTACACTAGTACACATATTTATATGTTATGACTATTCCTGAGTAAAATAGATCATAAGCATCATTATTTTTATACTTGGAATTGCACATCCCCCCTTGAGTAACACACTACATACCTCAGCACTAAGTAACACCCATATTTAAGAGGGGGAGGCAATGGGATCAAAGGCGGAGAAGCTCACGTGCGAAAGTCGAGAAGATCGCAGCCGTAAAAATCAAATCAAAAACTTAACCTGGACAGACTGGGCAATGCATGTTAACTTACAATATAATGTTGTAAAAACGGCTATGGGTACACAATGCATGCGCGGGTGAGATGGTTAGCCTATGTAAGCCTAAATTCAGACCGTGAGGTCGTGCCTCGTTTTTTCCTCTGGTCAAGTTTAATACGCTTCGCTTTTTTGACGACGCGCCTCGTTTTTCTCGTTGGCCAGGTTTAGTATGCGTCGAGATCCTCTCCCCCCCCCCCCCCCCCCTCCAAACCAAAATCACCCCGCCCTGACCGTCAATCCCATTACCCTCTCTGCATTAAATATAGGTGTCACTTAGTGTCAAGGCACTACGTATGTATTGCTAGAGCATTTTAGGTGTAGCTTGTGCTCCATGTATAGCCATCATAAATGTTGTATTGAATTCAAGCATGCACCATGTCTTTTGAACCCTATGGCCTAGGTAAGCAAAATAATATCAAGGACTTAGGTGGTGGTCACACGGGGCATAATTATCAGTAACTTTGGCAAATAAGTTGGACATAGTTGTTCATAATGGATAACTATGGCTCGTCTGACTATACGCTTAGCCATAAGTAGTGGAATTGGAGATGTTCAAACTCTTGGAAGTTCTCTAATGACATGTACCTACATTTAGCCCTTGGTTCATACACTTAGTCTCTTGCACATACTTAGAGTTGCTTCTCGCTGGGGACATACAGCTTGTACAGTGCATGGCTTCCGCTCCATGCAAGCCGTCCCACAAAGTATCATGGGACCTCGAACGCATCGAGGTTGCACTCCAGCCCTGCAAAAATATGTCCTTCGAAAGTGAAAAATTGCAGCACATGAAGAGTGTCATCTTCTTTTCCCGGTTATCACTGCTCGTTTTATTGGCTCTGTCCTGTCAAAGACCTCATTTGCTTTCCATTTCCTCTTGTTCGTGATTGCCAATTGACGGTTCTTCTTGCTATCAACTAGGGCCCACGCTTGTGAAGCACCACAAGCGCAGTCCCTCTCATTGTGTGTGACCAAGAAGGTGCGTGTTTTGCAAGGCATGAGGTTGATGTGCTTCGTGCCCCGTATGTGTTGTGTGGGACGCAGCTCTTATGCCCAAGTCTTTGGCACCAAACGAACATGGGCCACCCATGTCTCTATTTGACACCCTCATTTTTAAGAGGGGATCTACGATCCCAAATGATTGTTCATTGTGGGTCGTTCGATTCATATGATTCGACCTCGTAACCTCCCCCTCCCAATGCTACTACTTTACCACTACACTATTGCGCGCGTTTTGAAAGGCATGAAGGATGCAAGTTCACAACAAGTTCACATTTGTTTGAGTTTACATCTAGTTTACATCAAGTTCACATTTTAGATGAGCGACTGTGATCTTCGCCAAAAAGCGACGCTGATTTTCAATCATAGATCCCCTTAAAAACATGAAGGTGTCAATTAGTGACGAGGAAGGGCCACCACACTTTTGAAGTTTTGCCTCGTATGACCTACTAGGCTTAGCATTTTATGTAACATTTGTATTCCTTTTTGTTGCATGCAATGTGTGCGTCACAGTTTATGTAACATTTGTATTCCTTTTTTGGTGTACAATTTGTTGTGTGTGTGATGGATGCCTTCATTTAAAGCATCACGTGACTTTCTTGTCTTTTCTTTGTGCATGGCTTGTTTTTGAAGTTTGTAAATTGATCCTTGCATGTCACTTCATTTTCTTTACTTTTTCTTTATTTTACAAAATGCAGACACGAATCTTCAGATTCTTCACCTCGTGCCCTTCAAAAAGCATTAGAGCACGTTCGCACACACGCAATAGCAACGTTTTGATGACGCATGCGATTTTTGATTGCTTTTGTAAAACGAAGCTCTCGGGAGCTTACTTTGCCGCATATCCACACACAAAATAGAGGGGACTCTGCACACAATTGTGTTAGTCCTTGCATATTATTATATCTTTGTTATATTTCTATGCTAATTACATATCAAGGTCACCAACATATTAAGGTATCGACTTAGTGTTTTGGTTTATATGTTTCCGATGTGGTACTGGAGCTTGAAGGGAACAAAGATGCAGAACAAGAAGAAAACATGTCTCTACATGGAGAAGCTCTAAATAGAGACAAAGTTAAGAGACCATGAATTCGTTAAGAAAAACACCGATCTAATAAACATACATACATACGATCTAACCTTATTGTAAATGTAATTTTTTGTAAATATGAGCTACTTCTTGATAATGCAAATGTGCTTAACTTCTTCACTTAATAAACTCGTGATTCAAAGTCTCTCTCTCTCTCTCTCTCTCTCTCTCTCACACACACACACACACACACACAAATTTCCCTCTTGTCCTAGAAGTTCAACTACTAAAACATGTCACATGAGTTATGTTGAGCTTTCATAGCGCTGCATAAAGGTTGTGGATATATGCAGAAATTGAGAGTCCTCGAATTGGCTCTAGGAGAGACAGGTATGCAAGGAGTGGTTTGGGCTTAAAATATAAGAGAAGCAATCTTCAATGTCATCAAGAGTTGAGCACCCATACATAGTGTACATATACAAAGGGTTTAGTCCATCAATGCCCTGTCTCACATTGAAGGGGTGAGAGTTGAGCCAAAATCACTATTATGGAACGTATTGCTGATAAGGGGATAGGCTCAAGTATGGATGCAAAACAACATAATTTTGTAATTGAGGTGGTGTAGGTGGTATAATGCATAAAGCGCGAGCCTTAGCATTTTTTCCATGACGTGATACATTCTCATTACGATAAATCCCACAATGCAAAGCATAATCAAAACAGTATCAAGTATAATTTTTCCAAATCCTCCTTCATGCATATACTTAAGAACCATGTCAAGGGTATTCTGGGCCAAGCATGGGAACAAATGCTCAAGACCTTTGGGAAATTAAAAGCCTTAGGGAAAAAGAAAGTCATATGATATTTGCAATGTTGAGAGTCATATGAAAGTGAGTTGTTGCTCTTGGGTATATCTCTAGATAGTCTTAGGGTTCAAGCCAATTTGTCGGACACCCATCACGCTGATCATATTAACCTTATCTATTATTTTGATTATATAGAATAATAAGGATTAGTGAGGTATTCTACTCCTCACTAATAGCTCCACCACCATTCTGTGTATGTTCTTCTTCTACCTCTCACTTTGCACACACTGTTAGGTAAAAGCGGTGTGCCTCACCGTGCTTTGCTCGTGTCTGTCGGTCAGTGTCTGGCCGTCCACATTTATCTCCTTATTCTTTATACATACAAAGAATAAGGAGCTCTCACTCATTCTCACATTGTGCTCATACAGTGAGATTTGGGAGCTCCATCCACATCCTATGTGCTCTCTCTCTCTCTCTCTCTCTCTCTCTCTCTCTCTCTCTCTCTCTCTGCCCTTCTCACTCCACATCCTAGGAAGCATATGGCACTGAGGTTGCTGACAGGGATAGGTTAGAACACAGTGTGCATGTTTCGTCAACTTTTGGGTCTCTCATATATAACCTTTTGGTCTCGAGACCTGATCTTGCTTATGCGGTTAGTGCATTTGCAGTGGGAGTTGTCAGTCATGCGATGACTAACACTGTCATTGTGCATTGTGGAGCCATGCAGGCCGTCACTCGATACCTGCATCAGGAGTGTCATTGTAGCTCTACCCTAGTGGTATGCATGTTGCATCTACACTAGAGAGATTACAGAGTGAGCCAGTGGACATAGGTTGAGAGTCACCTTCTCTCACCTCTTGTATATAATAGTTGTAGGCTAGTCTTCTTGCCACTTATTGGCACAAAGCCTTTAGTGGGAGAATGTTAGGTAAAGGCGGTGTAGCTCATCGTGCTTTGCCCATGTCTATCGACCAGTGTTCGACCGCCCACATTTATCTCCTTATTCTTTATACATACAAAGAATAAGGAGCTCTCACTCATTCTCACATTGTGCTCATACAGTGAGATTTGGGAGATCCATCCACATCCTGTGCTCTCTCTCTCTCTCTCTCTCTCTCTCTCTCTCTCTCTCTCTCTCTCTCTCTCTCTCTCCCCCCTTCTCACTCTCCGTACATGCACCGCATTCGTGCACTCACACGCACCGCACACTCTACAGGTGGTATCACAACCAAAGGTTGAAGTGCTACTTCTCTCTCGGAGTTTCCCTCTTCCCAACGAGCTTCACATCGGAAATGGAACGAAACTCATAGCTTCCATGGCTATGGAGGCATTGCCAAGATCCGCACATAGACCTCGTGTATCAAGGTGGCAAGGGGATGAGCTTCATAAGCCACAAGGGGTGAGAGATTGAGCTTTTGGTGAGGTCAACGAGAGAGAGAGAGAGAGAGAGAGAGAGAGAGAGAGAGAGAAAGAGAGAGAAGTAGGTTGCTCAATTTAGGGTAGATTAATAGTAGGTTGTTGTTTTGCTCATAACTTGAGCTAGAAAACTCGGATTCAATTTTTCTTTTAATCAAAATAGAGATCTATTCAAGCTCTACGAATTTGCAAAAGAACTTGTTAGCTGGTTTGGACTGTAGATCTATCCAAGATCTAAACACAAAGGCTATTTTCTCAGGATAGATTGTGCATTCAATTTGAGTAAGAGAGGAGAGAGAGTGTGTAGAGAGAGAGAGAGAGAGAAATAAAGAGAAATCTTTATCTCAAGTTTAACATTGAAGGCCTCGAGGACATATACACACTCTTGGCATCGGCTAGTTTTCCCCTCGGCATTCGCGAGTTCTCCTCTCGGTATCAAATACACATACACATACTCCGATTTTCACTATCAACACCTAGTTTTCTCAGCATTGATAAAGCATTTTCCGGCTTGGGACATCGGCTTCTTCTCTGACATCCACATGCGCGGTTGAGGTGCCTCTTCCACAAAGGACTGACACCAAGTGTTGGCATCAACTTCGGCGACATCAATCACACGTTTTCACATGTTCTTTGGCATTGTAGAGAGCGACACATAGGGACAAAGATTGATTTTCTGTGATTGCTCATGGGTGAAAGCATGACTGGGTGGACACCAAAGCTATGTCCGGGACATAGCTATTTGGCAAATTAATATCCTAGTTATGTTTGACAAAGATAGAAGAACCCAAGGCGTGTGATATATCATTGGATAGCTCTTGAAGAGGAGAATCTAGATCTATGATTGGCGCCAAATTTAGAATCAATTTGCAAAAAAATTTATTGTGCCCCACATTTTGAAACAACAGTTATTGAAAATAGCTTTCAACCCATAAAAGTGTACCACCCACTCATGCTTTGACCCTCATACATAGCCGTTTGACGGCTTCTCAGAGACAACTCTCATATACAATTTTTACATGCATAGAGACAGTCACAGGTTCTCTGGACACTGCAAATCTATGAGCATCTTTGTCATTGGGAGTTTTGGATGCATATGATTTATGAGTGACTAGCACTTAAGAGTGCTTTACAAATTACTCCCTACAAGGAGATTTTTCTTCCATACTCATTGACGCCTATTTCAACGCATGTCGTGTAGTTTTGCAGTGATAGTTTCACATTTTGGATGTACGTTGTGTTGTAGATATTGTCATTGTATCTTGTTGTGGAGCCGATTTTGGCTTGTTTTGGCAGTCCATACCATTTTTTAGACTTGGTCTAGAAGAGCACTTTTTTTGAATGAGCCTCTAGTTGTATCTACATAGCCTTTTGTGAGGATCATTGCATGAGGTTTTTCAAAGACGAGCATAGAGGGTCGGGTTACCCAATGTGAGATGGATTAGGCTGCTAAAGATTCCCACTCGTGGCCTCACCATAGGACATGTATATATGGATATAGGTGCTTTGGCGCTAAGTTGGCAGTCTTTCAACAGTTCTTTTGAGTAGTATATGTCAGTTTATACCCAAAGAGAACTCTTGATATTTCACGCGTTGATTTTGTCTTGAAATTTTCATCTTCAATAAAGGAGATTTTGTTAGTTTTTTTTTGCGATTCCTCTAGTTCGCTTATAGCACTCTTTTGCATTGATATTTCAATGGTTTTTTGATGGGTTTCTAGTTGAGATTTTCATCTTTGAACAGAGAAGACTGCTGAAATTTTTGTAGAAAAATTTCTATAAATTCTTAGTAGTACTCTCTTGCAGTTTTCTCTTGTTAGTCATGGCTTGAACTTCTGAGAAAGAAGAGTATTATAATTTTTTTTGATGGCACAAACTTCACGGTATGAAAGCAGCACATACTTGATGTCGTAGTCAGTAAGGGCCTTGTAACACCATTGAAAGAGTGTAAAGAGGGTAAGTGGGAGAACATTGATGCTTGTGCTATGGCGACCATTTTCTTGCACCTTGGTGAGTCCATTTTCTTTACAATTATGAACAAGACTATTGCAAAGGAATTATGGGAGTCATTATGCTCACCTTGGGATGGAAAGGGTGCCTCAAAAAAAAATCTCATGAAAAATCTCATGTGTTTGATTATGAAAGAGGGTAGCAATGTCAATTAACACTTAAATGAGTTAAATAGGTTGTTTATGCAACTTACATCGAAGGAGCTTAATTACAAAAATGAAATGAATGCAATCTTCTTGTTATGTTCTTTGCATGTATCATGGGATACATTTAACACTACCATTAGTAACTCCATCCCTAAAGGAAAACTTGTTTTTAGTGATGTTACCACTGCTTTGCTCACAAAAGAGATTCGATGTTAGTCTCTTGACATTAGTGGGTGTCATAATAATCAATATCTAATTCTCCTAAATGATTATCTCATGTTAAACTGATCATTTAATATGGGGAAGTTCCAGGGGAGAAAAAGCTAGAATATTGGTTAAGCTAGCAGACCGGCCATAGTAGGGATCCAAAGGAGGAAAAATAGGGATCCAAAGGGGGGGGCATCTGCAAAAGAGCAATGTGCAACAATGGGCTTAAAAGACCCTAAGGTTCATCCCATTAAGACTTCCAAAATGCTAAGGTTCCAAAATTCAAAGGTTGTGTCCAAAGGTCAACATTAGGGAAAATTGGATGCTTTGTGTGTGTCCCAAAAGTCTTCATCCATCCCTACATAAGAGGGGGAGAGCCTTGCAAGTAGGGGATGAGAGAGAAAGTCTCACACACACACACACACACACACACACACACACACACACACACACACACACACACACACACACACACACACACACACACACAAGCTCCCTTTACACAAAGGGAATGAGGGACACATGTCAGCTCCCTAGCCAGATGCCCACAAGTAGTACTCAAATCCTATTGGATGGCCTTGGAGGTGGACCAATGAGAATTAGTCTAGAGAAAATCTAGTTTAATTAATTTAAAAACACTTAATAAAAGAACCAATGGGAATTAAGCTCTCTAGAAGACAATTGGACAGTCTCCCAAGGGGTCCAATGAGCATTCAACATCCCAATGGCTTGCCTAATTCCTATTGGCCAGGAGGCAAAGGGGTCCAATGAGAGTTTAGTTGAATTATTAAATTACCTAAAGCTCTCACAAAACGGGAAAGGGGGACACATGTCAGAAGACTATCACTTATGCTCTTGAAATTCCATTGGCTAAGCCTAGGGAGGTCCAATAGGACTGCAGCATGAGCAAATAGCAAGAGGGGTCGACCAAGAGAGAGAGAGGGCTGAGTTTTTCAAGGCATTAACACACACACACTCACACAATCTCATGTGTGAAGCAATGAAGACTCTCTCTCTCTCTCTTCTCAAGCTTTAATGGAAAGCTTATCACCTACTCCAAGCTTGTGAGAAGGGAGGCCTACACCAACAAATCTTGGCTTTGTGATGCAAATCCAACCAAGAGCCAAGCTTCAATGCATGCTCATCTCCTCTACCATGCTAATTACTAAGCTAAGTTATACTAATATGAGTGATTATGTGAGGAGATGTACATCTTTCTCGTAAGAATACTCCTTCTTTCTCTCAATCTACTCTCATACCCCGCTAGCTCTCACCATCTTCGAAGGTGTGTGAGGTCTTGGGTCTGACACCGTGAGGAAATTGATGTTGTGTTTGATAAGTGTTTTTCTTAGTGCATGAATTTTCCATCTTCATTGGACTAGCTAGTCTTGAAGGAACACAAAGAATTGTATTGTATAATGTCTCTCTTGATGGGAGAAACCATAATACAAAGCCTTTTGGAGGGGGGACCGGCTCCATGAAAATCCGGTCCTCAACTGTCGTCAATAGCTTAATTTCTCTATCTTTTGAAGTATTGTTCATGCTATCTAACTAGGTGTTATGATTTTTGTTGCTCTCTCCACCCAAGCACTCTTGTTATTCTCATTAGGAAGCTATTCTAATTAAATGCTCACTATGTTCATGCTATTTTCCGCTACACACAAGTTACTAGGCCATTAAATGTTACATTGGTATCAGAGCACAAGGTTTCTCTTTTCTTGCTCAAGAAGGAAGGTCCTCAAGCTAGCTATAAATGGTTGGTATTATTAATTGCATGTGAGTAAGTAGAATGGGGATTTTTCAGCCTTGCAGTGCGCCTGCCTTCGTGTAGTTAACGGGGGATCATTGTCGAGAGCTATGGTCTTAATAGTGGACTCCTACGGGGCTTGCCTATGGCTTAACCACTATTGAGCTATTAGAAGCTTGACAGGAGCCGGTACTATTTTGGTGTTGAACGACTATCTCTTCTATTCCTTGCAATTAATGGTATTCGAGCCACGAGTATAGTAGCTTGAGTGCTTTTTCTAAAGGGGTAAAGAGGAGTAGTAACTAGGGCTTGAAGTGCCAAAGTACACCTAAAAGTTGTTAGAATGACTGACAATAGTAAAGAGAGTGAAATTAATGTTGATAACTTTGATTTTTCTAATGAGCAGAGGCTACTAATGATGCCCCAATGCTTGTTAACTATCTTGTTTCTAGGCTTGAACAAGCCATGGGCAATCCATCCCTCCAAAGTGAAGCGCGACGGTAGCTTCGTGCTCATGGGATTCTCCAAGCTCCCCACCATGATGAGAGAACACCTAGGAAGCCTCCTTGTGGGACTTCCAAAAGAGGTCTCTCTCCGATTCGGGAAGAAGAAGAGGATCCATACGAAGGGCTCAAGAATTTACTTCTTGATGATGCATCTCCTTCCCAAAGGAGAACTCAAAAGCCTCCGCTGAAGGAACGAGAAAGAAGTGAGTCTCCCGCCACCTCGACGGATATGGCTCCACGAAGACGGCGGGCTAAACGCTCTCCATCACCTCTAAAACGGAGAAGACCATCGCACACTTCTCCACATCATAATTCAAAGAGGGATGACAAAAATCAAGAAAAGAAAAAGGCAAGAAAGAGGACACCCTCTTCTCCATCTTCTTCATCCTCTTCCTCTTATCAAAGTGATGGTGAATACAACGAAGATCAAGGCAAGAAAAAGGCGAGAAAGACGTCACCCTCTTCTCCATCTTCCTCAAAGTCTTCATCTTCTGAAGAAAGTGATGGTGCCACCTTTGAACCATAAAAAATAAGAGGCCATAGGAAATCCTATGCCGCGTGGAAGAGGTCGTCCAAGCTCAAGAAGTTCAAAGAGGGAGGGAAGAGCATCTCTTTTCTCACCTATGATGGCACCTTTGGTGCTACGGACAAAGTCTTGGACCTTATCCAACAATTTGATGCGGCGTTCCGAGATGAGGGCTTCACGGAGTCCTCTAAGCTACGCCATGTAGCTATGCACTTTCAAAAGTCTGCTAGACAATGGTGGTCTAGACTATAGGCCAACGGTGAGGCTCCACAAACATGGAAAGCTTTAAGAGCTTCTATTATGAAGCAGTTTTTGGCCACCGATGCCAAAGACAAAGTACTCACCGAATGGCGAAGCCTGAAGCTCTCTCCCTATGAATCCATTCAGAAATATGTAGACAAGTTTTGGGACCTACAACTCAAAGCCACTATCTTCAAAAAGTTGGATTTTGGAGAGCAAAAGCAACAATTTTGTGCGGGCTTAACCAAAGAAATGGCGGAGTATATCAACTCCCAAAGGCCATGCACCATATCGGCGGTAATACACCATACTATGGTGGCCTCTCGATTCAATTTCCAAATAGGGGCTAAGATGAATTCTAAGCCCCTGGAAAACAAGGGTTCCAATGAGCCTAAGGGGAAGGAGAATGTCCAAAAGTCTCCCAAGGCCAATTCCAACAAAGCTAAGGAGAAGGGAGTTTTTAAAGGCAAAAACAAACTCTCTCCTGAAGAGCTTGAGCGTTATCGCAAGGATAACTGGTGTTTCAAGTGCGGCGTACAAGGGCATGCGTACTGCGCTTGTCCCCAAAAGGACACCCGCCATGATCGTCCTAGAGCTACCTTGGTCGAAATCCAAGAGGAGGAAACTCACCACAAAGGATCTCCTCTATGCCATACTTGGTGAAAGATAAGAGAACATGATGCTTTTATTCTCTTTGACCCCGGTTCTACTCAGAATTTTATATCTATAGAGTTGGCCACCAGGATAGGCATACAAGCCTATGAGATGGGAGATATCCTACCCGCAGACGGTGCTTTCAAGGGGCAAGTAGCTTCAGTCACTCCCTTAATGGGGAAATTGAGGCTCCATGTCCAAAGCTATGTGGACAAAGAGGACTTCTTTATCTCTCCTCTCAATCATGAGGATGTAATCCTAGGGGCACCATGGTTTGATCGCATGGCTGCCAATGTTAAATTCCCTGAAAGGAGAATCTCCTTTAAGTTCAGGGAAAAAGATATGTATATAGATGCCAAGGAAATGGGTAACACTATACCCATTTTACATACACAAGATTTCAACAAGTCAATAAAGAGCTCTATTTCCATGTACATGATGTTTGTTAAAGCTTCTCAAAATGAACCTAAAGCTTTAGCAAAAGAAAATAAAAGTAACCACAAGGAATTAGAGTTATCCAATTTTCTCAAGGGGTTTCAAGATGTCTTTATTGACCACCTTCCTTGTAAACTACCTCCTAAACGAGGCAATGATGACCATGCAATTGAACTTCTTCCAAGAAGTTCACCGCCTAACAAACCTCCTTATAGAGTTTCTCAAGCTCAACAAGAGGAGATTATGCGGCAAGTGCATGAGTTAGTTGAGAAGGGCATGGTTATGCCTAGTTCATCTCCATTTTGTTCTCCCACTACAACAAAAAAACGTGTTATCGACGCAGATATCGACGCGGCCCGTCGCTATGCGCGTTGCTATTCGCGTTGCTATTCGCGTTGCTGTGAAACCAGTCGCTATTAGCGACGCGCATAGCCACACACATAGCGATGACCATAGCAGAAAAAAAAATTCTTGGGCAGAGGGCAGGTAGCCTGGCCTGTGCCCAGTTAAAAGATGGAGATCCTACATGCTATCCATGTAGGATCTCACATGAGATTTAAGGCCAATGAAAGACAACCGTACCAACTGAAAAGCATAGCCATAACTTAAAAGCATAACCATAACGAACCATAACCATAACTTAAAAGCATAACCATAACTTAAAACCATAACCAGCTATAACCACTTTGATCAAAACCATAATGCAGATAACCATAACCATAAACAAAATTAACAATAACCATAAGCATAACCAGAAAGAGAAACAATAACTGTCTATACAATGACAATGACAATGACAATAATCATAACCATAAGGGAAACAATAACTGTCTGAACACTACCTGTTTGTACGAAAAAGAGACACAGAAGCGTGTCTGTGTCTCACAAAGCATAAAGATGAAATCTGGTCCACTAATGACTAGGCGTCGCAACCTGTACATAGGACAACTCACAAAATTAGTATTGATATTACTTCACATATACTGACTTAATTAAATCAACTCACACATATTAACGTCTCACCTCAAGCGATCAGCGAGACTGTAAGGCCTCCCAGTCTACAAGCTGTCCTGAACTCTGAAATCACCCTTTTCACTTGTCGCTCTTCGTTTTTTAGCAATACCCATGGCGCTCTTGGAAGTTTTGTTTGACCAGCTGCATTGGTGAACGGCCACAGCTCTGGCATCTTTCCAACCGACTGCAAATCATCTCGTGAAGCTCGATTGTCTTTCATTCCCATGATTGTCTTCCAGAGGAGCTCTCCTACATTCTTGAATATATGCATTGGATCCAACAAATGGTTAATTAGTAGATCACCTCAGTACAACAACGTATGGAGAATGGAAAAACGTTTCATTCCTGGAACAGGTTGCCCCTCATGTTGCTCCCATCGGCGACGCCACTCTTGTACATGCATAGGACGACATTCGACGCGACCAAGCTGGCCTTCGCGCAAGTGATGGCCATCTGGAAGATAACGGTGGTGGCCTTGATATATTGTCTTTCAAAGAGAGGTAGAATAGTGCACATCCAAAGACTGCCCGCAAATTGGACATGCATTGTATCCCGAAGTTGTTAGTCTTGCATATATCAAAGCATGAATCAGGCCAAGGCAAAAGGCTTGCGAATAGCGAGAATTTTGTAAATCAATAACCATTACCAGAAGCTTCTCCGTATCCTGTCCAATCTTGCATAGTCCACATAAGAAGTCCATGGATCCTTGCATGCTGTTGTCCTACTGGTTCAACCGCATCTGCTATGTCGATCCCATGCCATAACTCCTCGAGCTCGTCAACTAGTGGAGCTAGATAAACATCCATGTTTTTTGCTTTGAACTTACCAGGTACAATCAAGCTTAAAATCAAATGACCCTTCTTGATAGCAAGCCACGGCGGGAGGTTGTAATTGATAAGGCACACAGGCCAAGTGCTCCATGATGAGCTTCTCAAGCCAAATGGATTGACTCCATCCATTGCCATGCCCAAATGCAAATTGCGTGGTTCACTCTTAAAATGTGGCCAGGTATCTTCAATGTGCCTCCAAGCCTTCGAATCAGCGGGCACCCTAAATGTTGCGTCAGTGGATCTATTCGTAGAATTCCACCGCATCAACTTTGCAATGGAGCCACAACGAAACATGATTTTTATCCTAGGAATAATAGGGAAATGCCGCAACACTTTAGCTGGCACTGTCTCGCCAACTGCATCTTGTTTGTAGCGCATTGCTCCACACTTACGACACGACAGACAATCTGCGAATTCATTGCGAAAAAGAATGCAATCATTTGGACATGCATGAATCTTGTTGTAGTCCAAGCCAACTTAGGTCAGAAGTTGCTTTGCGTTTGGCCTGGAGGGGGGCATTTCATTGCCAGCTGGGAGAAGTTTCTCCCGCAATAACTTGTGTAAGCCACAGCTAATTAAAATTAAAGCTCTACGAGCACATCATCGTTGCAATCGGAAAATCTCTTTTGTAAATTACGTACCTAAACAAAGCAGTGACGCTTGCATCTGACCACCTGTACACTGACTGAAGATTCAAAAATGCAAGACAAGTACGAAGCACAGATATTTTGGTGCCTTCATAGATTGGTTGACGTGCCAACTTTCTCAACATGTCTTCAGGAGATAGGCGCACGGCTTTTGGTGCTGCTTCGTTCGCGTTCTCCTTGCTTGTCTGGAAGAAGGCATCCAACATCTCCTCCATGCCGTCGTCTTCTATCTGTAAGCCCTTTTCTGCTTCCATCCGTGGCTCTATATTGGTCGGACCTTCACGCATAATCTTCTTTCTCTCTCTCTCTCTCTCTCTCTCTCTCTCAGATGTAGGTGCTATGTCACGGAAATCAATGCCCGTTCCGTAGGAGTCGTATCGCAGATTCTGTACGGTTTCTCTAGCAAACTCTCCGTACTTGTGCACATGCTCATTACATATCCTACGCTTGCGCAGGATTTGATACTTGCAAAGTGTGCATGAGCATGCAATATTTTCCTCCATGTTAGTTGATGACGTTGCCATCTACAATGATTATGAATGTTTTATATATATATATATATATATATATACTCCTCACAATGTAAACTACCTCGCATTCTCTAGTCTTGCCCAATCTCCGTACACCTCGGTCCAAAGGTGTACGGAGATCAGGACCACCGGGTCAAAATCTCGTCTTTCTTGGTCAAATCCTATATGGGTAGACACATACGTGCACTCCCAGGTGTACATGGCAATGCATGTAGCAGACAAAACCCCTTTTCCTCTTTTAGTTCCATAGTTTCTTCTCTGTCTACGTACCCTATCTCTCGTTCTTTCTCTCTCGATCTCGCTCTCGCTATCTCTCTTTCTCTATTTTCCTATCTCTCTCTATTTCTCTATTTTCCTATTTCTCTGCCATAACTCCTGGAGCTCCACTTTCCTCTCTCTCTCTCTCTCTCTCTCTCTATATATATATATATATATATATATATATATATAACTCTCTTTCTCTATCTCTCTCTCTACTTATACCTCTCTCTCTCTTTCTCTCTCTCTCTCTCTCTCGCTCTCTACTTCCCTATCTCTCTAATGATCGAACGAGCGACTGATCTAGGGAGATCTAGACGCCCACAACTGCGGAGGACTACACAACATCGACAGAGGCTGCATCAGAGGATCTAGCTAGGTCACTTTGGCTCGACATGCACAACGTCCGGTCAAAGTACTGACCATGGAGGAGATCTACCTATCCCAACTAGCTCGTTTAGCCGTTTAGTCCACACCCAGCAGTTTAGGATTCCATAATATTTTATTTTGTCATCTTCTTACTCTGACTTTGTATCAGATCCATCAGATTGTAACTTTCTTGTCTCATGTCTCATAGGTCTTTGGCCTTTCGAAGACGTTAATATAACATTTCATTTCATTTCTCTCTTTAATTTTTTTCCTTTAGTTTTAATTTCCTAAGCATACATTAATTCTCTCTCTCTGTCTCTGATCACCTACACACACACACACATTTCTCTCTCTCTCTCTCTCTCTCTCTCTCTCTCTCTCTCTCTCTCTCACTCTTTCCTACACACACACACCTCTCTCTCTCTCTTTCCTACACACACACCGCTCTCTCTCTCTCTCTATTTTCTACACACACACCTCTCTCTCTCTCTCTCTCTCTCTCTCTCTCTCTCTTTCCTACACACACACACACACACACCGCTCTCTCTCTCTCTCTCTCTCTCTCTCTCTCTCTCTCTTTCCTACACACACACACACCGTTCTCTCTCTCTCTCTCTCTCTCTCTCTCTCTCTCCTACCCACACACACACACACACGATGTAGAGGTAGAGAGAGAGAGAGGGAGCAAGAGAGAGGGGTTGGGGAGGGTGGAGATGGACATAATACCTGCGCAGCAGGTTTCGGCCAAGACTCAAGCAGGCGAAAATCGCCCCTGCGCGCAGGTTTCACTTTTTTCCCCCAATTTTTTTTGGCGTCGATATACATGTCGTTATACGCGTGGCAAATAAAGCCTTTCCACACGTATATCGACGCACATTGTGACGCGTATAGCGACGCCCGCTAATGTCATCGATATACGCGTGGAAAGGCATGGCCGTCGATATAGGCGCGTCGATATCTTCATTTAGTGTTGTAGTGTCCTGTACTACTAGTGCAAAAGAAAGACGTCACATATCGTATGTGTGTAAACTAAAGAGCACTAAATAGGATCACTATAAAAAATAGGTTTCCTGTTCCACGGTGTCGTGCTGTGACACATACATAGTGGGAACGCATGCTACAAGATCTATCTTGTAACTTTTTAGATACATAATTATATCCTATAATGTACATATGCATATCTAAGTATAATAATAAGCTTTCTATCTCATCCTGTTATTTATCTCAAGGGTAAACATATTCTTACTTTATTGTCAAAAAGTACTATAGGAAAAGTATCAATAGCTCCGTCTCTTTCACTTGGGGCAAAAAGCATTGATTCTTTCTTTCTACTATCTCATTATTATCTCACACCCTAGCTAGATTCTATATCTAGGGTAACTTCCAATACATATATATTCTATGTATTTTTTATATTTTTCTTATATTTCTTTTTAAATAGTTACTAGGAGGGAATCAAATCCTAGTGGGATACTATGTGGCATGATTTTCAAAGATACACTTATTTTAATGCATTATTTCAAGCATGATTACAAAACTTTGTGAAGGAGCAATGTCATGCTTTCATATGGCATCAGTTGTCCATTGGAATCAAATAAAAGTCTAGGCTAACGGGACCACAATAAGACTTGCTGCCAAAATTATACCTTATTTTGATGAGTTTTTTACACAAGGTTCCAATCCGACTTGGAAAATGCATATAAAATGAAAGTCGTAGATAATGTGCTGAATTTTTTGTCCATATTTTTACTTTTTTATTTGGAGCCACGGTTGAGGAGATATGATCAAATTATTGGACCCCAGTCTTCCCACATCATGCAGGGATAGCTCATTTTCAACTTTTCTAGTTTCTGTTCACACTGGCTCTTCTCTTCTTGTGTAAATCATTGGGGATTCCCTTCACCTATAAAAGGGGACCTCTTCTTCCTTGAAAACCATTCAAGCCATTGATGAGAGGAACTCATGAGGGAGTGAGTAGTAATGCTTAATTGTACTTAACCAATAACATAAGCCTAAGCCTACACTTTCTCCTAGAGGAAGACTAGCCATTCTTGTAAGCTATCCTTGGAAGATCAACTCTAATCGAAGAAGGTCTTGGATTTGGTGTATCAATCAAAGTTGAATTCTTCCCTCTTCTTCTCTCTCCATAAAAAATGGTGCCAAAGGGTTTGACAAGTAAGATGTGTTCTACATTGATATTTTATTGATTTCTTGTTGTTTTCTTTTTCATCTCTAATCCAACATATATATATCTAATCTCATCTCCTTAACCAAACCTATCTCTCTCACTCTTAGAAATTCATTCTCTCTACAAATTCTAGGTTCTCCTTGCTACAGGTACATCTCTCCCCGTAGTATCCTTATTGCCTATGAGCAAGAATAGGACTTGGGAGGGAAACTTCTCATATCTACATTTCTCACATACTATACTAGATGAATAATCCACATGATGAGAATTTCTATCGCTTCCACTCTGTGCGATCTATTAGAATTAACGTATGTATTCGCCGTAAAATACACTTTCAATAACGTGTAATGTTTCTCTTTGGCCCAGAAAGGCTCAATGAAATACTTCTTTCACCGGATCCCATCATACTATGTCTTATAGACTATAACTTTTCTTTTGACATAAGTGTAGTTATCTTGCCATGAACCAAGAGGATTTGTACACACAATTAATCCCAATCACTAGGCAAAACATATAAATTATGGTGAGCACAAAACTACAATTCCAAAGAACAATTCATAGCCTATTTGGTCAGCAAAGATTGAATGCCATTAACTCATCTATTAACCCTTTCATATTACCCATGATACGATATGACCATAGCCTTGATGTTTTCATCTTTGTGTTGTTTTGATATTCTCTTTTGTGTTCTTTCTTTGTGTGTGTGTGAGTGCAAGAGAGAAAGAGTGGGGATTCTTTGATTGCACTTCCTTTCAAACCCTAGTCTTCATGGCATCTATGATTTAACTCCTTTATATAGTTTTTGAAGTTCTCTCACAAACTCTCATAACCAAAATCCTGATGCTTTCCTGGCAAGACCGCAAATTTCTCGACACATTTTTGGTGAACCCGACGCAAATCTGCGAGGGTGAGAGTTTTTGGGTAACCATGGGTAATCATGTTGAGCAACATGGTATGAATTTTGACCCAGCAACAATGCAAATGTTTCAAGCATTTGAAATGTTCATGCAACAACAATATGCCACTGAAAGAAGGGAGATTTCAGCAACCAAGCAGTCGTCAACAGAATGGATCAGTTCAATGGCAAAGATGTAGCCAAGTACTTACGCGAGTATGTGAAGGAGATGGAGCTGCATCGCGTGTCAGAAGGTGAGATGATTCAAAGCTTTGAGCTAGTTGTTGCTCCAAAATTTAGAGAACATGTTAGGGGAATTAAAGATGGGCATGGGAGAAATTGGGAAGAAATCAAAGTAGCTTTAAAGGAGGAATATTTCATGGAGGAATCTGAGAGAGTGACCAAAAGGACATTCTTAGAATGGGTAGTCAAGCCAAAGCAAGGACTATCAATAACAAAGCTACTTAGGGAGTTTGAGTGGCGCTATGCACAACTCACTAGGATAGAAAGGGCCACACTAGATGCAGAGAAGACAGACCTTTTCTTACAAGCGGCAAGTAAAGAGTTTCAAGAAAATTTGGAGCTTCTTCTTGAAGATAAAGATGCTGAGCAAGGACTAAAGACCGACTGGAATGAGGTTGAAGGTGCTGTCTCACTGCTAGCCAAACGACAAAGAAGAAGGGACAAGATGGTAGTAAACACTACAAGTCCTTCCACCTCAACTTCTGACAAAAAGATAAAGCCTACTTTTATCGCTCCTAAGTTTGATAAGTCTATGCTAGATGAGCTTGTGAAGGGAATGTGTGACTTGAAGGTGAAGCTTGAAGAAAAAGGCCAACCGTCAAGGCCACTTCCTAGGCAAAGGTAACAGCCCAAAGAAGGTTTTGTTAATAGATGTATTTGGTGTGATAGTACACACCATGGAAGAAGGGATTGTGATGATTTTAGTGATGCTTTGTCAAAAGATGTTGTCTTTTTTAAGGACGATAAAATACAGTTAAGAGAGACATGTATACCCTTGAGAACTAACTTTGGGAAGGAGGGAATGCAAACCTTCGTTGAAGATATGGCAACTAACCATGCCACCTCTTCAGTTGAGGGAGCTACTTACGGAGTAAAAATTGAGCATCTTAGTGATGAAGAGGTGAGTGACCATCATGGTCAAATTTGGCCAAATGTCATCCAATGAGCTAAAAAGGGAAAGCTTACAAAAGAGATTCTACATGAAGCAGGTGATTTCATACGTCTAGAAACAAGATGGAATGATCCAGTGGACTCATTGTCAGTGCATGCCTACATTACAAAATGCCAACAAAATGAGGCTATTGTAGAAGAGAAGTGCAGACGTGAGAATGTTGATGAAGGACCATCAAAAAGAGCTTTTAGAAGTGGGGGAAGAAGCGACTCAATGCCTTCTCAAACACCCTCGACACAAGGAGCATCGCCACTTGAAGTACTCATGGAGGAGTCTACAACAGGAAAGAAGAAAGAGCCAACAAAAGGTAAGACAAAAGGCCCAACTTATAAACTACAATCTGATATTGAGGTTGCTACAGATTTAAAGAAAGTCTTGGAGGAAAGGATTTTGAATAGCAAGATTGAGTTCACTTTGGGAGAAGTCCTTGGCATTGCAAAGCGTGAATTCCACGAGGAGATCATTGACATCGTCAAGAGAAAGAGGCAAACTCTTGCTGAGGCTGCTCGTCCATAGGTTGACGATGAAACCTTGAAGACACAAGGGATGCAGTTGCAAAATAAGGAGGATGATGGAGTTGTGGTAGGATGCTACCAATCTAGAGGGAGGGTGAAGCAAGTGCATTTCTCAAATGATGATGAAGAAGTTGAGGCTATTCCTAGGAGCTACTATTCACGAAGTCACCAGGCAAGGGCTACTACAGAAACTTTGGTCAAGGTAGGTGATCTTGAAGAGCCATTTGTTGCCTTGATTGACCATGGTTTAGAAATAAACATAATGTCAAAGAGTTTTAACAACAAGTGCAAATGGCCGATGGACACATATCATGGTTGGATGGTAAAAGTGGTAAACAATTCATCTGGTGAATTGTATGTAGCATGTCTAGGTGTGACTCGGTGGCAACAGGTGATGTAAAAATTGACCAAAACTTCTTTCTACAGGATACATCTTCATATCATCTCATCCTTGGATAGCCCTACATCGTGGGAGTTCGAATGGAAACAGGATGATGGTTCAACATATGCTAGGATACGTAGCAAAGATGGTAAACGAGCTGTCCAATTTCTCAGAGTTTGTGTAAACCATGAAAGAAATCGTGACAACCTCAGAGAACATCCTCTACCAAAGGTGAGCAAAGAGTTTCATGATCATAGAGAAATTATGGGTTTCGGCGAAGTACCATTGTAAGGTAAGATTGCAGTGGTACAGAAAGAAAAAGGGTCTCGCCTGATCCAAAAATAGGCGAAACTTTCTCAACGAGCTCCTTGGTAACAAGGAATGGATCATTATATTTTACAAAACTTGAAGATTTGAAGAGATGTGAAAGGCAATATGTGCATAATGTACAAATAGGCATGAAAAGGAGTGGGTTGCTAGAGCCTACTGAAAATGTTTTGGGTTTGTGTGAACAAGTTTCTTTTGTAGATACTATGGGTGAGCTTGATGCTATAATGGGGTCTAGTTTGCATCTTGAAAATGAAGTTGTGGAAGTTTGCTCTATAGAAATGTATCAAGTAATAAAAGCCTTTAAAGAAAACCAAAAAGTTGGCCCAGAAGTCCATGTTGAAACTAAATACAAGAGTGTAGCAAAGAACGTGAAACCAGTAGCTTCACCCTTACCACCCAACTTCAGGGAAAAGATTGAGCAAGCTTCTTTGCAACCAAGTTTAAGGAATCCTAAAAAGATCGGGCATACCTTCACAAAGGAGTCTTTTCAAGAGTTGCAGATTGGTTGCGGGGAGTTTCTAACACAGAAGGAGACAAAGTGCTTCAAAGAAATTCTTTCAAAGCATGGTAAGGCTTTTTCATTTGAGCCACATGAGATAGGATGTGTTGATCCTTCTATTGTAGCTCCTATGGTAATTTTCACAATACCTCATGTGCCTTGGAATCTGCGGCCTATTCTCGTTCCAAAGGCTCATTTGCCAAAGTTAGTGGAGCTACTGAATGAGAAGATCAAAATGGGAATTTTGGAGCCTTCTTATGCTTCATACTCAAATAGGTGGTTCACAGTTACAAAGAAGAATGGTGCTCTACGCTTCATTCAAGATATGCAACCATTGAACAAAGTGACAATCAGAAATGTAGGTACAGGTCCAATTGTGGATGAGTTTGCAGAGGCGTTTGCAGGGAGGGCAATCTACTCGATGGGGGATCTCTACTCAGGGTATGATCAATTTCAACTTGCAATCAAAAGTACAGACTTGACAACCATGAGGACACCTTTGGGTTTGGTAAGGATGTGTACCTTGCCACAGGGAGCAACCAACTCGATTGCACATATGATGAATGAGATGAATAAGGTCTTACGTGACTTTATTCCTCAAATCACAATGCCTTTCATTGATGATTTGACTATCAAAGGATGTGAACAAAGTGAGAAAGATGAAGCTTTGGATCTCAGGGGATATCGCAGGTTTGTGGTAAATCACATAAATGATTGTGATAAAATTTTGTCTAGGTTGGAAGAAGTGAATCTTACATTGTGAGGGGGAAAATCTAGTTTTGTGTCAATGAAGTGCTCATTGTGGGGCACATGTGAAGGTCATATGGTAGAAAACCTTCTCCAACAAAGGTAGATGCCATCCAAAGAATGAAAGAAACATGCACTAGTAGCACTCAGGTCAGAAGGTTTTTATGAGCATGTGTCTTTTATGTTATTTGGATTCCACATTATGCACATGTACCTGATCCTCTTTATCAATTGCTTAGAAAGAATCAAAAGTTTAAATGGACAGAAGCACATGCAAAATCCATGAGAAAGCTAAAGGATTTTCTTCAATCATCACCAACTTTAATAAAGGTAGACTATGAGTGTCAAAGGCCAGTAATTGTGACAATAGACACCAGTCCTATAGGAATTGGATGGGCAATAGGGCAAGATGACAAAGAAGGAGACATGTATGTGGTAATATTGGGAGCAAAGGTACTGAGTGCTCGCCAAAGAAACTATCCACAAATAAAGAGAGAGTTATGGGGTATGGTTACAGCCTTGAAAAGTGGAAAAGAGTACCTAATTGGTGCATGTGTGGTTGTAGAAACAGATTGTCTACCACTTCTTGGGATGATTACAAGCTGCTCAACACCAGACATTGCTATGTTGCGGTGGATTGCCTACATTAAGTCCTTAAATCTCGAGTTTAAGCACATTGGAGGTAAAGACAATACAGTGGCAGACATGCTATCAAGGACAAGGTATAAAGATGAGTCACAGATGATTGATGAGGGAGATGATGTGGGCACAAAGTTCTATTCCATCTCTCGTGTCAAAGGTAACAATGTCTGCATGACTAATCCACTTGAATTGTTCTTGAAAGATCTTTATGAAGGTGATTGGCTTCTTATTGGAAGCTACTTGAGTACCCTAACATAACAGGATGATTGGTCTGAACATGAATTCAAGAGGATATGCAGGAGAGCATATGGTTACTTTTTGAGGGATGGTTACTTGTGGAAGCATCCTAAAAAAAAGGGTGCTACCCCACAACGGGTTATATGTAAAAAAAAGACTCAAGTAAAGCTCATGCAAGAGTTTCATGAGAGTGTATGGGGTAGACACAAGGGTGTGTGGGCAACCTTCTCCAAGTTGAAAGAAAAATATGGGTGGAAGGGTATGTATAAAGATGTATCTCAATTTGTAGAGTCATGTATAACTTGTCAAATGTATTCAAATGTTTGACATCATGATGGATTGCACCCTACTTATCTACTAGCCGTGCACTATAAATGGGTTTTGGATCTAGTCACAATGCCTTTAGGACTCTGGAAGATGAGATACTTGGTTCTTGCACGAGAGAAACTAACTAATCAGGTTGAAGGAAGAGCATTAAGAGCTAAAACCACAAAAGCTACGTGCAAATTCCTTCTTGATGAGGTGATTTTTCGTTATGGTTGTGTGGGAAAGATCATTGCAGACAGAGGTGAACTGGATGCCAAGGAAGCAAGGGAGTTCTTTTCCAGATTAGGAATAAAGCTTTCTCTTACTATAGCTTACAACCCTGAAGGCAATGGAAAGAGTGAAAGAGAGCATCCTCCTATCATCAAAGATTTGGCCAAGGCTTGTGAATAAAGAGTTGGTGAGTGACCAAAACTGCTACCATATGCTTAATGGGCTGATCGTACAACACATAGCTCAGTAACTGGCTACATGCATGCGGAGCTAATGTATGGTCAAAAGCCAGTGATGCCAATTGAAGATACAATTCCTACATGGAATGTACTACCTTGTCAAGATGGGCTTAACAGGGAAGATCTCCTTGCATTGCACATAAGGCAGCTAGAGAGAATACCTGGAGACATTGAGGCTGCAAAAGAACGACTCAAAAATGCAAGATTGAAAAACAAGGACTACTTTAATAAGCGACATCGACTTAGGAGCAAAGCAATTGACAAAGATGACTGGGTTTTAGTGTATGATAGTTGCCTTGATAACCAACACACAGTCATGCGTAAGTTTTCAAAAAGATGGTTTGGACCGTATGTTGTAAAGCATGTGCATGAAAATGCTACTTACAACTTGTCTGAACTAGATGGTACCGAGATAAAGATTCCCATTGCAGAAAAAAGGATCAAAATGTTTAAGAGAAGAGGTGACAATGATCCAGAAAATGTTGACGAGGAGGAAGATCAAAACACATGTGAAGATGAGTCTTTGGAATCATCCAGTGAAGAATAAAGCAAGGAAGATGTACAAGAGGATCGATCTTACAACAAAGAGAAAATGTGGCACATACCGGAGGATGTGCAGGTTTAGAGGGGTGGATGTCGTGCTATGACATGTACATAGTGGGAACGCATGCTACAAGATCTATCTTGTAACTTTTTAGAAACATAATTATATCGTATAATGTATATATGCATATCTAAGTATAATAATAAGATTTGTATCTCATCCTATTATTTATCTCAAGGGTAAACATATTCTTACTTTACCGTCAAAAAGTACTATAGGAAAAGCGTCAATAGCTCCGCCTCTTTAACTTGGTGCAAAAAGCATTGATTCTTTCTTTCTACTATCTCATTATTATCTCACATCCTAGCTAGATTCTATATCTAGGGTAACTTCCAATATATATATATTCTATGTATTTTTTATATATTTCTTTTTAAATAGATACTAGGAGGGAATCAAATCTTAGTGGGACACTATGTGGCATGATTTTCAAAGATACACCTATTTTAATGCATTATTGGAATCATGATTACAAAACTTTGTCAAGTAGCAATGACATAATTTCATATGGCATGAGGTGTCGATTGGAATCAAATAAAAGTCTATGCTAAGGGGACCATAAGAAGACTTTTGTTGCCAAAATTGTACCCTATTTTGATGATTTTTTTACACAAGGTTCCAATTCGAATTGAAAAATGCATATAAAATGAATGTCGTAGGTAATGAGCTGCATTTTCTGCCCATATTTTTACTTTTTTATTTGGAGCCACGGTTGAGGAGATATGATCAAAATACTGGACCCCAGTCTGCCCACATCATGCAGGGACAACTCATTTCCAACTTTTCCAGTTTCTGTTCACACTAGCTCTTCTCTTCTTATGTAAACCCTTGGGGGTTTCCTTCACCTATAAAAGGGGACCTCTTCTTCCTTGAAAACCATTCAAGCCATTGATGAGAGGAATTCATGAGAGAGTGAGTAGTAATGCTTAATTGTACTTAACCAATAACATAAGCCTAACCCTACACTTTCTCCTAGAGGAAGACTAGCCATTCTTGTAAGCTATTCTTGGAAGATCAACTCTAATCGAAGAAGGTCTTGGATTTGGTGTATCAATCAAAGTTTAATTCTTCCCTCTTCTTCTCTCTCCATCAAAAATGGTGCCAAAGGGTTTGACAAGTAAGATGTGTTCTACATTGATATTTTATTGATTTCTTGTTGTTTTCTTTTTCATCTCTAATCCAACATATATATATCTAATCTCATCTCCTTAACCAAACCTATCTCTCTCACTCTTAGAAATTCATTCTCTCTACAAATTCTAAGTTCTCCTTGCTACAGGTACATCTCTCCCCGTAGTATCCTTATTGCCTACGGGCAAGAATAGGGCTTGGGAGGGAAATTTCTTATCTCTTCACTTCTCTCATATCTACATTTCTCACATACTATACTAGATGAATAATCCACATGATGAGAATTTCTATCGCTTCCACTCTATGCGATCTATTAGAATTAACATATGGATTTGCCGTAAAATACACTTTCAACAACGTATAGTGTTTCTCTTTTTTGTCAATCTCACCAAAGTGAACTCAAGGGCTACTCGTTCTACGACAAAGGCAAATCAACCACTTCATAGTCTGACAATCAGTATGCGTCCAATCTCAACACTCAATGTCCTCATGCCTTTTTGGTATCCAAACGAATCCGGAATGCCATGAAACTTAAGGAGAGGTATCACAACACTTATGGGCTCATTCCTACCAAGTTCTGTCACCATCTGGGAAGGTACATAAATCACAATCCAATCAATGCACAATGGCATCAACAATCCCTTCCATATCCTTTGATAAAGTGTGGAGAAGGATGGAAGAACTCCAAGTGCCGAGTGATTTTATGCTTGCGTTTTCTCGAATCTATGAGAAGGTGATGTGTCAATTGTGCATGGGAAGAGGAATTTCAGAAAATTTTGTAAGCATTATTGGGGTTAAACAAAGATGTCCGTTGTTACGAACTCTCTTTGGTCTATGCATTGATCAATTGGAACAAATGGTACTCGAATGAATTAAAGAGTCCACTATTTGCAATGTGATAATCATGCTTTTGTTGTATGCAGATGGTGTAGTGCTTCTAGCACACACTTTACAAGATGCACAAAAACTTATGGTTGTCCTTGAAAAGTTTTGCTTATATAGTGGGATGATTGTGAATGAATCCAAAACAAAGGTTATGCTTGTGAAAACCAACCATAAGGAGAAGCCATGAAGTCAAAGAGAGGCTTTACAAAGACATGCAAGTAGAAGGTGCAAATGAAGACCACCCAAAGTGGAGTCTGAGCTAGTTGAACAAGAATCCAAGGTATTGATTTTGTTCATAAGAGCACCTGTGGCACTTCAAAAGGATCCCACTTTTTTGTCCTGTACCAAGAGTAAAGACTTGGCAAGCACATGAGGCAATAACAAAGAAGCGGCCAACCTGGCTGAACTACCCAAGATTGCTTGCTCCAGAAAAGGGACCACCGACAGAAGAATACATGGTGAAAACCCTAACGGGTGCCATGTCATTCCTTAAAAGTCTTCCGGATCTATCATGTGTGATGCTTTATAAAATCTGACAAATGCTGCTCACCTGCATCAAAGTTTTTCATGAGCCAGAGCAAATAGGCACCCCGTGGATTTCATTCCTCGAGAATAATAAAGGTTTATGCTACGATATCAATGGTCAACCTTTCGAAGAAGTCCTCTATGGCTTAAAGCTCGATGTATGTTCTTACCTTCTCACAATATGCTGGTGTTTGAGGAAGCGTTCAACACAGGATTCTTCACTTGGCGAACGAAGATTTTTGGCCAGTGATCAACAACCTAGCCTCAAGATTTGTAGGCTACTCCGCACTGCAGCTGAAAAATAGAGTCACTATGCAGTTTTTGCAGGTGTCAGATAAAGAGAGAAATATCAGATATGAAAAGGCTCTACATGCACTTAAAGACTACCTTGCTAGCCGTCAACCCCAAGACTATTTCAGCCCATAAAGCTGTGTCAAGAGATAACACAGGCGAGGAGGGGGAAATGTTAGCAGTAAGCTAACTCAGATACCATTTTTCGGAGCTCTCATTGTAAAAACACTTATTATTTTGATAAATCGAGAATATTGTAACTCCTATTTTTTGGATAAAATTTGTAAAAATGAGCCGGGGCTACAAGCTTCCAGATTGTATCAACCTGTCACTACCCATCTTTAGTTAGAGCTCCCAGATTATTAGTTTTGACCACCAAAAACCTTGGCTAAGGTATAAAAGCCAATTTTTGTAAGTTAATTTGAATTTTTGGATAATGAAATACACAATGTGAGCTAATGATGCTCACTTCTCTCCTTCTTGCCCTTCCTACTCCCTCCCCGGTTGTCACATTGCAGTCGCGTTTGTTGCATTGCAGCCGCAGATAAGAGCTCTATGCATTGACGTAAACACTTCATGGTATTTCGTAGCTTTTGGCGTTGTGAGAGGATTGGAAACACACACAAAGCCTCTATGATAAGCCGACACACACTCTTGGAATAACACACACACACATTATCGGGCACCACTCAGCTTACACAACCCGCCTGGCTGAGATAGGAAACACACAGATGGAGTGAGAAGAGAGAGATTTCCCACTTGCCCACTCAACACTCACTCACACACACACACACACAAAATTCAACTCAAATGAGACAAATTGTTGTTGTTTAGACTCAATGAAGCTCAGCCCAACACCAATGGGGCAAATAGTTTACACAGTATTGAGGAAATACACCAGATAAAACCACAAAGTTAAGCAGAGGCTTCACTCACCGGAGAAAATTACACAGAAAAACAACAAAAAATATGTGAGGAATTTGGAAAAATGGACAATGCCATTGCATCCGGAATGACCAAAAACCCCACCCTACAATGTCACAACGCTCAAATCCGACCTCGAATGAGCTGTTTAGGGCCAAAAAATGCTCCAAAATGAGCAAAAACTGAGCTGCGGGTATTGCTCTTTTTCTCCACGTTTTTCCTAATCTTTCTCTTTGTTTTTTCAGTTTCCACACTTAGATTTATTACTTGGGCACCTTTGATTTTTTAGTTGACCTCAAACGGACCCCGAACATGCAAAAAAGTGGCCTCGCAGTGCATAGTTGTCACCCTGCAGCATCCATCCGCACACCTGGCCCTTAACTTTTCTCAATAAGGCCATAGCTTTGGTCCAGCAACCACGTGAAGTAGCCCCAAA
Source organism: Adiantum capillus-veneris (assembly GCF_014529385.1). Taxonomy (NCBI): domain Eukaryota; kingdom Viridiplantae; phylum Streptophyta; class Polypodiopsida; order Polypodiales; family Pteridaceae; genus Adiantum; species Adiantum capillus-veneris. Next base: position 110,117,146 of record NC_140936.1, read on the forward strand.
AGATGGTCCTAGTGTTGACCTTTTGCATAATTCATCACAAAAAAACAACCCCGCTCTGTCTTCACTTACCCACGTGCAAGACTTGATCCCATTTGACCTCCTGACGCCACTCGATGCCATCTAAGGCACCTACTTACCTCATGGCGTGGGCCCGCTGATACCTTCCTCAAGAATTTTCACGCTCCGTAAACTCCTCTTATTATAGAAAAACACATTGATACTCGTGATAATGAAAATCGATGCACTATGTACACCCTGCCCTACTTGTACACATGTGGGCCCCACGTAACCACCTGGCTCTGAAGAATGGGGAATTCTTTATGTTATGCACCATGCATGTGTATATAAATATGCGCAATCCCTTGCTCCAAAAAACTCCTAACATAGTTTGTCCATCCCCTAGCCTGCTAGATCATTCTTGATCAGCAACAACAAAAAGAGATATGAGACTCGCCGCGTCACAAGTCTCCTCATCCCTCACCAACATTACTTGCTCCACAGACAGCTCATCTTGCTCCACCATCAATAACTTGGCATGATATAATTTAAGACGCAATCCATTTACCCTTGACTTATGTAGGATTCCATCCAGGTTAGCCAGCTGATATGTACCATTTGGGAAACACTCGACCACCTTAAAAGGGCCTTCCCACTTAGCTTGAAACTTCTTTTGGAACGTGTTGTCCAGCTTACTATTGTAGCACAAAACCAAGTCATGATTCTTGATACCCTTACTTTTGACCTTTCCTTTATCTTTGCCAAAGCCTTATCCTGCATCTGCCCATAATGTTCCAATGCACTCATCCTATCCAACTGAACCTCTTGTAATTGTAAGAGCCTCTCTTTGAATGCATCACTAGGCTACCCAAGCAACTTCTCTAGCATCTTGACCACAGACAACTCTACTTCCATAGGCAATAGTGTTTCCTTTCCATTTACCAAATGAAATGGAGTAAACCCTGTACCCGTCTTCACCGAAGTACGGTAAGCCCATAATGCACTAGGCAATTCAAAATCCCAATTCTTTCCGGTGCTCTGTCACTTTTGAAAGAATTTGGACCAACTCACCATTGAATCATTCATTTAAGCCATTACATTGTGGATAATAAGAAGTGGTATAATGGTGCCTAATCTTCATCTTCTCGCATAAGAAGTCTAATAGTTTAGTTCTAAATCCTGGCCCCTTATCCGAAAGTAGCTCCAATGCTACCCCAAACTTGCAACATATTTCATCATACACAAATTTTTTCACATCCTTTGCAGTGATTTTTTTTACTGCTGTAGCCTCTACCCATCTAGAGAGATAGTCCACTCCAGTCAAAATATAGCTTTTGTCCCAGCTTGTGACAGGTAATGGGCCTATTGCATCAATCCCCCACTTTTCAAACACATCAAACGCCATAATGTTTTTTCATAGCTCTGGCTTCAACACCCTCTTTTCAAATGCTTGACATCTATTGCAAGACCTACACAAATGGTGAACATCCTTGTGCAAACTAGGCCATACATACCCCTCTTGCAAGATCTTATGCAAGGTGATCTTTAGAGCACAATGGCCGCCACATGCGCCTTCATGATTCTCTTCCAACACTCTATAAAGATCCTCCCGCCAAGGTATACTTCTCAACACGAAATCAACCACTTTCATGTACAAGACATCACCAATCAATTTGTACCTGGATGCTCTATGCACAAAACCATACTTCTTAGAGTTCTGAATGTCCTTCGGAATGATTCCTATTAGCAAAAACTCCTCTTCTTGAGCCAAACTTTCATGGCCATGATAAAGAGGTAAATTGGTCCTCAACACAAATAGCTCCTCAATCATGCTTTGAGCTGCTTCATGTACCTCTCCATTTAGAGCACGTTCAATGTGTTGATTCTCCATGCTTCAAACTTTTTTAACAGGCATTTAATTCTAAAACACATTTCCTTCAATGAGGTGTTCTTGTTCTTCCACACCCAACACTTGCTTTATAACTAACAAGGCATCACCTTTTATGCTCAACCTTCTAATCCCATGCTTCAAACAAATGTGTAATCCAGCTTCCAAAGTTGCATATTCAGCCGCATTGTTACTATGAGCATCCAATTTGAACCCTCTCTTGTATACTAACTCCCCCTCTTCAAATGCTTTGGACCAAACTCGTACATCACTCTTCAAACAAATCTGGAGAAGACGTAACATCTGCGTCGGGTCATGAATCTGGTTGCTAATGGAGACAACCTCCATCTTTTCCAAAAAGTCTTCCAAATCTTCATCACTTCTTCCATGAAATTCCGGATAAGAGAAAGCCATGGCTACCCAAGTTACGATGCTTTGTGAACACCTTTGAACACACGTGCAAGAATCCAAAACTTTTGACTGACTCAATTCCCAAAAACTTCAATGGAGCTTGTCTTTAGATAAGGACAAACACATGCACATCAAATGAGTTTTCATAGTTAATCATCGAAATTACAATAGGCAAAGGGCATTTCAGTATCTCTCTTAATCTTCTTGGCCCGAACATAAAGACTATGCACTGTTGGAAAAAAATATTCCTGGATACATGAACATTTATCTGGATTGTTTGTGTTACATGAAAAGGAGTGAATTGAGGTCCATTTTGATCATCTATTAAAGCCAACCATGCAGCTCCCAAGAAGACACATCTGACTTATCCTTTGATTTTGCCAAAATTTCAGCAGCATAATAGCATAAATGGCTTAAAAGACCAAAAACCAGCCATCACAACTTGGAAAAATTTTGGTAGATTTTCCCCATAAGTAGAGCAGTAAGAGCACAAAATATAGACTGTATATGTATGCATAACCTGCCAACAATAGAACCCGAGAATCAAGTAGGAATCACTAGTACATAGCCTATAGTGAGGTCACAAAAAGGGAGCTCCAGCCACCTATATCACCAAAAGGATCTCACATTTGAGAATCCCTTAGCTCAATAAAACCTCACACTATCGACCCTCTCACGAAAGCTTATGCAAATCTCATATAGTCAAGTCTCAGAAATGACTATCTTCCAGACCAAGTCTCACAAATGGTTGGAACTACCCAATAAAACCAAGTATGGCTCCACAAAGGCATACAATGGCAGTATCCACAAGTAGCATACAATACAAAACAATGCGCTCAAACAGGCGCCTATTTCTATACCTGTAACCTATAACTTGTAACCTGTAACATGTAACCTGTGATCTATAATCACGAATCTCGAAGCTTGAAGCTCGAAGCTCGAAGCAGAAGGTACTCGAATAAGATCCTCCGTGGGGGTGCCAGAAGAATGTGAGCGGGTTGGAAACACACACAAAGCCTCTATGATAAGCCGAGACACACTCTTGGAATAACACACACGCACATTATGGGGCACCACTTGGCTTACACAACCTGCCTGCCCGAGACAGGAAACACACAGATGGAGTGAGAAGAGAGAGATTTCCCACTTGCCCACTCAACACTCACACATACACACTCAGACTCACACACACACTATCGATTCAGCTCAAAGGAGACAAATTGTTGTTTTTTAGACTCAATGAAACTCAGCCCAACGCCAATGGGGCAAATAGTTTACACAGTATTGAGGAAATACACCAGATACAACCACAAAGTTAAGCATAGGCCTCACTCACAGGAGAAGATTACACAGAAAAATAGAAAAAAATATGTGAGGAATTTGGAAAAATGAATAGCGCTATTGCATCCGGAACGACCAAAAACCCCACCCTACAATGTCACAACGCTCAAATCCGACCTCGGATAAGCTGTTTAGGGCCAAAAAATGCTCCAAAATGAGCAAAAACTGAGCTGCGGGTATTTCTCTTCTTCTCCACATTTGTTTTGGTCTTTCTCTCTGGTTTTTCAGTTCCCACACTTAGATTTATTACTTGGGCACCTTTGGCCTTTTAGTTGACCTCAAACGGACCCTGAACAAGCCAAAAAGTGGCCTCGCAGTGCATAGTTGTCACCCTGCAGCATCCATCCGCACACCTGGCCCTCAACTTTTCTCAATAAGGCCATAGCTTTGGTCCCGCAACCACGTGAAGTAGCCCCAAAAGATGGTCCTCATGATGACCTTTTGCATACTTCATCACAAAAAAATAACCCCGCTGTGTCGTCACTTACCCACGTGCAAGACTTGATCCCATGTGACCTCCTGACGCCACTCGATGCCATCTAACGCACCTGCTTACATCATGGCGTGGGCCCGTCGATAGCTTCCTTGAGAAGTTTTACGCTCCACAAACTCCTCTTATTATAGAAAAACACATTGATACTCGTAATAATGAAAATTAATGCACTATGTACACCCTGCCCTACTTGTACACATGTGGACCCCACATAAGCACCTGGCTCTGAAGAATGGGCAATTATTTATTTTATGCACCATGCATGTGTATATACATATGCTCAATCCCTTGCTCCAAAAAACTCCTAAAAGCGTCTTCGACTCGCGGCCTAATCTCTTCATAAGTAGGAATTTACACTTCAAAATAAAAAACTAAGCATAGGCAGGGTATTGGGGCATCATTGCTAAGCATTTATGTGCATTCTGTGTCAAAAACGACTAGGTCAAAAATCCACTGCTGTTGATAATCGTGATTTTTTCACTTGACCTAAAGTGGGATTTGAGACCATAAGCACGTGTGCTTAGGTCTTATAAACATTTCCTATAAGTTTCATTACATTTGGATGTCATTTGATGCTATAACGGATGTGATTTGTTTGTCGATGAGCGATTGGCTTTTGGTGATTTCAGTCACTTGAGTGTACCTTGAGTTAGATGCGAGTTGTTAGTTGTTTTTCGAAAGATTGACAACCTCTTGTAGCCTCTATGCACTAGTCGAATCAGCTTCATCCCATGGATTGACAATTTAATCATGGCTCTCGTTAAATTTGCAATAAGATAGGAGTGAGGTTAGACACCTGTCCCACAATCCTACAATCAACATAGTCCAAGAGACATATGTTTTGCCAAGCACAACCTTTTTTTCCAACGATTTCTACCTATTAATCTCACTATGGATTTTTTTTGTCCATGTCAAACTCTTGCATTATGGTAAATACCTTAAAAAGGCAATTATAACCAATTTCATTTGTAGAGAAGCCTTGATCTTCATTCGTTGAAAAGAACACAAAGCTCAAAAAAGTACGGTAAAATACACTTAAGAGAGACATGAATACCCTTGAGAACTAACTTTGGTAAGAGGGGAATGAAAACCTTAGTTGAAGATATGGCAACTAACCATGCCACCTCTTCAGTTGAGGCAGCTACATACGGAGTAAAAATTGAGCATCTTAGTGATGAAGAGGTTAGTGACCATCATGGTCAAATTTGGTCAAATGTCATCCAATTAGCTAAAAAGGGAAAGCTTACAAAAGAGATTCTACATGAAGCAGGTGATTGCATACGTCTAGAAACAGGATGGAATGATCCAGTGGACTCATTGTCAGTGCATGCCTACATTACAAAATGCCAACAAAATGAGGCTATTGTAGAAGAGAAGTGCAGACGTGAGAATGTTGATGAAGGACCATCAAAAAGAGCTTCTAGAAGTGGGGGAAGAAACGACTCAATGCCTTCTCAAACACCCTCGACACAAGGAGCATCTCCACTTGAAGTACTCATGGAGGAGTCTACAACAGGAAAGAAGAAAGAGCCAACAAAAGGTAAGACAAAAGACCCAACTTATAAACTACAATCTGATATTGAGGTTGCTACAGATTTAAAGAAAGTCTTGGAGGAAAAGATTTTGAATAGCAAGATTGAGTTCACTTTGGGAGAAGTCCTTGGCATTGCAAAGCGTGAATTCCACGAGGAGATCATTGACATCATCAAGAGAAAGAGGCAAACTCTTGCTGAGGCTGCTCGTCCATAGGTTGATGGTGAAACCTTAAAGACACAAGGGATGCAGTTGCAAAATAAGGAGGATGATGGAGTTGTGGTAGGATGCTACCAATCTAGTGGGAGAGTGAAGCAAGTGCATTTCTCAAATGATGATGAAGAAGTTGAGGCTATTCCTAGGAGCTACTATTCACGAAGTCACTGGGCAAGGGCTACTACAGAAACTTTGGTCAAGGTAGGTGATCTTGAAGAGCCATTTGTTGCCTTGATTGACCATGGTTTAGAAATAAACATAATGTCAAAGAGTCTCTACAACAAGTGAAAATGGCCGATGGACACAGATCATGGTTGGATGGTAAAAGTGGCAAACATGATAAGGATTTTTCATTTGAGCCACATGAGATAGGATGTGTTGATCCTTCTATTATAGCTCCTATGGTAATTTTCACAATACCTCATGTGCCTTGGAATCTGCGGCCTATTCCGGTTCCAAAGGCTCATTTGAGAAAGTTAGTGGAGCTACTGAATAAGAAGATCAAAATGGGAATTTTGGAGCCTTCTTGTGCTCCATACTCAAATAGGTGGTTCACAGTTACAAAGAAGAATGGTGCTCTACGCTTCATTCAAGATATGCAACCATTGAACAAAGTGACAATCAAAAATGTAGGTACAGGTCGAATTGTGGATGAGTTTGCAGAGGCGTTTGTAGGGAGGGCAATCTACTCGATGGGGGATCTCTACTCAGGGTATGATCAATTTCAACTTGCAATCAAAAGCAGAGACTTGACAACCATGAGGACACCTTTGGGTTTGGTAAGGATGTGTACCTTGCCACAGCGAGCAACCAACTTGATTGCACATATGATGAATGAGATGAATAAGGTCTTACGTGACTTTATTCTTCAAATCACAATGCCTTTCATTGATGATTTTCCTATCAAAGGATGTGAAGAAAGTGAAAAAGATGAAGCTTTGGATCTCAGGGGATATCGCAGGTTTGTGGTAAATCACATAAATGATTGTGATAAAATTTTGTCTAGGTTGGAAGAAGTGAATCTTATATTGTCAGGGGAAAAATCTATGTTTTGTGTCAATGAAGTGCTCATTGTGGGGCACATGTGTGGGTCATATGGTAGAAAACCCTGTCCAACAAAGGTAGATGCCATCCAAAGAATGAAAGAAACATGCACTAGTAGCACTGAGGTCAGAAGTTTTTTAGGAGCATGTGTCTTTTATGTTATTTGGATTCCTCATTATGCACATGTAACTGATCCTCTTTATCAATTGCTTAGAAAGAATCAAAAGTTTAAATGGACAGAAGCACATGCAAAATCCATGAGAAAGCTAAAGGATTTTCTTCAATCATCACCAACTTTGAGAAAGGTAGACTATGAGTGTCAAAGGCCAGTAATTGTGACAATAGACACCTGTTCTATAGGGATTGGATGGGCAATAGGGCAAGATGACAAAGAAGGAGACATGTATGTGGTAAGATTGGGAGCAAAGGTACTAAGTGCTCGCCAAAGAAACTATCCACAGATAAAGAGAGAGTTATGGGGTATGGTTACAGCCTTGAAACGTGGAAAAGAGTACCTAATTGGTGCATGTGTGGTTGTAGAAACAGATTGTCTACCACTTCTTGGGATGATTACAAGCTTCTCAACACCAGACATTGCTATGTTGCAGTGGATTGCCAACATTAAGTCCTTAAATCCCGAGTTTAAGCACATTGCAGGTAAAGACAATACAGTGGCACACATGCTATCAAGGGCAAGGTATGAAGATAAGCCACAGATGATTGATGAGGGAGATGATGTGGGCACAAAGTTCTATTCCATCTCTCCTGTCAAAGGTAACAATGTCTGCATGACTAATCCACTTGAATTGTTCTTGAAAGATCTTTATGAAGGTGATTGGCTTATTATTGGAAGCTACTTGAGTACTCTAACAAAACAGGATGATTGGTCTCAACATGAATTCAAGAAGATATGCACGAAAGCATATGGTTACTTTTTGAGAGATGGTTACTTGTGGAAGCATCCTAAACAAAAGGGTGCTACCCCACAACGGGTTATATGTAAAAAAAAGACTCAAGTAAAGCTCATGCAAGAGTTTCATGAGAGTCTATGGGCTAGACACAGGGGTGTGTGGGCAATCTTCTCCAATTTGAAAGAAAAATATTGGTGGAAGGGTCATGTATAACTTGTCAAATGTAGAGTCATGTATAACTTGTCAAATGTATTCAAATGTTCGACATCGTGATGGATTGCACCCTACATATCTACTAGCCGTGCACTATAAATGGGTTGTGGATCTAGTCACAATGCCTTTAGGACTCTGGAAGATGAGATACTTGGTTCTTGCACGAGAGGAAGTAACTAATCAGGTTGAAGGAAGAGCATTAAGAGCTAAACCCACAAAAGCTATGTGCAAATTCCTTCTTGATGAGGTGATTTGCCGTTATGGTTGTGTGGGAAAGATCATTGCAGACAGAGGTGAACTGGATGCTGAGGAAGCAAGGGAGTTCTTTTCCAGATTAGGAATCAAGCTTTCTCTTACTATAGCTTACAACCCTGAAGCCAATATAAAGAGTGAAAGAGGGCATCCTCCTATCATAAAAGCTTTGGCCAAGGCTTGTGAAGAAAGAGTTGGTGAGTGGCCAAAACTGTTACCATATGCTTAATGGGTTGATCGTACAACACATAGCTCAGTAACTGGCTACATGCATGCGGAGCTAATGTATGGTCAAAAGCCAGTGATGGCGATTGAAGATACAATTCCTACATGAAATGTACTACCTTGTCAAGATGGGCTTAACAGGGAAGATCTCCTTGCATTGCACATAAGGCAACTAGAGAGAAGACCTGGAGACATTGAGGCTGCAAAAGAACGACTCAAAAATGCAAGATTGAAAAACAAGGACTACTTTAATAAGCGACATCGACTTAGGAGCAAAGCAATTGACAAAGATGACTGGGTTTTAGTGTATGATAGTTGCCTTGATAACGAACACACAGTCATGCGTAAGTTTTCAAAAAGATGGTTTGGACCGTATGTTGTAAAGCATGTGCATGAAAATGCTACTTACAACTTGTCTGAACTAGATGGTACCGAGGTAAAGATTCCCATTGCAGGAAAAAGGATCAAAATGTTTAAGAGAAGAGGTGACAATGATCCAGAAAATGTTGACGAGGAGGAAGAGCAAAACACATGTGAAGATGAGTCTTTGGAATCATCCAGTGAAGAAGAAAGCAAGGAAGATGTACAAGAGGAATGATCTTACAACAAAGAGAAAATGTGGCACATACCGGAGGATGTGCAGGTTTAGAGGGGGTGGATGTCTTGCTATGACACGTACATAGTGGGAACGCATGCTACAAGATCTATCTTGTAACTTTTTAGATACATAATTATATCATATAATGTACATATGCATATCTAAGTATAATAATAAGCTTTCTATATCATCCAATTATTTATCTCAAGGGTAAACATATTCTTACTTTTACCGTCAAAAAGTACTAAAGGAAAAGCGTCAATAGCTCCGCCTCTTTAACTTGGGGCAAAAAGCACTGATTCTTTCTTTTTACTATCTCATTATTATCTCACACCCTAGCTAGATCCTATATCTAGGGTAACTTCCAATATATATATATTCTATGTATTTTTTATATTTTTCTTATATTTCTTTTTAAATAGCTACTAGGAGGGAATCAAATCTTAGTGGGACACTATGTGGCATGATTTTCAAAGATACACCTATTTTAATGCATTATTGCAATCATGATTACAAAACTTTGTCAAGGAGAAATGTCATAATTTCATATGGCATGAGGTGTCCATTGGAATCAAAGAAAAGTCTAGGCTAAGGGGATCACAAGAAGACTTTTGCTGCCAAATTTGTACCCTATTTTGATGATTTTTTTAGACAAGGTTCCAATCGGAACTGGAAAATTCATATAAAATGGAAGTCGTAGGTAATGAGCTGCATTTTGTGCCCATATTTTTACTTTTTTATTTTGAGCCACAGTTGAGGAGATATGATCAAAATACTGGACCCCAGTCTGCCCACATCATGCAGGGACAACTCATTTCCAACTTTTCTAGTTTCTGTTAACATTGGCTCTTCTCTTCTTGTGTAAACCCTTGGGGGTTCCCCTCATCTATAAAAGGGGACCTCTTCTTCCTTGAAAACCATTCAAGCCATTGATGAGAGGAATTCATGAGGGAGTGAGTAGTAATGCCTAATTGTACTTAACCAATAACATAAGCCTAAGCCTACACTTTCTCCTAGAGGAAGACTAGCCATTCTTGTAAGCTATTCTTGGAAGATCAACTCTAATCGAAGAAGGTCTTGGATTTGGTGTATCAATCAAAGTTGAATTCTTCCCTCTTCTTCTCTCTCCATCAAAAATGGTGCCAAAGGGTTTGACAAGTAAGATGTGTTCTACATTGATATTTTATTGATTTCTTGTTGTTTTCTTTTTCATCTCTAATCCAACGTATATATATCTAATCTCATCTCCTTAACCAAACCTATCTCTCTCACTCTTAGAAATTCATTCTCTCTACAAATTCTAAGTTCTCCTTGCTACAGGTACATCTCTCCCCGTAGTATCCTTATTGCCTACGGGCAATGTAATAGGACTAATATTTGAAGTTCTTAAAGTCGAAAAGAATGTAGCAGGGCATATCTTTCGTTAGCACGATTTGAAAGATTGTTGAATAGTCTATTAAATAGAGCTCATACGAATGAGTTGAAATATTAAGAGAGAACATATATTCTTTTTTTTTAATAATACACTAAAGACGGATTTGATAAAGATTAATGAATAACAGATAGTCTGTCTATGAACAGTAAAATTGAGATTTTTATTAATATCAATGTTTTATATTTATGTGTTTTAGCTTAAAATGCATGGGTAGGCTTAAAATAAGTTGTAAAAGTAGTGGATACTCAAAAATAGAGGTTTTATGAGTCGCGACCTAAAAGTTGCGTTTTTAGCCAAACAGAGATGTTTTTCGCAATTCTGTCCACAGTGCCTTGTAGACCAGACCTATTCCCGTCGTTTTGAGTACCTGGATCGCTCTATTCTGAGTTCGTTTGTAAAAGTTATGATAAAAACAAACAGAAGGCAGCAACAGTGTAATGTACACAGGGACAGACAGACCTACAACATCATACAGTTCTCCTTGCTATCAACCAAGAAGTGGATTGTTTTTTCATGGTAGAGTATGAAAATTGAGATTATGAAGGTATATAATTATGTTTTTTACTTTGATTATCATGTTGAATTGGTTGCACGAGTATGTTCTTTTGGCTATTTTGTAGGCGATGCAGAAATCAATGTGTGAAACAGGATCTGTGCAAAGTGTCATGATAGAAATCTAACCTTTACGGATCGCTTAGCGATCATGTTCTTATATTATTTTCGCAGGTATACTTGGTACGAAAATCGTGCAGGCTTTTCGAGGAAAAGAAGGATAAAAGCACGACGGGTGGTGCGTTTGGGGATCATTCACCGATCTCTTCTTCTGCGAGTGCGAGTGAGAGTGAGAGTGCGAGTGCGAGTGCGAGTGCGAGTGAGACGCTGCATGCAAGCGAATTGAAGCTCGGGGGTGGTCGGGAGGTTCGAGCTCCGTACAATGGAGTGCGCCCATATATATATTCAATTGCTCCTCTGTTGTATCAAACACTATCAATACAAAGATTTCTTCCTCTGTTTTGCTGTCTATCTCTATTATTCGGTTCCCGTGACAATTGGTATCAGAGCAAGCGGTTGATTCTGGACATGGAAGGATACGAGAGGAGGATGAAGTAGCAAGAAGACCTGATTCGGCGACTATGAGAAGATCTCAAAATTGCAAATCAGAAGCGTGCTGAGGCTCTGCGGGGCAAAGCAGCACGAGAGCTTGATATCTATGTAGACTTGATGGCCAACATGAAGGTGAAAACCATGCTAATCCACCTGGAAACAATAATCATCATGGCGGCGCTGGGGTACCGCCAAAAGAAACGATGACGATATGGGAGAAGCGACAACCAAATCATTCTTAACGAAGGCTAAGCTTAAAGAGTTTGATGGTATAAGAAAGATATGTGAAGATATAGAAGCGTGGATTGAAGAACTCAAAGATTTGGATTATACTTTCAATATCGAGAACACGACCACGAGACTTTCGAATGCTCGAGCAAGGTGACCGATAAGACAATACGTACCAAGATGGCTCAATTGGAGACTTTTGGCGATGCGTACGATAAAGGTAAGTCATCTACCCCTTCTTTGTGATATTTTATGTCTTTGATACGTCCTTTGAAAGCTTCTGTGAGATCGAATTTATGCATAGAAGTTGAGATTAAAATTTGAATTTCTTAATTGATTTGGATAGTATTCATTGCTTCTTATCGTCTAAATTGATTGAGAAATTAAACTTGAAATTAAATCGAGAAGTTAAAAGACTTGTGGACTTAACTAGTGGTAATAATAGTTTCACGAAAGAGTTAGTAGAAAATTTGTTTTTTTTTCTTTGAAGAGTCAAAATCATAAAGGTGATTTCTATAACATAAACATTGATATGCATGATGTTATCATTGGTATCAATTAGATCATTGAAAATCATGTTTTGATTGATTGTTAAGAAAGAAAAATATATCTTTAATCATTTGATGGTGATAAGTCACACTCTTTGTGGAAAGAAAGAGATTCTAAATCTAGTTTTGGCAATGGAATTGATAAGGTGACTTAGATAAGAGTGTGAGACGTTGCTTGTGTTTGCTTGTTTGAGACGTTGCTTGTGTTTGCTAATGAGATTAAAGAAGAATCTGGGGATAAACATAAAGAGACAAATCGAGAATTTATAGAGGATCTCTTACATGAAGTTAAGGATGTGTTCCGGACGATCTTCCTGGTATACCTCCGCCTAGAGCGGTAGACCATGCCATAGATCTATATCCAGGAGCGACACCTTATTCCAGATCTCCATATAGGTTCAATATTGATGAGCTTAAGGAGCTCAAGATACAACTTGATGATCTTTTGAAAAAGGGTTTCATTAAACCTAGTGTATCTCCTTGGGGTAGTCCTGTGTTATTCCAAAAGAAAAAGGATGGTATATACAGGTTATGCATCGACTATAGGGGATTAAACAAAAAGACCATTAAGAACAAATATCCTCTTCCTCACATAGATGAACTGCTTAGTCATTTGAGTGGTGCCACAATATTTTCAAAGGTTGATCTTCGTCCTGGCTACCATCAAATCCGTATCAAGGCCGAGGACATTCCAAAGATTTCTTTTCTTACACGTTATGGGCATTATGAATTTACAGTTCTTGCTTTTGGTTTGACTAATGCACCAGCAACTTTCATGTGCTTAATGAATAATATTTTTATCCGTATCTTGATGAATTCATTCTGGTATTCTTGGATAATATTTTTGTGTATTCTACGAATGAAGAAGATCATGCATTGCACTTAAAGAAAACATTTGAGGTTTTGTGTGAACATAAATTGTATGCCAAAGCAAGTAAGTATTCTTTTGCAAAGGATCAGATTGTGTATTTGGAAAGAGTGATTTCTAAAGAGGGGATTCACATTGATCTTGATAAAATTAAGACTATGTTAGTAAGAGATGTAGGAAGCTTTATGGGTCTAGCACAATATGAGAGAGCACACATTAAAGATTTCTCTAAGATAGCAAGTCTTTTGACCGAATTGACCAAGAAAGACAAGGGTTTTGTGTGGACTTCTAGCTGTGAGACTGCTTTTGAGACCTTGAAGGCTAAAATAGCGGAAAATTATGTTTTAAAAGTTCCTGAGATGGGCAAACCATTTTTTGTGTCCTGTGACTCTAGTGGTTAACAATTAGGTTGTGTTTTGACACAAGAAGGAAGAGTGGTTGAATATGAGTTTAGGAAATTAAGACGACATGAATTGAACTATGCAACACATGATCTAGAATTACTTGCTGTTGTTCATGCATTGAAGCATTGGCGTCATCTCTTGCTTGGTGTAAAATTTGAATTGCGTACTGATCATCAAAACTTGAAGTATATTTTCACTCAGCCATTGTTAAATAACAGACAAAGAAGATGGATTGAATTGCTGGCTAAGTATGACTTGGATTTGAAGTATTTGTGTGAAAAAGAAAATAAAGTTGCAGATGCATTGAGTCGTACGTCCATGGGTAATTTGTTGACTGTTGTGCGATCCAATTTGATTGATGATATGCATGCTGAGGTTGAAAATGATTCTTTTTATATGCCTATTTTGAAATTCTTGCGTGAGAATATTGGTGAGATGTATGAAAATAGATATCACTTGTATAAGGGAAATCTGTATTGTTATGACCGCTTGTGTATTCCTGCAAATTCTTCTTTTAAGAGTCAAATTCTGCATGAGTGTCATAATTCACCTTTTTTCTGGTCATCCTGGATTAAATAAGACATATGAAAATATTAAAACCTTATTCTTTTGGCCGCGTATGAAATTGGATGTTAAGAATTATGTGTGTGAGTGCTTTCAATGTCAACAAGTTAAGATTGAGCATAAGAGGATGCCTGGTGACCTTCAACCCTTAGACATTCCTTTACAGAAGTGGGAGTGTATATCCATGGACTTTATCATTAGACTTCCTACTACTCGTGGAGGGTATGATTCGATCTTTCTGGTGGTAGATAGACTCACAACACAAGCTCACTTATTTCCTGTAAAAATAATTTATACTGCATTGACCATTGCATACTTGTTTATGAAAGAGATATTTCGTTTGCATGGCATGCCCAAGAGCATAGTGGCTGACAGAGATTCTAAGTTCACTTCACATTTCTGGAGAGCGACTTTTGACTCTATAGGTACCCAATTACGCATGTCTACTGCTTTTCATCCTCAAACAAATGGGAAAACGGAGAGAGTGAATCGTATTCTAGAAGATATGTTACAAATGTATGTCAATGAAAACCAATCTAATTGGAATGAATATATGCCTTTGGTGGTTGAATTTGCATATAACAAATCATATCATTCATCTATTAGGATGAGTCCGTTTGAGGCAATGTATGGCTATAACTATCCTACACCTATTCATTTTCTTAATTCGAGGAATAAGGTAGAACTGTCACGTGAGATGCTTGAGAAAATGGATAGCGAGTTGGCCAAAATCAGGGGGAATATTAGAGAATCTCAAAAGAGACATAAATTGTATTATGACAAGAAACATCGTGTTGTGGAGTATGAAACTGGTGATATGGTTTTTTAAAGGTTATTCTTGAGAAGTCTCATTTGATTCTTGGAAATGATAGAAGATTGTCTCCACCATTTGTTGGTCCATTTAAAATTTTGAAGCGCATTGGTTCATTAGCTTACAAATTGGAATTGCCTTCTCATGTTAAAGTGCATCATGTATTCTATGTGAGTTTAATTTATTGAAAAAGTATGTTCCTAATGTGCATCATGTTTTAGAGGACAACTCTAAGTTGAAAGATGACGGACCATTGATTGTAGAACCAGACTTAGTACTAGATAGGCGTTTTAAACATATGAGAAATAGAGACATTGTGGAAGTTTTGGTTAAGTGGCAGAACTATCCAGTAGAGGATGCATCATGGGTTGATCTTAGTGTTTTGCAAAGAGAATTTTTCTCTCTTTAGACCAGCTCTGAGGACAGAGTTAATTTTGATAAGGGGAGAATGTAATAGGACTAATATTTGAAGTTCTTAAAGTCGAAAAGAATGTAGCAGGGCATATCTTTCGTTAGCACGATTTGAAAGATTGTTGAATAGTCTATTAAATAGAGCTCATACGAATGAGTTGAAATATTAAGAGAGAACATATATTCTTTTTTTTTAACAATACACTAAAGACGGATTTGATAAAGATTAATGAATAACAGATAGTCTGTCTATGAACAGTAAAATTGAGATTTTTATTAATATCAATGTTTTATATTTATGTGTTTTAGCTTAAAATGCATGGGTAGGCTTAAAATAAGTTGTAAAAGTAGTGGATACTCAAAAATAGAGGTTTTATGAGTCGCGACCTAAAAGTTGCGTTTTTAGCCAAACAGAGATGTTTTTCGCAATTCTGTTCGCAATGCCTTGTAGACCAGACCTATTCCCGTCGTTTTGAGTACCTGGATCGCTCTATTCTGAGTTCGTTTGTAAAAGTTATGATAAAAACAAACAGAAGGCAGCAGCAGTGTAATGTACACAGGGACAAACAGACCTACAACATCATACAGTTCTCCTTGCTATCAACCAAGAAGTGGATTGTTTTTTCATGGTAGAGTATGACAATTGAGATTATGAAGGTATATAATTATGTTTTTTACTTTGATTATCATGTTGAATTGGTTGCACGAGTATGTTCTTTTGGCTATTTTGTAGGCGATGCAGAAATCAATGTGTGAAACAGGATCTGTGCAAAGTGTCATGATAGAAATCTAACCTTTACGGATCGCTTAGCGATCACGTTCTTATATTATTCTCGCAGGTATACTTGGTACGAAAATCGTGCAGGCTTTTCGAGGAAAAGAAGGATAAAAGCACGACGGGTGGTGCGTTTGGGGATCATTCACCGATCTCTTCTTCTGCGAGTGCGAGTACGAGTGCGAGTGAGACGCTGCATGCAAGCGAATTGAAGCTCGAGGGTGGTCGGGAGGTTTGAGCTCCGTACAATGAAGTGCGCCCATATATATATTCAATTGCTCCTCTGTTGTATCAAACACTATCAATACAAAGATTTCTTCCTCTGTTTTGCTGTCTATCTCTATTATTCGGTTCCCGTGACACGCAAGAATAGGGCTTGGGAGGGAAATTTCTCATCTCTTCACTTCTCTCATATCTACATTTCTCACATACTATACTAGATGAATAATCCACATGATGAGAATTTCTATCGCTTCCACTCTGTGCGATCTATTAGAATTAACATATGGATTTGCCGTAAAATACACTTTCAACAACGTATAGTGTTTCTCTTTTTTGTCAATCTCACCAAAGTGAACTCAAGGGCTACTCGTTCTACGAAAAAAGCAAATCAACCACTTCCTAGTCTGACAATCAGTATGCGTCCAATCTCAACACTCAATGTCCTCATGCCTTTTTGGTATCCAAACGAATCCGGAATGCCATGAAACTTAAGGAGAGGTATCACAACACTTATGGGCTCATTCCTACCAAGTTCTGTCACCATCTGGGAAGGTACATAAATCACAATCCAATCAATGCGCAATGGCATCAACAATCCCTTCCATATCCTTTGATAAAGGTGGAGTTGCTCCAAGTCAAAGAGAGGCTTTACAAAGATATGCAAGTAGAAGGTGCAGATGAAGACCACCCAAAGTGGAGGCTGAGCTAGTTGAACAAGAATCCAAGGTATCTGATTCTGTTCATAAGAGCACCTGTGGCACTTCAAAAGGATTCCACTTTTTCATCTTGTACCAAGAGTAAATACCTGGCAAGCACATGAGGCAATAACAAAGAAGCGGCCAACCTGGCTGAACTACCCAAGATTGCTTGCTCCAGAAAAGGGACCGTCGACAGAAGAATACATGGTGAAAACCCTAACGGGTGCCATGTCATTCTTCAAAAGTCTTCAGGATCTATCATGTGTGATGCTTTATAAAATCTGCCAAATGTTGATCACCTGCATCAAAGTTTTTCATGAGCCAGAGCAAGTAGGCACCCCGTGGATGTCATTCCTCGAGGGTAATAAACGTTTATGCTACGATCTCAATGGTCAACCTTTCGAAGAAGTCCTCTATGGCTTCTACGCTCGATGTATGTTCTTACCTTCTCACAATATGCTGGTGTTTGAGGAAGCGTTCAACACAGGATTCTTCACTTGGCAAATGAAGATTTTTGGCCACTGATCAACAACCTAACTTCAAGATTTGTATGCTACTCCGTAGTGGAGCTGAAAAATAGAGTCACTATGCAGTTTTTGCAGGTGTCAGATAAAGAGAGAAATATCAGATATGAAAAGGCTCTACATGCACTTAAAGACTACCTCGCTAGTCGTCAACCCCAAGACTATTTCAGCCCATAAAGCTGTGTCAAGAGATAACACAGTCGAGGAGGGGGAGATGTTAGCAGTAAGCTAACTCGGATACCATTTTTCGGAGCTCTCATTGTAAAAACACTTATTATTTTGATAAATTGAGAATATTGTAACTCCTATTTTTTGGATAAACTTTGTAAAAATGAGCCGGGGCTACAAGCTTCCAGATTGTATCAACCTGTCACTACCCATCTTTAGTTAGAGCTCCCAGATTATTAGTTTTGAGCACCAAAAACCTTGGCTAATGTATAAAAGCCAATTTTTGTAAGTTAATTTGAAGTTTTGGATAATGAAATACACAATGTGAGCTAACGATGCTCACTTCTCTCCTTCTTGCGCTTCCTACTCCCTCCCCGGTTGTCACATTGCAGTCGCGTTTGTTGCATTACAGCCACAGATAAGAGCTCTATGCATTGACGTAAACACTTCATGGTATTTCGTAGCTTTTGGCGTTGTGAGCGGGTTGGAAACACACACAAAGCCTCTATGATAAGCCGACACACACTCTTGGAATAACACACACACACATTACGGGGCACCACTCGGCTTACACAACCCGCCTGGCCGAGATAGGAAACACACAGATGGAGTGAGAAGAGAGAGATTTCCCACTTGCCCACTTGCCCACTCACACACACACACACACACACACACACACACTAAATTCAACTCAAATGAGACAAATTGTTGTTGTTTAGACTCAATGAAGCTCAGCCCAACACCAATCGGGCAAATAGTTTACACAGTATTGAGGAAATACACCAGATACAACCATAAAGGTAAGCAGAGGCTTCACTCACCGGAGAAGATTACACAGAAAAACAACAAAAAATATGTGAGTAATTTGGCAAAATGGACAACGCCATTGCATCTGGAATGACCAAAAACCCCACCCTACAATGTCACAACGCTCAAATCCGACCTAGGATGAGTTGTTTAGGGCCAAAAAATGCTCCAAAATGAGCAAAAACTGAGCTGCGGGTATTGCTCTTTTTTTCCACGTTTTTCTTCGTCTTTCTCTCTGTTTTTTCAGTTTCCACACTTAGCTTTATTACTTGGACACCTTTTAGTTTTTAGTTGACCTCAAACAGACCCCGAACATGCGAAAAAGTGGCCTCGCAGTGCATAGTTGTCACCCTGCAGCATCCATCCGCACACCTAGCCCTCAACTTTTTTCAATAAGGCCATAGCTTTGGTCCTGCAACCACGTGAAGTAGCCCCAAAACATGGTCCTTATGATGACCTTTTGCATACTTCATCACAAAAAAACAACCCCGCTGTGTCTTCACTTACCCACGTGCAAGACTTGATCCCATTTGACCTCCTGACGCCACTCGATGCCATCTAACGCACCTACTTACCTGATGGCGTGGGCCAGCCGATAGCTTCCTCGAGAACTTTTACGTGCTGTAAACTCCTCTTATTATAGAAAAACACATTGATACTCGTGATAATGAAAATCGATGCACTATGTACACCCTGCCCTACTTGTACACATGTGGGCCCCACGTAACCACCTGGCTCTGAAGAATGGGGAATTCTTTATGTTATGCACCATACATGTTATATACATATGCGTAATCCCTTGCTCCAAAAAACTCCTAACATAGTTTGCCCATCCCCTAGCCTGCTAGAAAATTCACGATCAACAACAACAAAAAGAGATACGAGACTCACCGCGTCACAAGTCTCCTCATCCCTCACCAACATTACTTGCTCCACAGACAGCTCATCTTGCTCCACTATCAATAACTTGGCATGATATAATTTAAGACGCAATCCATTTATCCTTGACTTAGGTAGGATTCCATCCAGGTTAGCTAGCTGATATGTACCATTTGGGAAACACTCGACCACCTTAAAAGGGCCTTCCCACTTAGCTTGAAACTTGTTTTGGAAGGTGTTGTCCAACTTACTATTGTAGCGCAAAACCAAGTCATGCTTCTTGATACCCTTACTTTTGACCTTTTCATTTATCTTTGCCAAAGCCTTATCCTGCATCTGCCCATAATGTTCCATTGCACTCATCCTATCCAACTGAAACTCTTGTAATTGTAACAGCCTCTCTTTGAATGCATCACTAGGCTGCCCAAGAAACTTCTCTAGCATCTTGACCACAGAAAACTCTACTTCCATAGGCAATAGTGTTTTCTTTCCATATACCAAATGAAATGGAGTAAACCCTGTACCTGTCTTCACCGAAGTACGGTAAGCCCATAATGCACTAGGCAATTCCAAATCCCAATTCTTTCCTTGGTGCTCTGTCACTTTTGAAAGAATTTGGACCAACTCACCATTGAATCTTTCATTTAATCCATGACATTGTGGATAATAAGAAGTGGTATAATGGTGCCTAATCTTCATCTTCTCACATAAGAAGTCTAATAGTTTAGCTCTAAATCCTGGCCCCTTATCCGAAAGTAGCTCCAATGGCACCACAAACTTGCAACATATTTCATCCTACACAAATTTTTCAACATCCTTTGCAGTGATTTATTTTACTGCTGTAGCCTCTTCGCATCTAGAGAGATAGTCCACTCCAGTCAAAATATAGCTTTTGTCCCTGCTTGTGACAGGTAATGGGCCTATTGCATCAATCCCCCACTTTTCAAACACATCAAACGTCATGATGTTTTTTCATAGCTCTGGCTTCAACACCCTCTTTTCAAATGCTTGACATCTATTGCAAGACCTACACAAATGGTGAACATCCTTGTGCAAACTAGGCCATACATACCCCTCTTGCAAGATCTTATGCAAGGTGATCTTTAGAGCACAATGGCCGCCACATGCGCCTTCATGATTCTCTTCCAACACTCTATAAAGATCCTCCCGCCAAGGTATACTTCTCAACACGAAATCAACCACTTTCATGTACAAGACATCACCAATCAATTTGTACCTGGATGCTCTATGCACAAAACCATACTTCTTAGAGTTCTGAATGTCCTTCGGAATGATTCTTGTTAGCAAAAACTCCTCTTCTTGAGCCAAACTTTCCCGGCCATGATAAAGAGGTAAATTGGTCCTCAACACAAATAGATCCTCAATCATGCTTTGAGCTGCTTCATGTACCTCTCCATTTAGAGCACATTCAATGTGTTGATGCTCCATGCTTCAAACTTTTTTAACAGTCCTTTAATTCTAAAACACATTTCCTTCAATGAGGTGTTCTTGCTCTTCCACACCCAACACTTGCTTTACAACTAACAAGGCATCACCTTTTATGCTCAACCTTTTAATCCCATGCTTCAAACAAATGTGTAATACAGCTTCCAAAGTTGCATATTCAGCCTCATTGTTACTATGAGCATCCAATTTGAACCCTCTCTTGCATACTAATTCCCCCTGTGGATCATAGAGTGCTATACCCCCTGAAGCCGCATCATGGCTCTTCTTGTATGAGCCATCAAAGAACAAAACATGTGCATTGCTGATCTGGGGCACTTCTTTGACTTCCTTTCTCACCACCTCTTCCTTAACAATAAGGGGATTCTCCTTGTAGGTCAACAAATCGGCTAGGGTAGCTCTTGTATTGTCTTCCACTAGAAAAGAGAACTCAAACTCTTGCAGCTCAATTACCCATTTCTTGACCACATTTGACATGTTAGTGCCATTAATTAGCTGTGGCAAAAAGGCATAACTCGTAAAAAAAACAAAAGGTCGTGGTAGCAAGCAATGATGAAATCATCGACAAGCAAATATTACACTGGCCATCGCTAGCTCTACTTTTGACAATTTTCTTTCCACTACACGCTTGCTCCTAATCCGGAGCCTGCATGGCTAACAACCCCCCTAACACTTCTTTCACCTCTTGAAACACTTCTTCACACTTGTCATCCCATTGCAACGGATCATGCTTTGCCACTTGTTGTAATGGATAAAGAAGCTATGAAGACAATGGAATAAACCGTGCCATGTACTTTACTTTGTGTATAAAGGTTGCCAATCGCTTTGTACTCGTAGGTGATGGAAGAAGAATAATGGACTTAACCTTGTCTGGATCAGCCTCAACGCCATTTTCTGACACCATGTGGCCCAATAACTTCACCCTTGGCTATGCTAGATGACATTTCTTTGGATTTATTTGTCCTCCACATTCATCATATCGAGCCAATACCATCTGCAACTTCTCATGATGTTCAGCCCTAGTGCTATAGACATAGAAGTCATCCATAAAAGCTTTAACACAACTACCAATGAATGGTGCCAATACCTAATTTTCTCTCTCTTAATAGAAAGATGGTCCATTTGACAACCCAAATGGCAATACAGTGTAGCAATAATAGCCCCATGGCGTAATGAATGTTGTTTTTGTTCGGTCTTTAAGAGCAATCTTCAATTGAAAATAGTCTGAAAAACCAACACACACTCTGTACCTCTCATAACATGCCACTGAATCCAAGATCTGATTGATTAATGGAAGAGGATATGGGTTCTTCTTAGTGGCTACATTTAAGGGTTTAAAATCTACACAAATCCTCCACTTTACATCCTTCTTTGGACTGACTACTAATGGACTCACCCATTCTGTGGCCTCCATAGGGACTATGAACCTTGCCTTCAATAACTTGTCCACCTCTTCCCTCAAGGCTTCCATCTGTTCTTGACCCATCCTTCTTAGCCTTTGCCTCACTGGCTTAGCACCTTCTTTCAACTCTATATGCATCTCTTCTCCTTTGAACCCTCTAATCTCTTCATATGAAGTAATGAACAAATCAGGAAAACTAGCCAGCATGTGAAAATATATCTCCTTCTCCATAGCTGAGAGGTCTCCACTGATCATTTGTGTCATCAATTCCTGCTTCTTTGACAATTCAACCTTGGTTTTCATCAGCCCTTCAATCACTTCATAAGGCCCTTCACTTTCATTTTCAATCTCAATTGCAAATGCAACTAAACCAGACTCCTAGATTTCTTTGTCCATCAAAAGAAATGCAACATCAACATCCTCATCAGTGTTGGTAGTACTATTATTGTCCTCATCAGTCACTGTGGAATAGTCTTCATCACTGTACTCATCTTCATCTTTATAAAGCTCTTCCAATCGTTTCCTTGTTTCCATATTATATAGCTTCTTGGCACATGTCTTTCCATAGCGTCTAATCGTACCACGTCTCCAATCTTGAACAACTCCCATTGCACGTAACCATGGTCTTCCCAGTATAATAGGATATGCTCCCAACCCCATTGGCATCACATGAAAATCAACCACTACCTTTGCATCATATGCCTCCACTTCTAAGCTCTTTACAACATGCAAAAATTTTACTTTCTGATGGTTTGCCAATCTGATCCGAAAGCCTGACACCCCAGTCACTGTAAGACCCATCTTCTCAACGCATGAGTGTGTTATGACACATATTTGGGCTCCACCATCCACATAACCTTGTCCCAAATTTTTTCTTTTGTGCCACACAGCTACTATTGGGTAAATGTCTGGTAGCTTGTCCATAGCCAACACCTTTACTGAACCTCTCTCTAGCTCTTTCTCCATTGGGTTAACCATCCTCTTCCACTGTCGCTTTAGCTTAGGCACCATCTCTATAAGCTGCCCAAAAGTAATATCTGGCTTCCTACTTGTCGGATTCTCCTTCAAGACATAGCTTAATTGCCCATCCCCTAGTGGAAAATCTGAAACATGAAACTTGCGACGAGTCCTTATTTTCCTCTTGGCCTTGACATCCTCGCCTTCATGGCTCTTTCCCTTCTTCTTACTAGGACCTGGGGCACTTCTTCCTTCCTTGTCCTCTATGGTCCTCTTCCCAATAGGCATCACTAATGTATCCTCCAGCTTTGCTACCTTCTCCAAGGTGACCACACTTATCAATTTTGTCTTTCCCTTTTCCTCTTGGGTTAATCCACTGGTTTCTTCTTGTCCCTTAATTTCAATGCCATAATCATTTGACCTAGTTAGCACCTGTCTTGGCAATGGATACATGTCTCCCCCCATCCTTGGTGGCTTATCACATTGCGGGCTGATGTGTCCCAACTCTCCACAATTATAACATGTGGGCATCTGCCTCCAGATTCTACCATTGCTTTGTCCAACACCATTCTTGGGTCTTTCTTCACCTCCTGGCTGATTTGCAAACCTCCCCCAACCTCGATTATTTCCCACATTACCTAGCATGTTTAGGCTGCAATTCTTCATTAAATCTACCACTTGCCTCATGTCTTGCCTTAGCCCATCATCTTGCACTGCTGTAGTGACCACTGCTGGCATAACTTGAGGAGTAATAGAAACCACTGGTTCATGATGAACCCCTGACATGCGACCTTGTAAAGAGTCCATAGGTTGAAACTCGGGCCTCCTGAGCGAAGACTCCACCCCTATTTTGCTCATTTTCCTCAGCTTCCACTCTTTGTTCCTTAACACCTCCAATGTATCTTCATATGTTCTAGACTTCTTTAGCTCCACTCTCCAACGTATATTCTCCCAAAGACCAGCCAAGAATCTATCCCTCTTCATCATGTCAGGTGGGGGTACTTGTGGGGCTAAGGCCTTGCACATCCGCTCCCATGCCAATGAAAACTTACGTATGTATGCATCTACTAGCTCATCTTCCTTTTGCACCAAACCTTGTACTTCTTGCCACACTTTGTCAGGATCTTCTGTCTTCACAAACTCCACTTCCAATCCATGCCTTAGATTGTCCCAACTCAATCTTACAGGTGGATTAGCCACATGCAACTCCTCTTCAAATGATTTGGACCAAACTCGTACATCACTCTTCAAACAAATCTGGAGAAGACGTAGCATTTGCGCCGGGTCATGAATCTGGTTGCTAATGGAAGCAACCTCCATCTTTTCCAAAAAGTCTTCCAAATCTTCATCACTTCTTCCATGAAATTCCGGATAAGAGAAAGCCATGGCTACCCAAGTTACGATGCTTTGAGAACCCCTTTGAACACACGTGCAAGAACCCAAAACTTTTGACTGACTCAATTCCCAAAAACTTCAATGGAGCTTGTCTTTAGATAAGGACAAACACATGCACATCAAATGAGTTTTCATAGTTAATCATCGAAATTACAATAGGCAAAGGGCATTCCATTATCTCTCTTAATCTTCTTGGCCCGAACATAAAGACTATGCACTCTTGGAAAAAAATCTTCCTGGATACATGAACATTTATCTGGATTCTTTGTGTTAAATGAAAAGGAGTGAATTCAGGTCCATTTTGATCATCCATTAAAGCCAACCATGTAGCTCCCAAGAAGGCATATCTGACTTATCCTTTGATTTTGCCAAAATTTCAGCAGCATAATAGCATAAATGGCTTAAAAGACTAAAAACCAGCCATCACAAATTGGAAAAAGTTTGGCAGAGTTTCCCCAGAAGTAGAGCAGTAAGAGCCCAAAATATAGACTGTATATGTATGCATAACCTGCCAACAATAGAATCACTAGTACATAGCCTATAGTGAGGTCACAAAAAGGGTGCTCCAGCCACCTGTATCACCAAAAGGATCTCACATTTGAGAATCCCCAAGCTCAATAAAACCTCACACTATCGACCCTCTCACGAAAGCTTATGCAAATCTCATATAGTCAAGTCTCAGAAATGACTATCTTCCAGAACAAGTCTCAAAAATGGTTGGGACTACCCAATAAAACCAAGTATGGCTCCACAAAGGCATACAATGGCAGTATCCACAACTAGCGTACAATACAAGACAATGCGCTCAAACAGGCGCCAAATGATGCATACACTCAAAAACTGCAAGTGACTCCGACTTGCCAATATATCACTCTACTCCAGCCATTTTTACCTGTCTGAATCACCTATTCCTATTTCTATACTTGTAACCTGTAACATGTAACCTGTGATCTGTAATCACGAATCTCGAAGCTTGAAGCTCGAAGCAGAAGGTACTTGTCCATGGGGGCGCCAAAAGAATGTGAGCGGGTTGGAAACACACACAAAGCCTCTATGATAAGCCGGGAAACACTCTTGGAATAACACACACACAAATTATGGGGCACCACTCGGCTTACACAACCTGCCTGGCCGAGACAGGAAACACACAGATGGAGTGAGAAGAGAGATTTCCCACTTGCCCACTCAGCACTCACACATACACACTCACACTCACACACACACTATCAATTCAGCTCAAAGGAGAAAAATTGTTGTTGTTTAGAATCAATGAAGCTCAGCCCAACACCAATGGGGCAAATAGTTTACACAGTATTGAGGAAATACACCAGATACAACCACAAAGCTAAGAAGAGGCTTTACTCACCAGAGAAGATTACACATAAACATAGAAAAAAATGGGTGAGTATTTTGGCAAAATGGATAGCGCCATTGCATCCGGAACGGCCAAAAACCCCACCCTATAATGTCACAACGCTCAAATCCGACCTCGGATGAGCTGTTTACGGCCAAAAAATGCTCCAAAATGAGCAAAAACTGAGCTGCGGGTATTGCTCTTCTTCTCCACGTTTTTGTTGGTCTTTCTCTCTGGTTTGTCAGTTCCCACACTTATCTTTATTACTTGGGAACCTTTGGTCTTTTAGTTGACCTCAAACGGACCCCGAACAAGCCAAAAAGTGGCCTCGCAGAGCATAGTTGTCACCCTGCAGCATCCATCCGCACACCTAGCCCTCAACTTTTCTCAATAAGGCCATAGATTTGGTCCCGCAACCACGTGAAGTAGCCCCAAAAGATGGTCCTCATGATGACCTTTTCCATACTTCATCACAAAAAAATAACCCCGTTGTGTCGTCACTTACCCACGTGCAAGACTTGATCCCATTTGACCTCCTGACGCCACTCGATGCCATCTAACGCACCTGCTTACCTCATGGCGTGGGCCAGCCGATAGCTTCCTCGAGAAGTTTTACGCGCCGTAAACTCCTCTTATTATAGAAAAACACATTGATACTCGCGATAATGAAAATGTATGCACTATGTACACCCTGCCCTACTTGTACACATGTGGGCCCCACGTAAGCACCTGGCTCTGAAGAATGGGAAATTCTGTATTTTATGCACCATGCATGTGTATATACATATGCGCAATCCCTTGCTCCACTAAACTCCTAACAGCGTCGTCGACTCGCGGCCTAATCTCTTCATAAGTAGGAATTTACACTTCAAAATAAAAAACTAAGCATAGGCAGGGTATTAGGGCATCATTGCTAAGCATTTAGGTGCATTCTGTGTCAAAAACGACTAGGTCAAAAATCCACTGCTGTTGATAATCATGATTTGAGACCATAAGCATGTGTGCTTAGGTCTTATAAACATTTTCTAGAAGTTTTATTACATTTGGATGTCATTTGATGCTATAACGAATGTGATTTGTTTGCCGATGAGCGATTGGCTTTTGGTGATTTCAATCACTTGAGTGTAGCTTGAGTTAGATGCGAGTTGTTAGTTGTTTTTCAAGAGATTGACAACCTCTTGTAGCCTCTATGCACTAGTCGAGTCAGCTTCATCCCATGGATTGACAATTTAATCATGGCTCTCGTTAAATTTTCAATAAGATAGGAGTGAGATTAGACACCTGTCCCACAATCCTACAATCAACATAGTCCAAGAGACATATGTTTTGCCAAGCACAACCTTTTTTTCCAATCATTGCTACCAATTAATCTCACTATGGATTTTTTTTGTCCATGTCAAACTCTTGCATTATGGTAAATACCTTAAAAAGGCAATTATACCCAATTTCATTTGTAGAGAAGCCTTGATCTTCATTCATTGAAAAGAACACAAAGCTCAAAAAAGCGCATCCTACCCTGCAAGTTTGGGTGGTCACATTGAGAGAGAAGCCCTTGCTCTGCATTGCTAAAAATAGCTTGGAGCTTCTTGGTCCTATCAATGTTCTAGACATTCCTTGCACGACCTGCAACACAAAAGTCTAGATCCAATACATTAGGAGAAATATGGACCTTGCATGGGCCTTGTAAGGAATCCTAATTTTTAGGGATTAAGGCTAATGTTGTGTAGGGTTAAGGGGACAAGGGCATTGAAGAAGCTAGTTTTGAGTAGATTTTTCTAGCCTTTTTTTAGACACAGGTAGGATGTGGACCTAGGAGGTCACCTTCTCTCTCTAGCTTTTTGAAAGTGAAGAGAGTAAAGAGGTGTGGCCACATCAGCAAAAACGTGGGTCACTAAGAGCCAAAATTTGACCTTTTTTTCAAAAAAGTTATTTGTACTTCTTTTTGACTTAAAACTTTCCCCTAACATATATACATATCAAAAAATCATTTTTTGACCTTTTTTAAAACGTACAAGCACTAAAAGTTCAAATTTTAAAAAACCCCCCCCCCCCCCCCCCCCAAAAAAAAAACTTTTATTCTCTCTTCCTCCTCCCCTCTCTCTCTCTCCCTCTCCCCCACTGTCCCCTTCTCTCCTCCCATGTTCCTCCTTCTTCCTCCCTCTCCCCTTCTCTCCTCCTCCTCCCCCACTGCCCCCTTCTCTCCTCCCATGTTCCTCCCTCTCCCTCACCCCTCTCTCTTTTCATCTTTTTCTTCCTCACGAAACAGCTGCCATGGTGCTCACGGACATCAGAAATCGTATGTATACATGTTTTCTTGTCCGTGGCGTTTGCACCGAAGGCCACACGTGAGGGTGAGCAGAGGTCATCCCAAGAACGCCGTACCGTCGGTGAGATGAATGTTGATGGTTCTTCAATATCTTACCAATACCATCACATATTTGAATAAAACACCCCTTTGTGCAAGGTAATAATATACTTCTTTCTTTTGGTTGTGTTCTTTTTATCATAGACTTTGAAGTATAAGGTGTTGCCTCTACTTGTTTTGTAGTGCTTGGCACAAAGGTTGCTTTTGTGCACAAATAGTGAAAGGTTGCAGGTTAGAGAGGCCAAGTCTCACCACTTTTCCTCTAAAACAGTCTTCTTTATTACATCTTGCAGGTAGGTGCTTCAAATCCATGATTATTAGAGGTGGGTAATCTCATCATAATGTATATTTTAGGATTGTTTATTCCCAATTGGATGGAAATACTTGCAAATTTGTACAACTTATAGTTAACAAGTGTCTTTATTATACAGCTTGCAAATGTTGAATTCATACATGTTTTTGTTACAAGGTGACCTCTTACTATGCTAGTTGAGTGGTGTTGTTTGCAAGAATGGCTCAAGGAACTGGCATAATATGAAGATTTTACGGTGGCACAAAGCTCTCCTCAGTGGCAATGTGGCTCCCACTACACCAAAAATCATTATGCTAACATGGAGAGATTCCTAGTAGGACAATGCAACATCTTTTCATAAGTAGCAACACACCCTTTCCTAACATGAGGGCACTCTTACCAAATATATTTTTATGTGATAGGTCACCCCATACCATGCCATATCATGGAATGGATGTAAGAACTATGACCGCAGTACTCCTTGGAAGTTGTTCACAAATGTATGTTTATCAAAGTTAATGAGAAGAAATTTGGACTTTTTTGTTTGTTAATGTGTAAGAGCACTCTAGGTCTACCATATTTTAGATTGTTTGATAAGTTAAATAAGATTTGTAGTCATTTAAAGTGTAAATTTGTTTTTGTTTGGTAAGATTATATATGAGAAGACATGATAAAGTAGAAGAGATCTTGACAGGATTAACCTCAATGCCACATCTCTCCTTAAACCCTTTGATTTCTATCGTCGTGGGAAGTCCAAGGGAAGTCTATTTTCAAATTTTTCACTTCAACTTTTTTTTGAAAGAAATTTTGGTTATTTTAAAGTTTGTACACAGTTTATGAGTTCATTCTGATTATTTTCCTTCAGTTTCAAATTTTGACCAAGGGCACTCCTTGGAAGCCACTTTTGAAGGTGTTAGGGCGGGATTTTGGGAGAGTTTTTTATGTAGGAAATACAGTTCTTAACACAATTAAAAACATTGGTTCTTTGAGTATTTTCAGATTTCATGGTTTTAATGCTCGTTGGAGCCCGTAGATTAAGGAAAAAATAAGGAATATGTGTTTTATATCATTTTTAAAGAAATTGCCAAGTTGCACGTTGTTTTTTGGAGAATCCGAGCAAGATATGATTTTTTTGCATCATAGTCTAAAAGTTTAACACTAAATTAAAATATATAAAAAAGTGGCCGCAAGGGCGCGCGAAATGGCCATTCGGGACTTTTGGATGGCCATTTTGTGCACCCTTGTGGCCACTCTTGTTGAGGGCCCTAGAAGCTTTTACATGACAAAAATTTGCAAAATTATTGTGTATAAGTATGAGATAAGGCTGTGAGTTAGATGTACAGAGAGTAAGAGCTCACCCCCTAGGGCCTTTGAAGGTGTTACAGAAAGATTTTGGGAAAGTTTTGTATCTAGGAAATACAGTCCTTAACACTAGAATGGTAACCTAACAGGACATAAAAGCTTTGATATCTTAAAGTCCACAAAACAACAATACAATCACTTGCCTTTCAACCAACTTTCCTCCATGAGAACACAAAGAGTAACAAGATGATCAATGGTGCTATGGCATTAAACCCCGCTTTTCCTTTTGCATGCTTGACATTCTCTTCAACCCAATCACTTGATTCATCTCCATTATGCACCCAAACAACTTTTCCAAAAGAGACCCAATCATTATAGTCCGGTAGTTGGTCACGTTCTTCACATCCCCTCCTTTATGAAAAGTCTTGACCCACTTAATGCTCCAATAATAAGGCATAGCATGTTGAAGTGCAAGGTTGAACATATCACACATCCACTCGTGGGTAAAATATCCCGTCCGTTTGATCGTCTCTGGCTTGATACCTTGAAGATCTCCCGCTTTGCGAGTGGCTAACTTTTTAAGCCCACCGCCAACGGTAGAAAAAGAGGACATACATGGTAGTGAACCATAAAATGAAAAATTTTCAGGATTTGGTTGCTCATATAATTTCCTACAATGTGTGTACATATCCACAAGACTCAAGTCACTAAATTCTCAACCCGCTTGCCCCTCAAGTTTCTCCAAAATCTTCCACATGCACATGCCTTTTCATGGACTTTAAAAAGTTGTTGCTTTACTTCCTATCTTCTTCTCTTCTTTTTAATCAATTCCTTGTATGTATGCAAATGACTTTGATAGTTGTGTTTGTCCATAGTTGCATCAAGATTTATCAAGGACTTTTGAGTATCTTGAATTCTTTATCAAACCACCTTTTGCGTGATCTATCTTTGTTGATACCATGGAGATTGTTTATGGCAAAGCATTCTTCGGCACAAGAACAAAAAAATTTCTTGCAAGATTACCATTTAGTTTCCAATGGTGCGTCGTATTGAAGCTTTTCCATCCATAACTTATGCTCAATCATTTCAATGTACATTAGTGTCTATTTGAAATCCATACATAGTGATAAATTATCTTCTCTTTGATTAAGATTATCATGCTTAGTTGCTTCTCCACATGCAAGGTCAATACATAAGGTCTGATGGTCTGACTTTGGGATCCATCGACCAAACATAAAACTCTTTATGTGATACATGATGGCTAGAATATAGTCAATCACACTATCCCCATTATGTTTTCTAGATGTAAATCCATTAATTCCACTCCACAAAGATACACCATTGGCAATGAGCATACCCGTGCTATTACACATGTGTAAAAGTAACTTTTCATATTGATCCGGCTCTTTCTCATTCATTGGAGTATGATCATACAAGTGAACTTCCTCCAACTCCCTTGAAATGTATGGCATATCAAATTGTTGAGTATCATGTTGCAATGTTTTATATGAGCATTCATATCCCCAAATACAATAACATCACCTTCGCCTTTGAAATAAGCAATATCCTCTTCTAAATGAAAAAATGGATGATCTCTATTCATGCAAGCATAAAAGGGGGAATGAAGCAACTAGCTACAAAAATGGGTGCTCTTTTTGGTGTCATAATTTTCAGCCATACATAATGTTGTACTTGTCCTCGAGGGGTGCACTCTGTAATCATGTTAATGTATAATGTGAGTTTGAAAGGAAGGGTTTTAAAATACAATTTTTTAAGGAAATTTAACAAAGATACATTAAAGCGAGGGGTTTTTATATTCAATTTTGGAAAAAAATCATAAAATAATGGGTCATTTTATTCATTTAGACATGTTAAAAGAGGGGTTTTTTAATACCCTGCGTTATATAGGGGGGTACTGAACAGTGAACCCCCTGAGTACTTGCCATCTTTCACAATTGATACAAAATCTTCCATTCCTCTCTTAACCATACATGCTAACCCTCCTTGCCCTCTTTGTTTCTTGGATATTTTGACCACATCAATGGATGTACATTGTAATCCTCCAAGCCGTTATTCCTTTGTGTATCATGATCCCAAGTTTTAATAAGAAGTACAACATCGGCTTTGCGTGTTAGTTCATCAATGCCAACCCCTGCATTCCATGGGTTTCCATTGCAATTCCAAAAGCATATTTTCAATTGTAACTCTGCCTCATAGGTCACGCATCCCTATTTTCTCGAGGGACTTGGCTCCTCCTTGGGCACATTTTCTTCGTGAGAGATCTCCTTGTTTTTATTATTCTTTTTCTCATATACCTTGCGACACATATTTTGTTTCTTGATGTGCAATCTTTACATACAAAAAAATTTATATCCCTCAAATAGATCCAACCATTATCAAGGATAATCTTGCGTTTGGTCTCATCCGGCATGGTGCATACAATTGGCCGTTCTTCCGAGCAAGGAGCTTCTTGCTTACCCACTCTGTGCTCCATAGACCATAACTCTAGACATGCCAAAGTTGGGTTTGAATAAATCTTTGATAACAATGGCAAAAGAAGGAGGTGTCTCTAACTTCTCTTCGAGAATTCCACGAATAACAATGTTTTTGGAGTGTCGCTCCCTTTCCTTCAACTCATCCACATCCACATTCTCAACATTCTCTGCTTGAGCCATAGCTTGCATGAGAGAGGAATTAGAAACCACATTGCTACCACATACATAGCCCAAGACATGTTTGTGCATACATTTTTCATGTCGCATACATCCTTGCTTATGGTGTCAAATTTTTCCTCTCTCAATACATGGTCATGCTCTACTTTGCTCATGCGCTCCTTCAAAGAATTTAAGTACACAAGAGAGCATTTACATTCCTTGACTTCCTCTTCAAGTTGCATCAAACGTGTTGTTTGCATCTCAAGTGTCCTCTTGAAATTCTCATTCTCAACCACAAGAACCCTTATCGTGCCATTGTCCATTGCAACTACCCATAAGTATTCACCTTGTTTGTTTATGGTATCTTGCAACGATACCAAGTATGCCATGATCATGGTTTTTTATGTCGTTGGCTAGGAAAGGAAAGTGTGTAGGTCTAAGTCATGGATGAAAATGTGAGAAAAGAAAGTTTGAATGTGACCAAAATCTGAGCACTCTAGTACTGTGTGGTACTAAGACTCGCGAGCTTGCAATGAGCATAATGTGCACACTCAATTTGACTCTTCTCCATTGCACCAATGCCCTCTCTCGCATCAAAGGGAGTGGGAGCTAAGCCAAATGGCTGCAATAGTGCATATTGCTGACAAGGGGATAGTCTCAAGCATGTAAGGGTGACTACGGTTTCCTCTTTCAACGAAGATCATGGTTTTGTATTTTGGGATAATATGGGTGGTGTAATGTTTTGAGTCTGACCCACCAGGTTTCTCCCAAGCCGCAATACATTGGCATTGTAGAAAAGATTCATTCACTTGTTGGGAGTCTATTGAGGCATCATGTAGCAAGTGTAATGCATCCCATCTTCCAAACCACGTCTTTATATCTTGCATCCATCCCGTGCTCAAGATCTTGCTTTTATGCATCTCTTGAAATTTTTTGCTTGCTTCCCATGCAATTGTAGGAAGTCGATGTGAGGGGTTTTGATGCATCTTTATTATGTACTCTACAACCCTTTCCATGTCCATAACCCAATTGAAAAATATCCCTACTCAAGAAGTAGAAGAGAATATGGTGTTTGTTTCTTAGCTTGAAGAAATCTTGTAAGAAAACGCTTTTGGACATTCTCAAACTCTTTCCCAGTAGACTTTGAGATGCTCCCACCCCACACCTCAACTCCAGAAAGAAGAACTAGTGTCACCAATGTGTGAAAAGGTACTTCTTGAGAACCCAACACTTTATTTTTCCCGCATTACACATGTTCTTAAATGTATAATATGTTCTTTTTTCGGCTTCCAAATGATGCATAGCACATTCATGCCACTTGTGATTGGCTAGAACCTCAAGGCCAATGTACTTAAAGCTCTCTACAACTTCAAGTGTCTCATTGTTGTACACAATGCATGGCTTCTCCTTATGGTTGGTTTTCACAAGCATAACCTTTGTTTTGAATTCACTTACAATGTGCCCACTATGCAAGAAAAAGTTCTCAAGGACAATCGTAAACCTGCATCCTCTAATGTGTGTACTAGAAGCACTACATCATCTGCATACAACAAAAGCATGATTATCACATTGCAAATAGTGACCTCTTCAATGCCTTTCTCTTGCATAAAGTCAAGTACCATTTGTTCCAATTGATCGATGCATAGACCAAAGAGATTTGGTGACAAGAGAAATCCTTGTTTAGCCCCAATAGTGCTTGCATTTTTTTTTTGAAATTCCTCTTCTCATGCACAATTGACACATCACCTTCTCATAGATTTGAGAAACTGTAAACATAAACTCACTTGGCACTGAGAGTTCTTCCATCCTTCTCCAAAAATTATTACATGGAATCATATCAAAGGCTTTCTTAAAGTCCACAATGCAACTATACAATCACTTGCCTTTCAACCAACTTTCCTCCATGAGAAAACAAAGAGTAACAAGATGATCAATGGTGCTATGGTGTCGTTAGAAGACCATTTATCCTTTTTCACGCTTGCCATTCTCTTCAGAGCAATCAGTCAATTGATTCTCCATTATGCACCCAAACAACTTTTTCATAAGAAACCCAATCATTATAGTTTGGTAGTTATTTACATTCTTTACAATATCCCCTCCTTTATGCAAAGGCTTAACCCAATCATTAGAAAAAATAGAGGGTGGTGGACACACTCTATACCCTCAAAAAAGTAGGTGGACAAGGTAGCCTCACACCTCTTATTAATGGCCTCTTAACTAGTGAGAAGGTAAGGGAGGTGGCTAGGGGGGAAGGGGATGGGGCGGGGGGGGGTGTAATGCCTTGGGTGAATAGACCTTGGGATCCTCCTCCTAACATCCCATTATAAAGGCAGGCTCCTAGCCTCTTGCCCTAGACGGATCCCCTGTCCACACTACCTAGCCTAGCCCCTGGCCCAGTTCGTGACTCCCTGGCCTTGCTCTTGTCTTGACATTACTCCCCCCTTAAGAAAGAGTTTTCGTCCTCAAAAACAAAAGTGGGAAAATTCGTCTTAAGATCTCTAATGTTTTCCCAAGCCTCAGGTCGATCTTTCCACTTGATTAAAGCTTGTCGACGTACATGATCATGTGTACGTAAATCATGATAGTCAAGAATTCATTCAGGTTCATGCGGTAGGGTAGGAGGTTCAACAAAATTGAGCAGAATCTATTGGTCAATGACATTATCATCCCCATGTAATCGCTTACGTAGGGGACTTATATGAAACACCGGATGGACACAAGAGTGTGTGGGGTAATGATAGTTTGTAGGCGCGATCACCAACTTGCTTGAGTGTTTTGAAAGGCCCACAATATCTTGGAGATAATTTAGGTGTTTGCCCAGTTTTTAGACTTTTTGAATGCTCTGGCACATGTAAAAATACTTCTTCCCCTTCCTCAAAGGTAACTTGCCGACGTTTCTCATTAGCGTACTTCTTATACAGATCCTGCTCTTGTTGGACATTTTGACGAGCGAGTTTTAGCATATCCATATGGTCTTGGAGAAAATCCTTAACTTACTGGAGTTTTTCGGTTGCCAACCCCACGGTAACGGGTGACCTAGGTTGAAAAACATACATGAGCATGAAAGGACTAAATCCAGTCGAGACATGCTTAGCACTGTTGTAAGCAAACTCAAGAAGAGCTAGATAATCTTCCCAGTCTGTTTGTTTCTTGCTAATATATGCGCATAGCATATCCTCTAGAACTTGGTTAACTCGTTCAGTCTAGCCATTTGTTTTTGGATGATCGACTGTACTAAGGTTGAGTTGTGTACCCAATTGTTTAAACACATCCCTCCAAAAATGGCTGTTAAACTTGGGATCACGATCACTCACAATGTTACTTGGCAAGCCATACAACCTGTATAGATTTTCCACAAATAACTTGGCTAATTCTCGAGTCTTAATCGTTGATTTGGTTGGAATAAACTTACATAGTTTAGTCAGTCGGTCTACAACCACCCATACTGAGTCATGACCTCGTACAGTGGTTGGTAAACCCACAATCAAATCCATAGACATACTTTCCCATTTCCCATTGGGAATCTCCAAAGGATGTAAGAGTCCTCCTGCCTTTAGGCACTTGGCTTTGTTAACTTGACATTTTTGGCAATGCAAAACATAATCTTGAACAAAGCCATGTAAAACTAGCCAGTAAAACTGCCGTCGTACGAGAGCATAAGTCTTTTTAATACCCGGGTACCCTGCACTTCGACTGTCATGACATTCATAAAGAATTTGGTGCCAAATGTTTGTGTTCGCCAGTACACAAACTCTCCCCTGATGGAGTAGGTACCGTTTGTCGATAGTAAAATTCTTCCATCGCTGTACATTGGAGTGAGAAGGATCCCTCATTTTCACATGGATCCACACTTTGGAATATGCGTCATCTTGCTCATATTTTCCCTTCAGAATGTCCAAAACTTCACTACAAAGTTCCGTGAACAAGAGAGAATTGATCTCAGGCATACGACTAAGAGCATTAGCCACCACATTGTATTGTCCTTTACGATACCGGAGCTTTGTGTCATATTTCTGAAGAATCTCATTCCACCTGGCCTTTCGACCCTTCAAGTAATTTTGTTGTGTAAACCATTTAATGCTTTCATGGTCAAACACAATCTCAAATTGAGCGCCATACAAATAATGTCTCCATGTTTTCAAGGCAAACACTATTGCATAGAGTTCGTGTTTATAAGCATAATAATTCTGCTATGCTGAATCAAGCTTCTTGCTTTCAAATGCAGTTGTCCGCTCTTCTTGTAGCCGAACTGCGCCAATAGCA
Source organism: Adiantum capillus-veneris (assembly GCF_014529385.1). NCBI lineage: Eukaryota > Viridiplantae > Streptophyta > Polypodiopsida > Polypodiales > Pteridaceae > Adiantum > Adiantum capillus-veneris. Next base: position 110,154,162 of record NC_140936.1, read on the forward strand.
TGGTCACTGGCATCTGTTTCCAAAATGAATGGTTTCAAAGGATCTACAATAGCTAGAATTGGAGTTGTAGCTAACGCATCCTTGAGCGTATCAAAACTATGCTACTGAGTGGCCCCCCACTGAAAGGTCTTGCCTTTGCCTTTCAGTTGGTCCGTCATGGGAACAACAATATTAACATAGTTTTTAACAAACCTTCGATAAAAACCTACAAATCCCAATAAAATCTGTAACTCTTTTAGATTTTTAGAAGAAGGCCACCGCCAAATGGTATCCACTTTGGATTGATCCATGTGTAGCCCAGTAGCTGAAATAACATGCCCAAGATACTAAATTTCCTCCTTCAGAAAATCACACTTGGATTCTTTGGCATATAATTGATTTGTTCATAACAATTCAAACACCTGCCTCAGGTGTTGTAAGTATTCTTCCTTAGAAGCACTGTATACGAGAATGTCATCAAGAAAAACAATACAAATTTGCCCAAGTAGAGTTTCAAGACACTATCCATAAGTGTCATGAATGTTGCGGGCACATTGGTTAACCCAAAAGGCATAACCAAAAACTCGTAGTGTCCAAACCTTGTTCGAAATGCAGTGTTTGGTATATCAACAAGTCGAATACGTACTTGGTAAAAATACGAGCATGAGTGAGCTTGTCGAACAACTCATCCACGTGTGGCAATGGGTACTTGTTCTTAATCGTAACCGCATTTAAGCCGCGGTAGTCTATGCACATGGGCATACTACCATCTTTCTTCTTCACTAATAGAATAGGAGAAGCCCATGGTGAAGAACTGGGTTGGATAAATTCTCTGCTAAGATAGTCAGCAAGCTAACGTTCCACCTTAGTAGCTTCATAATAACTCATTCAATAGGATGGTTTACTTATTGGTTTAATGTCTGCAACCACGTCGATGCTATGTTGCACCGATCGTGTCGACGGTAATCTTGATGGAAAATCATTAGAAAAAACATCGTGAAATTCCTTTAATAAAATTTTTAAGTCACTATCAACCTTTGCTTGAAGTAGCCGTTGGTGGAAGAGATGAGAGAGAAGCATGCGGCGTTGAGGAATGTTCAACAGATTCAATATTGGAAAGAAAATGAGACAATGAGTAACACAAGAAAACTCGATCTATTTCATTATTAGAAACGAGCTGCATAAGCTCGGCTATATCAAATCTTCTTAAATATCCCTATTCATTAGCTATTGGTAGCTATTTCTTTGGTATTGCTAAAGATGATACTAATAACTATCACCTTGTGAACTTAACTGTTAAATTGTGGATTCAATATTTACTTTCTAGCTCATTTGGATAGAGAAAGTGTAAACATAAATTATAGATGCATGCATTGATAACATAGAAGATATGTACCACTCAAGCCTATGTAAACTTCTAATCAAGAAACCTTTGGTTGGATACTATAACAATAGGGGTCACATGTGGTTTCAAATACCAAAGTAATGGCTTTACCAAAACATTCCCAAGAATAGGGGGTGGACACAAGGAAGTAAAAAATGTCTCCTTGTTTGGTCGATTTCTAGTGTTGAATGTTTAGTGCACAGGATTTGTGAGGCCTTTGACCTGAGGAGTTCACTAAAGTATATGTAACATAGCACATGTGTTCAATAGAAGGGATTTTATATTCTTGTAAAGTTATAGAAACATGTGTAGATAAGGCCTAAAAGGGGTACTTTTAATCCATTTTGGTCAATGCAGGTGATACAGAAAACTTTTACATAGTGAATGTCCCGCTGCCTTTGAATACATAATAAAAAGGGGGGGGGGGGGGGGGGGGCTTTGAGTACATCAAACTGCACACTTCCATCTCATGGCCATGCATTAAAAAAAGGCTGTATTTTTCATTTTAAGGCCCCAGGGATCCTCAACAAGAGATGCGCACAAGGGTGTGCAAAATGGTCAAACAGAGGTTCTTGTTTGGCCATTTTGTGCTTCATTGTGGCCTCTCTTATTGAGGATCCTTGGGGCCTTAAAATGGAAAATACAAGCATATTTTAGCTTGTAGCTCCCAATCGGCTCCAAATCTATCCGGGCTTGTCTCACATGAATTTGATCATCTCGTCGCACTCTTTGACCATCGTGTGATGCAAAAAAGTCATATCTTGCTCGGATTCTCCAAAAATCAATGTGCAAGTTGGCAATTTCTTAAAAAATAATGTAAAATAGACATTTCTTACTTTTCTATGTACCTCTCCTCTCTACACCCTCTCTATCTTTGTGTATAGATTAGTGTAGAAAGAGAGGTGTTGGGATCGGAGAGCACACACACAGAGAGCCAACACGAAGAAGGAGATAGACACAGTGTGTGGCGGGGCGGTACTCACACTACAATGTGTAGTTATGAGTATAGTTATTATGAATGATTAAATGAATGGCTGTACATGGGCGGCTGAACAACGGGCAGCCGGGCACACGGGCCTTTAACCCAACAATCTCCCACTTAAAGGTAGTGTGCCTTTAAAGTGGCCAAAGTACAGCAAAAGAAGTCAAGCCATACCCATCAACAATCTACAGTGTGCAAACCGCTGTGAGGCTAACGACTTCGTGAGTAGATCAGCAGGGTTATCGTCAGTGTGTACCTTGACAAGCTCTATGCGCTTGTCCTCTAGCACCTCTCGTATGAAGTGATACCTCACCTCAATGTGCTTTGTCTTCGCATGGAAGACAGGATTCCGTGCCAACGCTATGGCACTCTGGCTATCACAATGTAGAATCGGAGCATCACAAGCCATACCAAGATCTCCCACTAGTCGTGAGAGCCATACAGCCTCCTTGGCAGCCTCAGTGGCAGCCATATATTCAGCCTCTGTAGTGCTCAAAGCAACGCACGGCTGTAAACGTGATGCCCACGAAACCGGTCCACCTGCAACTGTGAACACATAGCCGCTAGTAGACTTCCTCGAGTCCACTGACCCTGCATAGTCTGAATCTGTATATCCGCAAACAGACATATCCTTCTCACCATAACATAGGGACAACTCTGAAGTCCCTCTCAAGTATCTGAGAATACCTCTCACTGCATCCCAATGACGCTTGCCCGGGTTAGACATGTACCTGCTAACCACACCAACTGCATGAGCAAGATCTGGACGCGTAGCCACCATGGCATACATCAAGGAACCAACAGCTGACGCATAGGGAATCTGAGACATCTCTGTAGTCTCCAAATCTGTCTGAGGGCAGTCATCATGGCTGAGTTTTACATATGGAGGCAACGGGGTACTAATGGCCTTCCCCCCTTCCATATGAAAACGCTCAAGCACCCTGTCAATGTACTCTTTCTGACTAAGAAAGAGCATCTTGCGAGAACGATCACGAGTGATCCGCATACCCAAAATATGACTGGCATCCCCAAGATCCTTCATGGAAAAGGTCTCATGTAGCCTATGTTTCAAGGCATCCACATCAGAAATACACTTCCCTGTGATCAGCATGTCATCCACATACAAAACCAAAACAATAAGACTACCATCTGCAGCCTTGCTAGTATAGAGGCATGGGTCCTCATAACTGCGTACATAGCCCAATGAACTCATGAATGCATCAAACTTACGATACCATTCACGAGATGATTGCTTCAGCCCATACAAGGTCTTAAGAAGCCGGCATACCATCTTCTTTGAACCATGAATAACAAACCCACTTGGTTGCTCCATGTACAAATCCTCGTGCAAGTCCGGATGTAAGAAAGCTGTTTTTACATCCATTTGCTTCAACTCCATGTCTTCTGTAGCTACCAAAGCAAACAACATACGCAAAGTAGACATCTTCACCACTGGGGAGAAGATCTCGTCAAAATCAATGCCCTTCTGTTGCTTGAATCCTTTAGCCACAAGCCTTGCTTTGTACCTAGGCTTTGCATCCATTGAACACAATTTTATCTTGTAAACCCACTTGCATGGTAGTGCCTTCTTACCCTTTGGCAAAGGAGTAAGCTCCCACGTTTTATTTTGGATCAACGAATCCATCTCTGACTGCATAGCCTGCTCCCACTTGAGCTTGTCAACACTAGACATGGCCTCATCATAACATGATGGCTCCCTGCAATCAGTCAACAATACATAATCCATAGAAGGCACAAAACGCTGAGGCTGTTTTGCACGCCGCTCTGAACGCCTCAAAGACTGTGCAGGAGGTGCATCTGGCTGTCCCACATCTACATGATCTCCCAACAAGGGCTGATCTGGCTGTCCCACATCTATCAACATACATAGATGATGTAAACCTGTAGCTCAAGAACACGCATAAACAGACGCCGCTCTGATACCAGTTGTAGGTCCTGAGGGCAACAACTTCCCGGGAGGTCACCCATCCCAGTACTGTTCCCGCGCATATGTGCTTAACTGCGACGTTCCACAAATTGGTCTAGCCATCCAGACCCCAAAACCTTAAGGTGTTAGGGACCTCCGGTCTAACCAATTTATGCAAGCCTCATAGATAGACACCACTTTGTCACCACAAGTTGGGCTTACCCCAACAAGAGGTAGATAGATGGCTAATAATATTCTATCTACCTCTCTCACTACACCTCTCTCTCTCTCTCTCTCTCTCTCTCTCTCTCTCTCTCTCTCTCTCTCCCCAACATTGAAACCCTATACTTCTCTTTCTTGCATCGTCCTAAGACTCCCCCTGGGCAAGGGGCTACCTTGTGGGAGAGCGTTAACACCGCCTTGCCCTCCCAACCAGCACCACCTTTCCCACACATCTAATCATTCCCATGATTTTGACTTTGTCTGAGATACCCACAACCTCAAATTTGTTCGACTAGTTGGTTGACCTCGACTTTGTCGGAGTTGTGGTCAACTCTCAGACTCATCTTGAGCACTGACCTTGACACTATTCAAGTTGCCCATGACTCTCTAGCAGTGATTCTCCAAGTCTGTCCATATGAATCCTATGTCTATCATGGTCACTCGAGCCTCATCTCAAGGCAAGTCTACATTCTTCGGGGTTGTGGCAACACCTCCAAAGAAAAACAACACAACACACCTTCAAAATGAAGTCAAGAAGCTTCACAAGGATAATGAGGAGGTGAAGCATAGACTTGTTGCCATCGAGGCTTGACTCACCAGTGGAGAACCACAAAAAAGAAGAGATGGAACATATGTAAATCAAGCTCAATAACACAAAGGTGGAAGTAGATACCACCTTCACAAAGGAGGTCCACCCAAGTGTAGGATATCATCTTTTGTAATGTTGAAGACTGTGTAGTGTCCACGCTACGTGAACGACAATTCCAAGAGGATATAACCCCCAATGTTTGCATTGGTGGGATTCCAAGCAACTAGAAAGGGAAGGGGGACCTCAAGCTCAATTACAAAAAGCTGGAAGTAGATACCACCCTCACAAAGTAGTTCAAAACCTAAGTGCAAGATATCATCTTTGGTAAGTTTGAAGATCATGTAGTGTCCACACTACGTGAATGACAATTCCAAGAGGATATCGCCTTCAATGTTCCACGCTTTCTTTGCTCACATCCAAAAAATAGCCCACATGGTACAATGGGGTCAACCATAATCACCTCTCTTACACACAAACATCGCACCAACCATGCAATCCTCACTTTCAAGACCAAGGCGGATCAAATCAAACTCCTTGAGCAATCAAGGCTTCTCAAGGACACCGAATTTTGGTTTACAGAAGATCTAACACCCGCCAAACTCAAATAGAAGAAGGAAGTACTCCAAAAGATGTGAGAAGCACACACAATAGGGATTCCCAAACTGACTCCCCCCTCACATACCCTTTCTTAGGTTTTGTTCATTTCATCTTATATTCCCTGTATCACATCTCACTGGACCCTTACTTCTTAATTGAGATGTATCCAACAACCCCTTCATTCAGAAGGAAATTTGTAATGTTTTTTTTTTGGTCCCATAGGTCATATCTGCCCTTCATGGATGATAATTCAATCTATTTGTCTATCTATATCTACTTTTCATATCTGTTAATGAGAAAAATGCATAATCCCAGCGAGGTAGAAAAGTAGGTCCCATATGCAATCCAGCAAAGCGGGGATCCAAAAAGATTTAATATGCAACGACAAATAGAGAGGACCTTTAATTCTATGAAGAGGTCAAAGCATATAAGTGCAAAAGAATCGGATGCTTTTTTGGCTCTCAAGGTCAGGTGCAAGTATCCTTTCATTCAAAGTGCTCTTTTCCCTAGGCAGCTTGGAGGCAAGGAGTAGCCACATGCATTCAAAGTTGTTTGAGACCAGACATGTTGAAATGAATGCATATATTGAGGAGAAAATTAGCTTGTATGAGGAAATCCACACAAACATGGAAATGCCAATGGAAATGATACAAAGTGTCAAATACGATGCTTATCTTAAAGGTTATAGGTCTACTCCTAGTACTACAATTAATAATCATGCACAAAGGTTCTTAAGTCAATCATCAACTACATCAGTTGCAAATCATTGGTTGATTTGAATCACTCTTTAATGTTAAAGATGAGTATGCAAACCCCCTAAAATAATAGATCTCCTTTGTGAGAGAAGAGCTTAAAGAAGAAGAGACCAATATTTGTTGATGTGAACTATGTGCTTGAAGAAGATAGCCATAGACCAGATGACTTTATGCAGGTCAACTATAAAGATGCTCATTTGGGCCATCCAAATTGGATGGACTAGATGAGCATCAATAATGTACACAGTAATATGCACGATAATATACTAGGTAATATGCACGATAATATTCACGATAATAATCGCAACAATATTACAGCTCCTATTACCACATATATTGTTGTTAAACCACTACCGCATCCTTTGTCGCTATTATTGCCGCAAACACAATATTTTCTCTTTCTATTTTCTTTTGTTAATCTGTGTCAATGCTATCGGCTCTATAATTTTCCTCTTATAGTGGCAATGGTTTGTCAACAATATAAGCAGTAATTGTGAGTGCACGTGTGCACATATGCGTGCGTGTGCGGTATGTGTAGGGAAGGGGAGGATCACAAGATGGTGTAGGTGAAGAAACCTTTGGAAGTAGGAGTGAGGATCTCCTTATTCTTTCTATATGAAGAATAAGGGTATGTACACACATGGGCGGGTGGTCGAACATTGGACGTCCGGCCCCGTGCAAAGGCGCAATGCCTTTACCCCCAACAAACTCCCACTTAAAGGAGATATGCCGATAAGTGAGACCCATTCTCTAAACTACTAGAATGTACAAGAAACAAGGTGAGAGACTCTCTCAACTTATGTGTTAGCGGGTTGCCACGACGGATGTCTATAGCATAGCTCTTTTGCACTAACATAATGTCAATATGCAAGGAAGCGACTCGGGATGGGGCACGGAGACTTAATGAGACTATCTTCCTTAGCTTTTGACAGATGGACCATTGAAGATTCTGTTAATTGTACCTGGAATTCCTCTTCGCCACTTAGCCCTTCTGCTGTTGTGTTTCTATCTAAGCGAAAGAAACTGAGGGAATATCTATCTGTGGATGTTCTGAAGTTCCTGCTTCTTCATGTGTTTCTTGCCTTCTATCTCTTGGCAGCTGGTTGACTCTTTCAAGATCAGCTATTTCTTTTAGCAGCTCTTCTTCTTGTTGCACTTGCATTAAATCCAGGTCTCTGTGTTGTGATTGCTCCAGCTTTAGCTCTAGCTCTAGCTCTTTATTCTTTTTCTCTAGTGCTTTGTACACTTCATCTGTCCCTTTGATCGAGGCTACTACGGGATTTTCTTGTATTTGCTGCAAAACAGTTGCCTGATCATTTATCCTTTGTTCTGAATATTGCAGGGAGGCATTTTCTACATCTAACTGTACTTCAATCTTTTGAACTGGCAAGGTTGTAGTTAGAAGTTTGTTGGTAACTTCTGTCAATTGTTCATCTTTTGTTTTGCACGCATCTGTCAACTGCATAAGTAGTTCACCCAATTCTTCCATCTCCTTTTGCTGCTTGTCCCTTTCTAGCTGGTGTTGTTCAGCTTCATCTTTCAAATCCTAGACTTGTTGTTGCAAATTGGTGATGACATTTAATCTGTCTTCTAACTCTCCTTGGAGAGCGTCAATCACCATCTCTAGTTCTTTAGCCTTTGTGCTACCCAAAAAATGGTATCCGAGTTAGCTTACTACTGCTAACAAGGATATGCCAAATCGGGGTAGGGTTAGGAAGCTTTGGATTGCTTTTATCAAATGTGGACCTAGGGTCTCTCTCCAATTGAGAGACGTTGTGTCTAAAATTGACATGGGCAAAAAAACGATGAAATCCATCCATGATGAAATCACACTTTATGCATTACACTTCCCACATTGTGCTACCAATTACAAAAGATTGTTTTCCTTAATAAAGGAGACCATGCTCACTTATTAAAGGAGAGCCTATTCCCTTGTGTACAATCTTCACCATAATAACAATCTAGTTGAGGCTTTAGCTCACAATCCTTGCGATGCAAGATGGGACATTGGGGAACTAGAGAAGAGCCCCTTTGTATATGCATACTAACCAACTTGAAAGTTCGAGAATCTAAACACCATACCATACTTGAGTGTTAAGATTTTGATCTCATTCAAGGTTTCTTTTCTGACATATTTAGCAAACATTTCAAAGGTTAAAAGAGAGAAGAAAAAGAAGAAGAATAATAGAAGTTTTAATGCCATAGAAACAAATACCTCTTGCTATTCCTCTCTCTCTCTCTCTCTCTCTCTCTCTCTCTATCTATCTATCTATGTATGTATTTTTCTATTTCTCTCTCTATCAGTCTCCATCTCTTGTCGAAGGCAAAGTGGGACAAACCAGTCAGAAAGTCGGTTTGGAACACTAGCCATTTTCTTAGGGCTATTTGGTGAATGTTGGAAGATGAGTGCTCCATGTCACCAAAGTGTTTTTATCAATTAACAATATGAGAGGTTCTTTAGCACAAATTAATCCTAAGCTACACTCTGTAGCATTCATTGGATTGTAGCAAAGTGATCAAGTTTGTGTTTGCACATACACAAGTAGCAACAAGATACTAACTCCATACTATTTGATATCCAAGCAGGAGAATGGGATCACCATTCAAGAAATTGAATGATAGTAGGACCACAAAAGCACAAGTAGCAACAACATACAAACTTTGTACTATTTGCAGACCTGGTTAGGAGAATAGGAACAGCATTCAAAAATCTAGCAAGAATAGGACAATGAGAAATAGGTAAATAAAAAGAGATAAATGTTGTGACATCAAGATATATACATAACACGGAACACTTTTGTAGCCTTCACAAGTAGGAGGATTAACACATCCGATGAAAATAGCTTCCTTGCTATAGTTATGTTGGGCAGATCCTACAATGAACATGCTCCAAGGTAGGATGATAATGGTCTTCCCTACCATCCAGTGCAAACTATCTAGAGTTTCCTTGGGCACACCCACTGGGGCCTCTTTATTTTCCATGAGATTATGGAGGTGACTAACATTTTGAAAAATAGGTGCATGCCATGTGTGCAAGAATGGTGGGTGTGTAAGAGGGGTGTAAGAGTGGTCAAAGGATACACTTCCTCTCCTAGGACAACTTTATGAGTTTTGGCCTTCCATAAATTCTATGTATGATCTTCGACTTGAGCCAAGATTATAGATTTGTAATCTACACGCTGAGCTCTTTCTGTAGATATGCTACATGCTATTGTTTTGCCCGCTAGATTTTAAATTTCATTTTGGGGTGAAATTTTGAATTCAAATAAACTAGCCATTTTGAATGTTTAAATTCAAAAGTTGGAGGATTGGGGGATCCTATGCTCATATTAATGGATCACCATAGGATCATACCATCTAAAGTCCAAAAATGGGTTAATAAGAAATATTCCAAAAATAGGGATCCCAGGGATTGTGTGGCAACAATTGTGTGCATCATTAGAGATGAGGAAGTCCTAGACTTTCCCATGCAGTTCACAGGATTTGGACTAACTCTAGAGGAGGATGGCGCCACTTGGTTTGATTCCGTTGAACGTAGAAATTTTGAGTCAATGGAGAAGGTATTTGACAAGTTTATCGAGGAATTCTCTCAAAGAGGGATAGCCCACAACACTGTCTCTCAAATCCACAAATTGAAGGAAAAGGAAGGAGAATCCGTACAAAAATCAGCCTTAAGGATGAAGAGATACGTAAAATTTTGCCATGTGGAAGAGTTACCAATACATTCTAGACTCATGTTGATATTTATCCAAGGACTGAGGAATGTGGACCTTTAGAAGGATCTGCATATGAAAAAGAGCTCAACTCTAAACAAGTTGACCAAAGAAGCCCTATACCTAGTAGACAATTGTGGTGTCTACAAGGAAGGTGACTATAAAGACTTAGATGATGATTCGTCATCACATCATAGTGGAACTAAGTTCACAAAATCAACACAAAAGAGCGAGGCATTTGTAAGTCAAGAGAAACTTATTAAAGAAATGCTCAAAAGGATAATCCCGTTTGCTAAGCCACGTGCTAAGCAATCTAGGTGGTGTGCCATTTAACAAAAATGAATGAATCATGCAAAAAAAGATTGTTACTACAACAAGGGATATCTGAGAGAGCAACAATATGCCCCTCCAGCCCAAGTAGCACCTCCTCATGTACCACCAATGCCTAGGTATACAATAGGAAATTTGCCAAGGCAAGTAGGGGCTGAACGGCCACAACCAGATTTGGGGCAACAACCATTTTTTTCAAGAGCAAGACCATTAGGCAATAGGTATGCACCCACTGTAGAAGAACCAGAGGAACAAGCCTTAGCATTAGGAAGGGAACGGGGTCTAAGGGGGCCTATTTATTTTTCATGTGATTAAAAAGAAGATTATGGAAGGGGAAAATGGGTGGATGCCATGTGGATTGAAATGATTCAAAATTCTACTCTTTTATAAAATATAAAGAGAAAATCTCTTATATATTCAAAAAATTGAAATTTTCTCTATATAGTTGGGTAAAAACTAATCCTTTCTCTCTCTAGTGGTTGCCAGTTTCTCCCCCCCCCCCTCTCCTAGAAGGGGGTCCCTCCAAAAATGTGTTGATCATTCCCTCCCTCTCTCTCTACTATACCATCTCTCACTTCTCTTCACTTCACCTTGCAAGTTGCGTCTCTTTTCTTCCTTTCAGTTTTCCCTCCCAAAATCTCTACAGCTGAAGTTTGAACCTCCTTTTCCTCCTCAAGCTTACTGCATTCTCCTCAAGCTTGCTACATTCTCCTCAAGATGAAGTTCTCCATTTCTCCATGAGCCTCACTAAACACCTCTATCTAAAGCTGAAGATCTACAGTATATCCTTCTGCCATATCATCCCTCTTTCTTTCCTGGATAAGTTTCCTGCTCCTTCTCCATTAAGCTCTCTAGAGAGGATCTACTCCCCTCTCAAAATTTGCAACATTATCTTTCCCATTTATCCAAAAAGCAGGTGGAGCAGTATAGCAGTAAGTGGCATCAATCATCTTTATGTACCTTCAAGAATCTTTCTCTTTATATAGTTGAGAACATGGATGTGCAATGTCTAATCATAAGTGTTTGTTTGTAGGTTGTGCCAATATTCCTCATGGCATCATCAAGTACTCAATGACCTAGGAGTGTCATTGACTCCATTTCATGTAGCAATGAACAAGACGACAGTGGATGTTGGGTGACGATGGAGAGTTCAAATGAATGATGTGGGTGACAATGTAGCCCAACTCAAGAGGTACACACAAGGTCTCAAGGAGACACATGGCTTCTCTAGCACACCATTGGAAGGGAAGAATCATGGAGTTCAAGAAAACACAAGACGGAAAGAGGCTTGCTAAGGTGCAGCATGTGTATGTTGCTTCACAACTGAAACTAGAGACAGCAGTGGCTCCATCAAGGTTTCCTTCCAAGTGTAAGTTTACTCCTCTTTCAAGTTTTTAGGTTGTCTATTTAGTATTTTTGCCTTGTACGTTGCTTTTGATGATTGTAAAATTTCTATTGCTTGTTCATGTTTGTAGATGTTTTTTCATCCATTTTTGTAGAGTGGGAGCCAGTAGAGTCCTTCAGAGGAACTTTTGAGGCCATCCACATTGACCCATGCAAGTTTCTCTATGATGGTTGTCCATCCTCTGAGCTTGCGTCACATGATTTTTTTTTTTATAATCATACTTATGTCACATCTAGGCGAAATGGGTATGGTAATCTTTCTCCCGTTCACTCGCCAACCTTGGAGATTCTAGAATGGCCTAAGCCAAACAGTGCCTTGATCTTGCAGCAACCAAAAGGAGAATCGAGGTAGATGTGCAAGCAGTAATGAAGTGCACCTATGGTTCCCACAAAGCCACGGTAACATGGTTTATGTCTCTTCATGTGTTTGTGTTTATCTTTTGACTTCATAGTGTTCACAAGACACCAACAATGTGGACTTACAAAGGGGAAAGTGCAATCAATGGGTTCCTTGCAGCTAGATGGGAGACTAAGGTGGTCAACCACCAAGGAGATAAAATCAAGTTCTTTGTAGTTGCTGACAATGTGGTGTTCAGATACCATAATGTGAAGCAAATATTTTCAATGGTCTTTCCCTATAGAAGATGGAAGTTGAGGATGGGAGAATGGGAGGCACTAGACTCTGATGTTGCTACTAGAGAATCATTTGACTTGCAAATATTCCTACATGATTATGCAGTGCACAACATTGCAGTGAATAATGATTGGCACCTTAATGACCTTTGTGAGTTTCTTAATCTCAAATATACCTTGCCCAAGGAATATCTCTTTGTAATCAATGAAAAGGTTTTTCGCTCTAGAAAAGAGAAGAGCTTTCTGTGTGAGAACATTTTGTTTCCGCGATGTTTTTTTGTAAAAGCTTGTAACTGACACGGATTTTTCTCCCATTAATACATACGGTGTTTTGAATCTCGTTTTTGTGCATACCTGTTTATTCTCAACTTTTTCAAGTTTTTTTTTGAATCGTGCAATTTCTATGATGTGGAGCACAAATGTTTTCAATGTTGGTGTCTTTCAATGCTTTGTTGTGTGATTTTGTTTAAAATCATAGGTTTAAGTTATTTTGACGTTAATTTTAAGTGCTTTTTAAAAAGTGACGTTGGGTGTATAAATGACTTTCTAGGTTTTAAACTTCATTTCTCACATTCACAAAACTCTATCTCTAAGCTCTCTTCGCATCTTCTTTGCAAACGAGCCCATGGTAATGTCTACTGATGCACTTCTCACACAACTAGAAAGGGTAGGACTTGCGGATCGAACGCATGAACTACTCAGTGTGTTTGAGGGGACAATTGACATGCAAGCCATTGCCAGCCTTCATGTAGAGGCATTTGAAAGCTTTCTTGACTACATGGCACAACACATAGAAGAATGTGCCATAGTCTTTGAGGGATTCGACACAGTGAGCCTAGCACTGGATTTCCTCAAGCATCTCTATGCGGGCGACAAAATTTTTTGCTTTTGTTTGTTGAGGTTTATTAAAGGCCTTATAGAACGGGACTACAAGACAGAGGATGAGGATGATCTCATAGATTTGGGCATGGGGTGCATAGTCACCCAATTCATTTCTGGGGACATGGTTCTGGCCTTACTTGTGCTTGAGGGCATGGATAAGGGAAAATCAAAGGAAAAGGTTAGCTTGTGAGCATTGTGGTAGAATCAAATGAAGTTATCAAAGAGATTGATGAGCAAATTGAAGCATCTATGGCACTCATCCTTGTGCAAGAGCCTAGCTCCACTGTGCAGGAAGATCGGATGATAGAGGGAGATGAGGTACTGGAGGAAGTCCTAGACCTCCAAATTCTCACTTTGCATGTAGTGGTGTTGGATGATCGTCACTTTTTGTTCATTGACGACATTGCCAAAACACTAGGACTCTGAGAAGATGAGTCACTCACAGTGCTTTCTATCTATGCGAGCATGAAGGATCCCAGTGCAAAGGAAGAGAAAGTCAAATTTCAAATTGACTTTGAATACCACGGTCTCCCAGCAAGCCTCTCTTTCCTCCTTAATGAAAATAAACAAATGTTGGTGCAAAAAGTAGCAAGCACACTTGTGGAAATCAAATCATGTGCCTCATTTTATGAAAGCATCCTGGAAAGCACTTTTCATCCACACAAACCACTAATCGCAATGGGTAGAGATGATCGATCTAGCATCCATCTTACAAAGAACAATCTTGAAGAGAAGGATGAAGAAACTGAGGTAAAAATATCTTAACCTGGTTGATTGTCTATTGTTCCTTACAACAAGAGTTAAAGTCGTTTAAAATGCTTTGCACACGGCATACCATGTTGATAAGTTTGCAATGCGTACTGGAGGTTCATGCAATGCAGCCATGGGTAGGGATAGCTCGCTTTGGCACCACCTGAGCCACTTGGGGCCATCGATTCTTTGAGTTTCTCACATAGAGTTCTCCAAGAATGGTTTTGTGGAGCTGCTCAAGTGCAAAGCATTAAGTGCCATACTCGTTGAAGATTCCCTCACCCTAAATGCTCACAAATATCTACTCTATTGTTCATGAGTAGGGTACATCAAAGGGACATAGAAATAGCTGCTCGATACTTCACATTGATTGAAAATTATCTCTATAAGAGAAGAAAGGATAATCATCTTAGGATATGTGCAACAAAAAGCACATATTTTCCAATCTTAGAGCAAGCACATGGAGGAATAAGCGGCGGTCATTTCTCAGGGGATAAGACAGCAAAAATTATCTTAACCATTGGAAAATAGTGGCCTACATTACATACAAACGTTAAAGAATATGTTAAAATATGTGATGCTTGCCAGCATACCAAAGTGCCAATAAAGAGGGATGAGATGCCTTTAAGGAAAATGATGGGAGCCAGGGCATTTGCTAAGTGGGATATAACCTTTGTAGGATCAATTTCACCTCCCGCTTACAAGACTCACGCCCAATATATCATTGTTGCCACGGACTATCTTACTAAATGTGTTGAAGCTAAAGCCACACAAAAAGCTGATGCAAGGACCACTGCACAGTTTCTATATGAAAATATCTTTGTTAGATATGGTCTACCAATAGAGCTTGTCAATGATTGTGGCACACATTTCATTAATGAAGTTATTGAAAATATTTTATATGAATTTATGGTAATTCACAAAAAATATACTCCATATCATCCACATGCAAATGGACAGCAGGCTGAAGCTATAAACAAAAACTTATGCATTGTATTGACTAAAATAGTATGTGATTCAGGGACAGATTGGGATCAAAAGTTGCACTCTACATTGTGGGTTTATAGAATAGCTTATCAGACATCTTTGGAACCACATTGTATAACATGGTGTTTGGTCTCAATGCTATCTTGCCCATGGAGTTTTTAATCCCAACTCTAAGGGTATCTAAGAAACTAGACTGGACAAGCCATGAAATGTCTTTGAGACTACATGACCTTGAAAAGATAGATAAGCTCCACTTGAAAGCCATAGCTTCTATCTACGCTCAAAAAAGAAGGCAAAAGGAGTTTTTTGATCACCATGTACACTTGAAAGAATTTAAAACAAGTGATTATGTTTATACATTAAAAAAAATATGCCAAGAAACTCAAAAGGAAAGGGATGCGACCCTTTGTGATCAAAGATTGCTACATTAGATGGTAAAGAAATGCCCAATTAGATTAGTGGATGTAGGCTTAAAAAGTATCATTTTCCACTAATCCAGGACATGCTTCAAAAAATCCATGAGGAGAAGAAAATAACTCAAGAAAAACAAAGAATAATCAAAGAAGCTCAAGCGGAAGCAAAGTCATGGATCAACTGCTTGAATAAATAATTCCAACTTTTTTGGATTCATTGTTCTTTGTTTTGTAGTAGACATGATTGTTCAAACTTCTTCTCAAATTCTTGTAACAACTCCCTCACAAATAAGCCTTTGTTATTTTTTGTATCCACTTCATAAGAAATTTATTGGTCACTCAGTGGGAATCTTCAAGAAAGCACTCTTCTTGCAAATCCTTCTTGAATTCTGTCGATTCGCAACTTGCAGTGGCCAAATCTCATCTACTCAAGCCCTAAGCTCAAGTACCACCTTGTATCATGATCATTAACTCCATGATTCTCCATAGAAGGATCATATATGTTGTAAAACTTTGAGACATCATGCCCTTCAAAATTTTACAAATTTTCAGTTATTGCTAGTCGAGCTTACCGCATGCATTCGCTTCGCTAAAATTGCTACTGGGAGGTTTGATGTTCTTGCATGTAAGCAAAACATGGTTGCATCATCTGCTGCATCACTGCCTACTGTGGTGTCGTCACATCAAAATTTTCCAAAGATGTCGTAGGATCGGTGTTTGCAAGGTGAATCAGGTTAGCACCGGTCTACTCGCTATGGGAAGAAGAGAGAGAAGACAAACAACAAAAAAAACTAGGCACAAATGACACTTTGGAATCAAAGTTTCTATTTCTAATGAGTTCCAAAATGGATTACAAATTTTAAATGAGAGAAAAAGTGAAAGAATTAATGCCTTTTACAAAAGAGAGCATAAAAGACGGTGTATTCTTCCTTGTTTTGTCTTGCTCTTCCCCCTATTTTTTTAGCATAAATCTTCCCTTCTTCTAGATTACCAACGACCTTGCTTTTCCTTGTATCAAAAAATTTCTCGGTGTCAGACTCGAAAAACCTCAAGATGATCCTTTTTTTTAGCCTTCTTCCCTCCAAAGTCAAGAAGGAGAGAAGCATGATAAAAAATTGCATTTCCTAGTCCAGAGAGAGAAAAAAAAAACCAAGGTCAAAAGAGTGAAATGGGAGCTTTCCCTCTCATATATCTACTTCAAAAAAAAACCTACAAATCACGGGTATTATTTCCCTCTTACTCTCAGTTTCCAAAGTTGAACAAAATTGCCCCTTGTTGATTGTCAAAGAATCTCCTTTCCAAGATTTTTATGTTTTGTGTGTAGAGTTGAAGCTTGACGTGTGAACTCTTGTCAGGTGACTTAGTAGGCAACAATGAACACAGCCCAAATATTCCAAGGATAGTGCCTAAATGTAGCACCCTGTCCTCCTCTCTTCCTCATTTTTTATCGATCACCTCCCCAAGTTTGCAGTCGTTGCACTCTCTGCAAAACGTCAGTGCCCTATTCTCTATTTGTAGCTCGACACTTTTTTTATTGCTCATCAAATGTGTTCTTTTTTATTAGCTTTTTCTCCTCAAATTAGCTACTATGAATGGTCGTTTTTTTTGTTATGGGTGGTCCTTTTATTGTTATGGCCGGACCTTTACATTCATTCTCACATTTTCAGGAAATCCAAGTAAATTTTCAAAGACCTCCATGCTCCCCTTCTTTGGCCTTTCAAGTCAATACTTGAGCACCCTGCAATTTTTTAGTCAATTACAACCCAATATTGTCCCTTTACATTCCATTAAAATATCCCAAATTATACTTTCCACTTCCATGTGGGGAATAATCCCACAATCAATGTACTCCAAGAGATGTCGTCCCATACAATAAGCTCTCTAAACTACACCTCATTCAATGTAAATATCGAACAAAGCATTGCTGAGAAAAACAGATGGCATACATATTTATCAAAGCATCACTTCAAAATACAACATATGGCACACATATCTACCAAGGCATAGCACAATATCTTCTTCGACTACCTTAATTAAAATAAATCAACTCGAAGCTTCCTTGCCACTGCCATATCATGCATATTTCATAAGCAATCTCAAAATGACAATAAGATCCCTAAACACCTTTTGAACTTTTTTAACCGCTTCACATTTTATATACATATCAACCCAAACCATCACAAAAAAAAAAACATATGGCATACATATCTTCCATGACCAAGCTCAATACAGGCCTCTAATAGTCACTTTTGGTACAACAACAACCCAAAAATCCCTTACCCTTGGCGTATTGGCATCACCTATAATCACAGCATTTGAGAAACGACATTCTTTCACCAATTTAAAAAAAAAAACCCTATTATTTTTTTTATTTTCTCCTTGTGGATGCAGAGTGTCACGAGACAACGAGCACCCACTGGTTAGGTACCTGAAATATCTTCTCTATCCATGCACACTCAACCCCTATTTTCACAATGTAGACTTGCGCACTTGTTCACCTGTAGTTCACTATACTTCCTCCATATTGTGACATGGATATTTTGTAAGAATTCTAGCTTGTGACATTATGTGTAAGCATTTCATCAAATAATTGCCAAGCATCCACCATGCTTGCACATTTTCCAAACATATCAAGGAGCATTGTCAGTTGTAACGATTGAGTTATGATCAATGCCACACATTGTTTGCACTATTGCATGGATCCTTTTTCCCACTATAACGTATGTTGCATTCTCACATTCTTCCAAAATGCTAGCAAGCATTGTGCAATCTGATGAAATGCCTCTTGTTGCATGTAGTGGTAAACGAAAATCGTATTTTTTATTTCTTCCTAAAAAAAAACAAGAATTGCAGCATTCCAAGAGATGACATCCTTCTATACCAAGCCATTGAGGTCTCCCTATACTTTCAAAGATGCATTACACTTGGAATACATATTTACCAAGGTGTTTTGGACTTTAGAATCCTTTTGTAAGACTTTCTTGTCTAGCTTCATATACACCCCAAGGCCTATTACCTTGTTCAAAACAACGTTCAAGCTACAAATTTATGTAAGAGAATTTGGGATTCAATTTCATTGCTTCTAGACACTTTATGGCCTGGAGTTGAACCTCATGGTCTTTATATCATGCAATCAAGGTACTACAAGAAACAACATCTTTAACAGACAAGTCATCAAATACTTCTTTTGCTTTGACTAGATGGACACACAGTCTTGGAGAGAGTTGGACCCTCAAGAATTGTACTTGGCAAAGAGAAATAATAAAGAAATATTGAAAGGGGTGTTAGTCTTTGGGGCTAGTGAATCTTGGCTCAGAACTTTGCAATCTCTCATCGACTCTCTCTCTCTCTCTCTCTCTCTCTCTATCTATCTATCTATCTATCTATCTATTCAAGTTCATTGACTTTGTGGTTTCTTTTAGTGTGTTGCTATTTTTTTCTTGATTGGAGTGTCCAAGCATGTAAAAACCATAATTGGCATACATACACACTTAGCTATTTCCAATAGAAGAATCTTATTGAAGTTGATCCTTGACCACTAGTTTGTGCATGTCATATTCCATTGCTATGGAGCATGTATCAACATGCATATAAGCTACAAATGTAACTAATATCATTTGAATGTGTACCATCCACATTAGGAAGAGAATGGGTTCTAGGAGAGCCTCGTTATTTGGCACTTTAAGGGAGTCAAAGATCTAGAATTAAGAAAGCAATTTATCATGATGTAGAAGGCTCCAAGAAGATTGAGTTTAGGAGACAATTCTTGGATCTCCACAACCATCTTCCCTTTTGCTACATTGTCTCCATACCGATTGTAGTTTTCTAGGTCTTTGACAATGAGGTAGTGGTTTCCCTCTTCATCATGGAACCTTTCACCATCATCGTTTACTAGGATTATTGCTAATCCTCTAGCTGGTCATTCTTCAATACAAATGCATTTCCATCCTTGAATATCCATATACACTAGGGCTCCATGGGTGGTTGTTCCCTTTAGGAATATTATCGTGTATTTTGGTGTGTTTAAGGGTTTTTGGGAGGTCCTACCCCCCATAGTCCCTTGTTGTTGGAAGCCTCCAAGTTTTTGGTTTTCCATCCAATGATATGATCTGTCGACAGAGGTATCAATATCACTACCCTCTTCTATGATTGGTGCTAATGGATCTATCCTTGCTTGGTTCACACTCTCTTCTATCAACACTAAGCTAACTTGATCTCTTTCCACTCTCCAATCTCTTTGAAGACATCTACCAGATCTCAAATTCATCAAATCTTTCACACAAACAACTATCAACCCAAACCTCTTACCTTAGAAGTCTGCTTGGACAGCTGATCTTGACTCTAACTTTCTTTCAAACCGCTTTTTTAACTTGTGAAGTATTTTGCACTCCAAAATGATCACCAGCTTGCAGGATCCTTGGTTCTAGCTATCTATACAAAACTTTCAACTCTGCAATTCTTTGTCAAAATAGTGATGCTCACTTTAGTACTCTACATTGTTGATTGGTATAACTACAGGGTTAATCCCAACCAAACAATTTTATATAAGGACTTGATTCCCTATGTGAGTTCTTTGAACTGATCTAAAAAGACAGATGGGATCCTAGGGTCACAAGGAAGGTTCTTGGCTAGTTAAAACCTCTATCCGGCTCATATCTATGTCTGGAGACTTCATACGTGTATGATGTCTTTATGCTCAGAATTGGCCTAAACTTCAGGTTTAGACTCTCCTTGATATGCTCTATTCACCGCAAGTTTTGTTTTAGTTGTTGTCAGCTATTTTGGGAGGTTATCTAAGTCAAAGATTATCCAAATTGGATGAAACTTGGTCTCTATGCTTGCTTTGTGGTTATAAATACTCTTCTAAGCTCTAATCTCAGCCCTAACCCCTAAAAATGGCATTCAGACATCATACGCATATAATGTCTTTTGTGTTAGGATGAGGTGAAACTTACTCCCGAGGTCCTCCACCACACAAGAAACTCACAACAGCTTTCAAAACTCAATTTCAACACTTTTTGTGCTAGATATGATCACTTCAAGCATTCACTTTGCTTTGATCCATCACTTGGCCTTTGCAAGCCCAAAAATGCTCCAAATTCAATGAAGTTTTGCATATTTTCTTTTTAAATTTTCTAGAACACAAGGGTGTACTCAAATGTGTGACTTGACCCAAATCTGGTCTTCAACGTGTAGGAAGTCTAGTTGGTCAAAGTGAAGGTCTGTTTCTACCCAAGTGCCCCTTGATGTGTACAGCATGCACTCACAAAAAAATTTAGAAGTCAAACTTGCACAGAATCACCACGTTTTACCGTTTCCTTCTTTGAAATTGTAAAATCTTTTTGAAATTCAAAATTAAATTCTTTAATGAGGTGATTTTTTGTCAATAAGTTCAAAACAACATGTCAAACCCTCCTATATGGTCAATTAGTCAATTGGACTTTCAGATTTTTCCTTGAGTCTTCATACGCGTATGAAGTCTATCTATGAATTTTCCACTTTGAATTGGTCCAAAGTGGTCTCTAGAATTTTCTCACTTGATTTTGTTCATTATCAAGAGTTTTCATACCCCTTGAAGCTCAAACAAAGCAATTTTCTAAATTTCACTCTATTATTTCTCGCCTTTTGTGTTTCAAGTCCCAAAGGTTGGTCAAAACTCTAGTCTCAGGGTGTACTTAGGGTAAAACACCCCTTTTGAAAAGTCTAGTGCAGTCACCTTTGTCAAACTTGGCCTTCTGATAGCCCTCAAGACATCATACGCATATGATGTCAAGAGTTGCAAAATGGAAAATTTCCTCAACAGATCTCTTGCATATGCTTTCTTATATAGTCAGCATCATTCACTCATGCACAAATATCCTTAGAAGCTTATTTATTGCAGTTTTACCCTAAAAATCAAACTTCTCTAAGATCGTAAAAGTAAACAAGCACACAAGAAAACAATTTTGTGATGAATAGCTCTAGATCATAATCAACATGTCCTTCCTAAAACTACTCCTACACATCATATGGGGTGTTTCATTTATGATTAGAAAAATTCTTTACTGCCTCACATGGACTAGCTAAGGATCCCCCTCTTTAACCTCCCAGAACACACTGGCACATTCCCTTTCTTTTGAAGGATAGTGTGAATGTGCTCCCTGCGAGACAGGTTGGCTTGGCAATAAGCAACTACATCAGCTGCACACCGCAAAATAGCTCCATTAGGTTTTAGTTGTTCATGGGTCAAGGTTCTTTTCACAACTGCTTGCACCATCATTCTCTCCCTTGTCGTGCCCTGATCCAAAGAAGAACTAGCTCATCCCCATCTCCGTGAGTCCACCATATCTTGCAACGAAGTAAAAAGGCCTGGCTCCCTTGAACTGCAAGGCCGCACCATCAGAATACACCCAATGTTGCTTAGGAGTGGCACCCTCTTGTTGTAACCAGTCACGGTGTAGCATGAATCAGTGTTGCACAAACAATGTGTCATGCACCTTGTCATCTGATATGAAGAAGTGGATGGTTTTGACTACCTCCCCCCTGCCTTGTGGTAGTACGTTATGTGTACAAAAATGGTTACTTGACTAGAGTGCCAATGCATTGACTAAATCTCATTTTGTTCCTTGAAGGCATAATTCTTTGCAAAATCAACAACTGACATGACGACATCATCTAGAAACCGAAGAAGGAAATCCTTGAATTGTTGTCCTTGCCGTCAAGCCACATAGTTATGAGTGATAAAGAGCTCCAACTTGGTCTTCAAGAGTTGAAGAAACTCCCAACACTGCATTTCTTTGTGCAAAATATCTTTTCTTTTGTTACTATTTCCGTGCTTGTCTTGAGCTTGTACATATGCAAATACTTTCACATTAGTACTATTACCTGGCTTTGCTATCTCCAAGTAGCATAATTCCAACCTATTCACTCCACATGTCAAACAATCTCCCATCAGGCATTCCCTTCTATGGAAAACTGCACCTACAGTCTTTGGATAGAGAACGGACTCCCACATATGTATGTGGCACCTTTGAACATTTGATGTGAAGCCAAGCAACCCTTGCTAATGTTCTCACCTGGGGCACAGATACTGCATATACAATCACAACCTACTCTATGCATTCCAAAAGCACACGAGTGCATGTGTTTCAGCGTGTCCTTCAAAAAGGAAATTTGCACATGGTATTTGCAACAGCATGTGTATCCATCCTTCAGCCGCCTACAAAAGCATGGCTTCAACATCTCAAACATTCTCATGCCAATCTTGCAATCTGGATGTTTTTCCTTGAATCTATGAAAGAACTTAACCTGCAACATCCCAATGATGATCAGTATCCAGATTGCTAACTAGGACATCCAGCATTTTCATGAAAACAAATCATAGTGTTAAATAGCACAATCAACATCCTACATACATCTTGTGATGACTAGCTAGCTATGTATGCTAGGTAGAACACAAGTCATGCTAACTAGCATACTCCATATGCTAACGAGCATACTTCATATGCTAACTAGCATATCCAGCCTAGTTGCTAGTTCTAAATAGCATAACCTTTGTCTTAAATAGCATACCCATCATGCTAGTGAGCATACTAGGTGTTATCTAGCATAAGTGGTGTTAACTTGCATACCTTTTGTGTTGACCAACTAACTCTATATGCTATTTAGAACTCAAGGCCTGCTAACTAGCATACTCCATATGCTACTTAGCAAACTCCATATGCTAACTAGCTAATCACTTTCAGTTAGATAGCGTACTTATCATGCAATTGAGCATGCTAGGTATGTAACTAGTATACTAGGTATGTTAACTAGCATACCAGGTATGTTAATTAGATTGCATATTGTGTTAACCAACTAGCTATGTATGCTATTTAGAACCCAAGGCATGCTAACTAGCATACTCCTTATGCTAAATAGCACAGTCAATATGCTAACTAGCACAGTCCATATGCTAACTAGCAAAATTCTACAGATCAATATGCTATTGGTCAGCATATACAAGTTACTATGCACTAGAGATGCAATGCATAAAATTCATAAGTTATGGTACAAGTATTTGATTGATCACATGAGGCTCATCTAGGAGGTGCACAGGGTGTTCTATGTACCATTTCCTCCCCATCCTCTTTCGATAAACATCCTTCTTGTTTGGTGAAATGTGAGTCTCCACTTTCCAAAATGTGTAGAACAATTCCTTAATTTCATCTGTGATAGGGCTATGACGGTGTTTCTTGTGACATGCAACCAATGAAAACAATCGACCATCAACATCAGGCTTCGCCTGTCGTGATCTCACCTTGTGCAAGGTGTGACCATTGACGTTTAGGACCCTGGCAATTTTTGCAATAGGCATGTTTTCCTTTGAATTCAACATCATCTGTAATGCTGCATTCTTCAAAAACAATTCCTCATTGGAACCCGGTTGCTTGACGGTAGCCAGTGTGCTACGAACATTGGAGACAATTGTGGTCTGTATAGCAGCCTCCTCCTCGAAAGACTCATCATGGATCTCCCAAACATGCGGATGTTGAGCAACAAGATTCCAAATTTCCCACTTTGCTTCTATACTAAAACCTTCATTCCTACTCTTGAAATCTCTCACAATCTCGGAGGAGATTTTCTTTTTCTCCTCATCGTTGAGGGCATGATGTTGTCGCTCAAATATCATTTGTTTTTGCTCCCATTGTTTCCTCTTTCTTACTCTCTCATATTCCTTGATTACAAAAAGATCTGGATCTTGGAATTTGTAATTCATTGCCTACAGTGACTGTCTTATGCTTTTTCCTGAGAACTGTAGACGTGCATAATATGTTACTTACTTAAAATCACTTAAATGTATAGTTGTCAACACTTGATGTTGTAATACACACATACTATGAACAAATGCCCTCACAAACCTATAGATGTGACCAACAAAACCAATGACTTCATTTGGAGTGGGTGGGCTACACATAAGATTTGTTTACCATCACATTACAGTACGGGTCCATTTCCAGCATTGGAGCTAGTGGCAATAATGTTGGTTTTTGATTCTCCATTTCTTTAGATCTATGTCAAAATGAGAGAAAGAGCTCAGCTTTGACAACTCGCAGGATGCCCGACACAAGGAACAAACGAGAGAGCGAGAGAGAGAGAGAGAGAGAGAGAGAGAGAGAGAGAGAGAGAGAGAGAGAGAGAGAGAGCCTTAGCAAACCGCCTGCTAGTCACACACACACACATAGACTCCCCACGTCATCTTCAGTAACTGAAAATAGAAGCACATGAGGAGGGAAAATAATTTTTTTATGGAACATTTGAAATTCAAAGGACTTGCCCATCCATTTTTAGTATATGCTAACAACCACATGTAACTAGCACTGTCTGGGAAAACATATTCAGTGACACGTTAACATGCTTCTACCCAGAACTATTTTTGTTTCCTTTTTTGTGCATAAATATGTGATATGGCTACTAGACGTTGCTCATCTAGCCGCTCTAAGTCCTCCAGTCATTTTGACAACTCATGGCCTTTCCATTCTAATTTATGTGCAACTCTAAGTGTGGGTAACAAGAATTCCATGGGCAATATTGTGTCTAATCCATAAACCAAGTTAAAAGAAGTTGTGTTCAAGGCTGTTTTGAATGAAACTCGATATACCCACAAGGCCGTATGAAATTGCATTTTCCAATCAGTTCTTCCCTTACTAACAATCATGATTAGTATTGAGCTCAAGATCTTGTTTGTATGTTTGGCTTTGTTGTTTTCTTGAGGATGATAGGATGTAGATTTATTATCAATTGCCATAAACTCGTTCAGCAAGTGTTCTATCACCTCGTTAAGAAAATGTAATCCTCGATCACTTACAAGATCAATAGGAAGTCTGTACCTCATGAATATGCACTCATACAGGAATGTTGCACTGGTTCTAGCATCAACTTTCTAGTGGCTCTTGTCTCGGTCCATTTGGTCAAGTAATACGTGGCCACAGTAATATATTGGGCCTAAGTCTTATATGCTCATGGTGGTATTGGAATAACAAAGTATATACCCCACTTAGCAAATGTGTGTGCTTCCATCATAGGTCACAATGGCATACTGTCAATTCTTGTTGGCATCTTGCTGGTTGACATGAATCATATCGCTGAACAAATTCTTTGGCATCAGCGAGGTTGGCCACCAAATGTCGGCCATCAATATAGCTATAGATGTAGTTTCATGAGAGAAATGATCTCCTGTCAGACCAACATGTGCTTGCTCCAAGATAGGAAGGTATTCGTCCTCATTGGCACATAGTCTGATTTGTATGTCTTTTCCACGTCAATAAAGTTGACTTCTAACTATCACATAGTTGGTTTCCTCTGTCTCAATTTCACTATGTCTTCTCTTAATCATATCCTTAGGGAATGTCCTACTGGTCAGATACTCTACCAGATATCAGCTCCATAGTGTGGTGTCACAAAGATCTGGAATAACATAAAATGAGGTACGGCATCCTTTTTCTTACACTGAGAACAATTGTTCATGTAATCATGAAAATCTTTCCTCGTTGTAGGACAATAGACCCCTAGCCAGGTTAATCATCGTAAAGTTTGGTCTTCTACAAAGTGGAGTCCTACTACCGTCATATGAGCTTGACTCAAATAGTTTGCATGTTCCTCAGGACCAATGCACAATAGCAGAATCCCATCTTTGTTTCTTTGATTCAGTCTTCTAGCTTGCAATTGACATAGAGCCGATTGCTCCATCAATCATGGTGTAATAGAAAGTGGTATCTTTGAATCTACTTGAGCTATGGTCATTATAAATACAAGGTTCTCCGACCATCGAGGAACCATCTCTACAGAGAACAAATAAGCATCTGGTAGATCATCGTCTACCCCTTTTGGTTATTCTCCCAAAGTGATTATTGATAGGTGATATGCTCTTTGGTGTGTGGTGTCTTTTTTCACTACCACTGTGAAGTCAAACTCAAGTAGTATGATAAACCATCTTACTACTATCCTTCCTATATTGCATGGCTTTTTTACTAAATAGAGTAAGGCTTGGTGGTCTACAAAAAAAATAAACTTGTTAGCTAAGAAGTAGTGTCAAAATTTCCTAACCGCATACACCATTCTAAGGCCCTCCCTTTTGGTGGTGGTGTAGTTATTTTCAGCTATATTTAGTTGTCCACTAGCATAGGAGATAGGAAAGTCCATTGTTCCCTCAGATGGCTAAGCTAATATGGATCCAATAGAAAAATTTGAAGCATCAACATGCACATGAAAGACTTTGTCCAATATGGAATTCTTAATATTGATACTGATGTCAAGGCTTGTTTGAGCTTCTGGAATGATTCTTCCATCCATTCAAAGTGAGCGATAAGTCCATAAATGGGTTTTGCAATGGCGGCATGCATGTAGATGAATCTACTTTAATAATAGCCACAATGCCCCATAAATGCATGAACGTCCTTGACATTGGTCGGTCTCGACATCTCAGCAATTACTGCTACTTTCTCCATGTTCGTAGCAATATCATTTTTTGACACAATATGTCCGAGAATTTTGCCCTGTCTAACCATAAATATTTACTTTTTTGGATGTAAACAAATCCTATATAGACAGCATTTCTCAAAGACACATTGTAAGTGCTCAAAATGGCTCTCTCTTTTCGTAGAATGCACACAAAGATCATTCCTATATACTTCGAGAAAATTCCAAAGATATTCCTTAAAAGTATGGCTCATTAGTTGTTGGCGCATTGGTTAGTCCAAAAGGCATAACCCTGTAAGCAAAAAATTTACATTATGCGGCAAAGTCATTTTATGTTGATCTTTGGGATCTATTGCTAACTTATTGTAACCAAAGAATCCATCCAAGAAGCTATAATCCTCTTTCCCAGCTACTCGTTCTAGGATATGATCCGTGATAGGAAGAGGATCGTTATATGTTATGGTGGCTACATTCACCTTCTTGAGGTTCACACTCACTCTAAGTTTGCCATTATTTTTTGGTTCTAGCACAATAGGTGACACCCAATTAGTGTGTTATATCTTATAGATGAATTCTGCTTCCTTGAGCTTCTCTATCTCTTCCTTGATCTTCTTAGTAAATGTCTCATTGTAGGTGTATGGTCGTTGTCCTCTCTCATAGGGATAGTATGCTGACATATTTCAAGATCCACTCCCTTGAGATCTTTGTAGGACCAAGCAAAAACATCCATATACTCCTTTAACAACCGGATAAGAATTTCTTCTTCCTCTTGAGATAAATCTGTAGCTATGTATGCTAGTTTTGAGTCCTCTCTCGGCTTTGCTAATTCAATTCATTTGGTGTTTTCAGGTCCCTCATAGGATTTTCATGGTTATTTCTGTTGTTGCAATGCTTGCTCTACAATGATTCGTTGATCTCGCAAAGTGTATGTTTGGTAGTGCATCCTTAGGAGCACTCATTGCACTTGGTTCATCATCTTCTAACTCCATTTCAGTAGTCCAACCTCCTTCAAAGTTCGTTTCAGCTCCTCATACTTTGCTTTGCGCTTGGTTTTAGTCATTGGAGGTTCTTTTACCTTGGTCTCATCAAGATTGTCCTTTTTTTTTTTTTGTGCATCAATCTGTGTTTTCCATGATTGGATATCATCTCGGTATTTCGTCCGATACAATTTGAAGCATCTATCATCGCCAAGAATTTAGTTTTTCTTTCCATCGCTGGTTTCAAGTTTCAACTGTTTTCTTTTCATGTTATTTTCTAGTTTTTTGCAATATCTCAGTTGGCATCTATGATGCTGATTTGAAAAGTTGAAAAAAAATCTCCTCCTTCCCTGAGTAGAAGTTTTGCCCTTACATGTTCTTTTTTAGAATCGATTTCCTCCGTTGTGAGTGTTTCCTCCCCTAGCTCCTTCCTAGCATCATAATAATGATCACAGCAAAAACATGTTGCTCCTTGAAATCCTCCTCATCACAAAATTATATGGGTGTGGATTCATTAACGCATACAACCATTGCAGCTAGAATTTGAGTCCACTCAAATGGTTCAAATAGATGTTCAAATAATTGTTCAAGTATGTATTCAGGATCATTTACTTCTTAGTCTAGTATGAAATCTTCTCTTTGTAAACTACCAAAATCAAAAGCTCCACACATCGTGCTACATCTAGCAATGATTACTCCGTTCTATGTACATTGAGTTATGGATGCTACCTTGTACGTTGATTGTGGTGCCATATTGGCATTCATGGTAGTCTTGATCATTCTGAGACTTGATCAATAGATGGTCATTATTGAGCTTGTTGGCCATAGTCCCGAGTCCTTGCTAAGCCTTTGGAGGGTTGTGGTTAGGTTCTTTTGAGATGGGGATTCTTGAATGTTGAGATTCTTTCAGTGATAAAGGTTGCTAGAGTGCCCCTTTTTATGAGGCCTCACAATAGGAGTTATATAGAGAAGATTAGTTGCTTTTGACACCATGTTGAGAGTCGTTTGGGGGTCAAAGATTGATCAATTATATACATTTCTAGTCAATGGTTACTCTTATGTATATGTTCTTTTTTTGGGGGCTTCTTTTATACTCATTTTCAGCTTGAGTTTGTGCTCATTTTATTAGTGAGACTCTACCAAATTTTTCCCAAGATTTTGCCATATAATTGACACTTGGCTTTCATGGCTTCTAGTTTCCAAACCAGCGGTGTAGTCAACAAAAATCCTACAAAAAGAAATAAATGTGAACACATTCAATGTCTAGCACAAACTTCAATATATGGAAGGAGAAGATTCAAGATGATCTAGAACGGTGAATAGGATCCATTGTTTGAGTGCCAAAAGGGTGATGGTTACAAAGATGCTCAATAGAAACCACTTGATTCTAAAGTTAGATCCGCTATGTGTTACATCTTGCAGAGTCAAGTGTATTTTACTATTATTGTTGGTGAAGCTACTTTTCATGCCTTATGGAAGAAGTTTTGTAGTACATATGAAAGCCAAAGTACAAGTAGTAAGTTTTACTTGATAAAGCAGTTGTTTGAGCTTTGTATGAAATAACGTAGAACTGTTTCTAGACACTTAAAAGCTCAATGTGATCTTCAGCCAGTTGATATCACAAGGACTCAATTTTGCTAAAGATGTTCAATCTAGCTTCATGTTGTTCTCTTCCTTCCTCATGGGATACTTTCTGTACAACCATAAAGTAACTCTATGCTAAAGGGCAAGTTGGTTTAAAATGATGTAATTGGTATGCTCACCAAGAACATTCATAGGAAATCCCTTGAGCCTACTAAGAGTGGCGATTCTTATGTTGCATAGTCTCGCGAAGAGAGGTCACACTCCTGATCGTGCCAAGCTTAAAGGATCTCAAAAACTCTCATAGTCTTGTGGTTCCATACATAATGTTGAGTGTTGCTATTGCCATAAGAAAGAGCATGTGAAAAAGGATTGTCGTACTGCACAAAGAGACAAGAGACTAAGAAGTCTGACAATGATACAAAGAGAAAAGCTAAACTTGATGAAATCAATGTTGTAGAGTCTTCCAAGGCTCATGATGTTTTTGAGGTGACTCATACCTTAAAAATCTTGGTTTTCATCACATATTTCATTGTAGATTCCCTTGTTACATGAAATACGAGTCATGCACAGAATTGGATGATAGATTTTGGTGCAAGTATCCATGTTATGCCACATAGAGAGTGGTTTTTTTCTTATGAAAAAGGGCTATCCGTATATAGTCAAATTGGGCAATTTAAATGCGCTTGAGATTGTTGGACTTGGGTATATAAAGCTGGTACTTCTAAGTGGCATGGAAGTTATGCTAAAGAATTTTAGACATGTTTCTATTGGACAATTAGATGACTTGAGATGAAAAACTATGTTTGGGAACAATTCATGGATTGTTAAGAAGGGAAATGTTGTAATTCTCAAAGGTCCAAAACATGGTACTTTGTACTCCATGCATGTGTCTTTTGTTTCTATAGCAGATCTCTTGTCTACTACTGAGTTGTGGCATAGTTGGCTAGGCCACATGATCCCAAAGGGAATAAAAACTCTTAACACGTTTCGGTTATTTGCTAGTGTTGAGTTTTAGTGAATTTTCTATGTGTGGACATTGTATCTATGGCAAGCAAACTACGACTATTTATTTTTCATTGAACGGAGGGTGTTTGAACCATTAGAACTTGTACATAGTGACATATGTGGTCCTATGCCAAACAAGTCCTTGGAGGGAGCTACCTACGTTGTAACATTTATAGATGATTCTACTCAAAAGGTGTGGGTTTAAACTTTGAAACATGAGGATGAAGTATTCTCCATGTTTCATGCACTTGTTGAGAATCAATCACTCAAAAACCTTAAGGGAATCTTTCAAAGCAAAGGACTCTTTAAGAGAAGCATCGATGTCAACGTCAATGAGAAATTGGGAATTCCTTTTGGAATTTATTCCATTGGTTGGTTTTTGTCCGAGAACCTTACCAACCCGAGCAACACCTTCTTGCTTAGGCCACCAAGGATAATACTTTAAGGGAAAATGTTAGTAGTCTAGCTAACAAATGTGCTCTAAAGATCAACCCATGATGTAATATTTTATTTTTTATTCAATCTGGACAATGAAACCCGTAAGTTTTTGTATTTTATTGATTTTGGAAGCAAATGCATATGTGATTATGAGTTAGATCCGACGGGGCTATAAGCTTCCCGATTGTATCACTCAATTTTTAGGTTGAGACAGAGTTGACACAACTCTTTATTTTTTACCTAAAACCTTATGGAAAGGTATAAAAGCCAACTTTTGTCTTATTTTTGTAATTTCACGTTGGGTAATGAAAGCTACATGCGATTACAGAGAACATTGTGTATTCTCCCTCTTTCTTCTAAAGCTCATAACTCTCTTGCGGATGGTCTGTTTGAGGGCAGTTGCTTCCATTGCATTCACATATGAAAGCTTTACATGACATTGTAAGTTTCTCACTACGAATCTATGTTTTCACTGTGACTAATATCCTTCTAAATCTGCTCATAACTCATGTTTTTCTTCTTTTTTTAAAAGTATGCATAGGAAGGGTGTTGGGGCATCATTGCTAAGCTGATAGGTATATTTGGGTCCGAAAAAATTAGAGTGACTTTAGCTCCACCAACATCCTACCAGGTAAAGACCAAACCTCTTTGAAAGAAGAATAAGGACTTGGAGTTCAATTGAGTGTGAAATTTGCATTGACAACAGAGAATCAATAGATAAATAATTCAAATTGAATCCAAACTTGACAAGACCTTGAGACAAGCTTTAAAACTCTTTGGTTTTCAATTCTGTGTCATAAAAAGTAGAAAAAAGTGTGATTCTAGTCAAAAAGCTATTAATTTTGCGATTAATATCTTTTGGCTTGAAAGTGAAAAATTCTTACTAAATGACAATACCCCAGCTTATAATATGTTGCAAATAGCCACTGATTCAAGTTTGAAGCCATTTGGACTTATAAGTTGTCATTTAGATCTAGATTCCACTGAAGTCCAAGGAGTAGACACAAAACTTGGCCTAAGGAATTGGGAATTGAACCAAACTTCATGAAACTTGGCAAGTGACTGGTTTTAGGGGTAAATATCTAGTATAAGTCCAAAAAGTGGGACAAATTCTTGATTTTTACTTAGGAGCTATTAATCGCAATTAATATCTCTTGATCCAAAATTGCATGTTTCGGAATTTTTTTGATAGGAATTTTTCGGAATACCTATGCCAAATTTGAGGTGATTTGGATTGGTTTTGACCGAGATTGATAATTGTTTTGTATCAGAGTCTGTAGATCTCTAAAATTGATTAAAAATTTGTACAAAACTTGTCCAAATCTGTTGAAAATAGACAGAGAGCCTATTGGGGACACACACTTAACCCAAAGATACAACAAAAGTGGAAAATATTGGCTTTTTGATCCAAGAGCTATTAATTGTGATTAATACCTCTTGCTAGCCAGAGAAGAGTTTTTCACATTTTTTGCTCACCAGTGTTAATAGACTCATCATACAGGTAGCTTGAAAAATTTGGGGTCAATTGGACATTGTTTGCGACTTGAAATTGGGTATTCAGAGTTGGAGGTTGCAGATTGATGTGGAGTTGAAGGTTTTAGATTAATGTGAAGTTGAAGGTTGCAGCTTGATGTGGCTGATTGGTTTGACAGGACTGAAGCAAAAGTTTGCATCAAGTTCTTGTATCCATGTGATCCTCAGACTAGCTTATATATTATTGATTTCACAGGGAGTTTGGAAATTTTCAAATTGAATTGATTGCATCTAAAACGGGTTGGTATTGGTACGGAAGCCATGTATTCCTTTTCATTGAGAACCTCAAGTCTTTATGTACCTAAGGTTAGACCGTTTTGTTGTAAATCAAGGCTATAATTGAGAAACTGGGAGTAGAGTGTCCACATAGGAAAGTGTAAAGCAAGCGAGACCTTTAGAGACCATAGCAGAAGAAGTGCTAGACACTTACTTTGACTCAAGTTCCAAGATGTCTTCTTTTTTGACCCAATCGGGGATTAGAACCTCACTCAAGTTGAAGCACATTCTGACCATTTTTAATACTAACAAGTATGATGCCGAGATTCATTTGGATCCTAACAAAGAATATATCATAAGGGTAGTTGACCATACTGTTGAGTTTGAAGAGAAAGTTAGAGCGAAAAAGCAAGATACCTTCTACATGGATTGAAATGAAGTGCAATACCTTAAGATACAAAACCCAGACACTGTAGACAGATGGGGATTGGAGATTGACACTTTGATTCTGAACATGAGAATGAAAGAAGGGCCGCCAATATTAGAGTGAGAAGAAGGATATGATTTGATAGACACTAAACCTCTAAAGCGCATACCCACTGACAACCCAAGACTTGGATTCTATTGTTGGGAAGACAAAAAT
This sequence comes from Adiantum capillus-veneris, assembly GCF_014529385.1. Taxonomy (NCBI): domain Eukaryota; kingdom Viridiplantae; phylum Streptophyta; class Polypodiopsida; order Polypodiales; family Pteridaceae; genus Adiantum; species Adiantum capillus-veneris. The sequence goes on from NC_140936.1 coordinate 110,187,541, forward strand.
GTTTCGATTTGGCCTGGACTGCCCATGCCAAACCAGGGCATTTGACACCCTTGAAAATCGTGTATATTTTCAAGATAAAAGAGAAAGGTTTAGTAGAACTTTCTATCCACCTCTTTAGGGATTTTCATAACAATAATTATGTTATGATAACTCCAAATGAGATTGAACAAACAAAATACCAAGGAAACTCAATCCAAGAAGTTATTATGGGAACCATACCTAAAATAGAACAAAACTTGGGGGCAAATGGGAGAGCACTTGATAGCATAGCTAACTAACGAGGAAGTACGACCCGAGGCAGTCACCTCAATGATAGAACTAGGGGAAGAGAAGTGAAAACCACCTTTAAGAGGGGAAGAACGAGTGACACAAGGACAAGAAGAGGTCCACACGAGTCACACAATTTGAGGGGTTTGGGATAACCTTAGAAGGAAAAGCTTTGACTTGGTTCTAGACCATACCTCCAGGATCAATAACCGATCTACCGACCTTGGCTATGAGATTTGTTGTTGCTTGCTAAAAAATGGGAATCAAGCACAACATTGTAACAAAAATCTACAATTTTAGATAGAAACATGGAGAAACGGTAAGAGATTTTGTGAGTCGAATGAGAAAATACATCAATAGATGCAGGAGTTGGAAATTCCAACCGAGGAGAGGCTTCTCTCACTATTTGTAGAGGGATTATTGAACAAGGACTTTTATGCTATTTTGTATAGCAAAAAACACACCACTTGGGAAGCATACAACCTGGATGCAATTGATTTGGGAAGCAATTGCGATATTTTCAACAAGGAAAGCATTGTCAAGGATGCACAAAGGGAGCGGACCACATCTACTATGCCAACAAAAGTAGGAACAATTGTGGCAACTCTTGTCAGCGCTATAGAAGACATGCTTAAGCGCATGAACGACATGATGAATAACATGCAGAGGATGACTATGAGAGGGCTAGGACAGGGTCCACCTCAAGGACAACCTATGGGACAGCACAGACCATTGAAATGGTGTGCCATCAAAGGAAAATGGACAAAGCACGAAATGAACGAGTGCTATTATAAGACAAAATATGATAGAAATGTCCAGTATGTGCCAATGAAACAACATGAACAACCCATGTATAGATATCCACCAAACATGGCACAAGTTCGGAAACCACCTTTGGCTATGGAAAGACCACAACCTATATTAGGCCAGCATCGACCACTACCAGGAAACAATGTTGTACCAGTCAAATACATACCGACTGAAGAGAAAGTGGACGAGTAGGTTCTAGTACCAATTATTCCATATAATGAAGCGACTTTTGCGACGGTGGAAAAAGGGAACACGTGGTATTCTCAGTTGACACCCATCACAATGAAACAAGTTTATCAAGCACCACCCGATAAAGCACCAGTTTACTTCATTGAAAACTAGGGGCTAGACCACCCATGATGAAACCAATGCCTAAACCAAGAACCGGGAATTTCCATAAGTACGGAGCAAACAACCATTGGAAAAATGATTGTTCTGAGCCAGATAAGAACGTAAAACCAATAGAGGCATATTGTGGGGAGTGCGGTCACAAGAGCATACATTTTTCATAAGATTGTCCTAGGAATCTAGCAAACAAAGGAAAGGCAACCATAAGCGTAGTTCAAGTTATGCCAAGTAGCTCATCAGAAGGGGAACCCACAGTGCAACTTCGGGTAGTTACTAGGGTACTAGCTAGAGCTAATCGAGAGAAAAATGAAAATGGGTCAAAAACACCCAACAAGCCTTCAAAAGACTCCAAAAAAGAACGACCCAAACGCTAAAAACTTAGAAGAAAAAATCAACGAAGAGAGATTGAAGAGAAAGTGCTAGGTAGACAAAATGACGTAGACATTGTCTTCAGAATCTAAAGAGTCAAAATCGAGATTGGCAGAATCTGTACTTGTGGAAAAAATATACGAACCAATCAATGCAGATTTGGAAGCTTTCAAAGCGGGATTGAAAGCGGGTCAAACATTAGAGACCAAATGGAAAAATTACCCAACACATTCTCAATTGGAAGTCATAGGAATATTAAAGAAAATTGAGACCAAATTGAACAAAGACAAACCACAAAACGATTCAGAGTTGAGAAAAATGCTAGCAAACGCTAATACACCTAAACTAATATTTATAGATAGTGAGGAGATTCTAGATGAATTTTAGTTAACGAGGACTGACCAAACCACCTCTGGGAACCGATTAGGGAAGCGAAGGATGGGAGCCTAACTCTAAAATCATCTCCTATTGAAGAAGTGTGGCTAGATCAACCACCCATGGAATTAGATACACAATCCTTGTACGGAGACTGGGAAACTGAGCATTCAAGCTTATCAAAAGCTCAAACAATATAGACACTGCTTTCATACCTAAGGGAAAATATTGAAGAAAAGTCATTGGTATGTAAAATGAAAAAATTGAATGGACCAAAGCAAAATTTGGACGCAGTAAATTTGCAGTCAATTATATTGACTCCGATCCATTGCACAATTACATTGGATGAGTTGCTCAAGATACGACCACATCTATGGAAAAATGTGCAAGTTACCATGGGAAAGATGGGCTTAAAGGGGGTAACCCAAGAAAACTTGTAGGAATTGCAAAACGAGGAGATGCGGGCTAAAATGGTCAAATCTATACCCATGAACAAAGTTGGGGATTACGGTGAGGGAAACAAAGGAAACACGATCCTTCCAATATATTACAATGATGTAAAGACTATGGCTATTTTGGATAGTGGAGCAGGAATTTCCATAGCAATGAAAGCTGTCTGGGAAGCCTGGGAGAAACCAGCACTTAGATAAACACGTATGAAACTGTAATTGGAAGATTGGTATATTACCAGCAAAATTTTGCCATTGTAGATTATGGGAAGAAACTCAATTACAAAATCATCCTGGGAAGACCTTTCATGAGACAAATACAATTGATTTAGGATTGGGGGAATGATTACCTTTACCTGAAATAAGTTGGATCAATTACTCGAGTAAAATTTAAAGGACCATTCTTACGAGGATGTCTTGAGTACACCAATCCAGGAGTTGGATTCAAAAACCTCAAAAAAAAAACTAAGCTGCCGTCATGGATACGTAAACATAACAAGCATCAATGAAGATGCAAGCAAAATAATCCTTGTAAAAATAAAGTGCCCTCAAAAGAGCTTAGGTTCATTCAAGACTGCAAACACATAGCCATATGTATAAGCTTCCCACAAAAGATGTGAAATATGCTGCAATGTAGAACCTGTAGAAGCAATTTACAAAGCCAATCGATGGCTATGCATAAATTAGAGAGTCGGTCTCTCAATCCACATAAGGCATACATGAGCCAAAAACATATGGTTGTAAAAAAGTCTTTGACACTCAGAGAAAAGCATGCTCATGTGTGAGCGACTAACGGTATGCCTCTATGTGTTTGCGTGTGCGTTGCATCTATCTATGGAGGTCAAATGTGTAGCCCCCTATAAAATCTTTCTCCTATCTCTACCTATTGTTTGATGTTGAAAATGGAGAACAACTGTCATCACAAATGTAGTGAAACTAAACCAACTTGAAATCACCTCATCATATTTCCCAAACCATAGGAATTTGCCCGTTAAAAAAAAAAAAGCAAAGTTGTAGATCTCAAGCAATGGTGAAGTATCACTAGAACCATCTTCAAAATCAAATTTGACGAAAACCAAAATGGAACTATATGTTAAAGTTATAGCATCTCAAATTGAATAGCCCAATGTGATCCCAATATTTATTTTGGCTTTAGGTATTTATTTTACTTATTTGTCAAAGTCTTGGGTAGGGCAATTCACTTAGGGGGGTACTTAAGGGCCAGTTTATAAGCAACACCTTGCCACTATTGTACAATCCCTAATTCATTGCCCAGTTGATTGGTCCAACGCTCTCTCTCTCTCTCTCTCTCTCTCTCTCTCTCTCTCTCTCTCTCTCTCGTGTATTCTCCCCATTGCTCTACAATTTTTGCATTGTCAACTTTGACAAGATATAGTTCCATAAGTATGTGCAATTTGAAGCTCTCAAGGAAATCGTCAATTGATTTGGCTCGGGAATGTGAAGCCAAGCGCGTAAATGCATGAGTTCTCTAGAGGACAGAGGCAAAGGCAGGCTTGACAAGGATAGCAAGGCTAGTACTCATATAGCGACCCTGACATGTAGTAAATTCTCGAGGGATCTGGTAACCCATTTGGCTTGGAATTGTAACGCCCAAGGCAAGGTTCAAATCTCGCAAAAGAACAAAGCTCAAGGCACGCTTGACAAGGACACTAGGACCCATGCGCAATTAGTTGTCTCAATACCCATGAGGTCCTAGAGCCATTGTTATAAATGCGAGAAGATGCTTTGTTTGACTTGGGAATGTGAAGCCAAAGGCAAAATCAAGAACTCACAAGAGGACAAAGGCAAAGGCAAGCTTGACAAAGGAAATTGTCATGGCACACGTGGTGGTGGCCACAGTGCACAACGATGCCAGATTTCTAGTCAAGTGGCCATTGCCCCAATTTGCTTCAACCAGGAACAAGCTTGTGAGAAGTAAAGAGGGACAAACAAAGCTCCCTACAAATGAGTTGGACCCACTGTGTGCTGGAGTTCAAGTTATCAATGTTTGAAGTTGTGGGTCAAAGTTAAAGGCATAGGCATCTAGCAAGGAAAAATGCGACGTATACAAAACACTATGGATGTTTGCACCAATCCATTGTTGTTGGTCAGATTATGGAAGATGTGTTTCGAAGTTCATTGTTTGGGAATGTTTGAACCTTATGTGTTCACAATTTATGGATGGGGATTCTTGGATGTAGTGCGTTCTATAATTCAATTCTCTATGAGGGAAACAATGCTCAAGATGGCATTCTTCCAAGGTAAACAGTTAAAAGTAGCAAAACCGAGGTGTATCCAGTATACTAATCAATTGTTGGAATGTCCATGGTAGCTTCTTGATCGACTTGGTCTTCCTACATATGTACACTAAGAGCTGCAGAAAGGGTGTTAAAGTTATTGCATCTCAAGTGAATAACCCAATGTGATCCCAATATTTATTTTGGCTCTAGGTATTTATTTTACTTATTTGGCAAAGTCTTGGGTTGGGCAATTTACTTCGGGGGGTGCTTAAGGGTCCCAAACTAGTATATAAGCAACACCAAACCCCCATTGAATAATCACTAATTCAATGCCCAATTGGTTGCTGAAAATTGGTTGGTTCAACAATCTCTCTCTCATGTATTCTCCCCATTGCTCTCCACTACCACAACACCAACTTTGACAAGATATATTCCCACGAGTACGTCCAATTTGAAGCTCTTGGAAGCAATGCATATGTAATTGAACTATAATAAGGGAAACCAAAGAGAAAGGTGTTTGATTTGTCTTAGCAAGTCCACCAACAATGAAGTTGCATTAAAAATGCATTAGAAGAAAATTGTTATTATGCTTACAAGAACACACAGGTAGTTAAGCAGAAGAGGAGAAAAAACCAGTTTTAGAAGAGGTAGCTTAAACTTAGCAAAAGAGGGCAAATATTTCAGTGTGGACTAGAACCCTAAAAATGCATCAAAGAAAAGGCCAAGATCGCTTGCAAGCTTGCTATACTCCTTGCTTTAAAAACTACTGAGCCTACCAAGCTTAGCAAGCATGAAATGTCATCCTCAGTGATATCAGCAATCAGATCATTGGATCTCTATATACATGACTTGAGGGCAAACTCGGATAGAATAAAACCTAGCCATTTAAGGGGAAAAAAAACCATTTCCGGACACAAACCCTTTTGTATGACTAGCTTACTGCATGATAGATTTGTCACAACTTGCCACTCAAACCAACAATAGTAAGTCCCACCCTCATTCATAATCTGTGTTTTGCGCCATCTTAGGTGAAAGTAACAAACACCCAGCGAAATAACAATCCTTTAAGCCCCAAAAACTTGTGCTCCATTGACACTTGTCATGTAATATTGCTCAAATCAGAAACAATGTTTCAAATCTTGCTGACCATTGCAACTTATCATGTACTATCACTCAAATGTGAATGAATCTTTGAACAATTGGACTCAAATCATTCTCAACATCTGGCCAAAAACAGAGGTCAAGTACTAGCACATGATGTGCTCATTGTTGATTCCCACCATGCCACTAGTGATCACTTCTTTCCCGAAAAATGTCTTAAATCTGTCAAACCACTTGTATGCATGTTCCACTTAAAAGAAAACAACAAATCTTTGGGTTTTGTGCCAGAACTTTGGATTATAAAGGTTCAACACTCCGATTTCCATAGGCACCTGATTGGCACCTTCACAGACCTCTAACACTAGTCTGCTGAAGAGGTCTATCTAAAACCTACACAACTGGGCATGCCTCTACAATGCACTAGCTACTACACGCAGCAGACACAAGAAGCAATCTACAAAAAGCTTGTACGCAAAAACTCTATCAGAGGTCAATGTCCAGACTAGAAGGACCACTTTTGAAGATCAGGAAACCAATTGGAACCTCCAATAGTGCAGGTCTTGATAGCGAACACCCAAATACCTTGAAACCCTAGAGCCTTTAAAGACATGATCACCTATAGGACACCTAAATAATGCATATTACTCCTGCAAATATGAAATGCTAAGGTTGTACATCTATTTGTGATTAGGTCAGAAACTCCTACTGGAAGAAAGAATGGAAGTTTTTGACGGTCATACATACACGAACGACTAAAACGCTAGCTCTCTTCTTCAAAAAATCCCGCTTAAGACTAGAAAGCTATCATTTCTAAACTAAACTTGATCCAATTCAGTAAACTCGTGTCCCACATCACTTAGCAGTATGAAAATCAAATCACACTTCATTTACACGAAGGCACCTTCAAACTTCTTTTAGCATCTTTAAAGTAAAGTGGATGCCTTCTTTATTGAAGATCGACAGAAGTAAAAGAAAGTCCTCTTGCGCCAGCTTGGAAGACCGTTTGTCCTCGAAACTATTAGCCTTCAAGACTTTAAGGACCTTGCATCTCCATATCAGTGTCATCAATATCGTCCGTTTCCACAGCTAAATCCACAGGCATAGAATTATCATTAGTTGTATCACCGAGCATTGCAGCATCCATATCATCAGATTGCGTGCGGGTTCCTTGTAGAGCCTGAAAAGTTTTGAAATTTTTCTCTAGTAAATTAAGCAAGCACATTCTTTTGTCGAAATATGGCACCCAGCGTCTTGTTCTTACGACTGAAGCATAGTCTAATCAAACCATCCCACTCCTTGAAACTGATAGGAGGAAGAGGGTTACGGGGCTCTATACGCACAACAGAGGAGTCCACCTTAGGGGGCGGTCTGAAATTATTTTTGTTTACTTTCAAAAGATGGAAAACCCTGGAAAGCAGCTGCGTGTTCACAGAAAGCCTGCAGTAAAGAGAGTCGCCTGGCTTGGCCACAAGACGCATGGCAAACTCTCTCTGAAACATAATCACCGCACAACGAAAGAGAGGCCTGTGTGACAGCAGCTTAAAGGTTATTGGGGACGATATCTGGTATGGAATATTGGCTACACAAATATCAAAATAGGGCAACTCTGTCTTGAGAATATCACCTTGTATAACCTGAAAGCACGAGCAACAAAATAGCAGAGCACAATATGAATCCATGGTCATATTCAGATAACTATTCATTCACAAGTGTACTATAAGGGTCCTACTCAGGACACGGAAGAAGTATCCAATGCTTCATATTACGAGGTTCCTTTTAGATACTTGAGAGAGAGAGTCAGAGACATGAGGTAGAGAAGTTGAGAGAGAGAGAGAGAGAGGGGGGGGGGGGGGGGGGGGGGGGGATATGCAACGATGGGGTCCCAACTTACCCTCTCAAGGGCCCCCACACCATTTCTACTCGACTGTATGGATGATGTAGCCCCAGTAACTCTTCGGAATAAAGCACCTCCGGGTCTGATTTAATATACCGATGAGATCTGACTCGATGTTGGGGCTTATTTGTACACCCGATGTGAGACAATTCAAGGGCTAAATACTGGCTGCCAAAGCGCAGATCTGAGATGCTGAGAACGCAAAAGATCTAGCATTAATGCAGGCTGAAAACTGATGCGGGCCGGTGCGGAACTTGATGGGCAGAAAACGGGGCTAAGGACTCCAGCAATGAGGTACTAGGGAAATGACAGCGATGGCTGCCAGAATGACCACAGATGGCTGCAGATTGGGGTGCTACCAAAGCTGAAAAGGCTGGCAGATTGGGGCAGCAATCTCCAACCAAAAACGCTAGCCGAAGAAGGGCAACAGTGCTCACCATAGACACGAGAGGCTAACATTGCAAGGCGCCCAAAGAATATAAGTATACCTAGATGAATCTAGGATAAGCCCAGATTCACCTTTGAAGGTAAGTGCAAGGTATAGACCCGTGGTAGTCACCCACAAGACAATATAACCATCAGCTCCATCTGTAACTTGGCCCCATTCTTCAGGGCTTTGACACGTCAGCAGGTTGTGACAGATTGGGGCAGCAATCTCCAGCCAAAAACGCTAGCCGAAGAAGGGCAACAATGCTCACCATAGACACCAGAGGCTAACATTGCAAGGCACCCAAAGAATATAAGTATACCTAGATGAATCCAGGATAAGCCCAGATTCACCTTTGAAGGAAAGTGCAAGCTATAGACCCGTGGTAGTCACCCACAAGACAATATAACCATCAGCTCCATTTATCACAACCTGCTGACGTGTCAAAGCCTTGAAGAATGGGGCAAACTTACAGATGTCGGCTGAGGGGCCTAAACCCTAAGAATAACAAGTAGCAGAAGAAGAATTAAGAAGTCCTACCAACTTATGGGGACCCCGTCCGATGAGGCCCAGTGACATAAAGGGATTAAAATAAAGCAGGACTCTCACACACACTCTCACGCAAAACTGATGACATGGCAGCTGTATGGATTTCCGTTAATTACGCTGGCAGCTTTTTGGCATTGCTTTTGGACCAGAAGCTTTTGAGTTTGAAGGCTTTTCACTGTAACTGCTTTTCAGGCCAAGGTTCTTTAAATATGTGCTAAGGGCTCATTCTTCGGCATGCTTCCTGGAGAAAGTGCAGAGTCTGGAGTACCAGCTTGTACTGAGTTGATGCAATATAAAGAAATAGCGAAAGGGGCACCAAGGTTTGGGGCCAATACTCTCTGGGGTGGAATTCCGCCACTCCGTGTCGCGTGTCGTCTCTCTCTTTCAGTTCAGTCGTTATTGAAGTGCTAAAAGTCTGTTTAGTCTGTTCTTTTCTATTGGCACGTGGTGCCTGCCTTGTGACAGTGGTATCAGAGCATCGGGTGTGTGCTTTTCTGAAAGCATACCGGTCCTACCAAAGATCAGACAGAGCAAGATCGCACTTCCAAAGTTCATTGGAAATTTTAGCTTCATGCTCCGAATCCGGACTTACTAGCCACTCCTGAAACCGATCTGTGGGGCGGTAGGCTTTGGCTTTCACCCGAAATTCTTTACTTTAGACACACACAGAGTACTTTGCAAGGGTAACCTGTAACGGGGATTAACACCTAAGTACACACATGGCTCGAGAGCTAGAATACTTCGAGCAGACGCCGACAACCTGTAGGCCCCAAAATTGGCGCCCCTTTCGGTATTTCTTTATTCTTTAACAGAGGGAATAAAACCTGTGATCTCCTACAAGCTGCCCCGCACACACCTGTTCTGGTCCGATTTCGGTAGCATAACTGTATTAGGACACTTCACAGTCAGTATCCCCACGCAATAGGTGACTTTCCCAACGCATACGGACACTTTGCAAAACCTTGCGAGAATCTGCAGCACGCTGAATTCTCTGTTTTCTGCCCCGAAATGCGCTAGTTCACCCGTACAGCGGTCCCCTCGCGTCCCCGAACCTCCTGGGGGTATTAGGGTCCATTTAGGGCCGAAACCCTAAACCTGCAAAAATACACAGCAGGCTGTTTTTCCCTGTTTTGGGCTCCGTTTCGCGTGCCGGTCACATCTGTAGCAAGACCTTGAGCTCCCGCACCTATAGGGCTACTTGCCCTTTGAATCGGACGAGATTTCTCACGTGAAACCTCTCCGAATTCACCTGAGCCTGCGGGGGATTAGCCGCTAGCTAATCCAGTACCTGTGCAAGAGGCTCTTGCCTCGGCAATCGCGCATGAACCCACATAACTGTACATTGGTCAAATGAAAAGCCCACTAGTGGGGCATAACATACTGCTCGTAGGGGAGAGAGAGAGCAATACGTAGCGTGCAGGGCATCACTCCTGGCACCGCACTGTACATAAGAGGGAAAGGAAGCACTCCATAGCTCTTAACTTGTGACAGAGAGTTGCAAATGAGGCTCCCAGCTATGAAATCAGCGCCAACTCTTCCTTGCATTGGAAAGTGCACAAAAATGTGACACTTGGTGCATTTACAAGCATTATCCTGTTTCGGGTTCGCCGCTTAGAATATCCCAAGTGATCGCCCAGTTGACTTCGCGGCAGAGTTGTAAAATGTTCTCCTAGTCATACCGGAGGTAATGACGTGAACACATTTCACGGCCCAAAATAGCAGTTTCCTAAATTTTAGGAAACGATTCCCTTGGGCTCCATATGGTCATCTGACCATCTATCCTCATTGGGACCGCATCCAAAAGTGCAATGTGGCCCAACTGTCGGATAGTTTCTGTTGGCAGTCACACCTTGACTTTAGGCCTTTATCGAGTTCACTTCCTAGTATCCACCAACTTGCTAAGTGAGACGGGGGGACCTATATAATCTTGCTCTGAGCCTAGACATCCTCTTACCATACGAATTCCAGTGCCGACCACTACCCATCTGCGGGTGAAACTACCGTTCACATTGGCCATGCAATGTCCGACCGTTTGCTACTTCAAGAAGAGTGTCTCAAAAATAAAACAAAACCCCTTGGAAAGAAACCAACATGTAAAGTTAGCAGTTGCCACGTCCTTGTGACATAGTTAGCAGTTGCCACGTCCCCGTGACAACTCCCACCCTTACTTCATCGCGCATCGCACGCGCTCCTATCTGCACCGCTCATGTCTTACAGGGCATAAGCCATAAAGATCACTTGCAAGAGAAGGATCCACATTTGTTTCGAGCCACTGTTTTTCTCAGAAGCAGTGCCATGCAGATGTTGATGTCTATGGCTACCAAGCCGCACACTTCCAAGGACTTGGCAAGCTTTCAAGAAAAATTTTGCCCAAAGTTATATGGTTTCTGACATCTTCCTTCGGAGTGCAACTTCTGGCAAAGTGGGGTATCTTGAAATGCTTGCCATGAAAACCCTAGTAGATTATATCTTGAAATTTCTCATCATCTCTCAGTAGATGTCTCTTCACGAGCAGATGACCTCGAAGGTCCAGTGCGATTGCTATCTTGGGATTACCATCGCCGCCAAAGAAACACTATCAGCCCAAGAGTTGATGGACCATACTTCGCTCGGCTACAACCTTATGGAATGAACCTAACCCTAATTTTTGGTACAGGTTTCAGGATGGAAAGTCAGTCGACTTTTCGAGCTCGACTGATGTCAAGATTACTTTTTAAGTTTGAAATTTGTTTGAGAACTTGTTTGGTGATCCTGTTTGAAATTTGTTTGAAATGAATGGTATCTGTTTTGAGCCTGTCTTGGTGCCGATTTGAACTGTTTGACTCTGGTTTTAATACTGGTTTCATTGATTGGTGATTGTACTCCCACGTGGAGAAGTGAGAGCAAGCGACAACTACGGCCTGTGCTCGAGGAATCCAAGGATTGAAATCCTAGATTATTTGATGAGCAGGTTTTGCTCTAAGATCGAGCCAAGGGATCGTCAGGTGAGCGTCTTTGCTCTAAGGATCTTACAAAGGGAAGGTAATTTCTCAGGTTCACCGAAACTCACGACTTAAGAATTATGTATACCCTTGGGTACATGGATAACACACGAAGATGCAAACCTATGCCAAGGTGGGTCATCTACCAGTTGAATTTTTTTCTGCTGAACGGAATGAGAAGAACCAACTTCCTTTTTAGGAACTCGTGGGAGTTTTTTATACTCTCTTGAGCGCCTTTTTGCACGCAAGGATATTCCGACACGAGAATCTCTATTTGAGATGTGTTCGGGGAAATTTGAGTTTCTCTACTGAGAAGAGGTTTTCTAATGGTCGTTGATCATTGAGTACGCTATGTGCCTTTACCATTACAGTAGCAACTTTTGGTTGCGGTATATGTTTCTCCATGAGCAGGTCAAGTAGCATTTACACGTTGCTCGAATAAATTCGAACTATTATGTTCGTAAGAATATAGTTCGCCAACTCAAAATGGTAAGAATTACATATGGGAGAACATCCCTGAGAATCAAAGAGGATCTGCTCTATTGTGATCCGGGTTTGAACGTACGTTCGGAAAATGCTATGTCTAGAATCCTATCTGCCTGAGATTTTGCAAGGCGTCATTGATGCTCACAAGGTGAAACATTTTTTATGATTCTGTAAGGAAGAGACTCTAATGGGCGTCGCGAAAACACTGCTGATGGTAATAACTCGCATGAGGAAAAGATTGGAAGGAAGTGCCGCCGTGCACAAGGAATCTTCGGATTGGAACCGTCCGCCTACATTGAGCGACTCAGTTAGTTGAGGGAATACCCTTGGGTATGTCTCTTACTGCAATAGCTGATATTGCGGGGGATCCATATTTAACTTTATTACTTCAGATCGTACGAATATATTCTTTATTTATCGAAAGTCGAAGTAATAAAGGAGGCCCGAAACAAGAACCTTCTTTAAGGTGATCGCAAATTGTGAAAGAAAGACATCGAGCTTAATGCTCTATGACTTGGGCATTCCCTATGTGGGAGGACACAAGAGGTTTAATACCCTCTAGACTAACAGCGCAGGATTATGTGTAAGGACAGATACCTAGATTGATTTCTAGGAGGATAATTCTTCTCGAATTTGAGAAGATGGAATCAAGTTAATAGAGTCTCGGATAAGGAAATTTTGGATCAGAACAATTGGCCTACCTAAAGCAAAGGCCCGGAATAAGAACTTATTTTAGTAAGATGACACACTTTGTCTTCCACAGAAAGATTCACATAAGCTTAATGCTCTCGACATGCCCTATGCGAGAGGACACAAGAGGTTTAATATCCCCAGGACTAATAGCGCAAGGTTATGCGCAAGGACATAGACCGAGATTGATTTTTAGGAGGATTATTCTTCTCGCGATTGAGAAGGTGGAATTGAGTTAACAAATTCTCAGATAAGGAAAACTTCCGATCTGTTGGAAAGACGTGAATGATGACTTCTTACATGGCTCGTAAGTTTAATGATTGGTAAAGGATATTCTCGAGGTACTAGAGGAAGGACATGAACCGGTAAGGTAAGTATTGAATTATTGAATTTTTGTTTAATTTAATTTTTAAAGTTCTCTTTTGAGAAAGGACTAGCTCAACTCACCATTGAGCAAGATTTGGAATCTTTCCGATTTCTCCCCGGCAGTTCAGTTGGACCTCTACATGTAAGGTGCAGCGGAATGAATGTTTGAACTTTGCTCAAGATGAGTGCTCCGAACTGTGCTCAAGGTTCCTTTTGTTCTTATGGAAGGGAGAGCCTTCCGTTCTTAATGAGAGAGTGCAATGATCACAAACAAAGTGAATGGACATTGTGCATGCAAGTGTATGCGACTGAGAGATAGAGAGAGAAGAGAAATATGACACCAGAGACAATGAAAAACCCTCCTCCGAAGGCCCCATTCTCGTCGGCGAGAGTGGTCTACTATTGATTGCACAAATGGGTACAAACCGAATGCATGTGACTGATGCAAGTCTAGGCTAGGTCGATGTCGACGACGGGGATGGCGAGACCGACCTAAGGGCTGAAATCTAACGCTTATGAACTGCTATCCAAAAACGTTGCTGGCTGAAATCTGCAACTGATTTGCTGCTGTAACAAAAACGCTACTGGCTGAAATTACCGCGATCGAAAACGCTCATGTGGGCTACTCTTTGCGGGCTGAAAACTGCTGTTCTTTAAGGCGACCAAGGCTGAAATCTTCTACCTTTTGTCTGCTGAAAAACGCCAGCACAAAGGAGGGCGATTTGGGGATTTTGCTAACGCTAGGGCTGCATGGAGGAAAAACACTAGCACTGAGGACTTCTTGGCGATGAGCATCTGCTGAGGAAACGCTAGCCAAGAGGGAAAATTGTGGGGAGGGATCTTGATGAAAAAGCTAGGCTAGGGGATCTTCTGCATGGAGGGAAATCGCCACCAAGGGTTCTTGCATGAGAAGTTGCCTGTTGAGCGATGAAGCTCCTATTGCCTCTTCTGCCGATTAGTGCTAGTCTAGGTTTGCTTATATACAAACTTACTCAATTTGCCCTACCTACTTTCCAACAAAAGTCACTTAAAAATAATAAGTGAAAAATGTAAAAAATAGGTAAAATAGGCTAAATGCACTCGAAAATTCCCTTGAAGGATTCTGATGGAAATGCTTATGATCATGCTCTGTGCAACAAGAGGATATGCATCTACACTAAGTGACTGGGCATGCACGGTCTGCGAACAGACTCACAAAAGTGGTAGATCACTTCTAAATCTAGACTGACTGGACTGACTGAACCCTGATCATGTTGTAGCTTGTCCACAGACACATAGGGTTGGATGTGTCATGTGACATCCCCCCTTTTCAAAGTGAGGTACTGGTACCGAACTGTATGGCATCAAGGGAGATCACCAATAGCATCCGAAATCTTGGAAGGGACTCTTCGCTGGCTCACTCTGATGTGTGTGTCGTGCGGTACTTGAACTTCATAAAGGTTTGCAACGCTTGCTTCTTTGGGCTGCGCCGAAAGCGACAAAGTCTTTTGTGGCTCCTTCAATGCTTCAAATTCCTCGAGTGTCATGCTTCTTTCTTCTTCAAGAATCTCCATGGCTGAAAATTCTTGGAACCATTTCCAACACAAAACCATGAACATATACCTAGATGAATCCAAGATAAGCCTAGACTCACCCTTAAAGGAAAGTGCAAGGTATAGATCCATGGTAGTCACCCACAAGACAATATAACCATCAGCTCCATCATACATAGTATTGACTAAATACCACGACATCCCCACTAACGTCGTCAGTGCCCAATAGTGGGTGTAGAACTTATATGCTCCCAAACACACACACACACACACACACACACACACACATGAGCATACATCAACACAAAGTTCAGCGTACTGAGTTTCTGTCATGACTCCGGAGATCAAGGGCAGACTCAGCCATAATGAAGCCTAGCACTAAAAGAAGCATTAAATCGAAAAAATTAGCACAAAAATGAGGTAGTTGATAGGACATACGCACCACAAAACCATGAACATACCCATTCCATGTAAAGTGAGTGGAAAAAATCTTGTCTTCCTCAAAGACTGTGCATGCAATGTAGATGAACAAATAGACGGAGTGTCAAACCGTTCACTACACACACGCAAACAATGAGATCGATTTTTTCTATTTTGATCTAATTCAATCAACTGTGGCAATTCACCACGGAAATGCCCATGCTCGGTGCTCATACTTTCATGTGCTCTTTCTACAAATGTGTCATGCCAAGAAAGAGACATGGAATGTGACTTCCTTACATGCATACTTTTCAACTTTTCATGAACACTCCGCATACATTCGTGCTCATTCATGAGTGAAACGTGCTCAACATACAATATGACATGCCTAGGAAAAGGGATCACATAAAGACGTTGACTAAAATACAGGAAACGATCACGAATGAAACACTCGAACAATGCGTGCTGACGAATCATTCGAACACATAATACTTCCTGTGAGGGTTCTTTGGACCTAGGCTCGACAGCCAAGATCGGTTCTTCCTGAAGGGGTGCTTTGGACCTCGGCTCAAGAGCCAAGATCGATCCTTCGTGATTGATTGAATCTACAACGAGGTTAGCTTTGCTAGAAAAAGCATCAACTAACTCATCATCCTTGTGAACAATCACGCCATCTTCATGCAAATGAGAAATCACCTCTTGATCATGCAAATCATCATGCTCATCATTAACATCCAAATCATCATGCTTGTCATTCAAATCATCATCATGCAAATCATGTGTGTCATGGTTTGGAGAAGAAGAGACTGAGAGAGTCTCCTTCTCCTGAATCCGTTCATCTTCGCCTGCACATTTGCAATGAGAGAGGGAGAATGAACCACTTCCTCTCCACGAATGACAATGGGAGAGTCACTTTTGGCATTGAAAGTGAAAGTGTTAGCCTCCCAATCAATGAGAGGGTTAAGCTCACGAAACCATCGAATGCCCAAAATCATATCACATCCTGAGAGAGGAGAGACAAAAAATCTTCTACGGAAAGCAGTTTGTTGAATTGTAAACAACACACCAAGACACTCTTTCGTGATAAGAGAAGAGACCTCAAGAGGAGATTTCTGACTAACCTCTAGGCGGGCTTTCTCAACAAGAGAGGGACTGATCACATCATGCATACTACCTAAGTCAAACAATATGACAAAACGTTGCCCCGTCATATGACCATAACATTTAATAAGAGACTCATCAATGGGAGGATCAAGAGAAACTTGGGACACACTCATGTTATCATTGATTGCATTGACAGAGGAAGTGGATTCTGTGGATTCTGTAGATTCATTCGATTCAAGCTTAGGACATGTTCTTTTTATGTGACCCTTAATGTGACAATGAAAACAACGACATTCCTTAGAATAAGTGCTTTGCTCTTCCGACGTGATGTATCCTCCTAAAATTCCTTGTGCTACCTTTTCATCTGGAGTGAGCTTAGGTTTAGCAATTGTGTTAGCCTTACCCTTAGGTTCATTGGAAGAATTCTTTTCTGAGAGACTATTGGAAGATTGGTTAGAAGAGTTACCATTCTTACCACTCTTACCATTTTGAGAGTTCTGAGAGGTCTGGAGGTACTTGTGGAAGTCTTGTTCTCCTTAGGCTTTCCCTTGTTGTGCTTCATCTCCTGTGCGAGAGCAATCGCTACCGCCTTGTTGAGATCGATTGGGTCGAGCACCTCAACATCGTACTTGATATACTCGTCCAATCCATAAAGGAATGCCTCCTTGCGCTCATCATCCGACTCGTGCAATTGGATACCTAGCTGCAAAACCCGATTAGAAAAAGACATAACCAGCATACCACTTTGCTTGAGAGCGCGCCAATCGTCTTTCAATCGTACGAGGTACTGAGGTGACATAAACCACGCCTTGAGCTTGTCTTGGAAATCAACCCAATTGAAAGAAGGGGCGTGAATTTGTCGGCTTCCTCTAGGTGCGTGGCTAACTATGCCTCTTGCCATGCGTGGTACCAATTGATGGCATCACCGACAAGGTACATAGCTGCCGCCAAAACTTTGTTATTTCCTGTCTTCTTAGTTGTCGCAAAATAAGCATTAAATTGATGCAACCAAGAATGAATAACCGTAGCATCCATCTTACCATCATACTTACTAAAAGTCAACTTTTCTGTGACTGGGTTGTTGGAATCCGCATCGTGGCTTGCGCCACTTGAGGAACTCCCACGATCTTTGGCTAGTTCGGATTTCGAGGCAAGTACTTGTCGAACCAATTCTTGAGTGCGTAGAGCCTCATGCTCGTCCTCCAAGGCCGCTCTTTGAGCCTCCCGATCGGCCTCCAAGGCCGCCGCTATTCTTGCTTCGGCTTCATCCTTTCTTTGTGCTTTTCTTTCTTTTCGTTCATCGCGCTCGCGTTCCAAAGCAATGCGAGTCGCTTCTTGTTATATGGCAATTCTTTCGTTTCTTTCTTCGCGCTCGCGGTCCTTTGCTTCCTGTCGTTCTGCTTTTCTTTCTAGTTGTGCCATCATCTCCATCATCAACTTGACCATTACCTCCATAGGAGTTGGTACAACTCGTGACGTAGATGGGGAAGGGGGAGGGTCGGAAAAATCTCTTGGTGGGGAAAACTCTTCGTCGCCTCTCTCATGCTCATCACCTGTATGCGAAGTATCCATTCCGCTTCGGGTGATGACCATGCACTATGATCTTTGGTTCTTAAGTTCAGGAGGAACTTGGGTTCTTGAGGATCTTGGGTTCTTGGGTTCTTGAGGGTCTTGAGGTTCTTGAGGGTTTTCTTTCGCTTGCAATCTGTGTTTGAGAAGGATCTTCTCGAGTTTTGCTCTTTTCCGCGGGCGCACCCCTTGGCGGCCTTGTGCTCACACCAAGGTTGCTTTTTCCCACCTCACGCCGATTGGCCGGCCGCTAAGTGCACGGTCCGCTCTCAATGAGTGAAAAGAGGCACAAGGGGAGGTTGGACAAGCCCTTCTTTCTTGGGATTCCTGTCACTCTTCAAAAACACGATTAGTAATTGACATGCCCAAGCGAACTTGGGTTCGTGCGACCTCAACAAGCAAAAAAATAATTCTTGTGGTTCTTTCCTTGAGTGATACAAGACATTGCCAAAGCATTGATACCAATGTAAGCTGCAACGGAATGAATGTTTGAACTTTGCTCAAGATGAGTGCTCCGAACTGTGCTCAAGGTTCCTTTTGTTCTTATGGAAGGGAGAGCCTTCCGTTCTTAATGAGAGAGTGCAATGATCACAAACAAAGTGAATGGACACTGTGCGTGCAAGTGTATGAGACTGAGAGATAGAGAGAGAAGAGAAATACGACACAAGAGACAATGAAAAACCCTCCTCCAAAGTCCCCATTCTCGTCGGCGAGAGTGGTCTACTATTGATTGCACAAACGGGTACAAACCGAATGCATGTGACTGATGCAAGTCTAGGCTAGGTCAATGTCGACGACGGGGATGGCGAGACCGACCTAAGGGCTGAAATCTAATGCTTATGAACTGCTGTCCAAAAACGCTGCTGGCTGAAATTCACCGCGAACGAAAACGTTGATGTGGGCTACTCTTTGCGGGCTGAAAACTGTTGTTCTTCAAGGCGACCAGGGCTGAAATCTGCTACCTTTTGTCTACTGAAAAACGCCAGCACAAAGGAGAGCGGTTTGGAGATTTTGCTAACGCTAGGGTTGCATGGAGGAAAAACGCTAGCACTGAGGACTTCTTGGCGATGAGCATCTGTTGAGGAAACGCTAGCCAAGAGGGAACACTGTGGCGAGGGATCTTGATTTAAAAACGCTAGGCTAGGGGATCTTCTGCTTGGAGGGAAATTGCCACCAAGGATTCTTGCA
The DNA here is from genome assembly GCF_014529385.1 of Adiantum capillus-veneris. NCBI lineage: Eukaryota > Viridiplantae > Streptophyta > Polypodiopsida > Polypodiales > Pteridaceae > Adiantum > Adiantum capillus-veneris. Next base: position 110,206,706 of record NC_140936.1, read on the forward strand.
TGAGAAGTTGCCTGTTGAGCGATGGAGCTCCTGCTGCCTCTTCTGCCAATTAGTGCTAGTCTAGGTTTGCTTATATACTTTCCAACAAAAGTCACTTAAAAATAATAAGTGAAAAGTGTCAAAAATAGGTAAAATAGGCTAAATGCACTGGAAAATTCCTCTGAAGGATTCTGATGGGAATGCTTATGATCATGCTGTGTGCAACCAGAGGATATGCATCTACACTAAGTGACTGGGCATGCACAATCTGCGAACAGACTCACAAAAGTGCCAGATCACTTCTAAATCTAGACTGACTGAACTGACTGAACCCTGATCATGTTGTAGCTTGTCCACGGACACATAGGGTTGGATGTGTCACGTGACACTACAGTTGAGGACAACTGTTTATAAGTGAGAGGGATGTTGCTAAATTGGCTTTATCTGACAGAAAAATAATTCTAAATGAATTATTGATTTATAAGTGAGAGGGTTTTCTCGCTTGGAACACAAAGGAAAAATAATTATAAATGAATTATTGGAATTTTAAGTGAGAGGGTTTTTCTCATTGGAGACCTCCGAGTACAGAGTATTCCTAGTGCATCATCTAGAGTAATGATGAGATCACTATGAAAGGGGATATCTGTAAGGCCACCAGGAACGGGTACTTCTGATGCGTCACATCGGATGGGTGACAGGGAGCATCGGGAAGAAGTATCCGACCATCCGGGAACGGACATCTCTAATGCGTCATAGGATGGGTGACTGAGCATCGCGAAGGAGATTGTAGCGTAAGTTCGGTAGGAAAGGACTAGGTGATGGGCATTCCTGATGCGTCACAAGGAGGGTGACAAGTGCATCAGAAAGGGGATATCCATAGTCGAGAGGAAATTCCGAACTGTGTTGGAATTGTGCACAAGGAAAAGCAAGCACTTGAATAAAGATGGATTCCGAGGAAACTTTGAGGAAAAATAGATGCTTTTTGAGAAAGCGGGATTGCTTTTCGGGAAAGGAGATGCTTTCCTGCGAGAAAGTCTATGTCTGCATTGCAACTATGCATGTGATTGCATCCAGGGACGCCTGGGAAGTGCTGTGAAAGCATTGTTTTTAACTTATAAGGTTTTATTGAGTTTTTGGGCGGATTCAGACTATTTTTAAAATATGCCGGCTGCCCAGTTAATAAGTGGGCAGCCATCTAATAAATAAGGCAACAGATTAGCCAACGTTTTATCTCTCTCTTTTTCAAGCAGAACAGTGCAAAAAAAAGAAAAACGGCCGCGATCTCTATGCGAGCAGCTATTCGTGCCCGTGGCCAGAAGCTATAAAAGCATCATATGCCCTCACTCAGAGGGGAGGATCAGTTTTTGCAAGAAGGAGATGCTATTGCAGAGTTCACCCGCAAAGAAGACATTTGCTGGTGATGCCCATGACTATCCCAAGTGTACCCGATGTCGCCAAGACCCAGTGCGCAAGTTCCCTCGCGAAGAAGTGCCTACGGAGCGTGTTTCCATCGTGACAAGCTGCTATTTTTCTCTGTTTTCATCCCATAAACGTCATATACGAGGCTGACTTACGAGAAGGAACCCGAGAACACAGCTCTTTTGTGTGTAGGATTGGAAGAGAGGATTTTCTATGTAGAGATCTCTTCCACAGAATTGCTTTTCGAGAATCGAGTTGCATTTCAAGCATTGAGATTTTGAAGGTAACATTTTCATGTTATGATCTCTGAGTATTTGATTGCAGGTGTACTTCTTCGTGAGGGAGTAGGAGCAGAGGAAGGCATGAGCCTCTACAGGAGAAAAGCGCTCTGAGGAACTAGAGCCAGATCAGCCCAAGGGTTTCGTACCCGAGTTTGGGAAGTAGATCCACGAATCGAAGAGAGGTAGTCTCTCAAGTTGTGATCCAGAAGTTGGGATTTCCAAGTAAGGACTTCGTGTCCGAGAAAGCAGAGTTGTTGTGCGGGAAGAGGACTCTAGAAACAGATTTGGAAAAGAGAGTTTCAGGGATGTCATGCCCTGAGTTTGGAAGATGAGATCCAAAGGCGAGAACCTTGGTTCTCAAGGATTTGGAATAAGGAACGGAAGTTCCTTGGAATAGGGTTTTGCCCTAGGAACCGGAAGCTGAGGCTTCCAGGAACCATCAAGTCTTATTCTAGAACGAACGTGGTAATACGTTTGGTTCAAGTGCTTGTATAGACTTCAAAAAAGATGCGTCCCAGCCTCCCCGCCTCGGGTTCGACCTCACGACCTCCCGCTGGACACCCGCGCTCCTTATCCAGCCCGCCTATCGCGTTTGCTTGTGAAGCATGCGAGTCCAGTGCTATAAAATCCTGCCCCCCACTGCTGCGTGGATCCGACGGCCTGAAGCCCTCCCGCCCTGCGATCGCATTCCCTGCCGTCGATCCCTCGAGTGACACCCCGTGTCACTTATAAACGTGGGGGGGGGGGGGGGGGACCAACCCATCTTCTGGTCCCCAGTACTGTGTCGATCGTCTCACTCTCTATCTCTCTCTCTATCTATTTCTCTCTATATCCTCTGACTTCAGTAATAAGTGATAAATCCTATTTATCCGAATGTATTTTATATTGTTATGCGCTCCCGTTTGTGACACTTTCCCCTCATCTTGGATTACCCTACCTACTGACAGGACACCAACCGGTGGTGGTCCGTGTGGTCTCTTGGTGACTGCTGCAGCTTACAATAGAATCTACAATGCAGACTGTTTAGTCTGGCTTTCCTTGTTTCGATGGATGTTTATGGCGCAGATTACTACATCTTGCCTTCCTAGAGATTTACACAGCTTAGCCACCTTGCCACACTGGGTTGAAGGTTCAAGCATTGACAGGCTTCCTGTCATTCTCTTGACGGTTCCTGGGCTTCTCCATTTTCTCCAGACGGTCTGACTACAGACACCACAGATCCTATTGGGCAGGACACTTGCACGTCTATTGGCACTTCTTTCACGACGAGTTGTTTTCACACTTAGTTTGGGACCTTCACGCAGTATCTTCACACTGCATTATCGGAGTACAACAATTTACTACACTGCTCGTGACGGCACTTTACCATGGAGATCTCTCGACGGTTGGGACACCCCAGACTCCTACTACACTCATGGATATTGTTCTTCACTGAACATCACAGCCAACATCTTCATCCTTTGCCTCACATCTTCAGCTTCACGCTCTTTGTTCAGCATCAGGTGCTGAGAGGGAGTGGCCACCCATAGTCTAGGTTGTACCTGGTCCGGCCGCCCGAGTTTAGGGCCGACCGCCCACTTTTGTCCAGGCGCCCACATATATTTCCATGTATCATTTTTCTGCTGAATCGTGGGGATTTTTTATCAGGCCTTGCCCTACCTCCCCTTGGGCACCTATTTATGGGGCTAGGGGGGTACCCACTTCCACACATCTGATTGTATTGGGTCTCTTGCTCTAGTAGTCAGTGTGGGGTTTTCGCTCCCTCTTCACCATCTCTCGTGTTTGTGTCTACTCTCTCTCTCTCTCTCTCTCTCTCTCTCTCTCTCTCTCTCTCTCTCTCTCTCTCTCTCTCTCTCTCTCTCTCTCTCTCTCTCTCTCTCTCTCTCTCTCTCTCTCTCTCTCTCTCTCTCTCTCTCTCTCTTCCGCGCACACGCACTCACATCAGAGTCATTGAGATTGTGAATGTACCAAGACAAGCAAGTTCAGGAACACGCACTTGGAAATGTAAGCATCGTGGCTTGTAGAAGACAAGTAACGTATCGTTACTTGTGTGTCGAAACACCTTACTAGCATTGGTACTACTGGCCAATGCAGAGAATACAAGGAGTTTCGTGCAAACTCAAGAATGCTTTGATACTCCAACACTTCCCAACAAGAGGTGCACCCTTGTCTTAACCAAATAAAGCACAAGTGGCAGTGCAGGATGCACTACAAGATGCGTTGCTTGGAGATCTTAGAGATTCACCAACAAATATAGGGTGAGGTGTCAGTTGATTGGAGCCAGATGAGCAACCTGAAGTGGAAGAGAGCGAGGACATACTCGTTCCTGAACAGATTTTTTGGCACACAAGGAAAGAAAAGTGAAAGGTAAAGTGATTTGGCGGTTCTTAGTTAAATTCAAGAACTATCGGGCATTAGATGCAAAGTGGATGGAGGAGGACCACCTAGCAGATACTCCTCAGATTTTGGAACTTTACCTTGAAGCATTCGGTTTAGCTGCGTCTACTCCGAGAGATCCCGCATATCAGCAGGGTTGAATCCGATGCAGAGGGATTGCACAAGAGGGGATTACCTGGATTGAATAGTCACTAATATCCCTTTTGGTTTCAGGGATATTGTTGTGCTGACAGTATTCTGATGTATGACTATGAATCGAATTCCCGAAATTGAACATGAATGATTTGTACTCTCTGATCTGACTTGTTTGAGTGCAGGAACTGAAAGACGAAATGATTGCAACATTTCGGTCTTTAAAATCTCTATAGACATGATTGCAATAAGGATTAGATAATCCGACATCAGTGAGGTCCGGGATGGATCTAGATGCGCTTACTAAATATGTTGCTGGCAGTCATGGTCTGAGATTTGAAATGAATTTTGCTGTGATTGATTTGTCATGTGATGTCTTGTGATGTCAAGTGCAGTGATGTGACTATCGTCTTTGTACAAGTGCTAGATGTGTCGTGTCTAGTGCACTAGTACTTAAAGTCAATGTCTGTTGAAATGGTTTATGGCCTGTTTGTATTGCAAGCGTAATTGAGGGCGATTACAATTCTTTCAAGACGGGGGTATGTCACAAATTGATGATGTGGCAGTGCCACCCAAACACACACACACACACACAACAGTTTGATGACGTGGCAAACAATATAGACGTTCACAAATGGCGCTGACAGGCTGTACGGCGCGCTGACGTGGCAGCTGTATTGACGCCCGTGAAACGCAGACTACTAACGTGGCAACCTGTACGGAATCCCGCTTTTTGCGCTGACTGCTGACATGGCACAACTATACAGAATTCCGCAAATTGCGCTGATGCTCTTTGCTGGCTGATTTTTTTTACCAATTGATTTTGGGGTTAATGCTTTAGAGTTTATCTGCTTTTGGCATCCCTTGTAAGTTTATAAGGAGCCCAAGGGCCTCACTTCTCAAAGCATCTAAACGCAGAGTCTTAAGAGCTTAGGACTTGAGAGAGTTGTACTTTGCTCAAAGATTAATACAAAAAGAAATACCGAAAGGCGAATCAGTCTTTGGGGTCAATCTCTCTTGGCACAGAACTACGTCGGGCCGTGTAGAATCATTAATTGGGAAGTGTTTTAAGTGAATCTCTATTGTGTCGCGACAGTACCTAGACTTGGGGTGCCCAAGTTTGTTACAAAGTCCATACAAGTTGCCACATGGCATTGCCAGTGCAAATCGTGGGCATCCGTACAGCTACCACGTCATCATCTTTTACGTGATGTTGAGGGTATTGCTTTATTTTATTGTTCTTTGGGTCACCTAGGCCCCATCGAACGAGGTCCCATAAGTTGTACTACGCCACTTCGCAAGACTTAATAAGTCGGTAAACTTCTTCTACTACTCCTACTTCTTCTGCTGCTGCTCCTTAGGGTTTAGGCCCCTCGGTCGAGATCTGCAAGTTAGCTAAGGTCTTCCATGGCTTGACACGTCAATAGCTTGTGACAGTGGTGGCCTATTCTTGAGGGAAGATGTACTTCATCGACTCTCATGATGCATCTAACAGTGGAGACGTACTTGCGACCGAATGGGAAACAACCATTGAGATCATTGGGGTTGAGAGCCTTGAATTGCAGCGGTTTGTCATTTGAGTTCTTTGCCAAACGGTAAGCTCCAATTGCTTGGAGTAACTTTGGAGTGTGTACAGCCACATTGCCTCTAGGAAGAGAAATCGTCTTGGGTTCCAAAGGGCCAATAATTTAGTGTTTGTGGACGCTAACTTGCACATGCTTTGCAAGGAACAGACAAAGAAGGCAAATCCCTTCGGCCAATTAGCATTCAGAGGACAAGGCCTCTCACAAGCAGTTTGGGCTCTTGATCTCAGCCTTGATGACTTTGGCTTTCACAATGTGGAGATTCATATTCCGCCTTCTCATGAAGCAAGCACTTTTGTGGTACGCCATTGTGAGCTAAAGCCTCACTAGGCCTCACCCCCTCTCTAGTGAGGCTTTAGCCTTATTTTGCCTCTTAATCACTTGCCAGTTTGAGCCCTTGGGACATGTATTGTATTTGCATAACGCCATCGATGTTTTATTCGTGTATTTTTCTATTATGAGTCATGTTTCTTGTCTTTTTTGGTGCAATTCGTTGCTTAAAGTGGTCTGAGCACTATGGTAAAAAAATCGAGAAAAAATGGAAAAAAAAATGTTGTTTTGGGCCTCAACCCCATTCCCTAACTTTTGCCGTCTCAACCAAGCCCCAACCCCGTTCTCCGTACCGTGTTTCTATGATGGACATGCCCAAGTTGTCTTGGGTTATGTGCAATTATGTAGTTCTTTTATATATTAATGACCATTAAGAAGGAGCGATGAAGATGGAAGACGGGACTGCACGCGATGGACTTTGGGTGGGAGTGGCCCTCTATGGTTCTTTTTCTTGAGTGATGATACCGAACACTGCCAAAGAGCTCTGATACCAATGTAATGTGCAACGGTAGTAATTGATGATGAATGTTCAAGATGAGTGCTCAGTGCGCTTCATGAGAGAAATGTGCAATAGACTAGAGAAGAGTAAATGATACTTGTGAGTGAAGGTTATATGAGAGAGAGAGAAGACTTAACACCGATGGGAATGTGAGAATTTTTAATATCTTTCAGCTTTGCTTTTAAGTTTAATCTTCACTACCGAATTCCAACGAAAAATGACTATATCCCTCTCTGTAAGCCATGCAAGTGAGTGGCCAGCCCAGGACACACATTGGCTATGCAAGCATGTCAGTCTACCCATGTGCATAGCTCTTATTCACAACTAAGCCAACAAGATTTTGAAGCTCTTCTTTGTCAACCTCTTATCATTTTCTGCCCTTGGACACAAGTACTTTACGTGAAAGTACATGCTGTAAAAAAATCAAGAAGACACAAGCCGAACCACCAAGCATGGACAGATAGATAATATACAAACCTGCAGCTTGGTGGCAAAGGGCGTGCCCTGAACACGGCGCTGAAGCTCCAGAACCATGCGAGGGTCTAGCTCAACGGCAATAACTCTCTTAGCAACTTCGAGAAGCTTGAGGGTGAGGTTACCAGTACCGGGACCAATTTCCAGGACCACGTCGGTGCTCTTGAGGCCGGCCTTCTGCACAATGCTCTGCACCACAAGCAGGTTCTTAAGAATGTGTTGCCCCTTCGCCTTCTAAAATTGGATTCCCCCCACTCCTCTAGCGTGCCTTTGTGCCGCAGCTACCCTCGTTTTCTTTGCCTTCCCGCCCGCCATCGCGACGCCTTCCCCACAGAACGTGAACGCGACTGGAATTAAGGGCACGACAATCTGAAAGAAAATGGCAATTGGTCATGAAAAGCAAATGGCAATTGGTCGTGGAAGCAAGTGGGCAATTGCCCTTGGTCGTGGCAGCAAAACCTGGTTAGTGTGAAATAGGTAGGCGGGAAATTGGTTGTATTAGTTGAATGCAAGAGTTAAGAGAAGAAAGGATAAGGGAAGACCAGAGGTAGGCCACGTGGAAATAGGGGCGCAAGCCCTTTCCCTTTTTGATCTCTCTCTTTCTCTTCTTCTTCTTCGTCTCTCTCTCATCTTGGCAAGCGGTAGACTTCTCTCTCTCTCTCTCTCTCTCTCTCTCTCTCTCTCTCTCTCTCTCTCTCTCTCTGCATGAGGCAAGGACCCACCCTTCAGGGTGTCGTTTTGCTAGCTCTATCCGTGGCCCATAAGGCGTCTCTTTGTCTAGATCTCTGCAAGGCAGGGGCAATACAACACACAATACTACTACAGCCCCGTAGGGCGCTACTGTGTCCATGTATGCTGAGGCAGGGGCAGGACAAGAAGCCTCGTAGAAGGGGTGCAGAGAGAAAGAGGGAAGATGGTCAAGTCTTTCTCTTTGTCTGCCACAAGGCTGGGGAAAGAAAGGGGAGGAACAGGCAGGGTGGGGAAATGGAAAGCAAGGGAAGAGGGAATCTTCTTATGTATTGTATTTTCTTCTAAGTCTTCCCATTAGACCTTACTCACCAATCTCAGAAAAACAATAGTTCTTTCAAAATATATTAAGTGCATAAGTGAAGGGTGAGTTTAGGAAATGAAAAGACAAATGAAGGTGGAAAGTCAAAAGACGAATTAAGGTGGAAAGTCAAAAGACCTTTTGTGTCCATATAAATAGATGTTGTTCTACTCTTTCATTTTTCCTTGAGTGTTTTCTTTTAAGTTATGTTTAGCATCTCTCTCTCTCTCTCTCTCTCTCTCTCTCTCTCTCTCTCTCTCTCTCTCTCTCTCTCAATGTTGTATTCATCTTTCTTAGGTAATATTGTTGCAAATCTATGTGCTTCGTCATTGCCTATCGCTATGTGCTATAGATTAACGCATAGTTTTTCTTGTTTTTGAGTGGAATCTTTAAACTAGGATCACCTTTCCTTTTTTGAAGCCATTAGGAATACCTTTTAATTGTTTTGAAGACATTAGGGATACCTTTGATGTAGGCCATAGATTTTTATGCAAATAAAAGGCAAGGCTGAGTGTATATAAGTTCCTCATTAAAAGTAAAATTCGTTCGTCCTTAATTTTCAAAGTCTGGACAAATTTTTATTTATTTTTTGTAAATCCAAGTGTTGTACTATTTATGGATTTAAAAAAACTTGTTTACTAGCATGCATAAAAGTGGCCTTATAAACAAGGCATTACATCCAATCTTCAAGAAAGGCCAATGGATAATGCGTCATATTGGTCGTCATATTGGTCTCATAGTGTAGGTGGGATGCAAGAAATAAACTTGTACATAAAGGATCATTTACAAGATTTCATCCTAATTGGAGCTTGTTAGTTGGTGGGCTTAAATAAATTGTAGCTCATATTATCACTAGAAAACTAGGCCTTTCGATAAGGTGCTCTATGTTGGGTTAAAGGCCCGTGTGCCCGGCTGCCCGTTGTTCAGCCGCCCATGTACAGCCATTCATTTACTCATTCATAATAACTATACTCACAACTACACATTGGAGTGTGAGTACCGCCCCGCCACACACTGTGTCTATCTCCTTCTTCGTGTTGGCTCTCTGTGTGTGTGCTCTCCGATCCCAACAAGTGGTATCAGAGCTTGGTAGTGAGAGAATTGAGAGCTTCATCATCATTGTTGAGTGTGTTGAAACTTGCTGCTGTTTCAGTGCCGTTTTTCGGTTTCGCGCACGTGCGCATTTCCAAAGAGCAGAAGGTTTTTCTGAGCTTGGCATTGGAAGGTTCAGCACTCTGCGAGTATTTTCACCAGGCGTCTTGGGGTTTAACCCCCCTTTCGGAGCCATTCGTGCCATTAGAAATCCCATCCGAGCTATAGACTAGGAGCTACGTTTTTCATCTCTCTTTGGTAGTTTTCTGCTGCCAGAGCTTCCATAGCCATTACAGGTGCCATTGTTGTAGTGTCTTCCACTTACGTGAGCCCACAGCTCATTTGAGAGTGTGTAGCCTCTTCTTGGAGTGGCCTCATACACACAGATAGAGTGGGAGTTTGGCGACATTGTCTTCTTCGACTACAGGTACAGGTACAGGTGCAGGTACAGGTACAGGTACGGGTACAGGTTACAGGTTACAGGGAGCTTTGGATACAGGTTTCTTTTGTGGTTACAAAACATGTATTTTGACTGTGGGACAGCCATGCATATGGTTGTGGTTTGAGTGGGAGCTTCTACTCTTCTGGGCAGTCTGTTTATGCGTGTTCTTGAGCTACAGGTTGAAATCATCTATGTATGTTGATGGATGTGGATATGGCAGTTTGACAGACACTCTTTATGCATGATATTGTGGAGATTTGGTTCACTTATACATAGAGCGGGTTTGCTCTTGCTTGCAGTGTTGCGGTTTGAGTACGGACAGGTACTCAGTTGACAGTAGAGATTGGACTTCGTTGAGCTTGTGCATTGGTTATATGCTCACTTGGATCCATTTATGCTCACGGATTTGTGTAAGCTTGGTCAGCTTATGTCTCTATTGTGGTTATTCAGACATGGAGTATGTTTATGCCTCTATGACAGCTCATTGTTGATGCATTTTGTGGCACAGTTTGCCTAGGCCGGTTGAGTTACAGGTGTCACGGGTTTATGCATTTGTTTGTGGATTTCTACGTACGTTTTTTGACCATATTATGGGCTGATTTATACTCTATGCGTTTGCTCTTTGATTGAGCAGCAGGTGTTGTCAGATTTGCAACACTACTTTGTTGTGGCAGTTTGTTGGTTGGTTACAGATTTCTCATTGTTGCATTCTTGTTGTAATGGGCACTAAAGAGGACACAGTTTTCAATATTGAGAAGTTGGATGGTGCTAACTTCTCATATTGGAAAGATCAGATTTGGGATGTCTTGGTGCAGAAGAAACAGATTCGACCTCTAAAGTTGCAGGGAGTTAAGCCAGAGAACATGGAGAGGGATGATTGGGAGGAGTTGGATGAGATGTGTAGGTCTACCATTAGGCTTTCCCTTTCAAAGTCTGTTTATTACAATGTGAAAGATGCACAGGGTGGAGCTTATGAGCTATGGCAGCGGATTTGCGATATGTATGATAAGCATTCGGCTGCTTCTATGGTGTATTGGATTAAAAAGCTTATTGATTTGCGAATGGAGGAAGGTGCTTCCATGAATGCGCATTTGAATGAGTTCAATACAATTTTCAGCCAACTTGCTACGCAGGAAATTACGTTTGAGGAAAATGTAAAAGCTATGTTTTTACTTGTCACGTTGCCTGAGTCATGGGACACATTTAGGACAGCCATAAGTAACTCGGTTCCTGCGAATGAGTTGACAAGTACTAATGTGGAGTCTAGTCTTCTCACGGAAGAGATTAATCGAAAGAATAATGCAGGTAGTAAGTCTTCTAGTGCAATGGTTGTCAGAGGCAGGACTATGGACAAGTATAAGTCCAACAGGGGTAAATCTAGAAGCAAGTCCCGTGCAGGCACAAGTAAAAAAGATGTGGAATGTTTTCATTGTGGTAGAAAAGGCCATTTCAAAAAGGATTGTTACAAGTGGAAAAGGGAAAATGGAGATGGTAAGAAGAAAGACCATGATGCTAAGGACAAGCCTAAATCCAATGTCAAGATTGAGAAGTTAAATGCAACACATGGAGAGTGTAGCTCTCAAGATGACCATGTATGTGCTCCGACTAGTGCTACTAGTGAAGAGCTTGGTGATGTGTTGCTTGCATCCTATTTTGATGACGCTTTTCTTCTCACTCATGAGCGTAGTATGCCTATGGATTGGGTCATTGACAGTGGTGCTTCTTTTCACGTTACGCCTCATAGGTCGTGGTTTCATGACTATGATGCTTCGAGCACAGGTACTGTCAGGATTGCCGATGGGCGTTCTATGCAGATTCATGGCATTGGGGATATTCATTTGGCTATGCCAAACTCTACTACGTTTGTCTTGCAGCGTGTGCGTCATGTGCCGGCTCTTGCAAAAAGCTTGATTAGTGTGGGTCAGTTGGATTCACTTGGTTTCAATGTATCTTTTGGTGATGGAGGTTGGAAGATCACTAAGGGCAGCCTTGTTTTGGTTAAAGGTGCTGAGAGGAATACGTTGTATTCCCTTTGTGTAGCTAGTGTGGCTGATCACATTGTGGGGATCACTGAGCAACCTCCTGCTTCTTTATGGCATCAGCGTTTGGGGCATATGTCACTAAAAGGTTTGAAGTTGTTGGCACATGCGGATTACATTCCCGTTTCAGATTTTGGTGGTTTTGAGTTTTGTGAGCATTGCCTTTATGGTCGACATGCTCGGTCTTCTCATAAGAAAAGTGTTCCACACAGATCTTTGGAAAAGCTAGCTTTGGTGCATAGTGATGTATGTGGGCCGATGCCCAATGCTTCTCTTGGAGGTGCTATGTACTTTGTTACGTTCATTGATGATGCTAGCAGGAAGGTATGGGCATACCCCATTCGTAAGAAGGATATGGTGTTTGATATATTTAAGCAATGGTTGGCTCTTGTTGAAAACCAATCAGGTTGTAAGTTGAAGTGCTTACGTACGGACAATGGGGGTGAATTTATGTCTCATGCTTTCACAACATTATGTGTTGAGAAGGGTATACGGCGCGAGCTTAGTGCTCCCTATACACCTCCTCAAAATGGTGTGGCAGAGCGCATGAACAGGACTATACAGGAAAAAGTCCGTAGTATGCTTTCTATGGCTGGTTTGTCAAATGGATTTTGGGCTGAAGCTGTTGCCACTTCTGTGCATTTGATAAATCGTTCACCTAGTGTTCCTTTGGGCTTCAAAGTGCCTGAAGAGGTATGGACAGGTTTGCCACCTTCGTATGGTCACCTTCGTGTTTTTGGCTGTGAAGCTTATGTACATGTACCTAAGGCAAAACGCAGCAAATTGGATCCAAAGAGCAAGAGATGTATCTTCTTGGGTTATGGTAGCTCTGGTGAGATGGGTTATCGACTGTGGGATCCTATTGACAGGAAGATTGTGCGCAGCCATGATGTTGTTTTTCATGAGGACTCTATGTATAGAGCATCACCGCGAACGGTTGAGGTTCGGCGTGTGATATTTGAGGAGGATGGACATCGGTATGATGGTCCCATGGCTGCTCGTGGGCAGCCCATTGACCCTCAAGTGGGAGATCAGCCCTTGTTGGGAGATCATGTAGATGTGGGACAGCCAGATCAGCCCTTGTTGGGAGATCATGTAGATGTGGGACAGCCAGATGCACCTCCTGCACAGTCTTTGAGGCGTTCAGAGCGGCGTGCAAGACAGCCTCAGCGTTTTGTGCCTTCTATGGATTATGTATTGTTGACTGATTGCGGGGAGCCATCATGTTATGATGAGGCCATGTCTAGTGTTGACAAGCTCAAGTGGGAGCAGGCTATGCAGTCAGAGATGGATTCGTTGATCCAAAATGAAACGTGGGAGCTTACTCCTTTGCCAAAGGGTAAGAAGGCACTACCATGCAAGTGGGTTTACAAGATAAAACTGTGTTCAATGGATGCAAAGCCTAGGTACAAAGCAAGGCTTGTGGCTAAAGGATTCAAGCAACAGAAGGGCATTGATTTTGACGAGATCTTCTCCCCAGTGGTGAAGATGTCTACTTTGCGTATGTTGTTTGCTTTGGTAGCTACAGAAGACATGGAATTGAAGCAAATGGATGTAAAGACAGCTTTCTTACATCCGGACTTGCACGAGGATTTGTACATGGAGCAACCAAGTGGGTTTGTTATTCATGGTTCAAAGAAGATGGTATGCCGGCTTCTTAAGACCTTGTATGGGCTGAAGCAATCATCTCGTGAATGGTATCGTAAGTTTGATGCATTCATGAGTTCATTGGGCTATGTACGCAGTTATGAGGACCCATGCCTCTATACTCGCAAGGCTGTAGATGGTAGTCTTATTGTTTTGGTTTTGTATGTGGATGACATGCTAATCGCAGGGAAGTGTATTTCTGATGTGGATGCCTTGAAACATAGGCTACATGAGACCTTTTCCATGAAGGATCTTGGGGATGCCAGTCATATTTTGGGTATGCGGATCACTCGTGATCGTTCTCGCAAGATGCTCTTTCTTAGTCAGAAAGAGTACATTGACAGGGTGCTTGAGCGTTTTCATATGGAAGGGGGGAAGGCCATTAGTACCCCGTTGCCTCCATATGTAAAACTCAGCCATGATGACTGCCCTCAGACAGATTTGGAGACTACAGAGATGTCTCAGATTCCCTATGCGTCAGCTGTTGGTTCCTTGATGTATGCCATGGTGGCTACGCGTCCAGATCTTGCTCATGCAGTTGGTGTGGTTAGCAGGTACATGTCTAACCCAGGCAAGCGTCATTGGGATGCAGTGAGAGGTATTCTCAGATACTTGAGAGGGACTTCAGAGTTGTCCCTATGTTATGGTGAGAAGGATATTTTTGTTTGCGGATATACAGATTCAGACTATGCAGGGTCAGTGGACTCGAGGAAGTCTACTAGCGGCTATGTGTTCACAGTTGCAGGTGGACCGGTTTCGTGGGCATCACGTTTACAGCCATGCGTTGCTTTGAGCACTACAGAGGCTGAATATATGGCTGCCACTGAGGCTGCCAAGGAGGCCGTATGGCTCTCACGACTAGTGGGAGATCTTGGTATGGCTTGTGATGCTCCGATTCTACATTGTGATAGCCAGAGTGCCATAGCGTTGGCACGGAATCTTGTCTTCCATGCGAAGACAAAGCACATTGAGGTGAGGTATCACTTCATACGAGAGGTGCTAGAGGACAAGCGCATAGAGCTTGTCAAGGTACACACTGACGATAACCCTGCTGATCTACTCACGAAGTCGTTAGCCTCACAGCGGTTTGCACACTGTAGATCGCTGATGGGTATGGCTTGACTTCTTTTGCTGTACTTTGGCCACTTTAAAGGCACACTGCCTTTAAGTGGGAGATTGTTGGGTTAAAGGCCCGTGTGCCCGGCTGCCCGTTGTTCAGCCGCCCATGTACAGCCATTCATTTACTCATTCATAATAACTATACTCACAACTACACATTGGAGTGTGAGTACCACCCCGCCACACACTGTGTCTATCTCCTTCTTCGTGTTGGCTCTCTGTGTGTGTGCTCTCCGATCCCAACACTCTAAACATACACACACACACATACACACATGTAGCGAAAGAGAGAATACAAACATACACACACCCACACACACATGTAGCAAAAGAGAGAATACAAACACTCATAGAAAATGCTTGAGAGTAGAGAATGAGAAGCTCTTTATTGCCTCAACAAAAGATACAAACTGCACACGCGAGCTATGGAAGCTTGAGCTTGTTGACAAGAGAGTGAGAGCTCAGGTTGGAGAAGGGAAAAAGGCCCTTTCACAACTTCTAAAATGGCCTATATAGTTAGTGTTTGAATATGCATTGTCTAGTTGAATACTAACCAAAGCTAACTCTAGGTAAATTTTAGGAGACACGAAAGGACAAATGGGAACTCAATAGAGCATGTGCTAGCACAGGTAATAACAGCACATGTTTGCATCATTACTTAGTGGTCTCAAGAAGGTACTACATTACTCGTGTATAACAACAAGGGCTATAAATAGGATGAAACGGGAAAAGTTTCAAAGTGCTTAAAGAACCCATTACACAATTTCGGATATGGTCTTTGCTAGTGACAAAGGTCTCTCTACTCTTTTCTCATTATCCACGAGTACACGAGTGTACTTTAACATCTTCACCAAAGATGGTAAAGATGAGTACATGAGTGTATGTTGCCAAACTCTTAGCTTTAGACTAAGACTTAGACTCTTATTCTCATCTCATCTAGTATGAATGACACAACATACACATGCTCAACACTCTAACTTGAGCTAAAAGCACACAAAACCATGAAAATTAAAGGAATGTATGTATAATAATTCAGATGTTTTACATAGAATAAATATAACATGAAGCTTTGCGTCCAGCACATCCAAGCATATTCTAACTTCAAAAAGATAACTCTTTGCTATGGCAACTCTAATAAGTTTTTTATGGAAGAATAATGCTAAAAACTTTGGTCTTGAAGATATGAAGCCTTCCATTTTATAAAATCTTTTGCGCATTTGGGGCCACTTTAGCGTGATCTATGGAATGAACTTGGGAGGTTGAGCAAAGTTAACATAAGTTATCTCTATACTATCTAATGCACCTTAGAAGCCCCTATACATGGCATAAGGAGAGGGATTCGAGGGGGAGTGGAGGCCAAGGCAAAGAAAGGAAGAGAAGGAGGCCCAGGCGTAAAGAGTCATGTGTAAGAAAAGGGGCATAGGACAGGCCACACAGTTGTTTGGATAGGTTTGAGCTCATTGAGAATGTGAATATAAGGATTTGAATTTTGTCACATTTGGAGTCAAAGAATCTCAACTTTCTTCAATCTCATGGAGATTGTGTCCCAGAGGTTCCAACTAGCGATTTATCTTTCATTTTTTAAAGTATGTTTGAGCTTAGAAGTTTGTACTTTTCTTCTCTTTGGAGTGGTAGACTTATTGGCTTTATCCTTTGGTACCTAAAATTTTGAATGTGTTGTCTTCTATTACTTAAGCAACATGGAGACATATAGGGTAGAGGGGTCTTTTACTTGGGCCTTTAGGATTTCTCAGGGGTGTGGCATGGAGAAGAGTCATCATCAATGTTTTGATTACTTGAGCCAACTCTTTATTGATAGCCCTACATTCATCTTGAGCAAGAAGTTAGACAAAATAAGATCATTTACATTATCTTTTATATTCGTTGATGGCCTTTAGTAGCTTGAATTGTTTGAATTGTTGGCAAGGGTATAATATCATTGCTTTTTTTTTAAAAAGTGAATTTTTTTTTCATAAGAACACTAATGTTTTTTCAAGTGGCACCTTTCTCGGGCTGTCTTTCTACTTGACTAATACTCGTCGTGTTATGTATGGAGTCTCATTTATGCTTGTAATTTTTTGTGGTAAAAGCGCACATTTGTAAGGCCCCCATTATGAGAAGAAGCCATCGTGCGTAAAGAAAAATCATTCGTCGGAAACCAAAATTTCACGGCAAAAAATCAGGGGCAACTTTAGGGGCCTCGAGGGTGGAAGCCTCTAAGACTTTTTTTCCCCCTTCGTCGGAATATTTTTTTTCGTCGGAATATTATGGACAGACGGCGGCCGGAAAGTGGTCGAAAAACAACCGTCGATTGACCGGTGGCCGAATTCAAAAGCGGACTTGTCTTCTCAAGGGCGGCCACACATGGACGGATTGAAGGGTCCGATTTGGATTTATCTACACAAGGGCGGCTACACATGGCTTCCTCTCATGAGAGAGGGCAGCCCTTTTGGCCTATAAAAGGAGGCCATTTTTACGCACATTTCATAGTGTGTGAAGTTGATGCAACAAGGTGAGTGTGAGGTGGTGAGAGTGAAGCAAGGCGGGAGCTCCATTAAGGGTATAATCCCTTTGTAAACTACTTCTTGTTTTGAGGTACTAAAGCCATTGAGTGGCTTCTTTTCCGTGGACGTAGCTTACATTGGGTGAACCACGTATATCGTGTGTACTCTCTCTCTCTCTCTACTCTATAATCTGTTGTGTGTGAAATCTATCTCTCTTCATTAAGTAATCTACTCAATTATCTATTTAGCTACGTCTTATTTCCTAACAACTGGTATCAGAGAAAGGTTTGCTCGTAGCTAAATTATCTGAAAGAAAGGATTCCTTGAATTGAGTGGGAGTTATGGCGGAGGAAGGGAAGCTCAAGATTGAGAAGTTCAACGGCAAAAACTACCAACATTGGAAGATGTAGATTGAAGGCTATCTCTACCAGAAGGACCTCTATTTGCCACTAGGTGGTCTTGCGAAGAAGCCCGCAACAATGGCAGATGAAGCATGGATTGTCCTTGATTGAAAGGCACTGGGAACAATCCGGTTAAGCTTAGCGTCAACGGTGGCCTTCAATGTTTCGGAGATGAATACCACGGAGGACTTGATGAAGTCACTTGACGACTTCTACGAGAAACCATCGGCATCCAATAAGGTATTTCTTATGAAGCGCTTGTTCAATCTAAAGATGACAGAAAATGGTTCAGTTGCAGAACACCTAAATGACTTTAACACAAACATAAGTCAACTTTGATAAGTGAAAATCAATTTCGATGACGAAGTGCGAGCTCTCCTTATACTATCATCTCTACCAGATAGTTGGGACAGCCTTGTGATGGCTGTAAGTAATTCTATCTCTGGTACAAATACTGTTAAGTTTGATGATGTTGTGGGTGTTCTTCTAAGCGAGGAAATACGAAGGAGAAGCACAGGAGAATCATCAAGTGCTGCATTGTCAGTGGAAACAAGAGGAAGGCCTAAGGAGAGGTTCAAAATCCAAAAGGGTCGTGATCGTTCAAGACGGAGCAAGTCACGCACAAAGTCAGTTCTTGAATGTTGGAATTGCGGCAAGAAGGACCACGTCAAGAAGGATTGCTGGTCCAAAAAGAAGAAGGAGACTGAGTCTCAAGACAACAAGCCAACATCTGAGGCCAATGTGGCAGGTAAAGTAGAGCAAGATGCTCTAATTCTCTCATTAGACAATGTGTGTAATTCTTGGATAGTAGATTATGGGGCTTCATTCCATGCGACACCACACAAGCAACATTTCCAAGACTACACCAAAGGTAATTTTGGGTATGTATACTTGGGAGATGATGAAGCTTGTGAGATTGTCGTCAAAGGTACAGTTTCTATCAAAACTGCTAATGGAAATGAATGGAAGCTTAAAGATGTTAGACATGTTCCTTCTCTTCGCAAAAATTTGATCTCTACAGGACAATTGGACGATGAAGGTCACAACATTGCATTCGGAAACAAACAGTGGAAGATCTCAAAGGGATCTTTGGTTGTTGCCAAGGGAGAAAAGGTTGGTACACTTTACTTGTGTATTGTTAGCATGCAACCTTCAGCTTGTGCAACAACTACAGAAGTTGACAGTGGGGTGTGGCACTACCCACTTGGGCATATGAGTGCCAAAGGAATGCAAATCCTTCAAACAAAGAAGCTTCTACCAGGTTTGAAAGAAGTGGACTTAGAGTTCTGTGAAGATTGTGTTTATGGTAAACAAAAGAGGGTAAAATTTCAAAAATCGAGAAATGAAAGAAAAAATAAAAAACTTGAGTTGGTTCATTCTGATGTTTGGGGTCCTGCAAGTACACCATCACTTGGTGGCTCATTGTACTATGTAACATTCATAGACGATGCGACTAGAAAAACATGGGTTTATGTCATGAAGAATAAATCCGATGTATTTTTCATATTTCAAAGGTGGAAAGCCTTTGTGGAGAATGAAACAGGTACCAAGGTTAAATGCCTCAGATCCGACAATGGAGACGAATATTGCAACCAAGCTTTTGAAAGCTTTTGTGCTAACAATGGCATTCGGAGGCAAAGGACAACCCCAAGGACACCTCAACAAAATGGTATTTCGGAAAGGATGAACAGGACAATCATGGAGCGAGCACGAAGCATGCGGCTACATGCAGGCCTACCACTTGAGCTTTGGGAGGAAGCTGTAAGTACGTCTGTCTACTTAATCAATCGGTCACCCTCAACGGCATTGGATGGGGGAGTTCCAGAAGAGGCATGGACAGGTAAACCGGTGAATTATGCATTTCTCAAAGTGTTTGGGTGTGAGGCTTTCATGCACATAGATAGAAGCCTCAGATCAAAGCTAGATGCAAAGTCCAAAAAGTGTTTCTTCATTGGCTATGGAGAAGGTGACTTTGGGTATCGCCTATGGAATCCTGAAGATGGTAAAATCTTAACGAGTAGGGATGTAATTTTTAACGAACAAAATATGTACAAAGATTACTTGGAAAGAAAACAAACAAAAGAAACAGGTGATGAGTACATGGAGCTTGAGGACGGTTAAGACTCAAGGACTGCCAAACGGTGACAATGTGCAACAACGTCAACCAAATGAGGAGCCTCAACCTATTCCCCGAAGATCTACAAGAGCAATTAGACCTTCAGAAAGGTTTGTTCCTTCCTTCAACCATCTCTTGATCTCAGATTCTGGAGAGCCAGAATCATACGAAGAAGCTATGCAACATGAATCCAAAGAAGAATGGAGGAAGAGCATGCAAGTGGAGATGGACTCACTACATCGCAACCAAACATGGGAGTTGGTTGAGTTGCCTAAAGGTAAGCGGGCACTTCAAAACAAATGGGTGTACAAGCTGAAGGAAGAAGGTGGGAAGAAAAGGTACAAGTCTAGGCTTGTGGTAAAAGGGTTTTCTCAAAAGAAAGGTATTGACTTCAATGAAATATTTTCTCCTAATGTAAAAATGAACTCAATTAGGCTTGTCTTAACACTAGGTTGGTAATGGGACACTTTTATGTCCTGTTAAGTGACCATTTTCCTTGAATTATGTCAAGAGTTTCAAAATGGATTTTGAGGTGCTATCTGTCTAGAAAGTTGTCTCGTGAGCTGAAAAAAAACTCGACATTTTTTTAGAATATCAATTCCATCTTTAAGCTTGTCCTTGCACAACATTTCACAACCTATAAACTGTGTGAAAAAACGGGTCCTGTTTTTGGCTTTTTTCAACTTTTTGCAACTATACCACTCTAGAATTCATGTTTGTGAGGTCTATAATGCTAGAGAACTATCTTTAGTAGTCCTCAACATGTCGTGATGCTCCTAGGGAGAAATAAATGTTAAAGTTGTAAGTTATGAACAAATTACAAAAATTGTCAAATCCTGTTTTTTAGCCAATTTTAGCTCTTCTATGATTTTTTTGGTGGCTTTCATGATATCCAAATGTAGTTTTGATTTTCTATGTCGCTTATTGTAACATAAAGCTAATATTCCTTGAGTTTTGGGGCACCTAATACCCTATTTTGCATAGTAGACAACGATGGTTGATTTTTTCAATTATAGAAGAAAATAAAACATTCTATTATATCAAGTATATCTTTTTCAATATTGTTAGTTTCTTGTGACAACTACATGCATTTTGTAGGTAGTAACCATATCTAGTCATAAGGATCAAATTTGGCTAGATGTTGAATAGTTTCTATGGGATTCTACAACTCATAATGTTGAACCCAGCCTTTTCATGTTTGCTGTATTTAGCATTTCATCTTTGTCCCCAAGATTCCCCTTGGTAAGAGATGTATTATTCTTTTGACATGATCCATGGCTCCTTATGAGCCTAAAGGACAATAGGAAACTAAGAAAACATGCATATATTATTTGTATTGAGTGTGGCTATAGAAACTTGGATGATAGGTTTGCAGAATCGTACAAATTCAACTTTTTTGTGTCTATTTCTTTTAGCAAAACAAAAAATAGTGAGTAAGAAGCAATCATATGTTCTGATCACCAACCCATTGAAGTTAGCTGGGAATTGATCTCAAGTCCTACAAAAATTCCTAATCTTATTTTTATGCAACAAAACGTAAGAAATGACTGTTTTGACGAAAATGTACAGGTCCATCAACTTTGGAGGCTTGGTGTGACCAAAAGATGAGAAATTTTACAAGTTTCTTATTTTTTCCATGTGTAATAGGCCTTGAACTATAACCTCATGAAAGGATTTTACAAAATGAGTGGATCTACTATGGTTTTGGAGGTTTTTTTCAAAACCCTGAAAGGACACTTTTATGTCCTGTTAGGTTACCAACCTAGTGTTAAGCCTTGTGGCTGCTCATGATCTAAATCTCGAGCAAATGGATGTAAATACGGCATTCCTTCACGGTGACTTAGAGGAGGAAATCTACATGCTTCAACCAAAGGGGTATGAAGTAAAAGGTAATGAGAAAATGGTTTGCAGATTAAAGAAGAGCTTGTATGGTTTAAAGCAAACATCAAGACAATGGTACTTGAAGTTTGATCGATGGATGTTGGATCATGGATTCACAAGATGCAACTCGGTTCACTGCATCTACACAAAGAATTTGGGAGATGGGAAATTCATCATCCTAATGTTGTATGTTGATGACATGTTGATTGCAAGTGATAACATGCAGGACATCAAAGACCTAAAAGAGGAGCTGTCTAAATCTTTTTCAATGAAAGATTTAGGTGTTGCAAAGAGGATACTTGGTATGAAAATATTAAGGGATAGGACGAAGAAGACAATAAAGCTATCTCAAGCAGATTACATCAAGAAGGTACTAGAAAGGTTTGCAATGCAAAATGCAAAACCAGTTTCTACACCTTTGGCTGGTCATTTTAAACTAACGAAGGATATGTGTCCAAAGACACAAGAGGAGATAGCCTATATGTCTAAAGTTCCATATGCTGGAGCTGCGGTAGGTTCTCTAATGTATGCTATGGTCTGGACAAGGCCAGACATTGCACATGCAGTGGGAGTTGTGAGTAGGTTCATGGACAACCCAGGTAAAGAGCATTGGCAAGCTGTGAAGTGGATACTTAGGTATCTAAAAGGGACAACAAAAAATGCTTTGTATTTTGGAGGAACTGATATTTTTCTAGAAGGGTATGCTGATGCAGATATGGTAGGTGACAAAGATACTCGAAGGAGCACTACTGGCTATGTGTTCACGATTGGAGGCACAGCAGTAAGCTGGGCTTCAATGCTGCAGAAAGTGGTCTCACTTTCTACCACGGAAGCAGAGTATGTAGCAATGATGGAGGCAAGCAAAGAAATTCTGTGGCTTCACAGATTCTTAGAAGAGCTTGGATTCAAACAAGACAATTGTGTCTTGTACAGTGATAGCCAAAGTGCTATCCATCTTGCAAAGAACTCAGCCTTTCATTCAAGGAAAAAGCACATTGAGGTGAGATATCACTTCATACGCACTCTTTTAGAAGAGGGACAACTAAAGCTAGGAAAGGTGCATACAAGTGAAAATCCTGCAGACATGTTTACAAAGGTGGTCAACAAAGAGAAGTTGAGCTTTTGCTTATCTTCAATCGACATTCAAGGATAAGAAGCCAGGATGGAAAGCAGTCACAGGTTTGGTTTGGAGATCAGTCTCCAAGTGGGAGATTGTTAAGTATGGAGCCTCATTCACCCTTGTAATTTTTTGTGGTAAAAGCGCACATTTGTAAGGTCCCCATTATGAGGAGAAGCCATCGTGCGCGTAAAGGAAAATCACTCTCCGGAAACCAAAATTTCACGGCAAAAAATCAGGGACAACTTTAGGGGCCTCGAGGATGGAAGCCCCTGAGACTTTTTTTCCTCCCTCGCCGGAATGTTATGGCCGGACGGCGGCCGGAAAGTGGTCGGAAAACAACCGTCGGTTGGCCGGTGGCCGGTAGTCAATGGCCGGTGGTGGCCGGTGGTCAGAAGTCAATGGCCGGTGGCCGAATTCAAAAGCGGACTTGTCTTCTCAAGGGCGGCCACACATGGACGGATTGAAGGGTCCGATTTGGACTTATCTACACAAGGGTGGCTACACATGGCTGCCTCTCATGAGAGAGGGCAGCCCTTGTGGCCTATAAAAGGAGGCCATTTCTACACACATTTCATAGTGTGTGAAGTTGATGCAACAAGGTGAGTGTGAGGTGGTGAGAGTGAAGCAAGGCGGGAGCTCCATTAAGGGTATAATCCCTTTGTAAACTACTTCTTGTTTTGAGGTACTAAAGCCATTGAGTGGCTGCTTTCCCGTGGACGTAGCTTACATTGGGTGAACCACGTATATCGTGTGTACTCTCTCTCTCTCTCTACTCTATAATCTCTTGTTTGTGAAATCTATCTCTCTCCATTAAGTAATCTACTCAATTATCTATTTAGCTACGTCTTATTTCCTAACACGTTGATGCAGATGATGATTTGTACGTAGATCATGATAGTTGAGAGTGCACTCAGCTTCTTGTGATT
The DNA here is from genome assembly GCF_014529385.1 of Adiantum capillus-veneris. Taxonomy (NCBI): domain Eukaryota; kingdom Viridiplantae; phylum Streptophyta; class Polypodiopsida; order Polypodiales; family Pteridaceae; genus Adiantum; species Adiantum capillus-veneris. The sequence goes on from NC_140936.1 coordinate 110,230,135, forward strand.
GGGTTGGAGGTTCAATGAAATGAACCAAAATCTGGTGGTCAATGAGATTGTCATCCCTATGCAAGCGTTTTTGTAAATGACTTACATGAAATACCAGATGAATATGAGAGTGCACATGTAAAGAGAGTTTGTAGGCCATATCTCCAACTCACTTGAGTATCTTGAAAGGTCCAAAATATCCTAGAGGATAATATAGGTGTTGGCCCAATCTTCAGACTTTCTGAATGCTATGGCACAAGTAAAAATACATCTTCCCCTTCCGTGAAGGTTACTTGCCGACATTTCTCACGAGCATACCTTTTTGTACCTATCCTGTGCTTGTCGAACATTTTAACGAGCAAGTTTCAGCATATACATGTGGTTTTGGAGAAAATCCTTGACCTGCTAAAGTTTGATAGTTGCCAACCCCACCGTAACTGGTGATCTAATCTGAAGACCATACATAAGCATGAAAGGACTAAAATCAGTCATCACATGCTTGGCACTATTGTAAGCAAACTTTAGAATAGGGAGATAGTCTCCCCAGTCTGATTGACTTTTGCTAACGTATGCTCTTAGCATATCCTCTAGCACTTGATTAACACGTTTAATCTGACCATCCATTTCTGGATGATGTGCAATATATACTGATGTTGAGTTGTGTACCCAATCGTTTAAACACAGCCCTCTATAAATGACTGTTAAACTTGGGATCGCGATCACTCACAATATTGTTAGGCAACATGTAGAACCTGTACAGATGTCAACTTAGCTAACTCTCGAGTTTTAATTGTGGGTTTGGTTGGAATAAATTTGCAAAGTTTAGTCAATTGATCTATGACCACCCATACCGCTTCATGACATTGTACAATGGTTGGTAAACCCACAATGAAGTCCATCGAGATACTTTCGCATTTACATTGGGAATCTCCAATGGATGCAAGATACCTCCTACTTTCAAGTGTTCCGCTTTATTCACTTGAAATTTTGGGCAATGCAAGACATAATATTGAGCATACATGTATAAACATGGCCAATAAAACTATTGTCGTGCAAGTGCATAAGTTTTCTTTATGCATGGGGGCCTTGCATTGGGACTATCATGACATTCATAAAGACTTTGGCACCGAATGTCTGCGTCCTTCTATACAAAATTCTTGTTGGGTTACAGGCCAATGGCTCCGTGGCCAGGTTGTGGTCGGGCGCCTGCCCATTTGATTCTTTAGCTTCTAATGAAAATAAGGAGAGTGAGAACACCTTCTCACAAGCTCCAACATATGTTCAGTTCTCTTCATCCCCTTCCTCTTCTCTCCTTCCCTCTCTTGCTCTCTGTTCATCTGCATCTACAAGTAGTATCAAAGCCAGGAGCACGGCTCCTGAGCCCCGGCTACCTAGCGCGTGAAGTGACCCCGAGCAAGGGAAGATCGAGAGCTTTTGGTAAGCTCTGCAGAGTCGGGCAAAGGAGAAAAGCGACATTGAGCAGGGTTTGAAGGTTCTGCAGCAAATCGGGCACCGAGTTGCAGTCGAGCAACTGCGGGAATGAATTGAAAGGCTTAAAGGAATCGTGCAATGAACCAGCAGGTGTACCGAGCAAGGTGAGCAGGCGGGGAATATTCCAAGCTTGATCGACAGCAACCAAGCCTTGAAGGCAATTGGGAGCGTGAGCAGTAGCAAGGCAAGGAAAATTGGGCACCAAGCATATCGAGAAAGGCATCTTAGGAAAAGCAGGAAAGCTTCAAATCAACACAGCAGGTCGTGAGCAGGAATTGGCAGCAGGTTGAAGGGACAGAACCGGGCTAGAGTAGGGAATCGAGCAGCGAGGCTCAAACACACACACACACACACACACACACTCAAGTCTCACACAATGAGTGAGGTTGCGAGCCAGAGCAAAACACCCGCCCACACTTACTCGCAGGTCGTCAATTCTTCTGCATTTTGTCAGAAGCAGTGAATTCAAATTTTTTAATTTTAAAAATTCAAGCTTACACACTCATGTGTGCAAGGGCCCGCTTCCACGGAGCCCTTGACACCCTTGACACCTCAAGTCCCAGACTCTGCTCCTACTAAGCCCCCATTCCCCGCTCACGCATACCCAAGCGTGAGAGAACTTGAGAGCTTTGAGAGATAGAGCAAGAAACACACACGCGCGCACACACACATAGAGTGCAAGTGTGTGTGTGTGTGTGAGAGAGAGAGAGAGCAAAGATTTATGCTTTGACCTCGACATCTTGGCATCAACGATTCGCCACCGACATCGATGTTTTGCCATTCTGACATCAGTTTCGACACCATGTTTGTGCCTTGGCACCAATTCTCATCGATTCTTTGACATTGACATCACCACACCGGCACCAACATCGGCGAGAGTGGATCGACCAGCTCTCGGCTATTCCTTGACATCGCATCGGTTTCAACACCGATTAGGCGATTTCTCGATTTTCTCGGCTTTCCTCGACGGTACGACACATCAGCTTCGCTACCATCCTTGCGATTTGACACCAACACCTCTCCTTACGGGCGGATTTCAACATCTGACCTGATGTTCGTCTTTGTGCTTGCCACGCACACAGATGAGGTGCCTCTAGCACCACAGTCAGTGACTAGCAAGTAGTCCAATCCTGGCTCAAATTGCTTAGGTGCACATGATATATGAGTAGACCTCTGGCACGATTTTTGGCTACGACTCTCTTGGCGGCTACTCGGCTAGCGCATTTCCGTTCGACGATGGAAATTGGCACATATCGACACCGACACGCAGGTTATAGGGGGATTTTGAGGCCGTTTACACACAATTTCTCTAGGTTTCTTGACACTTACAGGCACATGGCTTTTCATGCAATTTTGGCAGTCATTTCAACAGTAGTTTCTCTACGGACAAATGCGTTGATAGATGCATGGTTGTTTTAGCACACCATTGTGCTATTGATCTCTTCTGAGAGCAGATATCCCCATAGGGATACTTTTTACTACACTCAGCAGTTCTTGGCGCCTGTTTGAGCGTAGTCACTCATGTAAGTTGACTTGCATACACTGCCCATTGTACTTCGTGTGAAGCCATTTTTTGGCTATTTTGGAAATTTTCTCGACCGTTTTTGAGACTCGGGTCAGAAGAGCCCTTTCTGAGACAGTGGCTAGTCGTTTTCTGTCTACTTTAGCCTTTGGAGGGTCGATAGTGTGAGGTTTTCTTTGAGCTGGGATATTCTCCTTCAGTGATACAGATAGCTGGAGTTTGCCTCTTACAGTACCCTCATCATAGGATATGTATTTGGGTGTTTTTTTGTACTTTTGACGTCGAGTTGGCAGTCACACAGTAGTGGTTTTGAGCAGTTATGCCCAGTGGTTTTTCTCAGCAGTTTATGCGCTACTTTTGGTATGTTGGGTTTGAAAGTTTGCTCCCCGTATAGAGGAGACTCTGCCGTTTTATGCCTTCTTGGAACTTCTAGTTGTTCTTACATAGTGATTTTACTACTTTTGGTTTGAGTTTTTATCCGTTTTTGGCTACATTATCTTAATTATGGCTGCAAGTAGTGCTTCCCAAAGAGAAGAGTACTACATCAAAACTTTTGATGGCTCAAACTTTGTCATTTGGTGGCAGTGTATGCAAGATATTTTGATCAACAAAGGCTTGATAGCACCCTTGTGTGCAAGAAAAGAGAACTTTCACAGGAAGAGTATATTCACAAGGTCTTGCAAGGCTTTTATATGCAAGGGGGGAAAGCATTGACTACCCCAATGACAGCATATGAAAAACGTAGCAAGCATTTCCCAAAATCGAATGTTGAAAAGGCACACTACAAGAGGCTATTCATATTAGCGACGCTCACACAGCGACGCTCAAAAAAAAAAATCCCGGCATCGCTATGAGCGTTGCAAATTTACAAGTAAATTTGCGACGCTCATAGCGACGCCGGCTGGGCTAAAAAAAATAACAGAGATCGCCCAAAAACTCAGATCTCAGATCTGAGTTTTTCGGCGCCCTCAAGCAAGGAGCAGGTAACGCTCTCCCTCTCTCTCTCTCTCTCTCTCTCTCTCTCTCTTTCTTCTCCACACACACACACACACACACACACACATGAGGAGAGGAAGGAGAGCCAGGTATGCTCCTTCCCTCTCCTCACTCTCATGTTCCCTTCCACTCTTTCTCTCTCCCTCTCTCTCTCTCTCACACACACACACACACATAGTGTTTTTGAGAGAGAGAGAGAGAGAGAGAGAGAGAGTACAAACATAAACAAAAACGCACACAGACATACATAAACAAAGAATGCACACACACATTGAGAGAGGAAAAGAGAGAGAGAGAGCATGCATAAACAAAAAACGCACACATTGAGAGAGGAAAAGAGAGAGAGAACATGCATAAACAAAAAACGCACACATTGAGAGAGGAAAAGAGAGAGAAAACATGCATAAACAAAAAAACGCACACACATTGAGAGAGAAAGAGAGAGAAACTAATTTAACGTCGTAGGAAACTAATTAAAATTAAAAGACCTAAAGATCTAGCCGACGAGGAGTTGAACTCAAGACCTATTATTCAAGAGGGAAATGGCATAACCAATCTATCATACTTGGCATGGGTGATAGAACGGTTATACCATTTATCTCTTTTTATTGGCACACACATCCACACACGCGCACACACACAAGAAGAAGAGAGTTATAACGTCGTAGGAAACTACCATAAAAGACATTAAAGATTAGGTTAGATGTAGATTTACGTTAAATTAGATTTAGGTTTATTTAAGTTAAATTAGATTAGATTTAGGTTTATTTTTAGTTAGATTTACGTTTATTTACGCTAGATTTAGATTTACGTTATATTAGATTAGATTTAGGTCTCCATAGACCGCGATGCCTGCATGAAGCGGGTGAAGAAAGCCCTCAATGGAATATAGGGTATTGCTGCCTTCACTCATGGTGGGCTCCGTCGATCCAAAAGTACTGGTGAAATGTCTTCAGAAGATAGGGAAGAAGGTGGATCTTCAGGGCGGCAAGAGTCACTACATCCCCGACAATGACCATCTAGTCATTCAACAGCAACTTCAAAGTTAGTAACAAGAGCAAGAACGGTCCAAAGGGCCAATTGCTGTCGTCAGATGTGGATGGAGATGAGGCAGTGTCACCGCCGGAAGTTAACTCTCACATCTTTAGTGATGAGAATGCCAACTCTTGCCGAGTTATGTGAAAAATTATGTGTTAAATCAGTTTTAAGGTTCTTATAATCGCTGCTAGTTTAGTTCTTTGTTTTTAATATAGCATAATTTACGTTAGATTTAGATTTATGTTATATTAGATTAGACTTAGGTTTATTTAGGTTTACCCACACACACACACACACACACACACACACACACACACACACACACACACACACAAGAAGAAGAGAGTTTTAACGTCGTAGGAAACTATCCCAAAAGACGTTAAAGATTAGGTTAGATGTAGACTTACGTTAAATTAGATTTAGGTTTATTTTTAGTTAGATTTACGTTTATTTAGATTTACGCTTATTTACGTTAGATCGAGTCCACGCAAGAATTACTTACGGTTTAGGGTTTAGAGTTAGACGAACAGTGAAAAGATCTACTGTGAAAAGATGTTAAGATGCTGTGAAGTGCTACAGCTAGAGAAGAGGCAAAGGGGTTTTGTCCACTACATGTAGTATCATGTAGACGTGGGTCTGTAGATTTCTTGTACCCACAAATATAGGTATTGACCAATAAAGACGAGATTATAACCCGGTGGTTCTGATCTCCGTGCACCTCTAGACCGAGGTGTGCGGGGATTGGACATGACTAGAGAATGTGAGGTAGAGAGAGAGAGAGATAAGACGAAGAATGCCAATAGAATATTAAATTTGTTGTCCGGGTTATAAGATTTTTATCCTCATTATGAGTAGTGACGAGGATGTGGGACCGTCCAACCGAAACACCTATCTCTCAACGAGGGTCTTATGTCCTTGTAATCAATGCAAGCATGCTGTGCGACGGACAAGACGTGTTTCTTTGCAGCACGTTCGCGAATTTGGCGAGTTCGATCCATCTATTATAGATCGAGTTGTTGCCAATTATAACTCGTCGGACTCTAACGCTGACGCTGGCCAACAAGCAGCAATCTTGCAACCCAATAGACGTGTTCGCAGGCGCTTTGGTCAAGCAGCATATGTGAGGCCACAAGATGTAGCCTCTGACAGCTCGGGGGATGATCATGCAGAGCACATTCCCAACGAGGAAATGTTTGAGCCTGAGATTGATGAAATGATCGAGACGATCATGGATTCAGAAAGGCTTATCTATGATGATATGAAAAGTGAAGCCGATACGCCATTGTATAATGGAGCACGTATGTCTAGATTGAAAGCACTCCTGGTTCTTCTCAACAAGCAGACAAAGTTTGGATGGAGTGACACTAGCGTCACAACGCTTTTCAGGTGATCTATTACAATTAGTTTACTTTAATAAAACTCTAAATGTATAACGATCTGATATCCATGATCTGATAGATAATCATGGAGGGTCGCAACGCTACTGTGCGTAGAGGAGAGTCTGGTTTTCTTGAGGTGGATTCTACTAAGAAATGGACTGACCTAAGAGACACTTTCGTACTACCCGAGCATTGTGAACAAGTAAGTATGTAAATAGTTAACATCCCCCTTTTACAAGTTATGTGCTTGAAAGCTCTCATGTAAGTTATGTGGCTCTGGCAGGTAATATTTCATCCTACAAAGTCTACATCAAACTGGTGGTACGTCATAGAGGTAGCCCCTCGTAGTGCAAGGATGTATGAAGGCTACCATGTGCCAATCACAACGGCATCAATGGAGGAGATCAGAGAAGATGCTCAATCAGAAGCCGCTGCGGTGGTGCCAGACGAGCATCAAGATGCTACTACTCTATATGGGGTGCATGCAGAGGATCTACAAAATGAAACAGAGGATATGTGTTTAAACGGAGAGCTCTATATAGATATAGGAAGTTATGCTGAGTTATGCGAGGATGAGAGAGAGATCTCTTAAAGCCACAAATATTGTATTTGAACAATTTTGCTCCGTGTTGTAAAAGCTCTAGCTCTCTAAGTACCTTCCATGGAGTATAACGCTCTTTTCTACTCGCGCTCACATCTTTTGATTGAAAATTCTGAGTTTTCGACTTGCCTCTTCTATCACTCAATTCATTGCGTCATTGTATTTATATGCGTCATTACGTCATTGTATTTAATGGTCTTTGCGTCATTGTCTACTCTATTCATTCAATATTAAGTTTAAATATTCGTGTGTTTAATGCAGGTATGGATGATGAGGAGTTTATTTCTTCTTTGTCACCGCAGCAGAGACAGTGGTACGTGGAGCGTCATCGCTCTGGCGCATCATCGCGCGTTCCTACTCCATCCGCATCTCCCTCTCTTTCAGAGCATTCGACGCGCTCCGAAGCTTCGGTGTCGACGAGACGATCTTCACACTCGTCTAGACACCGGCGCTCTAGTGGTGGCGGTGGCGGTTGTTGTGGGGATTCCGCCGCCGATGCCTCCACACCGCCTCGTGTTCGAAGAGGCTCTTTACCCTCCCCTTCTTTCCCCGCCCCCACACCAGCCACAGCATCGCCATCTACGCCAGGTTTTGCGCAGCTGACTGTTCCTAGTAGCTACACACCTCTACCTACTCCGCCAGGAGCCACCCCACTCGACACTCCTCGCTTCGGGGCCCAGACGCCGGTGGAGACACCTGACGTCCGTACCCCCATCGACACGCCCCTAGAGACCCCTGCCGGGACACCCAGGTTCACGCGTCACTCGCCAGAGGGCTTGCCTTACTCCATCGACTTCAGCAGCGGCATCATCATGGATGATGACGGCAAGAAGGTGATCTCGCGCATGCGTGGTCTTTGCTCTCAGCTGTTTAGACACTACATACTAAACAAATGGAGTGAAGTACCAAGTGATTTAAAAGACAGAGTCATCAGCATACTTCATGATGAGTTTCCCATTCCAACACGGGATCAACGCTTCAATGAAGACGTGATGAAGATTCGAATGCGCGAATACTACAAACACAAGTGTTCGGAAGTGCAAAAAGCAATCAAGCATGGGTGGAACAGGCTAGATTGGCTAGCCAAAGAAGATTGGAAGAATGCAAAGAAAGCAGCGCGCGAGAATCCCGACAAGTGGAAGCAACAAAAGGATGCAGCCAGAGCGCGAGTAGAGGCAGGGAGGGAGCGGTGGATGGGCATCATTTGAGGCCGATTTTGTAAGTGTTTTCGCATTGCTCTTTATGTTCGATAGTTTAGGGTTTATGAGTTTTTTAATTCTAACATAATGAAATCTTTGTATGTTTTGACAGTGGTCGATGACAGGACGTGATCCCACACCGTACGAGCGCGAGTACGCAGGTAGGAAGGGCTTAAACGCCCTGATGGACATTCTCAGTTCTCGCAGCGGCATGGTTAGTATTAGGGTTTACTCTTTTCTATTTTTTGTATTGTTTTATAAATGTCGTTATATGTTTATACTTATTGAAAACTGTCTTATTGTCTTTTTTTGCAGAATCCGACAGATACGCCGCTTGGACGCGATGAGACATCTGACTAGACGATGTCAGTTTAGCCGTAGCTAGATAGCATTAGTTTAGGGTTTCTCATAGCTTATGTATCATGAGACGGATTTTATACGTCCTTTTGAACCATGTATATTATTACATTTGTCACCGGAGTTCATTTTGCCAATCAATTCTTTATGCCTATGATGTTGTACAATTGTCATTATTACATTTGCCAATCAATTCATTTTGCCTATGATGTGTACAATTGTCAATTTTACGCTTGTCAATTTTGCAAACAATGCGTCTTGTGGGTGACTATTTTGGGTCTATTATCTACCCTTGCACTTTTTTTTAAAAAGTGAATCAAGTACAATATGGTTGATGGGTGGCAGGGCATTCAATGCCCTGTCACCAAAAAAGAATTCTCTCGGGCATCGCTATAACCGTCGCTATTTATGGCTCTGGAGCGTCGCTATAGACTTCTGTGTAAACGTCGCTATAACCGTCGCTCTGAGAGTCTCTATATAGCGACGCCTATAGCGACGCTCTCGTAGCGACGCTATTAGTGACGGTTTTAGTGACGCCAGGGGTTATAAAAACCCAGTGTATTTCCGTCGCTAACAACGTCACAAGAGCACACAACCTCTTGTAGTGGCAGAGATGGCAAAGGTGTTGTATTCTTTGACTGTTGGCAGTCTCATGTTCACCATGGTTAACACACGGTCACACATTGCATATGCAGTGGGAGTGGTCAACAGGTTTATGGAAAATCCAGGGAGAAAGCATCGGGAAGTAGTGAAGCACATCTTGAGATACATCAAGGGCTCAACTAGCAAGTGCTTACTTTGTGGGAACAGTGATGTATCCATAGTTGGATACACTGATTTAGATTATGGGGGTTGTGTGGACACTAGGCGATCCACATCTGGCTAAGTTTTCTTGTTTTGTGGAGCTGCAATTTCTTGGAAATCATGTATCAAAAATTGCACTTCATCTTCCACCATTGAGGGAGACCCCAGGGCTACATTTGTAGGGGATGTAGCTAGGGTGGATGCAGCCTGAGTGGTGCAATGGCGAGAAGGTTCGGGCAGAAGATGAACGAGAGAGCAAGAGAGAGAGAGAGAGAGAGCAGAGAATCGACACGTTAAGAAGATAGAAAAAATAGGTTGTTCTTTTGATTGATTGTAAAGCCTTATAAAGTAAAACCCATGCCATGCAAACTATAAGTGACCCCGAGACTTGTTCTCACGGGCGTAGACATTATGGAATCTGGTCTTGCACACCCAACAATCTCCTCCTCAAGCCCAACTAGACAAGCAACTCATAATATCTCGAGTTTTTGGTGTACTCGTCAACTGTGAATTTTAGGTTTTCTCACAACCAAGGATTTCTGGTTTATCCATAAGCTGGTGCTAGATCAGTAGCCCCCCCTTGAAGAGATAGGGTGTAGGTCAAAAAAGTTAGCTACCAAAAATGGAGTTTTTGGTTCACTTCCAAACCTTGGGTTTAAGGTGTACCCAGTAACCTCATGAGAAGCGGGACAAAAAATGGGACTTGAGAACAAAAACTGATAAATTGGGAGGTCTTACCACTCATATGTGGTGGCAGTGTCTTTAACCAACATATGATGAAGAAAACAAGGCTTTGAATAAAAAACTATATGGTTGTGTTAATACTAGACAAAATTGAAAACATAAACTGTGATAGGAAACTTTTAAAACAATTTGCTTTGTCGGCCTTTTTTGCATTGACAACCTTTCTAAGAATATTGCTTTCTTCACTACTGCTTAAGGAGGACAATGATGAGCTTTCATCCTGAAGCCGGCTACCATACATTGATGAAGAACTGTCCCATGGTTTGTCCTCAGAGACAACACTTAGCGTTGAACTGTAGGGGCTCCAAAAGCTGCTTTGACTACTTTCACGAGAAAAATTCCCTTTTGAGCCTGATCTACCAAAATATGAAAATCCAATGTTTTGCTTTTCTTGCCATGCTACACCATGTGATACTTCACAAAGATTATAGCATTTGGATGCCATACTATTGTGTTCGATGCTTTATTGCTACTAGAAGTGTTGAAACTCAACAATCGTCTGTGAAATTTAAATCTCTCCACAATTAGGTTGGATCGGGTAGATTGGGTGAAAGGACCCTCTAGTTAAGGATTAAATATGATGGCCACCACTATTTAAGAATAGTGTGAGATTTTTTTTTAAAATGGCGAAATCTGTTACAGACCACGCAGGCGCATATTCCACACAGAGAGCGGCTGTTGCTGCATTAATCTCTGCAAGGATTGCGAAATCTGCTGGGCATGCAATCTTAATCTCTGCAAGGATTGCGAAATCTATTGGGCATGCAATCTCCTCGAGCTCATATGCGACCTGCTGTAAAGTGTTGAATAACCTCTTCTCCAGCGCCCTAGCCAACTTGGCTATCAAGCAACAACGCCAAGGTTAGCCTCCTTTGTTGCAGCCACAACCGGGCAGCGTAGTCCAACAGCGTCTTGAGGGATGCCCACTCGCCTGGGAGCTCTGATACATATGATAGGAACATAGGCTATGGTGGATGATTCCGATGGGGAGCCATAGCGTGGAGCAGGTGTAGTAGCGAGTTGAACGAGAGAGAGAGAGAGAGAGAGAGAGAGAGAGAGAGAGAGAGCAGAGATTCGACACGCTGAGAAGACAGAAAAAATACGATGTTCTTTTGATTGATTGTAAAGCCTTATAAAGTAAAAAACATGCCATGCAAACTATAAGTGACCTGCATGCCTTGAGACTTGTTCTCACGGGCGTAGACATTATGGAATCCGGGCTTGCACACCCAACAACATTGTGACAGTCAGAGTGCGATTGCTAGCAAAGAACCCCGTGTTTCACTCCAAGTCGAAACACACAGAGGTCAAGTATCATGTGGTACGGGATATTTTGGCTAGCAAACGCACTGAGTTAGTCAAATTTCACACAGATGGAAACCCAACGGATGCTCTAATAAAGAGCTTAGCCTCATAGCGGTTTGCACATTGCATAGAGATTATGGGCGTAGGGTGAATCTAGAATCATGCTTCACGTTTGTACAATTGTACATAATAGCCCCTACATTCTTTAGCCACTTGGTCCACGTTGGCATTCAAGTGGGAGATTGCTGGGTTACAGGCCAGCGGCCCCGTGGCCAGGTTGTGACCGTGTGCCCGCCCATTTGATTCTTTAGCTTATAATGAAAATAAGGAGAGTGAGAACAGCTTCTCACAAGATCTACCATATGATGTGTTCTCTCCATCCCCTTCCCATTCTCTCCTTCCCTCTCTTGCTCTCTCTACCTCCGCATCTACAACTCTCCCCTTGTGGAGTAGGTATCCATCATCTATGGAAAAATTCTTCCATCTTTGCAGCTCATCACTCGACCTTTAGAGAAACTCACCTCAAAACTCTGTGAAGAGTAGAGTTGATCTCATGTTACCAAATTTAATTTTTGGTGTACTCACAATGAATTTTCTCTCTTTAGAATTGGCCATTCTAGTGAGAGAAATAAAAAATAGTAGAAGGGCCAATTATGTATAATGGGTAGAGGAATGTGTTCGTGAACTAGAGAGTTTCAAAATTTGAATGCAATTTTAAGAAGTGAAAATATAATTCGATAAAGATTCAATCGCAATTTTATGGGGCGAAGACGGGATATTAGCGAGCCCAAAAAGGTCCAAGACAGATTTCAAAAGATGAGAATGGGAGCCAAGATGTTATTATCCACCCATGCCAACCTAAAGCTATGTGGAGATAAGGGATGTGGTCCACAAGCTTCCCGTGCAAAAGAAAAGGTGAGAGGAGTAGCTCTAAAAATAGAAACCTGCTTTTATAGGACCTAGGGTGAGTTTTTTTGGAATAAACAAAAAAAGAAGGTGTTTCTATAAAAAAAAGACCCACTGAGCTTATTGGAAATAGCGAGATGAACAACTTGGATTTCAAAGTTTTTTCATTTGAGGACTGCAAGAGGGAGATTTCTTTGTTTTTCTGTAGGGCTGCGCTAGAGAGAGCAGGGAAACTTCTGTCTTCTAGCTCTTGAAGCTCCATGCAAAGCTCAACCAATAAGGAAGCTCTCCATGCTCTTCTTAACACTCATCATCTTCAAGTCATCTTCTTAACACTCATCATCTTCAAGTCATCTTCTCTTTCTCTCCCACACATGTCTCTATAGCTATGGCTGCTCAAGATTTTACATAATTAAATACACAATTTACTACTTCTTAATGGTTACATATCTTCTTTTGAACCTAACTCTTGATTGATCCCCGCAGATCCTATCACCCCCGAGGTGTTTAGGGCCCTTGGAATTGATTTCAACGAGGTGTTTTAAGGGAAAAGTCTAATCGCAACCTCTGTGAAATTTTAGAGCTTTCATCTCTTCAGTTTGTGCAGTTTAAAGTGTGATAGCAAGTTATATTCATCAGAAGCTCTTCTAAAGAAGAAGAATTAACTAATACAAAGTCCTTTCGGGGTGGGGGGGTCGGCTCCCAAAAGTTCGGCCCTCAATTGGTGTTAAATTCTCTCTCTCTCTCTCTCTCTCTCTCTCTCTCTCTCTCTCTCTCTCTCTCTCTCTCTCTCTCCACTCTTTGTGTTCTCATGGAGGAAAGTCGGTTGAAAGGCAAGAAAATGTATTGTTATTTTGTGGACTTTAAGAAAGCCTTTGATATGATTCCAGTAACAATTTGTGGAGAAGGATGGAAGAACTCCAAGTGCCGAGTGATTTTATGCTTGCGGTTTCTCGAATCTATGAGAAGGTGATGTGTCAATTGTGCATGGGAAGAGGAATTTTAGAAAATTTTGTAAGCATTATTGGGGTTAAACAAAGATGTCCGTTGTTACCAACTCTCTTTGGTCTATGCATCGATCAATTGGAACAAATGGTACTCGAATGCATTAAAGAGGCCACTATTTGCAATGTGATAATCATGCTTCTGTTGTATGCAGATGGTGTAGTGCTTCTAGCACACACTTTACAAGATGCACAAAAACTTATGGTTGTCCTTGAAAAGTTTTGCTTATATAGTGGGATGATTGTGAATGAATCCAAAACAAAGGTTATGCTTGTGAAAACCAACCATAAGGAGAAGCCATGCATTGTGTACAACAATGAGACACTTGAAGTTGTTGAGAGCTTTAAGTACCTTGGCCTTAAGGTTCTGTCCAATCACAAGTGGCATGAATGTGCAATGCGTCATTTGGATGCGGGAAAGAGAGCATATTATGCATTTGAGAACATGTGTAATGCGGGAAACATCAAGTGTTGGGTTCTCAAGAAACACATTTTTGATGCATTGGTGACACCGGTTCTTCTTTATGGAGTTGAAGTGTGGGGCGGGAGCATCTCAAAGTCTACTTGGAAAGAGTTTGAGAATGTCCAAAAGCGTTTTCTTACGAACTTTCTCCAAGTTAAGACACAAACACCATATATGCTCCTACTTCTTGAGCCGGAATTCTTCCAATTGGGGCTATGGGCATGGAAAGGGTTGTGGAGTATATGATAAAGATGTGTCAAAACCCCTCACATCGACTTCCTAAAATTGCATGGGAAGCAAGCCAAAAGTTCAAAAGACGCATAAAAGCAAGATCTTGAGCACGGGATGGATGCAAGGCATAAAGAAGTGGTTTGGGAGATGGGATTCACTACACTTTCTACTGATGATTGACTCCCAAGTGAATGAAGCTTTTCTACAACACCAATGTATTACGGCTTGGGAGAAATCCGGTGGGTCATGCTTCATACATTACACCACCCATATTGCCCACAACTACAAAACCATGTTCTTCGCTGAAAAATCAAACCCTACTCACACTTACATGCTTGAGCCTTTACCCTTGTCGGCGATACGCACTATCGCAACCATTTGGCTTAGCTCCCATTCCCTTTGATGCGAGACAGGGTGGTGGGCCAATGGAGAAGAGTCAAAGCGATTATGCACATTATGCTCAGTTCAAGTTAGAGAGTCTGAGTACCACACACTACTAGAGTGCTCAGCTTTTGGTCACATCCGAACTTTCTTCTCTCACATTTTCAACGCTAACTTAGACCTACACACTTTCCTCTCCCAACCACAATGTGGTCTCTCCATTCCAACTCTCATCACCACAATTTTGGAGCATCGAGAGTCACTCATCAGCCATACAGATACTACATCACCTGTAACTTTGGTCCCATAGGTCATATTTGACCTCCGAGGATGATAATAAAATTTATCTATCTCTCTCTCTCTCTCTCTCTCTCTCTCTCTCTCTCTCTCTCTCTCTCTCTCTCTCTCTGTGTGTGTGTGTCCGTTGTAGTTTTGGTACATGTATGTGTCTGTTTCTGTCTCTCTTTCTTGCAGTTTTGGTATATGTATGTTATGTATGATTGAATTTAAGTTAATGCTTGCTTTGCGATTGTCATGCTCGAATATGCTCAGCGTCAACAATTGATTGATTACTCTAATAATCTATATTTTTGCTTCAGTTTAATTCCAATTCTGTGACATTGGTATTAAAGCATATTAGGTGATCTCTTTCCTTTTGAAGAAAGGGCAATTCTAAAATTGAGCATGAAGGGTTGAACCTTTTAAGTAACCATTGTAAGTGAGTATTGGGATCTATTAATCCATGTATTTTGCAATTTAAGCACCATGGAGCCTTTTAATTAACCATTGTAAGTGAGTATTGGGATCTATTAACCCATGTATTATGCAACTTAAGCACCTTGGGAGCTATCATATAGATAGTGGACCCTTATGGGGGTTACCTTTGGTTTTACCACTATTGAGCGTACAAAAAGCTCAAAAGGGTTTTGTTAGCTTCAAGACAAGCAATGTTATGACCCTACTCTCTACGTTGATTAATTAGAAGAGCTTAAACCAAGGGTGTGTAAGATCCAAAGAGATTTCTCTTGATTTACAAAGGGGAATAGTTGTGATTGTTCACACAAAATCTTGGGGGGTGCACATTTAAGAAACTATTCATATAATGTGCGTTCAAAGGGTATTAAAAAATCCCATTTACTTACATGCTTAAGGTAATAAAATGACCCCTTTTTCTTCAAAATTTTATGGGTTTTTCTCTAGAATTTAAAAAAGAAACCCTTTTGTAAATTTAATCATGTTAAAATTTTAACATCTTGGCAATTTAAAAACCCATTCATTTGAACTCACGTGGTAACTTACATGTCTAAGAGGTGAACCCCCCAAGCACGAAATAGTTATGTAACCTCACAAGGAACTTCTGATTCACAAAGCACCATCAATATGTCTGAACACGATCAAGAAGAGAAGAGAGTGATTGACTTCACCAATTTGGGTTTGCACAATGTTGATGCAATTACTGATGAAATTTGGGGATTTCAGTTTTTTGCTCGCAAGTTACAAGAAGCTATGGAAAATCTTTCTTTTGCAGGCTGTAGTCCAAACACATTTGCAAACAAGGAATCTTATTGTCCCTGCTCCCAAAAAGGATTCTCCTTTAAAGTCTTGTTAAGAGACTTTAAAAAGAGGAAATTCTACCGAGCGGAAGAAGCACTCATTTGCTACAAGAAGAGGAATAATCCCTCACAACGTGAGGCAAGGGAAAGAAGAAATACAACGATACAAGAGATATCTCTTATGAATGAATAAGATAGTCACGTGTCATCTGATGCAAATATACATCCTAGGAGATGTCAAAGAATTCCCTCACCATCATAGTGAGAGAGGAGAAGATCTTCATGCTCTCATTCTTCTTGTTGTTCTAGGGAAAGTGAGAAGAAGCTTGAGAAGAAACCACCCAACTCTCCATCATCGTCAAGCTCATCTGGATCTGGGAGTTTTTCCTACTCAAACTACAAAAAGAGGAGAGGCCATCAACGCTCTCATGATGTCTATAAGAGAGCATCTTGCCTAAGAAAGTTCAAGGAAGGATGTAAAAGCAGAACTTTCCTCTCCTTCGATGGAACTTTTGGCATTGTGAACAAAGTTCTAAGCTTTATCCAGCAATTTGATGCAGCCTTTGGGGATATTTTTTTTTGGAGTCTTCCAAACTCCGACATGTCGCTATGCATCTCTAAAAATCAGCCCGTCAATGTTGGGAAGCCTACAGTCCAAGGGAGAAACTTCAAAGACTTGAAAAACATGCCGAGTTAATATTATGAAGCAATTCTTATCCAGTGGGGCTTCCGACCAAGTGCTTACAGCATGCTAAAGCTTGATGATGGAGAGAGCATGCAAAGATATGTGGAGAAGTCTTGGGATCTACATCTCAAAGCTACGATATACAAGCGCATCAACTTCTCACACCAAAAGCAAGAATTCTGTGTTGGGCTCCTTGAAGATTGGAGAAACTATATCAATAAACAAAGACCCCTGACCATTCGGAGGTTATCCACCAAGCAATGGTTAGCATCATGATATTTGCAAGGATGTTCCTAAAAATAATGTTGTCTCTTCTAATGGTTCATTAAAAGCCGAAAGTGATTTCTTTTCATTTCTAAATAAACTTGATGATCATTTTATCAATGACATCCACGAGAGTTACCTCCTAGAAGCGGGATGACGATCATTGGAGGGGATTGGAATGGAGTGAGCTTTTTGAGGGAGCTTTGGAGTGGGCTTTTTTTGGATATTGCTCAATTGACCAAATTTTAAAAGAAACTCGCTCTAAAAGGAGTTTTTGGAGCGAACTTTTCATAACAAGCTTTTTCTCTCTTCCTCACACTCTCTTCCCTCTCTCTCTCTCTCTCTTCAAACACATACACTCTCTCTCTATCTATCTCTTTTCATTCTCTCTATCTCTGTCTACCCCTTCTGTCTTTCTCTTTCTTTAGTCTCTCTCTCTCTCTCTCTCTCTCTCTCTCTCTCTCTCTCTCTCTCTCCAAGAAGTTGAGATGGAACAAATGTTGGATGTGTTCTTTGACATGGACCTCATCATTGAAAACCAAGGTGGAAAAAACATTCAAGGCAACACTACAAATCAACCTCAACCATCCTGTCCACATCGACGACATGAGAGTGACGATGAAGAAGGTGAGATGATGCGGACTCTTGCACGTATACCGCTTTAAAATGGTGCAAAAATTCCAGTTCTTTGTACTGCATTGGTAATCCTTAATCTATAGTCTATTTATGGATGGTCTGACACGAGTGTCATAGAGCTTTTTAGGTAAATATACTGTATACTAAGCATCATCCCAAAGTTCAATAATATGATCGTTGTGTTGACATGTTGATGTACTAACAGGTTGCTCAATGAGCAAATTTTGTTGAAAGGCAATCACATACCCCTTACCCAATTTGCCGTTAAAAATCTTCTTACTAACTTGGGGCATGGATTATCATAAAATATATGCACGCCCTAATGATTGTATACTCTTTTGAAACGAGTATGAAAATTTAGAACAGTGTCCCAAATGTGGATCAAATAGGTATAGAGAGGACACACAAGGAAAATTTGTCCGTGCGAAAATTCTTTGACACTTTCCTATCATTCCAAGAATAAAGAGCATGTTCAAGTGCAAGTCTGTAGCAGCTTTGATGACATGGCATACCAATACTAGATCCACACAGGATCTAATACGGATGCCTGCCGACTCTTGTGCATGGAAGCACATGAAAGAAAGATGGCCTACATTTAAGGAAGGGCCTCATTGTATCTGTTTTGGATGAAGTGAACCCATTTGGATTATGGAGTTCGTCGTGGAGCACATGGCCTATTTTCTTGGTTAATTATAATCTTTCACCATGGTTAGCTATCAAGAAGGGCCATCCGCTATTGTCATTGATTGTCCCAGGAAAGTACAAGACAAAGAACATGGACGTCTATCTAGCACCACTTATAGAAGAGCTTTAAATCGATGTGGTGCATGCGATGTTTTAAATCGATGTGATGCATGCGATGTGGTGCATGCGATCTTAGTGGTCTTAAGTCCCATGATTGGCACATATTTTTACATGTTATCTTACCAATTTCCATAAAATATTGTATGATAGATGACATTAGAAGCACAATTCAAAAAATTAGTGAGTTAGTGCGTTGGATCTCATCAAAAGAGATAAGAAAAGACAACGTAGATGAAACTCGTTTAAATGCTATCAAAGTAGTGTGTATGGTGGAGAAGTATTTCCCAAACAAACATTCTTACCATCCAAATGCATTTACTTGTGCATGTGATTGATGAAGTTGCAATTGCTGGGATAGTCTATAGCAAGTGGATGTTTTTCTTGGAGAGATTCATGAAGACTTAAAAAGGGTTCATTTGTCAAAGGGCTCGATAGATCCAAAGATGCCTTGAATATGGACTACTGAGATCAACACCAAGACGACAAGGGACGAGCCACAACGACAAGGCATCATGAGAAATATGGATATCAAAATGCGGGAAAAGGTTGTGAGATTTTGTCTTCTCAACTCGGAAGTCATGCAAAAGTGGCTAGAGAGGTACAAAGAACAAAAGCAATGACATTTGGCATATCGCTTGCAATTCAAGCACAATCGTGCCACTGAAAACCTTCCTTTTCTTGATTATCTTCAGATATTGCCAGTGTTTCCTACTGGTCGGTGGCTAGGTGCAACAATCTCGGAGGGAAAGATGAACGGAGTGTTGATTACTAAAGAAGAAGAGGAGATGTCAAGGGGTTGCAACTGGCATGTAAATATTTTCACAACTTCTTTGTGTAACTCCATATGACCAGATTTCTTTAGAAATATTGAAATTGTTTAATTTATGTGCTTGTAGTATCACAAATACGGAGCTTTGTGGTTGCATGGTAGACACTTTAGAGTGCAACGAATAGATGAACAAAGGGTCACCTTTGATAGTGGGGTTAGGCCAAGCTCATCCAAGAAAGTCGAGAGTAGTGCAAGGGATGAGCACACATATACTGACCAGTTTGAATACTTTGGCTACATCCACGACATCTTGAAGATTAGATTTACAAAGTTTGATATCTTTATCTTTGATGTCAAGTGGTTCAAAGTTATTACTAGTGGGCCTAATGAAACTTGCTCAAAGATAAGAATGTACTAATTCAAGTGAACTCTAGGCGGGTGTGGATAGATGGTCGGGATACATTTGTACTTTCGCAACATTGTGAACAAGTTGTGTTCACAATAGATCCACTATGGGATGAAAAGGATGAAGAAGATTTGTCTAAACTGCACTGACTCTTTGTTGTTCAAGGTGCTCCAAGTAGCAAACAAGTGTGTGAAGGAATGGAGGTTAAGGTCAAAGAGCTTCATGACCAAAGTGCATGGCTGATGGATGATGTAAATGAGGGTTATTTGCATTGTTTAATTTGTTCTTTTATGGATATGTGAACTAACGTATTTTATCTATGTTATCAAATAAAGTTTTGCAGCCATGGCCGATGACGACCCACCATAATCTCCTAGCTTTAGTTTTTTAGTCACTCCGGTCGGCATGCCACCACACGAGAAAATCGGTGCTTTTTTGTCACAGTTTTCACTTGAGCAGGTTGCTTACACATTATTGGGATGGGTGTCTAACCTCACTCCCATCTTATTGCAGGCGTAGCGAGAACCACGAATATAATTGTCAATCCATGGGACGAAGCTGACTCGACTAGTGTATAGAGGCTACAAGAGGTTGTCAGTCTCTTGGAAAACAACAAACAACTCGCATCTAACTCAAACTACACTCAAATGAAAGAAATCACCAAAAGCTAATCGCTCATCGGCAAACAAATCACAACCATTACAGCATCAAATGATATCCAAATGTTACGAAACTTCTAGGACATGTTCATAAGACCTAAGCACACATACTTATGCACTCAAATCTCACTTTAGGTCAAGTGTAAAAATTGCGATTATTCAGAGCAGTGAGTTTTTGACCTAGTCGTTTTCGAACCAGAATGCATCTAAATGCTTAGCAATGGTGCCCCAATACCCCGCCTATACTTAGTTTTTGATTTTAAAGCCTAAGTTTCTACTTATGATGAAATTAGGCCACGGGTCGGTGATGCCAAAAGCTATGGATTACCATGAAATGCTTACGTCAATGCGTAGAGCTCTTACCTACGATTGCAATGCAACAAACGACACTGCAATGTGACAACCATGAAGGGAGTAGTGAGAAGGAGAGAAGTGAGCGCCGCTAGCTCACGTTGTGTTTCTATTATCCAAAACTTACAAAAATTGGCTTTTATACCTTAGCCAAGGTTTTTGTGGTCAAAACTAATAATCTAGGAGCTCTAACTATAGACTGGTTGATACAATCTGGAAGCTTGTAGCCCGGGCTCATCAATTACAATGTTTATCTAGAAAGTAGGAGTTACAAAATTCCGGACTCAAAATAATAAGTGTTTTTACAATAAAAGCTCCGTAAAATGACATTCGAGTTATCCAAGTTAGCTTGTTGCTAACATTCCCCCCCTCCTTGACTGTGTCGTCTCTTGACACAGCTTCATGGACTGAAGTATTCTTTGGGTTGACGGTTGGCGAGGCGGTCCTTAAGGGTATGTAATGCTTTCTCATATCTGAGTCTTCTCTCTTTGTCGAACCTGCAAGAACTACATGGCAACTCTGTTTTTAAGCTCAATGGTTGAATAGCCAACAAATCTGGATGCAAGGTTGCTAATCACTGGCCCAAATATCTTCGTTCGCCAAGTGAAGAAACGTGTATAGAATGATTCCTCAAATGCCAACATATTGCTAGAGGGCAAAACCATGCATCGGGCGTAGAAGCCATAAAGGACTTCTTTGGAAGGATAGCCACTTAAGTCATAGTAGAGACCCTTATTGCCTTTGAGGAATGACATCCATGGCGCTCCTGCTTGCTCTGGCTCGTAAAAAGCTTGAATACATGTGAGCAGCATTCTGCAAATCTTATATAACATGGCACATGAGAGGTCAGGGAGGCTCTTGAAGAAATTCATGGCGCCCGTTAGGGTTGTCACCATGTATTCCTCCGTTGCCGGTCCTTGCTCTGGAACTGGCAACCGTGTGTAGTTCAAGCATGTCGGCCTCTTCTTTTTTAGTGCTTCAAATGCTTGCCATGTCCTTACCCGTGGTAAAAGACATAATGTTGAATCTTTCTGTAGTGCTGCAGGTGCTCTTGTGAATAGAATTAGATATCTTGGATTCTTGTTCAACCAGCTCTTTCTCCACTTGGGGTGGACATCCTTTGATCCTTCTGTCTGCATATCTTTGTATAATCTTTCTTTTACCTGTAGTAGCTCTACTTTGATCAAAGGGTATGGCATGATTGTTAATGCCACTGTCCATTGATTTGGTTGGGAGTGAGTTGAGTTACATTGACTGAGTGAAGAACTCTCAACTCCCAATCCATCGTTGCTTTCCATTTGGCATCTGTCTCCTGGGAAACCTGCTCTTTGAGTGCATCTTTCTCAGCTTTAGAAAGCTGGACCATGGGTACTTACTCAGCATCAGCCAATGGTACTTGAAAATCCTCTTCTTCTTCTAGCCCTTCCGTCGGTTGTGTTTCCATCTTAGCAAGAGAGACTGATGGAATGTCGACAGTTGGTTGCTCCGAGGGATGTGCTTCTTCTTGTGTCTCTGGTTATCCCTCTCTTAGCAAGCTGATTGACTATTTTTATCCCTGCTATTTCTTTGAGTAGTTGCTCCTCTCTTTGGACCCGCATCAGTGCAAGGTCTCTTCTTTGTGATTGCTCTAACTTCAGCTCCAGCTCAAGATCCTTGTTTCTATTTTCCAGAGTTATAGACTTCATATGTACCTTTGATCAAGGCGACAACATGATTTTCTCTAATCTATCTCAAAAAGACTGCATGATCATTTATCCTTTGCTCAGAGTATTATAGAGATGCGTTTGCTACATCGAGCTGCACTTGGATCTTCTGTACTAGAAGATTCGTGGTTAGGATTTCATTTGTTACCTCTGTCAGCTGTTGATCTTTGGTCTTGCAGGCATCGGATAACTTGGTTAGAAGCTCTCCGAGCTCCTCCATTTCTTTCTGTTGCTTCTCCTTGGTCAGCTAGTGCTGTACTGCCTCATCCTTTAGCTCTTTGATTTGTCTTTGTAAATCTGAAATTATATTCATCCTGTCATCCAAATCTCCTTGTAGAGCATCGATGACTAGCTCAAGATCTCTAGCCTCAGCACTGCGGCTAAGTGCTGGTGTTTGCATTTTTTTTATCATCATATGCATATGCTTGGCATATTCATTGACTTGCATGATGAATTCGTCATTTGTTTCCCATTCTTCAGACCCTGTAGGCTGTCCAGAGGTTTCAACCGTCTCAATGTGTGGCTCTTTGGGTGGTGTTGTGGTGGCTGATTGTGGTTGCGACGGGGGTTCTTCTTCTCCTTGAGGCGTTGTGGTTGCCTCAGCTGCTTCTGTTGCTTGAGGCTTTAATTTGTGGATGCCTCTGTTGTTTCTTGTTGAGTGGTCGTAGAAGGGGTTTTCCTTAGTTTGCTCTATTGCTTTTGGCTGTTCAAAATTTGTTGCTGCCTGGTGTTCAAGCCCTTTTCTTTGGCTTCCTCACCTTTTTCTTTAGCTTTCTCACCCTCCTTGGGTTTAGCTGTTGGTGAAGGGAGAGGGCTTGGCATTGGATGGTCTGCCTGCTCCATAGTAGGTGAGGTGAGCTTCGGAGACATCTCCTCCTGGTAGTGATGTGTCTCACTTTGTTCTGTAGCCTCCGCTTGTCTTTGTTGTTCGGTCGCTTCTTCCCTTGCTTTCCTCTCA
Organism: Adiantum capillus-veneris; assembly: GCF_014529385.1. NCBI lineage: Eukaryota > Viridiplantae > Streptophyta > Polypodiopsida > Polypodiales > Pteridaceae > Adiantum > Adiantum capillus-veneris. Next base: position 110,253,323 of record NC_140936.1, read on the forward strand.
TCTTCTTGAGCTTCTTTTAACTTTAAGGCTTCTACCTCTGCATACATGCATTCAAGGAAGTCTGCGGGATCCTCTGCTTCTTTCCTTGCAGGACTCTTGGTTCTTGGTCCTCTTATCTCTCTTGGAACCCATCTTTCCGAGTCCTCACCTGCAGCTTGGCGCCTTCTTTCATAAGTTTGTTTTTCTCTTTCAAACCTCGCCTTCTTTTGCTGAGGTTCTTCTTGATGTGCAGCTACAGCTTTCTTCTTCATTTATTCAATTCTGGCCCTTCTTTCCTCATTGTCTGAGCTCTCACTCCTATGAGCTTCGTGGGAGCTTTCAGTAGATTCTTCATCTAACTTATAAACTCTCTTTGATGAACGTGTGGTTATGGGAGAAGGTTGTGCAGACACAATCCATGTGTTCTGATCTGGGACTGGCAAAAGATTATCGGTCATGCCAATAGCGTGATATGCTATTCTCGTCAGCACTTCAAGCGCGCCCAGATCTGTGATTTTACCTTCTTTCTTGGTGCCCTTCTCAGCGTTGTCAGCACATATTGCACATGATCAATTGGCTGCATGGTTGCCGAGTTCAACACTTGGGTGAAGGTGGTCGCAACCGCATGGTTTGGGGTAGTGTTCCATGGCGGTCTCTTTGATAAAAAGTGAAAGTGTTGATGGTATAGGCGTGATGGTTCTTCCACTTGCCTTTGGATAAGGTCAACAAAATTTGCAGCAACAGTCTCCTTGGTGAATGTGTCTGCTGTCTTTCTGTCTCGGTCCCGCATCGTCATACCTTCAGTAGGCAGCTTCAATGCCTCGGCCACAATCTCTTTTGTGATAACTACTTTGACTTTCTGCTCTTGTTGGTCGGTGATTTGGGCTGACCCATCTTCATTAATTGTAGACAATAGTTCATATGCTTTCTAGAAATCTACGTCGCATGGTTCCTGGTTGTAGAAGTCTCTGAGGCCCAGCCTTCTATTGGCTTCTTTTGTGTCTGGCTTGACAGCTGCATCATATATCTCTTTTGGTAGCATTTGCAACTCTACTTGGTGTCCTTCTTCTCTCTTGAACGTGCATGTGAAAACCATGGTGTTGTTTTCTTCAAGTTGTTCTCTTGACAAGTAAGTTGCCTTAGCCGTCTTCACTGAACTTGGGTCTAGCTGGTAGGGTGGCAGCTCTTGCAACTTGTCCTTCTGAGACACCCTTTTCTTGGCCTTCTCGCTAGCTTGCATTGCTCCTGTTATGGGAATACAGTGCCAAAATTAGAAAATTTCAAAAATTTCACTCTGAAATGGCCTGAGTCTAAATTGCTGACAAATTAAGTCCAATTTGCTTCAAATCAATTTTGGAGCATGCATAGATGCATAAAAAGATGTAAAGATCAAAATCATACAGTTCAGGCAAAAATTTGCAACAAAAGTAAATAATTGCGATAATTTACAGCTGGGGATTTTTTTCAGCTTTTTGTATTTTTGACATCATAGGCTTGAAACATATAGCATTTAGGTGCTCTAAGTGAAGTGTGGGCTCAATTGAGTGCACAGGGTGGAAATGGTGCCAGATCTAGGCTTTCCATCTCTGAAACAGTAGATATAAAGGGATTTTGAGATTTTAAGATCCAAACTTGCTCAAATTTGGCCAGTGGACTTGGGACATCATGTGCTTTGGTCCCTTAAGGTCAAAGTTGCAATTTTCTCCCATTTTGGCAAGAAAGTAAATAATCGCGATTATTAACTTTTTCATCAAAATGTATATTTTTTTGGTGCAACTTGGTTCTAGGCATGATGTAGACTGTGTATGAGATATGGGGTGATTTGGATCAAAAGTTATGACAAATTACTCAAAATTTGGATTGGAAAGACTTTTTTTTGCGTTTTTTTGACAATTTCCAAGTTTTCCTTAATCATTTTGGCTCATACTTGAAGTGTGGCATGTAATAGGTGTGTACAAGTGATAGGTGAGGTGGAGGTATCATTTTCAAGCAAGAAAAGCACAAAAGTAAATAATCACGATTATTTACAACAGTCAATTTTTTTGCTAAACTTGACAATTTGATAACCTAGACATATTCAATACATCTAAAACAAGTCCTAAATTGAATTTGGTAAAGTTTTGTTGTGTCGGCATCACTTCGTGCTTTGTCGACTTTGAAATCATCAATTTTTGTGAGTAGATGGCTTGTGGAGTGGGTTAGTCCCTTTTGAAGCTATGGACTTGTCCGCTACATAGTCCTGATGCTACCCATCCAGTTTTGGCCCATTTGGAGTCAGTTTGACCTCGTATGTCAAATTTGACAATTTGTAGCCTTCAAGGTATTTTCTAATGTTTGAGAGCTTTCCTTGATTGTTTTCATGAAACCATCCATATACATTGTGTAGAGACCCAGTCTATAAGCTGTCTGTGGAGTCAGAATCCAATTTTGGTATGTGGTAAAAACCTAGATTTTCTACTTGGGACCCTCCTCGACCCCTACCGAATGGTCATTTGGTGATATAGAATCTTTAATTTCTATTATATAGGCGCATGCTACAGTTCAAGTCTCGTCCAATTTGGTTGAGTTGACCGGTCGTAGGACTTCGTGCACTGTTGGGTTTCTAGGGTTTTTCCTTGAGCCTGGACTTGCTATCGGCCATATAGAATTGATCATTGATAAGCTTAGAACTTATCCCTCATGTCTTGTGTGAAACGGCGCTGTAAACGGGCGACTGTGGACTCCGGAAATCACGCACGAAGAAGATCGAGAGCTCTCTTCTCCAAGGGCGACTAGTGGAAATGAGGTGATTTTGGACTACTTTGAATATCTATGCTCGGACTTCCCAAACTATTTTTCCCCAAATTTCCCTGTTAGTCCTACTAGGCCGTGAAATCTATGTTAGAATCAAAAATTTCCTCAATCGGACTTTGATAGCTCATTTTGCAAGAATTTGCGGAAGTAGGCCTTGGCAGACTAATTTAGGCTTCCCGCTTCCATCTGTCGATTTGATTGAATTTTTTTTTGCATGTCCTCCTTGTCCTTCTAATCATCAGCGTATCTTCAGTTTTTTCGTCTGAGCTCGTTTGGTATTTATTATTAAATTTTTCCTTGTTTATTGAAAAAATCAAAGAAATAACAAAATGCACTAAAAAAGCAAAGTGAAAATCCAATAATTAAGAAAAAACCATTGAAAAACGTAGCTTTATTGTTTTTTGGTGGATTTTTCCATTTTTAAGTCCCAATATCAAGGAAAATGATGAAAAATAACAAAAAGAAATCAATTTTTGATGATTTTCTGATAGTATATACACTATTTACACTCATCAGGGAGATGTTATCAGTTAAATTTCCCTTGTTGATGACTTGTTAAGGGCATTATTAGGTAATTTTGCAAAAAATCACACTTTAACATCAAACTTTTTCCTCCCTCTTCAAACATTGCCCTTAAATACTTAGTTCCCTTCCACCCCTCCTAGATGGCGTACTCCGGGACAACTGTGTGCATGGGTTGAACAATCGTGTTTATGCATAGCCTTGGTTGGCTCTACCATGCTTTGAAGATGAATGCAATTCAAACCATTATGCTGTACAAGAGTTGGGTCTCGAGTAATTAACTCAAGGGTTTCTGATGTTGAGGATTTCTTTTGTTGTCTTCCAAAGAGCAAATCTTGTAGCTTGTGTGCTCTTTGCTTTATTATATTGTTAGGATGCTTTGGCACGCTCATTTCCTGAGCTGTCGATATCAATAATGATGGTTGTCGAGCTTTTACCTGTCATTGATATCTTGGTTTTTCTTCAATGAAAAGTTGGGTTTGAGTGTTTTGAGACTTAACTCTCCACTGCTTTATTGGTTTTACAGTGTGTGGAGAAGATAAGTGCTCCTTTTTCTTCCAAATCCATTTTGTTTTAGGTTCCCTCCTTGAAGATGCTCCTCTTTGTGTTTTGAACATTGGAACCATCTTTGGTACAGTAGATGATGTTTTGGGTACCCAAATTTGAATCGGTTTGTCCTTATGCTGTGCTTTTGGTACCCAAATTTTCCTGACTCCTTGCATGCTACTTGTAGCATTTGCTTGTCTATAGGATGTAGAAGATTGATTACTTCATGGTTTGCTCTACTGATAACCTTCTTTCCACTCCTCTTTGCTTGGTGCAATTGGAACAATGAGTTGTCTGCCTTTAGGTGATAGCTTGAGCTGATTGGCATCCCAATCTGGTACTGCCTTGTACGTCCGCATCCGTGAGATTCCAAGAATCATTGTTTCATTCATGTGTTCATCCGGTAAGCATACAAATTGATGAGGGCATGAACATCCATGTACTATCACATTTAAGTTGACTACTCTCAATGTCAGTGTTGGGTTCTTGTTGCATCCTTTAATAGTCGATATTCCTGCTGTCAAAGACTGACTTGTTGCTTTCTTGTACATGGAATAACTGACTACATTTACCCGAGCTCCCGTATTGACCAATGCATTTGTGCTATGATACTTTGATGCGAAGGTCCATTCCATCTAACCATTCATCATCTGTTGATACTGCATCTTTTTGTAATTCCCATAGTCGGTCATTTAGTTCCAGAGTGTTGATGTGAATAGGTATTTGTTGATTTTTGAGAGCAGCTTTCCTTTTGAGTACTCGAAGGCGAGCTTCCTCTTGGGCTTCATCAATGACCTGCTATCGTTTTATCTTTCTTTGCTTTGCTACATGCATCTTTTCTAGCAATTCATTGGTTAGTGGCAAATTGTACTTCTTTAAATGGCATCCACTAATCCAATTAGCCATTGGTTCACCATCTATGGTGGACAACTTAACTGCTCCACTTGGAGATACATCTTCAATGATAAACGGTCCATTTCCCTTTTTCTTAAACTTGGGAATGTGTTGCTTAAGGGAATAGACTAAAACTAAGTCCCCTTTTTTCAAGAATTTTGTAACTAGATGGGAATCAAAAAACAGTTTTTGTTTCCGCTTTTGTGCATAGATGTGAGCTACAGCTGTTAGTCTTTGTTCATCAAGCTTTCCTAAATCTTTAAGTCTCTCTTACAATTCATGTCCAGCCCACTCAAGATCCTTAGATACCCTTAGTGTCGGCAATAGAAATTCTATCGGCAGTATGGCATCAAGACCATAAACAAGGTTAAAGGGTATAGCATTTAAAGCTGTTTTGAATGAAGCTCGATAAACCCATAGAGCGGCATGGAGATTCATTTCCCAATCTATCCGTCTTGAACTAACCACTTTAGTTAATACCGAGCTAAGAATTTTATTCGTATGCTCAGCTTGTCCATTTGCTTGTGGGTGATAGGGAGCCAATTTGTTATGGATGACCATAAATTCGTTAAGAAGATACTCAATTACCTCATTGAGGAAATGAGTTCCCATATCACTAACAATTTCTATTGGCAGTCCATATCTTGTGAACACATTCTCATACAAGAATGCGACTGTGGTTCTGGTGACGGGAGCAAAGCGAACCCCGAACCCCCGACGGTCTCTAAAACACCGGGGACCGAATGGCACGCCTCGAGCCTGTCATGGTAAAGCAAACAGGGGGCACCACCTAGCTTCAGCGGCTAGGGTGCAAACAACACACCACCATAACAAAGTTTTCATCCAAGAGAGATGGATTCTTGGGAGTAATGGTGAAGAGGAAGGGAAATGAGATCAAGTGAGAGAGAGAGAGAGAGAGAGTATAGCGGCTTAGTACTTAGGCACCACAAAAGGATGGCGAATCCGCACACCCTTCACACATACACAAGCTCACTCCAAACACAAGACTAGGTGGCAATTCCGCACACCTCACATGGGCAAAACATTGCAAGAAACATACTCACAAAACCTCAAGATTTATTTAGAGAATAAGGCGATGAAATGGGGAGCATAGGGTAGGGGAAAGAGAAGGGAGAGAGTGGTAGAGCACATGGCGTATAGGTGGGAGTTGATGGAGAAGACTCGCACGAGGGTTATGGCCATCATCCTTCATTTAGTTGCCCTTCATCCTCCATAGCCCAAGGGTGTAGAGGTCATGCTCAAAACGAGAATGGTGATTGCGGTGATGGTGATGGTGTGGGTGTGTGTGTGTGTGTGTGTGTGTGTGTGTGTGTGTGTGTGTGTGTGTACTAGGCACACACAGTGCATAGTGTACTCTTTGGTGATGTTGTGTGTGTGTGTCAAGTGTGATGGTGACTCTTCTTTATATAGAGGAGGAGGGGGGAGAAATTCTAGAATTTAGAAATGAAGAAATCATTATCTACATAGGCCATGTGACTGTGGGCCCCAGTTGTCTGGCTGTGTGTATATGTGCCAGAACAACGGTCTCATGAGAGAGAGACTAAGAGAGAGAGAGAGATAGGTTGATGAAAAAAGTGAGAGGTGACATGGAGAATAAAGTAATTACAAGAGGGGAGAGAGGGGAGTGTGTTCAGAGGTGAATCTGTGTGCAGATGTGTGTGAACACAAGAAAAATCAGGTAACCACCGGGTGGGGATGGGTCTGTGGGCACCTTTTTCAGTGAAACTGAGTGTGTGTGAGTGTGGGGGAGGTTATTTAGCTACAAGACAAAAGACATGGCGCCCTTTAGAGAGAGAGGGGGGGGTATTTGGGTCATGGGATATGATAGGAGAGAGAAAGGGGGGGGTGGGGTATACTATTTTGGAAGATAGGAGAGGTGGCATGTGAGTTAGAATGTATTATTGGTGAGTTAGAATGCATTATTGGTGAGAGGTGGGGTAGCTTGAGGGAAGAGAGAAAGGAGAAAGGACAAGGGGAAGAGAGAGGGGTTGACCTTTTGAGTGGAGGAGAGGAAAAGGGACACATGGTGGGGCAACAGTAAAGAAAAAGGAGGCAAGGTGGGGATGGGCTGCCCCGCAGGCATGAGGTGGCCTATTTTACCTTTCTCATATATTTACATAATCATACTTTTTTTTTCTTACTTTTTCCAATGCCTTTTATCACTCCCTCCTTAAGAGGGGGTTTTCATGGGGTGGGGACAAGAGAAGAGGAGTATGGGAGCTTGGCTTGTGAAAAGCCCCCATCATTAGCCCTCCCCTTGTGGCTAGAAGCATTTATGTCTCTAGCTCATCTGTTTGATCATTATCGTCAGAGGTGGCGGCTGATAGTGTATCCTCATCTGGAATGTCAATAGGTGGAGCCTGGTCAAATCGAAGAAAATAAGGTTTAAGCCGCCAACCATTTACCCTGGTTTTATGAAGTTTTCCATTAGCCTCCATAAGCTGGTAGCTTCCATTGGCATACTTTTTCCTGATGATGAAAGGGCCTTCCCATCGGAGTAGGAGTTTCTTATCCTTGCGCGTGTCGAAGCAATTGTCGTAGCGGAGCACCAACATTCCTTTCTTCAATTCTTTTTTCCGGAGATGCTTGTTAAAGCTAAGCCGTCTATGCTCTGCTTGTGCTGCATAATAATTTATTGCTTCTTCTTTGTCCACCTGCAGTCTTTCCAAGTTGATGATGTGATCTCTCAAATGCATGTTGGGTTGTTGAAGTTGGCTTGCCATTACTCTGAGACTTTGTAGTTGCACTTCAATGGGCAAGATTGCTTCCTTACCAAATACTAGATGATACGGTGTGAATCCCAAGGATGTATGGAATGAAGTTCTGTAGGCCCATAAAGCTGGTAGTAGGTACTTATCCCAGTCTCCAGGATGATTGTTTACCTGCTTGGTAATAATTTTAGAAACCATTCCATTTACCTTCTCAACTAGGCCATTACATTGAGGGTAATATGGTGAAGAGTGCCTCCTTGTAATGCCCAGTTTCTGCATTAATTCTCCTACCAAGTCTGCTCTGAAACGTGGCCCTCTATCAGAGATGATCTCTAAAGGTGTGCCAAACCTACAACATATGTGATCGTAGATAAATTTAGCTACCTCTACTCTTGTGATTCTAGTGGTGGTTGTAGCCTCTGCCCATCTAGTCATGTAGTCGACCCCCATGATAATATAGAATTTTCCTGAGTTGGCCCTAGCTAATGGCCCAATGGCATTGATACCCCATTTTTTAAATGGGCCATATGAGAGAATAGGTGTCTGTGGTTCAGGCATAAGTGACCTAGTGCCGGCCTGTGTACATCACGGTTGAGGCTAGGCCATATGAAGCCTGTCTGCAAGATTTTCCTACTTGTTATGTCTAGGGCAAAGTGACCACCACAAACCCCGTCGTGACAGCTAGCAATTACTCCCGTGATTTCCTGAGAGAGAGGGACCTTCCTGAGTATTTGGTCCTTACCCTTACAGTACAAACCGTCATTGATGAGTCGATACCTTGTGGCCTTCCACATCATCCATTGCTTCCGTCCCTTTGTTAAATCTGATGGGAATTCCCCTGTTTCCCTTGCTTTAGTTTTATTGCTCCAACCGCCACTTCCTGTAGTCTTTCACTTGCTAGGGCATCTGCTTCTTGGTTTTGAGCCCTTGGGATATGGTGTATTTGAACTTCTTCAAACTTACCCAACAAGGTTTTTAGACCACTTAAGTGAGTCCTTAAACTAGGATTCTTGCATGCCATGCTCCATTTACTTGCCTTACCAGAAGTAGAGCATCCCCAAATACATTAAGGCATTGTACACCTTGCGAGACGCACCATTGTAGACCCTTGGTTAGTGCTGCATAATCAGCTTCATTGTTAGAATGTGAATCTAACAATTGGCCCAACGAAAATACCTTTGTCCCTTTGTCATCAAAGACCACTATGCCTGCAGTTGCTTTGTCGGACGCTCGCTTGTAGGCTCCATCAAAGTAGAGAGAGTATGCTCCTTCTACCATCGGTGGTACTGGAGGTACTCGGACTTCTCCTTCCTTAGATTGCTTCTCATTCCCTTCAAAGACCTGGTAGGTCATGAGTCCCCCCAAACTTGCCCTTGTCGTGCTTTCTACCTGTACCGTGTAGTCAAACTCTTGCAAACGAACTAGCCATTTAGTAATCCTAGCAGACACATCCATGTGTTGTACAACATAGGGAAATATTTCATCCGTGGTTAGAATCACAAATTGCTTAGGCAGCAAATATGACCTAAACTTTGTAGTTGCAAATCTAAGAGCTAGGACTAAGTGTTCCACATGGGTGAAACCTTTCTCTCCTGCTGTCATCATTTGACTAGAGAAGTAGATTGACCTCATGAAAGATGTCGTCGTATCCTTTTGGAGCAGCACAACCCCCAATGAGTCATCACCAACACTTGAGGTGACATAGAATTTTTCATCCCACTTAGGTGGTGAGATAGTTGGCAGAGTGGCTAAGACCTCCTTTACCTTGTTGTAGTGATGTTCGCTTTCCTCGTCCCAAGTGAAAGTTGATCTTTGAGTGAGTTGTTGCAGTGGTAGAACAAGTTGTGATAGTAGATGTATGAATCTACTTAAGTACCTCACCTTCTGTAGAAAAGAGACCAGTTGACGTGCGGTCATTGCTGAAGGTAGGGCTATGAGTGCGGACACCTTACTTGGGTCGGCGTTGATACCTTTTGCTGAAATTTCATGGCCTAGTAGAATGACTTTACTCTCCCCAATGTGGCATTTACCCACATTTAATTGCCCACCTAGGATCTGCAACCTGGCCAAACCTTCAGTTACCTTTTCTAAATGTGAAATACGGGAGCTGTATATACAAAAATCATCAATGAACACTCTTATGGATGTTCCAAAGAACGGTTGAAAAACATATGTGACATATCTTTGGAATGTGGCAGGTGCATTTGTGAGACCAAATGGCATAACCCTGTATGCAAAACAACCCCATGGCATGATAAAAGTGGTTTTTAGCTGATCTTCCAAGGCTATGTGTATTTGAAAGTATCCAGAATAACCATCACAGACGATATAGCATTCAAAACCCGCTACTTCATTCAGAATTTCATCCAAGAAAGGGAGAGGAAAGTGGTCTCTCTTTGTAGCTGCATTTAGTGGTTTGTAGTCAACACAGACCCTCCACTTACCATTCTTTTTAGGCGTCACCACTACGGGTGACACCCATTCTGAGTTTTCTACAGGATAGATGAATCCTGCCTCCAGCAGTTTCCTTACCTCGGCCAAGAGTGCCTTTTCTTGTATGACCCCCAGTCGTCATAGCTTTTGCACAACTGGTTTTACCCCTTCCTTCAGCTTAATATGATGTTCCACCACTGAAATGCTTGTGATTCTTTCGTAGTTGGCAATGAACAGGTTAGGAAATCCCATCAACATTTGCAAACAACTATCTTTCTCCTCAAGTGTTAATTCCGTAGGCAACATACCCTTCAACCTACTTCCTCCTAGGCTGGGTGATTTGCTCTCCTCTTCATTGGGTTGCCCTTTTGGTGATGGATCACCAGTTGTGCTTACCCTTTGTGGATCCTTCATAATGATACCCATCACATCAATGGAACTGTCACTTTCGTCGGTGGATGTGGTCTCCTCCTCAAAACTGGAAGATTCTCTAGTGGTTTCATCTGCCGATGTTTCCAGATTCATTTGCTTCTGCTTGCCAATCCTCATGTCGTAGTAGATTGTCTCCCCTTTCTTACCGGTCATGCATAGAAGGCCAGTATCCCAGTCCTGTTTTGCCTTCATGGCCATCAACCATGGCCTTCCCAAGATTAGTGGATGGCCCTCCCCCTTAGTAGGCATTACAAAAACATCTACCTCTACCTTAGTGTTGAAAGCTTTTATTTTCACGGCACTTACCACACCCACACACTTCACTTTTGCGTTGTTTGCCATCTTTGCCTTGCATGGAGAAGGCCTGTCAACTTCGAGCCCTAATCGAAACATCATAGCTTCGCTCATTACACAGATTTGTGCACCTCCATCAATGTAGGTGTTTCCAACCCTCTTTCCTTTTATGTTTACGTCGACAATTGGAAGGATGTCATCCATGTTGCATCCCGAAATTGCTCCGGCTACCTTTGTTTTGGAGCGTCTTGTACTTACCATTTTGGACCATTGTCGCCTTACTTTAGGTGCAAGATGTAGCAGCTGTGGCCATGTAATCTTCGGTCCTTGCTCTGCCACATCCAATGTTAGATCATATGGCTTAGAACTTTCCCCTAGCTGGAAGTCGGTGATGCCCAATTTCCGTCGTGGCCTGGATGGCGTCTTGCTAGTTTCTCCTCTCATGCTTCTCTCATCATTTGATTGTGTAGCTTGCTCCCTTCTAGCTCTTTTCACAGTCATGGCTTCACGTGGTTCTAAAAAGGTTACCTTCTCCTTACCCTTGTCCCTCTCCCTTGCTCTTGGTGGATCCACTACTACGGCTTTTCCTTTCTCTTCTAGCCTTATGATGTTTACAGGGTGATCAGGTGGTGGGGCTGGTGGAAGAGGTGGAATGGATGCTTGTAGTGGTGTCTGGGGTGGACGTAGAATTTGTGTTGGTGGGGGTGTTCTTTCTCTAGGGGGTGACAATTGGTTCCTCCTACCTCCTCTATTATAGTTTTGTCGTGGTTTGGGACAGTAGTACATACCGTGACCGTCTTCTCCGCAGTTGTAGCAATGATACTCCCTGTTTTCTCGTCGTGCTCTTCCAGGGTCTTGATCTCTTTCTTGACTCCTCCCTTGCTGTATTAAGTGGACATACAAATTCTGCAGTTGGTCAGTAATATGGTCCAACATATCTTGTTGGTCATCTCTTACCCCAAGAGCCGATGGTGGTTGTCGTAGTTGCTGGTCGACGCGATGTTCCTGCTTCGGTTGACTCGGTTTCTTTGGCTTTCATTCGCAGCTTCTTGTCCTTAAGGCGAGCAATCTCAACGGCTAACTCGTACGTAGCCAGGAATCTACCTTTCGCCTTCTCCTTGAGAAGCGGCCATAAGCCATGCGTGAACCGATCTTTTTTAGGAAATCGGGTGCAGCTTCCCCCCTTGCCAGTGACTCAACCCACCGTTCCCACAAATCCACAAATTTGGACTCATAGGTGGCATATTCTAAAAGACCCTCCTGCTTCAAGTCTCTCAACTTGTCCCACAACTTTTCTGAAGTGGTACCTCCCCCAAAGCGCCTCTTAAAAGTGGTTTTTAAGGGTTCCCAGTCATCCTTGGTTGCTTGTGGAAGTGCATTGTACCATGATCTAGCTTCTAGCTTCATGAGATGCTTAAAGATTCTAACCCGGGATTCATCTGTATCTTTGTTGCTCACTACACATGCTACTTCAAAGTCATCTAGGAAGTCTGTTACCAAATCCTCCCCCTTCTTTCCTTTAAATGTTGGAAATGCTACACTTGCCATGATTACTGAGAGAGAGCTAGAAAGACACACTGCTTAACTTGCAAAAGTATTTTCTTCTTTACAAGGAGGCATGTATACCCTCTTATACGAGGACATAGATTAAAACTTCAAACGGTACATTGCCTTGTACCAAAGGTAAGAAAAATGGCTGATCTAATGCCAGAACCTCAAAAAACCGCTCCCCACACAGCATGGTGTCAATGGCGTGCTGGTAGTGAGCCTTCAAGTCCAGTATTACCTTGATTGAGCGTACACGTTGTTGGGAAACAAGCAAACTGAAACACCTCTATAGTGATGTCACCCAAGAGCGTTGAAAGAGAACTACAAGACGCAAAAAGCTTTGCCAAATCCTTCTGAAACACCACAAGTCCAATAGGAGTAGACCCTTGGGAATTTACTAGCCGTCGCCCACCCAAGAGACTATGTCACATAGGAGCAAAACCCTGCCAAAGCATGGATTTACAGCACACGCCGACCAATGCATATGAATACAAGAGCCTCTCCTTTCACAATCAAACATCACAAACCCACAACTTCAACATCAATTCCACAATTCATAGATACATGCCCTCCGAATCTGTCTACACACAATTTGCCACTAGGCTGCCATAGCCATAACCCTACAGAGAACTAGTCGTAATCTGATGAGCACAACTCCAATTGGGGCACTTTAAAGCTTGAGAGAAATCTTGAAAAATGACTGGCAAGAAATCTGAAGATGACTAAAATTGATTCCATACGCCCCCATGAGCAAAATTGACGCGAACAGAGAGCTGTCCCAGCACGACTACATGTAGAGAAGGCTAGTCGGGGCAAACAACTGCATCCAAGAGCACCAAGGAGACAGAACTAGATAAAACCTGCAAATTTCTGATCTTTGGATGAACTTTTTTTAGTTTGTACATGAGTTTAAGTTATATACAAAGCTCACTTCAAAAAACTCACTCACGGGCACTTAGAGTAGCCCCACAGCTGTCACTAGACTAGCGACTTGCAGTGCATGTACATGTGCTTTCTAAAGCAAGCTAAAAAACCCACAAAAAGAAATCCCACACACCCTTTTGACATCGGGTGTCATGTCCGTATGTACAAATTTACAAAAAAACGGGGTGTCAGAAATGCGCCCAAGATAGTTTGCCACACCCCAGCCTGCTAGATCATTCATGATCAGCAGCACAAAAGAGATCCTGTAAACCACATGAGGGAGTCTTCAACTCATCTTCATCATTAACCACATGATCAGAAAATTCTTCAAAAGAAGGCTCATCCTCAATCACAGTCATCAACCTTGCAATATACGTCTTCAACCTGTAGCCATTCACACGTGCTTTATGCGGGGTACCATCCAAGTCAGCAAGCTGATATGTGCCATTCGGAAACCTGTTTAAGACTAAGAAAGGACCTTGCCACTTGATTTGAAATTTCTTTTGAAAAGTGCTATCAAGCTTACTATTGTAACGAAGCACCATGTCACCCTTCTTGATGTCCTTGTTCTTTACCTTCTCATTTGCCTTTGCTTGACTCTTCTTCAAGACCTGCTCATAATGCTCAAAAGCTAACACCCTATCCAATTGTACACATTGCAAATATAAAAGTCTTTCCTTGAATGCATCCTTGGGCACTTCTTTAAGCTTTAGCATCATCTTCAAGGATGGTATCTCCACCTCAATAGGAAGTAAAGCCTCTTTGCCAAAAACTAGATGGAAGGGAGAAAAATCAGTACCTGATTTGATGGCAGTTCTATAAGCCCATAGAGCACAAGGTAGCTGTAAATCCCAAGTCTTCACATTGTTTCTTGTCATATTTTTAAGCATCCTTATGAGCTCTCCATTAAACCTTTCATTCATGCCATTGCATTGGGGATAATATGGAGTAGTAAACTTGCGATGCACATGAAGCTTTTCACATAGATAATCCACCAACTCTCCCCTGAAACCTGGACCCTTGTCAGAAATTAACTCCAATGGCATGCCAAATTTTCAGCAAATATCTTCATATATAAATAAGGAAACCTCTTTACTCGTGATGTGCTTAACAGCTTTGGCTTCGGCCCATCTGGATAGATAGTCAACAGCAGTAAGTATGTAACATTTGCCTCTAGCTGTCATAGGTAGAGGACCTATTGCATCAATACCCCACTTCTCAAACACATCATAAGCCACAATGGTGCCTCTAATTTCTGATTTGAGAACCCTATTTTCCATGCTTTGACACTCTTTACAAGACTTGCACCAATGATGAACATCACGTTGAACACTTGGCCACACATAACCCTCCTGCAAGAATTTATGCAAAGTGATCTTTGTAGCAAAGTGACCACCACAAGAACCCTCATGATTCTCCTCTAAAATTTTGTAAATTTCCTCTTTCCAAGGCACTTTTCTCATCACAAGATCAGCCCCCTTCATATACATGGCATCACCAAGTAGCACATACCTTTGGGCACGACGTAGGAAGGCGTACTTTTTTGGCTTTTCCAACTCTGATGGAAGTATACCTGTTTGTAGAAACTCTTCCTCCCTCTCTAAAGCTTCCCTTCACAAATAAAGAGGAGAATTAGACCTTATCACATACAATTGCCCAATTGAAGCTTGCGCTGCACCATGTGCTTCTTCATTTTGAGACCTGTCCGCATGCCTTAAACTCCAAGCTTCAAAATGCTTAAGCAGATTTTTCACTTGAAAACACATATTTTTCAGCCTTGGATTCTTACTTTGCCACACCCCAAGTACTTGCTTCACTACCAAAATAGCATCACCTGTTACCCTCACACGACGGATGCCAAGCTCAAGGCAAAGGTTGAGACCTTTCTCCAAAGTAGCATACTCAGCTTCATTGTTGCTTTGTGCTGTAAGCTTCAAACTCCTTTTAGTTACCAAAGCACCTTGAGGATCATAAACTACCACACCTCCTGAAGCTTCACCATGCGCTTTCCTGTAAGAGCCATCAAAAAACAATAGATAGGCATTGTCTATGTCAGGAGCTTCCATGTGTTGCTTCTTCACTGCATCCTCCTTAAGAAGAAGAGGGCTTTCCTTATAGGTAAGCAAATCATCCAATGTAGCCCTTGTACTCTCCTCAACAAGAAAAGAGAATTGGAATTCTTGTAGCTCCACAATCCACTTCATGAGCCTCTTTGACAAAGTAGGGCTATTCACCAATTGAGGTAGAAGAGTGTAGCTAGTGAGGAATGTGAATGGTTTAGGGAGAAGGTAGTGTCTAAACCTTCTACATGCATAAATCACACTCACCATAATGAGCTCCACCTCACTATAGCCTCTCTCCACCTCTAGCTTCACCCTGCTAGCACAATAGATAGGCTTCATGAAGTGGGAATTGTTACCTCGTTGAAGAAGCATAGCTCGAATAGAATCCTCACCTACTGATGGATTCACATAAAACTCCTTATCCCAATTAGGATCTTGCATAGCAGGAAGAGAACCAAGAACCTCTTTGATACCTTGAAAAACCTCTTCACATTCATTTGTCCATTGTAGAGGATCCAACCTTGCTACTTGTTGTAGAGGATAAAGAAGTTGAGAGGACAAAGGAATGAACCTTACCATATACTTCACCTTTTGAATAAAAGTATAAAGTTTCTTTGTATCTTTAGGTGATGGGAGGAGCACCAAAGCCTTCACTTTGTCAGGATCCGCTTCAATCCCATTCTCTGAGATCATATGCCCCAAAAACTTCACTCTTGGTTGAGCAAGATGACATTTCTCTGGGTTGAGTTGACCTCCACTTTCATCATATTGCTTCAATGCCATCCCAAGCTTTGCACAATGATCCTTTCTAGAGCTATAAACACAAAATTCATCAATAAGATCCTTCACAAACTTGGCAAGAAAGGGAGAGAACACCTTGTTGACGCGCTTTTGATACCATGCACAGCCATTCATAAGACCAAAAGGAAGCACACAATAACAAAAGCATCCCCATGGTGTGATAAATGTGGTCTTCTTTCGATCTTCCAAAGCCAAGGTGAGCTGAAAATATCCAGAGAATCCATCACATACGCTATACCTCTCATGCCCTGCAATAGAATCAAGTATGTCATCTATGAAAGGAAGAGGGTATGGATCCCTCTTCATGGCTGCGTTTAGAGGCTTAAAATCAACACATATCCTCCACTTTCCATCCTTCTTGGGTGTGACAACAACAGGACTCACCCATTCTGTAGTGCTCACAGGACATATGAAACCTGCTTCAAGAAGCTTGTCTACCTCTTCCTTTAAAGCATTAAGTTGTACCTGTCCCATTCTCCTTAGCTTTTGGCGTACGGGCTGAGCTCCTTCCTTGATTGGAATGTGGATTTCCTCTCCCTTAAAGCCTCTAATTTCCTCATAAGAAGTGATGAATCAATGGGGAAATTGTTGTATCATATGTAAGTACTCACTCTTCTCATGGCTAGTCAAGTCGGGAGACAACATACCTTGTATCAGCTCCTGTTTGACATTAGGTTGAACTTTGGGTTGCATCAGCTCTTCAATTTGCTCATAAGGACCAGAGATATCCTCATTCTCCATAAGGCCAAGAAATCTTTGTTTCTCATCATGCTCTTCTTCAAGAAACAAGGAGGAAACATCTAGATCACTATCGCTGCTATCTTCCACTTCACTGCCCTCATCCCCATTGTCTTCTTCTTCACTTGAGTACTCTTCTTCATCAATTTTCTCATCAAAATCAGCATCCAAAGATTTCTTTCTAGCCATGTCAAACCTCTTCTTATCACCCCTTCTATTGTAGAGAGTGATGGTACCATGTCCCCAATCCTGTATAGCTTTGGTTGCCTGTAACCATGGTCTTCCAAGGATGAGAGGGAAAGCACCAATACCCGCGGGCATAACATGGAAATTGACCAGAACTTTAATATCAAATACATCCACCTCCAAGTCCTTTACAACTCCCAAGCACCTCACCCTTGATTGGTTGGCAAGCTTTATGCGAAAACCTAAATTCTTCACCATGTTGAGTCCCAACTTTGATACACAAGCTCGAGTAATAACACATACCTGTGCACCTCCATCAATATAAGCATCTGCAATGCCTTCCTCTTATGCCATGCATCCATAGTAGGACATATATCAGGTAGCTCAGTCAAAGACAAGACTCTCATGCACTGACCCCCTTGTAGGCTCCTTCTTGATGGGATTGACTACGTGCTTCCATTGCCTCTTTAACTTGGGACACATCTCCATGAGTTGCCCAAAGGTAACGCCTTTCTACCCAGCAAATCAGCCCTTAAACTATAATTTGGTTGCCCTTCCCCCAAAGGAAAGTCAGATGCATTGTAATTTTTCCTGGGCTTTCTCTTCTTCTTCTCTTTACCTGTACCTATTTCAACCTGTTTCCCTCTTTTATGGCTGGGACTTGCATCACTCATGTCATGATCTCTTGTAACCCTCTTACCTACAGGCATGACCATAGCTCCCAAATCATCCTCTTTCTTCTCCAAACAGATTATGCTTACCACTTTTGTTTTGCCCTTCTCTTCTGCTATCAATCCACTTGGTCCTGCTTCCCCTTTAATCTCAATACCATAATCTTGAGATCGAGAAGGAATTTGTGGAGGAAGAGGAAACATGTCACCACCCATTCTCTTTGGCTTGTCACATTGAGGGCTTTTATGACCCCATTCACCACAATTGTATCATTGAAACATATCCCCTCTTCCAGCCATGCCTCTTCCTCTACCACCTGTATAACCCTCATTGCTTCCATAACCACGTCCATATCCATAACTCTGACCTCTTCCACCTCCCATCATATGCACACTAAGATTCTTCATAAGACCTACCACCTCTTGCATCTCCTTGCGAAAGGCATTCACATCATGAGAAGCTTGTTGATCATAACTTGGCTCCCTGATGAGGACCCTTGGTTGCTCTACCACTTTCACTTCAAGTTTTGGCTCCACATTGATTCCAAGTTGATGAAGACGCTCTGCTTTCCACTCTTTATTCTTTGCAATTTCAACTACCTCCTCAAAGGTCCTTGGCTGCTTAAGCTCTACCTTAAAGCGTAGGTTACTCCTCAAGCTTGCAAGAAACCTGTCCTTCTTCAACATGGCTAGAGGAATTTCAACCCCCAAAGATGCACACCACTTTGCCCATAACGCATTGAATGCCTTGACAAAGTTTTCTATGGTTTGGCCTTCATCTTGTACTAAGCTTTGAATAGACTGCCATACCTTTTATGGGTCTTCCACCTGTTGAAAGTGTGTAAGAAAAGCATGCCTTACCATTTCATAAGTCATGACTTGAGGAGGTTGGGCTGATTGTAGCTCCTTTTCGTAGCCTTCCAACCATTCCCTAGCATCTCCCTTCGAACAGAAGTAGAAGATTCGTAGCACCAACGCTGGGTCTTGCTTGTCAGCAAGAAGGCAAGCAAACTCCATTCTCTCAATGAAAGCTTTGAAACTTTCATTTGATTTCCCACTAAACTCCGGAAAATTAAATGCCATGTCTTCAAAACCTGTAAACTGAAGGTAACTTGAAGCGATTCCTTGGTGGCGGGCACCAAAACACTGTTGGGAAACAAGCAAACTGAAACACCTCTATAGTGATGCCACCCAAGAGCGTTGAAAGAGAACTACAAGACGCAAAAATCTTTTCCAAATCCTTCTGAAACACCACAAGTCCAATAGGAGTAGACCCTTGGGAATTTACTAGCCGTCGCCCACCCAAGAGACTATGTCACATAGGAGCAAAACCCTACCAAAGCATGGATTTACAGCACACGCCGACCAATGCATATGAAGACAAGAGCCTCTCCTTTCACAATCAAACATCACAAACCCACAACTTCAACATCAATTCCACAATTCATAGATACATGCCCTCCGAATCTGTCTACACACAATTTGCCACTAGGCTGCCATAGCCATAACCCTGGATGAGCACAACTCCAATTGGGGCACTTTAAATCTTGAGAGAAAGCTTGAAAAATGACTGGCAAGAAAGCTGAAGATGACTAAAATTGATTCCATACGCCCCCATGAGCAAAATTGACGCGAACATAGAGCTGTCCCAGCACGACTACATGTAGAGAAGGCTAATCGGGGCAAAAAACTGCATCCAAGAGCACCAAGGAGACAGAACGAGCTAAAACCTGCAAATTTCTGATCTTTGGCTGAAATTGTTTTAGTTTGTACATGAGTTTAAGTTATATACAAGGCTCACTTCAAAAAACTCACTCACGGGCACTTATAGTAGCCCGACAGCTGTCACTAGACTAGCGACTTGCAGTGCATGTACATGTGCTTGCTAAAGCAAGCTAAAAAACCCACAAAAAGAAAGCCCACACACCCTTTTGACATCGGGCGTCATGTCCGTATGTACAAATTTACAAAAAACGGGGTGTCAGAAATGCGCCCAACAACGTGTTGGTATGTGTGATCTCTCTTGAGGTAGGTTGTACTGATTCATGTGAAGCTTAGAGGTGCTTAGTCACTGTCCAAGCTTGTGGGAGAGAGTGGAGTTCTTTCCTGAAACAAACTCAGTAGATCCCTAGTTTCCTAGTGAGAGTGTGAGCCAATGATTCCGTTATCTGTGCTGCAGCATCAGGTGCGACTTGAAAACTGACTGTGATAATTACCTCGGTGACTTGAGTTACCCGATTCTAAAAGTAGAATAGTGTTGATTCTCTATTGTGCAGAGCTCCTTCCATTTTTTTGTTGTGGGTTGGTTGTAGGTTGCAGACATGGTTTTGACCTTCTCCTTCTTCTTCTTGGCACTTGGCCTATGTATATCCACTGGGTTTGGCGTGTTGGTTGACTCTCCCACTGCAAATCGATTACCGTTACACCTGGCACTCGAGCTTAGATGGAGATGCGGAGTTCGTCTAGTTGTGCTTGGAGCTCTTCTTCTTCTGTCGTCCAGTTAGCAAATCCTGCTAGCCATTCATCCATTCACAATAGTTTAGGGGTTTCAGTCTTGTAAACTAAAGGGTTTCATGAAAAGATCCTCAGTGGGGGCACCAAATGATGGGAGCAAAGCGAACCCTGAACCCCCGACGGCCTCTAAAACACCGGGGACCGAATGGCGCGCCTCGATCTTGTCATGGTAAAGCAAACAGGGGGCACCACCTAGCTTCAGCGGCTAGGGTGCAAACAACACACCACCATAACAAATTTTTCATCCAAGAGAGATGGATGCTTGGGAGTAATGATGAAGAGGAAGGGAAATGAGATAGAGAGAGAGAGAGAGAGAGAGAGAGAGAGAGAGAGAGAGAGAGAGAGAGAGAGAGAGTATAGTGGCTTAGTACTTAGGCACCACAAAAGGATGGCAAATCCGCACACCCTTCACACATACACAAGCTCACTCCAAACACAAGACTAGGTGGCGATTCCGCACACCTCACATGGGCAAAACATTGCAAGAAACATACTCACAAAACCTCAAGCTTTATTTAGAGAATAAGGCGATGAAATGGGGAGCATAGGGTAGGGGAAAGAGAAGGGAGAGAGTGGTAGAGCACATGGCGGATAGGTGGGAGTTGATGGCGAAGACTCGCACGAGGGTTATGGCCATCATCCTTCATTTAGTTTCCCTTCATCCTCCATAGCCCAAGGGTGTAGAGGTCATGCTCAAGACGAGCATGGTGATTGCGGTGATGGTGATGGTGTGGGTGTGGGTGTGGGTGTGTGTGTGTGTGTGTGTGTGTACTAGGCACACACAGTGCATAGTGTACTCTTTGGTGATGTTGTGTGTGTGTCAAGTGTGATGGTGACCCCTCTTTATATAGGGGAGGAGGGGGGAGAAATTCTAGAATTTAGAAATGAAGAAATCATTATCTACATAGGCCATGTGACTGTGGGCCCCACTTGTCTGGCTGTGTGTATATGTGCCAGAACAGCGGTCTCATGAGAGAGAGACTAAGAGAGAGAGATGGGTTGATGAAAAAAGTGAGAGGTGACATGGAGAATAAAGTAATTACAAGAGGGGAGAGAGGGGAGTGTGTTCAGAGGTGAATCTCTGTGCAGATGTGTGTGAACACAAGAAAAATCAAGTAACCACCGGGTGGGGATGGGTCTGTGGGCACGTTTTTCAGTGAAACTGAGTGTGTGTGAGTGTGGGGGAGGTTATTTAGCTACAAGACAAGAGACATGGCGCCCTTTAGAGAGAGAGGGGGGTATTTGGGTCATGGGATATGATAGGAGAGAGAAAGGGGGGGTGGGGTATACTATTTTGGAAGATAGGAGAGATGGCATGTGAGTTAGAATGTATTATTGGTGAGTTAGAATGCATTATTGGTGAGAGGTGGGGTAGCTTGAGGGGAGAGAGAAAGGAGAAAGGACAAGGGGAAGAGAGAGGGGTTGACCTTTTGAGTGGAGGAGAGGAAAAGGGACACATGGCGGGGCAACAGTAAAGAAAAAGGAGGCAAGGTGGGGATGGGCTACCCCGCAGGCATGAGGTGGCCTTTTTTACCTTTCTCATATATTTACATAATCATACTTTATTTTTTTCTTACTTTTTCCAATGCCTTTTATCACTCCCTCCCTAAGAGGGGGTTTTCATGGGGTGGGGACGAGAGAAGGGGAGTATGGGAGCTTGGCTTGTGAAAAGCCCCCATCACTGGCATCATTCATTTGAGTTGTTTTAGCCTCGGCCCACTTGGTCAAATAGTCTGTACCTACAATAATATATTGAGCTTGTGTTCTATAAGCAGGTGGTTGTATTGGCCCAACAAAGTCTATACCCCATTTTGCAAAAGCTCTAGCCCCCATCATTGGTCTTAAGAGCATGCTATCTACACGGGCTGGCATTTTTGCTTGTTGAGATGTATCACACCTTGGAACATATTCTTTGGTATCTACAAAAAGTGTTGGCCACCATATACCTGCCATTAAGATTGCTCTTACGGTGGATTCACTAGAAAACTGACCTCCAGCTAATCCAGCATGTGCTTGTTCTATAATGTGAATATAATCGTCTTCATTTGCACAAAGACGTAGATGTTGATCCTTACCTCTTCGATACAATTGGTTTCCAATAAGAGCATAGTCTCTTGCTTCAGTTTCAATTTCTCTTTGGTGGCGTTTACTCATATCCTCAAGAAATGTTCGGCTTGATAAGTAAGTAACTAGATAGTTACTCCACTTAGGAATGAGTGATATTTGGAACAATGTCACATGACGTATGGGTGCTTGTTTTTGACATTGAGGACATTGTTTAACAAAATAATGAACATGAATTTGGCTTCCATTATCTTTTCTATCTCATTATAAGTGTATGGCCTTTGTATGCTTGGTTTCACATCATTTCTCATAGGTATGGTATGATGACACATTTTTGGATCAACGCCCTTGAGTTCCTTATAAGACCAAGCAAAGATACCTCGGTATTCTTTTAGTAAGCTTAACAAAAGCTCTTCTTCTTCTTTTGTCAGGTTGTTTGCAATGTAGGCAGGTCTAGGCTCTTCTCCTAGTTTGGCCAGATCTATCTTTTTTGTGTTTTCAGGTCCTCTGTAGGACTCACCCTATTTTCGTAATTCTCTGACAGGTTGTTCGACTATGATTTTTTGGTCTTGGAGAGTATATTTATTGTAATGGGATGGAATGCTCATTACATCTTTACCTTCCTCCTCAGCGGTTTCCATTTCAATTGTATATATCTCCTTTAGAGCTTTCTTCAACTCTTGATACTTCTTTCTTTGTTCAACTCGTGTCATGGTTGAATCCTTGTCATGGTATTTAGGTTTTTCTTGAGTTTCCTTTCTCGTTTTCTCAATGTTTTTGATATTTCTTGCTTTTTGTTTAAAGGATATCTACCAGTGATTTTGTCCTTGACGCAATCATGGGCATCTATCTGTATCAAAAACTCTATTCTACTGGAGACTGATGGCATAGGTCTAGCTTTCAAGTTTCTCGTATCTCTTTTTCTTCTATACCATTTCTGTCTTCTTGGTTTCTGGTTTGGAAAGTCAAAAAACTTTTTCTCCCCTCCTTTCATGAGGAGTTTAGCTCTCACATGTTCTTTTTCTGACTTTAAATCATCTAAGGTAGCTGAATGTTCTTCTAACTCATCTATTACATCATAGTAGAGGTTTAAAAATACTTGTTGAGCCTTCATCAAGTCCTTGGATTCTTGAATTTTTTCTTCAATGTGAAGGGTTGAGATCATTTGAATGGGGATTATGTAATAGCCGTCCTCATTGCTAAATTGAGTAGGCATAGACGTATGTACACATATATCCATTGTTGCTAAAATTTGAGTCCACTCAAATGGATCAAACA
Organism: Adiantum capillus-veneris; assembly: GCF_014529385.1. Taxonomy (NCBI): domain Eukaryota; kingdom Viridiplantae; phylum Streptophyta; class Polypodiopsida; order Polypodiales; family Pteridaceae; genus Adiantum; species Adiantum capillus-veneris. Next base: position 110,276,735 of record NC_140936.1, read on the forward strand.
AATGTTTTGGAAATGGTCCAGGTACATAGGCTTCATCTGTGCAATCCCTTTCTAAGATATATTCTTCTCATTTTAAACTCCCGTTTTTTGAGGCTCCACACATCTAAATAGGTGTGTCTTTGTTCAACCAAGATGGAAGCTTAGAAGAGATTGAGTCAAATTCTTACATGGGTGTTTTCATGACATCTCTATAAGTATGGTCTTTTATATTAACCCTTGTTATTGATCCCACTTGCTTCAAGTACAGATAATTGTTTCCCCAATCCTGGATAAGTCGCATGAAAGATCTTCCCAAGATGATTTCATAATTGAGTTTCTTTCCAAATACCACTATTGCAAAGGTATGTTGATAATCAATTCCACGGGAACTAACTATCACCTTTTCAAGCAATCCTAAGGGTTTTTTGATGTGTCCATTAGCCAATTGCAATTTCATTCGAGTTTGTCTAATGGCTGGTTATCCCCATGATTCCCATACTACTTTCGTGGCTATGGCTATGCCTGCCCCACTATCCAGTATTGCCATGGTTTCTATATCATTATATCTCACTGGAAGGGTTGTGTTTCCTTCTTCCCCTTCGTATGATTCTCCGGCTTTGTTCATTGGAACATATCGAATCTCTTTGTTATCAAAGTCGTGTTTCAATTTTCTCAATTTTTTTGCGTTTAGTCATGTTATCCCCACCTTCTCTAGAGTTTTATGTAGATCATTCCATAAATATGGTCTGATTTTTAACGGTTCTCCTAAAGTAAGAGTGCATTGAATGGGTGTAGACATGATTGAATGGATGTTGTCTACCTCTAGGGTCTGTTCCGCTCTTTTTATCTGAGTGGTTTTACACACTATGGATTCATCTTCGTTATCTCCCAAGTAAGAGGGTAGTGTTTTCAGAGTCATGGGTTTAGACATTCCTGAAGCTTCAAAGCCGCAATCCCCATACAAGGATTATACATCCATGTCCATATCAGGAGGTAGATTGTCTAACCAAACTTCCTCTATAGGAGCTGACTTCAGAGTTAGGCTCCCATCATTATCTCTCACTTTTTCACATAAGTGTCCCGGCTAGTCTTCTTCTACGAACGGAATTCCATCGAAGGCATCTTTACTGTCAGGGACTATGAGTTCTAACTCTTTTGTTTCCAGGTGGGTTCTACCACCACTTTGGATTTCTCTTTAGTGGTTCCTACTACAAGCTCCTCAGTTTTTGCCATACTCTCGAGCTTGGGTTTTTTTTTTCTAGCATCTCTTGAATTATTCTTACCAAATTTTGATAAGCTTCAAGCGCTGCTTCCATGCCATTTGTTTTCCATGTTTTGACCTGCTTTAAGTCCCTCGTGGTAAGCTTCCAAGGCTGCATTAATTGTCTCAAAAATTTTGTCTACCAAAATTGATCCTCCAGATTTCACGGTGGTTTCCTTGATTTCACTTCCATTTTCTTTCACTTTTTCTTGGACTAGTTTCTTTACTTTCTCTTCAATTTCATCCCTTTGTTTTTGTTTTCTCATCTCATACCTTTTCCTTTTGCTTCTCTTGGTCTTTTGAGAGGAAATTTAGTATGCTCCGAATCATCAAAGGAGTTATGTTTCTTTTTCTTAGCCTGGGCTGTGGTGATTACCTTGATTAGAATAATAGGTTCAATCTTGGATGAGCTACTAGGTATCACTTGGACTACGTTCACTACTGTTGTACCCTTATTTAAAGGATTTTTTGGAAAATCTTTAGGGAAGTGTCCTCCCTTTTTGCAACATTGTATACAAAAAGCTTCAACTGGCTTAATATTCTTATCAGGCTCTGGGCATTCATTTTTCTAGTAATCATCTGCACCACTGTTGTGACAGTTTCCAATTCTTGACTTAATCATGGGTCTTACCAGAGGAGGTGTAACACCTTGATTAGCTACATAGTACATTGGTGCAAGTTCTGGTGTAGGATAAGTCATAGGTTCTTCCATTGGTGGTGGATGTGAATTATACCAATCTCCTTCTACTATAGATGGACTAGGCTCAACATAAGGTGTAACAGGCACTAGTGCTTGCTCATCTATGACTCCCTCTGAATGCATGTACTTTACAGGCATTGCATTATATCCAAGATATGGAGGTTGTTGACCCAACACGGGTTGAGGTCTTTTTATACCCATCAGTGGTCTTTGAGCTAGGGCCATATTAAGTTGATATATGTACATGGGTTGTCCTTGTGGCCTCATAGGCACGTATTGAACATTCCCATCATACTTTGATCGGTAATAGCATTCGTTGGTCTCATTGTTGGTCCATTTACCTTCAATTGCACACCATTTTTGCGGCCTAATTGGTTGTCCCTGTTTACGTCAATGCGTAGAGCTCTTACCTGCGGTTGCAACGCAACATACGACACTGCAATGTGACAACTGAGAAGGGAGTAGGAAGCGTGAGAAGGAGAGAAGTGAGTGCTGTTAGCTCACGCTGTGTTTCTATTATCCAAAACTTATCAAAAACTTACAAAAATTGGCTTTTATACCTTAGCCAAGTTTTTTGTGGTCAAAACTTATAATTTAGGAGCTCTAACTAAAGACAGGTTGATACAATGTGGAAGCTTGTAGCCCGTCCCATCACTTACATTGTTTATCTCGAAAGTAGGAGTTACAACATTCCAGATTCATCAAAATAAGAAACTTTTTTACAGTAAAAGCTCCTATTATCCCAGTTAGCTTGCTGCTAACACGCATAGACCCTTTGGGAAGTTGGTCCCTCTAGACCGAGTACAACTGGCCCTTGTCTAGGATGAGTGTGTCCCCTACACCGATTGTCCCTACACCTCTATCAAGGGTGACAGTTACATCGATGGTACGTTCTTCTTCGAGACGAGGTAGGCGTTGTTCTAGAGGCGGTGGTTTTTATGGTAGCGGTTCTACCGATGCGTCCACACCATCAAGAGAGCGTCTGGGCCTCTCTCTTCAGTGGATAGTTCACCAGTAGGCACACCACATACACCCTTGGGATCAAATTGAGCATGATCCTAGCAAGGTGTACAGGACCAAGGATGGGGCTATTGTCATGGATAGGGCTGGAAAGGCCATGCGACAGAGGATTCAATAGCTTTGTATAGTTTGGTTTGGCCACTTTGTGATGGAGCATTGGGATGCTCAAGATCAAGAGAGAAAGAATTACATCATCGATGCCATTCTAAGAGAGTATAGGTTGGAAGAGGGGTATGATCCAATCTTAAATGACTGGATCTTGAGTGTGACAATTGAAAGATGTCACACCATTGGTCACAAGTCAAAGATAAATACATGAAAAACAAACCAAGGCCAGCATGGTTGGATGCATAGAAGTGCGTAGGGATTTTTCACAAGAGACACAAGACCATCCTGAGAGATTTTAGCAACAGAGAGATGCAGCTAGAGCATGTTTGGAGTCTACTGGATCATCACATCTTGGGAGTGGAGGTTACGACACTCTTCGGCATGAGTTTGTAAGTATTATATGTAGGCTTTAAATTTCTGGATATATATATGTTATCTTAATATTTATCTTATGGTTAAGTGTTTATTTTGTAGGAACTTGCCATGAAGTGTCTTTCAACACACCGAGAGGAGAAGTATAGGTACAAGCATGGACTTGTGGCTCTTTTGACCCAATTTCAGGAGGAGGGAGAGGCCATTGACGGGGAGGCATGACCATGAGGGTGACATCTTTCATCTATGCTTTTTTGTAGCTATTGTCATCTTGATGATTATATTCATCGTATACACTTTGACTTTTATGCTTATGGCTAGATGTTTATGCTCACTGCTGGATGTTTATGCTCTTTGTTAGATGTTTATACTTATGGTTTTGGGATTTGATACGGTTATTGTGTTGAAATCAAGTTATGATTACGATTATACTTTTGGGTTCATTTTATGCTCAGGCTTGTTTCACTTGATCTTGGGTTATGGTTTTTCAATAAGGTTATGGTTATGGTTTTGTAATCATATTGTGAATATGCTCTTTGGTTATGGTTTTATAATCAAGTTATGGTTATGGTTTGGTAATTATGTTATGGATATGCTCTTTGGTTATAGTTTTGCAATCAGGTTATGGTTATGCTTTTGTAATTATGTTGTGGATATGCTCTTTGGTTATGGTTTTGCAATTAGGTTATGGTTTTTCAATTATGTTGTTTTTGAATCATGTTACATTTATGGTTTGAGAATCTTCATGTCATTATGGTTACGATAATTGGTTTGAGAATGTTCATATTGTTATAGTTACGATTTTCACGTCATGTTACGGTTATGGTTTGAGAATCTTCATCGTTGTGCTTATGGTTTGGGAGTTGGAATTCCAAACTCCGAGCAAAACTTTTCGAGCAATCATAAAACCGAGCAGAGCCAAACATGATTGATATTTTGAAAAAATCATAAAAGGCACAACTTATCTGAAAATTGGAATATCCAACTATACTCTAAGGTATCCCTACATCATCATTTTAGATTGGCCACCATGGCTGTAGATTTGTTAGTCCTTAGCTTCCCTTCCTCATGTCTCAGAAGCTTGACACTTACAATGGCATCCAATTGTGTTGGAGTGGTGCTACAAGCCAGCAAGGAAGTTCAAGGCTATCGAATTTCCTTGCAGTGCACATCGATTGTTGCCATTCATAACATTATTAGGACCTGTGTGTGGTTGTCTCCGAGAGATTTGCTTGCTGCCAATTCGAGTTTTTTTTTAAAGTTTTAGAGGTCGCCACCATGTTCTCTCTCTCTCTCTCTCTCTCTCTCTCTCTCTCTCTCTCTCTCTCTCTCTCTCTCTCTCTCTCTCTATCTATCTATCTAATTTGTGAAAATTTCCAAAATACCCCTAAAATTTTAAAAATTCCCAAAATACCCTTGTATCTATTTTGGTTGGATTGTTCAAGATTTTTTAATGTTTATTCCTTTTTTATAATTGAGATCTGTATTTGCATGCTTAGCATGTAATTTGCCACAAATTACCTCGCAAGAAAGGCAAGTATGTCTGTACAATTACCTCACAAAAAAGGCAATTATGTCTAAAGATAATGAAGCAATTCATCTCCAAAGCCTACGTAATTAACTCAAATTTTGGATTTAGCATCTTATATTGAGTCTTCTTATGAAAAGCTACAAAATTTTAACCCTAGGAGAAATTTAATCCCACAACCAAGGGTATTCTGGAAAATTTGAAGGGCATTTTGGAAATTTATGACAAATATTGGGGGTGTTTTGGGAATTTTTGAAATTTGAGGGGTATTTTGGGAATTTACACAAATTAGAGGGTTATTTTGGTAATTTTCCCCAAAAAAAACCCTATTGGAAACAATTTGCACCGACAAAGAATACACTCAGTTGCCTTGGACCTCTACAACCCAAACTTCAATTGCCCATGTTTTTGGGTCTCAATTATCAAATCCATTGAGAGCTACTCTTTCTCCTGGGCGACGATGGAGTGAAATTTTTGATCGATCCTGTTTAGCAAAACTAGACTCATTACTCGGGGAGGCAACTATCTATTTTGCACAAGAATTGGGATGTTTGTGAGAAAGTCGCTTGGTTTTTTCTTTGCTCGAGAATGGTCACTCGTCATTCGATAAGACTCGTTTGGGAGTCAAGGGAGTTAAAGTTATGGTTATGCTTGTGGAAGCTTTGTCATGTTTATGGTTTTGATTTTGTAGTTTTGTCATGCTTATGATTTTATTGATTTGTACTAACTATACTTCTCGCTCTTCAATGCCAAAATGTAGGTGGAGTGCGGTTGCTTTTGCACTCTTCCTTTGGACAGGTGGTGCAGTACATGCAGCATTAGCTACGAGTCCTCTCTGCCCAAATTTATTTTGCACGTTTTGGCATCGATCGATATGGACCTCGATATGGTCATCAAAATACACATTGGAATATTTCTGCACTGTACCAACGCTTGTTTAGAAAAACATACCGACAGTTATTAACAACGGGTATACCGACAAACAATAGACTGGTGTAGATACTGATTTTATGATTTCGACCCACATACCGATGCTTAAACCAATGCTTTTTATTTTTAACACAAGTTTATTTGCATTGGTACACGCGTTGATATCCACACGACGTGTTGTATTGTATCTTACTGAACACCCTATAGTCCATGCAAAGTTTGCAATATTTGTTCTTCTTTTGAACTCGAACTAGTAGTGAATAAAATGGAGATAAAGCTGGCTGATTCAAACCCTTGTCGGGAAGCTCACTCTCTTGGTTGATGATTTCTTCCTCTTGTATTGGACTAAATCTTTATGGGGGTTTTCTTGGAGGTGAACTTCTTGGATGTTTCTTCATTAGAATTTGCTTGCTCCTCTACAATGAGTTTTTTGTCTTCTCTATCCCATAGTAGAGTATCATGCGGACTTGGGCCTACAATCAATCAACATGCTAGTCATAACATCAAATTTTGGTGCATCATGATTAAGAACGTCACTTGAAGAAACATTCACGTGGAAAGCCACATCTTTTGATCCACTTGCTGCCTCATCCAATCATGAATGCCACACAAGGTGTAATCACCCATTGGATGGATGACTCACCAAAAAGATAAATTTCAACTAAAAGATTTGATAAAATAAAAAAGATTGCACTTGCACTTGTTACACAATATGACGCTAGTGGATCTCTCACCTTGGCATGCCCAACATGACATCACTATGAGGAAGCTTCATGATGTGGGAGTTTACACAGCTGCAATACTCTTGCACTTTAATATGGAAAGAACTAATGAGAGGAGAGATTGGATTCATGTCACCTATAGCCAATTCAAGTTTAATATTATCACCAATTTGAGTCTAGTCAATGCCAAGGCTTCTTGCAATATGCTTGAAAAGGAATTTTTCTGAAGCTCTAGTGTCACAAAGTGATGACATGGCAATGACCTAACCAAATCAAAAGAGGAGAGTAAAAGCCATATGAAACTTGAAGGTAGCGGTGTGAAACCTTAGGAGTGTTTTGCTAGTGCCAATGTGGCAATTTTGCACACTAGGCTGCTTTGCTTTTTTGGGGCATCAATTTTGATAGTAGTTGATTGTGGTGCTTCTTTAGTGATTTTGGCCACTTGTAAAGATAAATTTATTCTTATAATTGATTTTGGGCAATTTTAGACCAATGCCTATGAAAGAGAGACCAAGAGTGCCATTAGAGCATGGCTAAGGAATGCAATTCTATGTGAGTCAGAGGGAGGGCATGACTATTGGGTTTCAGGCGGACATGCACTAACCCATCACTCACATAATTCACTAATGGGTTTCATAGAACAATAAGGAGTGGATGAGTATTCTTCTCATCCTGCACTCCACCACACACTGTGTGTCTTCTCCTCCCTACACTCACTGCCACCACGTTGGCCTTCAAGTGGGAGATTGTTAGGGTTTTGGGCCAACGAGGCCATCCACCCATTAACCCATCACTAACATAATTCATTGATTGGTTTGATAGAGCAATAACGAGTGAATGAGCATTCTTCTCATCGTGTGCTCCACCACACATTGTGTGTTTTCTCCTTTCCCACACTCACCGCATGCACTCACAATGGCTCTCCAAGTTGGAGCTTTGACTTTGGTCTCATGGAATAAAGAATACCATGAGGGATACCTAGTTGAGTGTATTTTGCATGCTAAGCTACTTTGCTTTTTGGGCATTAGTTGTGATAGCATGAGTTGACTGTGGTGCTTTCTCATTGCTTTTGGGCACTTGTAAAAATAAATCTGTTATTTCTACTGTTGTTTATGGGTGCTTTTAGACCAGTGCCTAGAAAAGAGAGACCAAGGGTTCCATTAGAGCAAGGCTAAGGAATGCGACTCTATCGAAGAACTAGAGAAAGGGCATGGTTGGAACTTTGACTTTTGCCTTATGGAATACGAGGGATGCCTAGTTGAGGGGCCAATGCTTGTGGGAGTGGAACTACACCACTTTGCACCTCTTATCTACTATGTTGTGTTCTCTTTCAAGTCCGAATGTTTTCTATTTTTGTTTGCTTTAGGATAATTGGAATGTTTTTGTTGCATTTTTAGGATGGTAATGGTATCAAAGCTCAAGTGATTGTTCTTCTTGGAGGAATCCAATCAAAGATTGCAATAATTGCCTGCGAAAACATCATTTTTCCATCTTTGGGAAGGGGAAGAGGAATATTAGTCTCTGTGAAGAGATTGTGGAAACATAAGATTTAGGGAGAGGAGTTCTTGGAAGTTTAGATTGGAGGGGTCGACTTGGTAGTGACAATACCAGGAAGTGGACCAAAACACAAAACTTGCACATACAGAGAACACAACAAAAAAGAGGCACAAAGTGGTGGAGTTCACTTCCAAAAGCATGGCACTACCGAAAGCCACACTCTCCCTCTAACAAGTGAAGACACACCTAGCCAAAAGTACATTTAACATGTACCAATGTGAAAACAGAAAAATTCATTAATGGTTAGTTCGGGCACTTACGCTTGATGAAAACACATCTAGCCGAGTGATATAGTCATGTGCCAAAGCTTCACCAAAGTGAATACAGTGAAGAAAAAATAGTGCATGCAAACATATCATTTGATGACACTACACTAGCCATATAAAATTGACAATGCATCATGCAAGGATTGCATTAGGAACCTTTTAATCTTCCTTTCCATGAATCCCATACTTTCATAACACCTAATGATGGAGTCCAAAATAGCCTAGCATCAACATGGGGAAAACAACAAGAAACTGAGGAACATGCACGACCAATCAAAGGCAAAGAAAGAGCCTAAGGATTAAGAATAAAGCCAAGAATGCACAAAGTGCAAAAGAGTTTGCTACCACATGAGGAAATTTTCAACAATATGGCTAAGCGCAAAACACGACAACTTGATCTAGGAAAGTCCAAATCAAAATTTGAAAAGATCAATAGTAGGAAACCCTTGAGGTAAAATTCAACAACAAGAAAACTATTCACAAAATGGCTTGCTACATTTTGGCCAAAAGAAGAAGGCAAAACCAAAACCAAGTGCACTACCATAACCTTAGGCACTTGGAGAAACAGTTTAGACCCAAAAATCGCTCAAAGAAAAACAATGCAACAAATAAGATTTTTGGGGAAAAAATAAAGTCAAAATTTGCATCTGAGGTGTCCAAAGGGAAGCTAATTTTTGAGGGCATCTTTTTGGGGAAAATTATAGCCAACAAAAAAATTTGATATGAGCATATAAGGAGTGATAGAGGCCAAATTTGGAACTTTTGATCACTCCAACAGACTTAGGAGGAAAACAATTCCCAATAGGGGGGTATAAGCAATTACCAAAAACAATGGGGGAAACTTGGTAAAAATTTGCTTAGCAAGGATAGTGGAGATTCTACTCCATCATTCTCTACACAAAGCATCATAGCATGATTCCCACTCAAGAGGGATGAAGGGAAGTTTTTTTCTTGTTTTCTCTACAAGTACAAATCCAAAATGGGGCTTTGGCCATGCTGATTTGTTTGGTGCTTGGAGGCTTGAGGCTTTTGTTTGGCATTAGAGTGCCTGGAGAGAGCAATCAAGCCCTCCATAAAATTTCCCAAAGTTGGTTTCCTACCAAAATTCAAGAAGAACTCTTTTAGAACAATAACACTTGGCGTATGAATTAACACCACCCTATTAGCATCAACACATGATAACAATGGTAAGCACATGGAGAGGAACAAGTGGTGAGCATACCACGAAGGTGGAATAAGACAAACTACAAATGCACCTTTCCAAAATGAGTATGAGGGAGAAGCACCCACTTCTCTTAAGTTGAGAAAGTGTAGTATAATGTGGAACCTTACAATCTCTACAACAAGATTTGCACCACCAAATGTTGGATAGACAAAGACTTATTAGCACGTCATGATACTAACATTTTAAAAGGATGTTGAAAGATGCCAGAAGGTGATCACCCAAGTGCATATACTTTGACTACGAAACTACATGTGACACAAGAAGAAGCCTAATACCTTTGGAAGTTGTTTGGGCTCCAATAATTCAAGCTTGACCCTTGGGGCCCAAACTAAAGGAATGCATGAGTGCAGATGTGTGCATGTGTGCTTGTGTAGTGGGAGAGAAGAAGAATACATAGTGCATGCTAGAGTTTGTATTGAGATAACCCTCACTGACTCCTTATTCATATTAAGAATAAGGTTTATCTATGTTAGTATGGCAGTATCCACCAGTCATATTGGCTGTTATCCCAACAATCTCCCACTTAATGGCCAACGTGGCCTTAGTGGAGTAAAACAAAACTATGTATAAAAATTTGAACAATTGTGAAGCATGATAGTGGCTTCACCCACATCCATGACCTCTATGCAATGTGCAAACCACGTTGACACCTAAGCTCTCTGTAAGAGCATCCACAGGGTTGTTATTCCTATGGATCTTGACAATCTCAATGTGCTTATCTGTCAGCATGTAATGCAAATGGCCTATGAACTTTGAGAATTGTGGAATTAAAATAATTAAAGTGACCATTTTTGTGAGATCACTTTGAGAGGATAGAGGGTGAATTTAATTGATGGTAGCAACATAAACATAGTACTTAATTAACTTGGCATGAAAAATACTTTTGCAAGAGAGAGAGAGAGAGAGAGAGAGAGAGAGAGAGAGAGAGTATTAGAGAATATGACAATAGTTGAGGACCAGATTTACTTGGAGCCGACAGTCCCCCCTCCAGAAGGCATTTGTATTATAGATTCTCCCATCAAGAGAGACTTGGTACAATACAATCTTTGTGCTCCTTGTGACCTTGGTGATGCTATGAATATGGGAAGCTTCATGCATCACGAGCATAACATAAACTTTGCAAACAGCATCAACTATCCCAAGCCTCAATCCCAAGGCTTCAAACACCTTCGAAGGTGGAGAGAGCTAGCGGGGAATGAGGGTAGGGAAGAGGAAGAAGAATCATTCATAGGAGAAAGAAATAGATCCTCACTTATCATCACTCTTCTTGCTTAGCATAGCATAATAGCATTGTAATGAAGATGAAGAAGATGGCAAGCTTAAGCATTGAAGCATGGCTCTTGGTTGGATTTGCATTCCATAGCCAAGATTGTTGGTGTAGGCTCTTAACTTCTCAACAAGCTTGGAGAAGGAGATGGAGCTCTTGCACTTTTTCACTCCACACAATGAAAGAATGTGTGTGTGTGTGTGTATGTGTGGGAGGGTATACGCCCTCTCAATCTTGGTTCACCCTTCTCTCCCTTTCTCTTTCTCTCTCTCTCTTGTATTATTTAATTATATCATTTGGACATGTGTCCTCTTTTTCCTCTTTGAGAGAAAGAACTTAATTATTTACTTTTATGCATCTAAATTCTTCATTGGACCCCTTTAGAGCCTATCCAATAGGATTCAAGCACATCATAAGGGCCACATGTAGAGGATTTTTACATGAGTCTTTTATGCTTCTTAAGTCATTTGGTTTGAATTGAACACTTCAAGCACTTAGTTAATTAATGGAAATCGTTTATGCCTCTTGAGAGTTTATCTTTGAATTGAACACTTCAAGAACCTTAGTCATTTAAGCATAAAAATCACCTCAAGCTTTGGACAAGGTTCCCACAAACTCTAACTACTTTAGTTAGCAAGCCGACAAACACCTCATGCTTGGGTAGGATTCCCTTGCCTAAGGTCAAAGGATTTTTTAGCACTAACTTTTGGAGGTCTTTGATGAAGCTAACTCTAAGGTCTTTTAAGCTCCATTAGATACACATTGATCTTTGATAGAATACCTCTTTTTGGACCCCTATTGAGATGTAACCATCTCTCCTCTTGGTCCCTTACTGAGGTAAATCTAGAAGCACTTATTGCACATTGCTCTTTGGTAGACCGTCTCCTTTGGACCCCTATTGAGATACAACCATTTCTCCTTTCGGTCCCCTATTGAGATAGGTTTAAAAGCACATATTTATATCCTAACTCTTGTTCCCCTTTTATCTTCCCATATTAAATGATCAATTTAATATGAGAAAATCATTTGGTAAAGTTAGATATTTTATTTTATGATATTACCTCTCTCTTGAAATCATAGTCATCCTCGACTATGAGGTAGAGAAGATAAAGCCTAGTCATTAGTCCATGTTTCTTAGTGGGTACATGATCCCTTTTTACCCTACGATGTCATTCTAGAATGGATGACTAATCCATTTGATGCTCGTGAGACTTAGTTGTTGCAAGCATGTATGCTCTTTAGTCTATATCATACTTCCAAAGTAGAGTGACAAGTTCTACTTGGTGTTTGGAGACGTCGTCACCACAAACATGATCCTAAGCATCCATACTTCTTAAATTTTGTGCACAATAAAAGAAAGAGAATGAGTCTTATAAGACAAAAACATTGTTCATTTAAAATGCATTTTCATTTGCTTACTCTAGTGTAGCATTGTAAGCATTGACAAGGTTCATATTATCCTTAAGCTAGGTTCCTTGCATCCATCTAGCATCTTTAAAAGGATAAATCTTAAACTTAACAAGATATCATTGGATAACATCACCGTTTCTTAGTACCTTGTCTTTGTGTCAAAGAGTCGATTCAGGCTGCAACACCTCTTCTTGATATTCGATCTCTGGCGGGTCCTCCATTATTGGTTCTTTTGGTGGCTCTCTTTTGTAAGGCTTGAGTAGCCTCACATGGTTAGCATTGTGAATGATCCAATGGTTGGGCAACTTTAACTAATAAGCCATCTCATTGATTAGCTTAAGAATTTTAGAAGAAAGGACCATAGTATCTTTTTGCTAGTTTAGCATAATACTCTTGGTGGCTCATAGGATTCTTGCCCGTAGTATGCCTTAGATGAGCCTTGAGAAACTTTAGCAAGACCCAATCATTTTTCTTAAAGGCTAAGGCTCTTCTGTGCTTATTAGCAGCATCCCTTTTTGCCTTTGCTTTGAGATGGATATAACCTCTTTACTATTTGGAAAAGATTCTTGTGAGTCTTGTCTATATTCTCATCAACAAAGATCTTCCCATATACTTTAAGTAGTAAGGGACTTTTATATCTTCCCTCTTTAACCTCGAAAGGTGCTTTTCCCACAGAAGTATGTACATTGTCATTGTACACATACTCTATAAGATGTAGGTACTGCTCTCATTGAGAACGTTGATCTACTTCCATGACATAATACTTTTAGTAGATTCAAGAATCGTTACATTAATTATTTCACTTTGATAATCCGTTTGTGGATGATAGGCCAAAAGAGAAATTTAATCTACTTCCTAGATTCTCAAAGAGACCCTTCTAGAAATTACCGGTCATTCTAGGATCTTTGTCCAACACTATGGATGTTGGCAAGCCATGATACTTGAAAATTTGAGATATAAAGAGGGTTGCCGTTTGATGTTCCTTAATAGTCTTTTTGACAGGCATATAGTGTGTTTTTTTGCTAAGCGTGTCAATTGAAACAATCCAAGTTTCTTCCCTCGACGATCAACTTTCAATTTTTTGGTATTCCACGCATTTTGAAACATACTCTTGTATGTTTACTTTTCATGGTAGACCAACATAAATTCATTTCTACTCCTCGAAGGGCAGATTACGGAATCCTTCTTTGCCCCGCATAATGAGAAGCATGGGATTCATATTTGACTTTCTTATTGTATGTGTGAGTAACACATAGCCTATTTCCCTTTGGAAGATAACCATCCTCCAAGGTGAATGGTTCTTTTTTTCTTCCCTAATGCAAAGGCTGTAATTACCTACTTAAAGTCTTGGTCAGTAGCATACTCATCTATCATAAAAGATAGATCATTGTGAGTTGTTATAGACACCACATTTACCCTTGGCCATTGTGAAAGTGCATTGACCACTTGATTGTGCTTGCCAGCAATGTGAGCAATATGAAATTTAAATTACGAAAGAAAATTTTCCCACCTCATTTTTTTGCTAGAGATCTTGGTTTGCGTCATGAATTTCTTGAGGCTTTGTGATCCATTTGTAGGATGAATGGAGCCCCCAAGAGATAGTGCTTCCATGTGTCTAGGGCATGTAGAATAGCTAAAAGTTATTTTTCGTATATGCCCAAGACCCGTTCATAGGCATTGAGCCTTCGGCCCTCATATGCTATGGCATTCCCTTCTTGAAGAAAAGCTTCTCCAAGGAAATCACCACAAGCATCACATTGGACCTCAAATGACTTTGAGAGATTCGGAAGCATAAGGACTGGTTGGGAGGTAAGCTTCTCTTTGAGCTTGTCAAAAGAATTTTTTTCTTTAGTAGTCCATGAGTACTTAATGTTCTTCCTTGTTAAGTCATGCAATGGTCCTGCTATTTGAGAGAATTTTGCTATGAAGCATCTATAGTATGCACACATATCAATAAAGATTCTTAGCTCATGTAGATCCCTTGGATTAGGCCATGCTTTTATTACCTCCAACTTTGATGGATTCATACATATACCATCTTGAGAGATAATGTGACCTAAATATTGAATCTCTTGTAGGAAAAATTCACTTTTCTTAATGAAAAGCTTATTCTCTCTCACAACTTGAAAGATTACCTGGAGATGTCACTTGTACTCCTTAAGAGGATTTGAGTAGCCTGAAGATTTTTGTCCATCGTGAGTTTGAATGCGGTTGGAGCATTCGACAGGCCAAAACTTGTAACTTATCAAATAGATCTTCTACCCACGGCACAGGAAATATTTTTTTTAATTTAAAGTGACCCTATTTAGTGCTCTATAGCCAACACACATGTAATATGTGCCATCTTTCTTTTGCACTAAAAGTACTGGTAAACAGAATGGAGAGGAGCTAGGCCTTAACATCTCTTTTTCCACCAATTCATGCACTTGCCTCATGCTCTCCTCTTGTTGAACTTGTGAAACTCAATAAGGAGGCTTTATTAGGCGGCGAGCTTCTTAGCTCTATTGCATGGTCATCATCCCCTCGTTTTGGAGGTAGCTCACTAGGGATGTCATCAATGAAAACATCTTGGAATCCATTTAGGAAATTAGACAACTCTGATTCCTCTTGATTCCCTTTATTGCTACTTGTGAAAACATTAGAATCATTTACAGATTCTCTAACAAAAATCATATACGCATAAATAGAGCTTTTCATTGACTCATCAAAATCAAGTGTATTTACTAGGGATATGGTGCTCCCCGAATCATTATCATCTATGTACATGCTCTTTTCCCTATAGGTGAAATAGATTCTCCTTTTAGGAAACTTTATGTTGACAGCCATGCGGTTGAACCATGGTGCCCCTAGGATAACATCCTCATGTTGGAGAGGAGAGATAAAAAAAAGTCTTCTTTGTCGACATAGATTTGGACATGAAGCCTCAACTTCCTAATCAAGGGAGTAACGGAGGCTTTCTATCCCTTGAAAGCTCCATTGGAAGTTACATTATGTCCCATATTAAAAGCTTGAATGCCCAACTTAGTGGTCAACTCTGTTGATATGAAGTTGTGAGTAGAGCCAGGGTCAAAGAGAATAAGGACATCACACTCCATTACTTTTCCCCAAGCATAGGAGAGGTATGAGCCTTTGCAATGAGTATCCTCTTTTGGAGCTTCAACCCTTGAAGCTCTAGGAGTATCATTGCGTACATTTCTTTTGGGGGCAAGAAAGATAGCCATGTCCTTGCTCCCCACACTTCAAAGCATTTATGGTCTTTATGAAAGTCCTCTAATTCTTCAGGAGGGAGATTTCATTGCGTACATTTCTTTTGGGGGCAAGAAAGATAACCATGTCCTTGCTCCCCACACTTCAAAGCATTTATGGTCTTTATGAAAGGCCTCTAATTCTTTAGGAGGGATCTTATTTTTACCTTTATAAGCTCCTTGCTCCTTGGCCTTGTTGTTGTTGGTGTTGGTGTTGACTTGGGAAGAGTTTTGAGCATTGCTCTTCCCTTTAGCTTCATTGCGGTCCTTGTTTTCCATGGCTTGAAATTTCTTCTCACCCCTTGTTGAAAATTGATCCTTGAAGCAACCATAGAGTGGTGGAGGACTTCGGTGATAGTGCTAGGCCGTTGTGAGTTGACATACTCGGCCATTTCTTCACTACACAAAATTTTTGCTTTTGTTTGGAGAAGTCTATCCTTTGAAAGACTGTAGCTTTGAGATGTAAATCCCAAAACTTGTCTACATATTTGTGGATAGACTCGTTGAAGAGCAACTTCAAGCTCCACCATTTGATAAGCACTTTTTCCTTTGCATTGCTTGCAAGGAATTGCTTCATGATGGAAACTCGTAGAGTTTTCCATGTCTTTGGGGCCACATCTTTAGAGGAGCTTAGGGATTCACTTCTTTCTCATTCTTTGGACTCCTCCTCTCTTATGAGAGAGAGTCTTCTTTTGGGAGTCTCATCAAGAGGCCTCCTAAACTCTCTCTTCTCTTGGAGAGGAAGGGAAATCCCATTAGCACAAAGTTGTTGGGTAACTTTGGCTTGCAAAGTAGGGTTGCCCATAGCTTGATGCAACCTAGTAACAAGATAATTGATAAACATGGGAGCATCATCATTAGCACCTTCATGTGAAAAATCAAAGTTATAAATGTTCATTCTACTCTCTTGGTTATTGTCACCCATGCTAATTATACTTATGTGTATCCTTTGGCAATTCAAAACTTTAGTTGCTACTCCTCTTAGCCTTTGAAAATAATCACGTATGTATCTACACCTACAACTCAAATTGGTTAATTATAGAGAGTAGTGGGGACTTCTTATGGCTCAATAATGGTAAAGCCATAGGCAAGTCTAAAAAGACCCCATTATTAACACTAGGTTGGTAACCTAACAGGACATAAAAGTTTCCTTTCAGGGTTTTGGAAAAAACCTCCAAAACCATAGTAGATCCACTCATTTTGTAAAATCCTTTCATGAGGTTATAGTTCAAGGCCTACTACACATGGAAAAAATAAGAAACTTGTAAAATTTCTCATCTTTTGGTCACACCAAGCCTCCAAAGTTGATGGACCAGTACATTTTCATCAAAACAGTCATTTCTTACGTTTTGTTGCATAAAAATAAGATTAGGGATTTTTGTAGAACTTAAGATAAATTCCCTATTTTACTTCAATGGGTTGGTGATCAGAACATATGATTCCTTATCACTCACTATTTTTTGTTTTGCCAAAAGAAATAGGTACAAAAAAGTTGAATTTTTACCATTCTGCAAACCTATCATCAAAGTTTCTATAGCCACGCTCAATACAAATAATATATGCATGTTTTCTTAGTTCTCTATTGTTCTTTAGGTTCATAAGGAGCCATGGAGCATGTCAAAACAATAATACATCTCTTACCAAGGGGAATCTTGGGGACAAAGATGAAGTGCTGAATACAGGAAACATGAAAAAATTGGGTTCAACATTATGAGTTGTAGAATCCCATAGAAACTATTCAATATCTAGCAAATTTGATCCTTATGACTAGATATGGTTACTACCTACAAAATGCATGTAGTCGTCACAAGAAACTAACAATATTGAAAAAGCTATACTTGATATACTAGAATGTTTCATTTTCTTCTATAATTGAAAAAATCAACCATCGTTGTCTACTATGCAAAATAGGATATTAGGTGCCCCAAAACTCAAGGAATATTAGCTTTATGTTACAATATGCCACATAGAAAATCAAAACTGCATTTGCATATCATGAAAACCACCAAAAAAATCATAGAAGAGCTAAAATTAGCTAAAAAACAGGATTTGATAATTTTTGTAATCTGGTCATAACTTACAACTTTAACGTTTATTTCTCCCTAGAAGCATCAAGACATGTTGAGGACTACTAAAGATAGTTCTCTAGCATTATAGACCTCACAAACATGAATTCTAGAGTGGTATAGTTACAAAAAGTTGAAAAAAGCCAAAAATAGGACCCGTTTTTTCACACAGTTTAGGTTGTGAAATGTTGTGCAAGGACAAGGTTAAATATGGAATTTATATTCCAAAAAAATGTCGAGTTTTTTTCAGCTCATAAGACAACTTTCTAGACAGATAGCACCTCAAAATCCATTTTGAAACTCTTGACATAATTCAAGGAAAATGGTCACTTAACAGGACATAAAAGTGTCCCATTACGAACGTAGTGTTAAGACCAAAGCTCCCAAGGTGTGCACCATATTCCACATAGTAGGCTCAACAAAACCGATAATAGATCCGAGTCCCACTTACCTTGATATAATTAACAAAATCAACCATTAATAGGCTACTTAAGGACCTCTCTTCTTAAGCAAGAAAAGAGAACCAAATGCTCTGATACTAATGTAATGGAAATGGCCTATGAACTTTGAGAATTCCGGAATTAAGAGAATTAAAGTGAGCATTTTTGTGATCACTTTGAGAACATAGAGGGTGAACTTAATTGATGGTAGCAACATAAACATAGTACTTAATTAACTTGGCATGGACAATACTTTTGCAAGAGAGAGAGTATTAGAGAACATGAGAATAGTTGAGGATCGGATTTACTTGGAGCCGG
The DNA here is from genome assembly GCF_014529385.1 of Adiantum capillus-veneris. Classification (NCBI taxonomy): domain Eukaryota; kingdom Viridiplantae; phylum Streptophyta; class Polypodiopsida; order Polypodiales; family Pteridaceae; genus Adiantum; species Adiantum capillus-veneris. The sequence goes on from NC_140936.1 coordinate 110,295,149, forward strand.
TCCCCCCTCCAAAAGGCGTTTGTATTATAGATTCTCCCATCAAGAGAGACTTGGTACAATACAATCTTTGTGTTCATTGTGACCTTGGTGATGCTATGAATATGGAAAGCTTCATGCATCACGAGCATAACATAAACTTTGCAAAAAGCATTAACTATCCCGAGCCTCAGTCGCATGGCCTCAAACACCTTTGAAGGTGGAGAGAGCTAACGGGGAATGAGGTTAGGGAAGAGGAAGAAGAATCATTCATAGGAGAAAGAAATAGTTCCTCACTTATCATCACTGTTTTTGCTTAGCATAGCATAATAGCATAGTAATGAAGATGAAGAAGATGGAAAGCTTAAGCATTGAAGCATGGCTCTTGGTTGGATTTGCATTCCATAGCCAAGATTGTTGGTTAGGCTCTCAACTTCTCAACAAGCTTAGGGAAGGAGATGGAGCTCTTGCACTTTTGCACTCCACACAATGAGAGAATGTGTGTGTCTGTGTGTATGTGTGGGGAGTATACCCCCTTTCAAGGTTGGTTCACCTCTCTCTCTCTCTCTCTCTCTCTCTCTCTCTCTTGTATTATTTAATTATATCATTTGGACACATGTACTCTTTTTCCTCTTTGAGAGAAAGAACTTAATTATTTATTATTATGCATCTAAATTCTCATTGGACCCCTTTAAAGCCTATCCAATAGGATTCAAGCACACCATGAGAGGGCCACATGTGGAGGATTTTGACCTTGAGGATTCCCACTTCAAGGTCAGCCCTAGCTTGCCTAAGGTCAAAGGATTTTTTAACACTAACTTTTGGAGGTCTTTAATGAAGCTAACTCTAAGGTATTTTAAGCTCCATTAGATTCACGTTGCTCTTTGATAGACTACCTCCTTTTGGATCCCTATTGAGATGTAACCATCTCTCCTCTTGGTCCCTTGCTGAGGTAAATCTAGAAGCACTTATTGCACATTGCTCTTTGGTAAACCAGCTCCTTTTGGACCCCTATTGAGATACAACCATTTCTCCTTTTGATCCCCTGTTGAGATAGGTCTAGAAGCACATATCTATATCTTAACTCTTGTTCCCCTTTTATCTTCCCTTATTAAATGATTAGTTTAATATGAGAAAATCATTTGGTAAAGCTAGATATTATATTTTATGACACAAGACAACATCCTGAATGAGGTGATACATCACCTCAATGTGTTTTGTTTTGGAATGAAACATGGGATTCTTTGCCAAAGCAATGACACTCTAACTATCACAATGAAACTCTGGAAACTATTGACCCTTTTTCGGATCTCCCAATAAATGCAATATACTTAGTCTCGTTATAGAAGAGGATGCATTATCTGAAGACATGATTTCCAAGAAATAGACCCCCTAGCAAATATGAAAATAAAGCTAGATGCAAACTTCTTGTTGTCTACATTCCCTGCATGATCCACATCTATGTATCCACCATAGATGTATCACTATTCCCAAAGTGTAAGAAGTTTCTTGCCGTACCTTTCAAGTGCTTGAGGATATGCTTCATTGCATCCCAATGTTTCTTGCCAAGGTTGGCTATCTAATGATTATGACTCACTACTGTCAAAATAGCCTCAATTCAAAAGTCTTGAGTCAAGTTTGCCATAGAAAGCATAGTTGTGACCCTTTCCTGAATCGTGCAATTCATCCTTTCAGCTACTCTATTTTGGCCAGGTGTGTAAGGTGTAGTAAAGTGCCACCAATGTTTTTTTCTAGCATAGAATTTAGCAATCTCCTTGGAGACACATTCTTCCCTATTTGCTAGTCCTTAATCTCTTTAGCTCCTTGCTTGATTTACTTTTAGCTAATGCAAAAACTTTTGAAATGCAGAGAAGAGCTTATGTTTCAAAGGATAAACCGACACCTTCCTAGTAGAGTCATCTATGAATGTCATGGAATAGCTAGCTCTCCCTATAGACTTGGTCAACATAGGACTGCATACATCGCTATGTACAAGTTCTAATAGCCAAGACACTCTCTACCCAATCACAAGTGTAAAAACCTAGTTTGTTTGCCATAAATGCAATGCCCACATATAGAAAAATCATCAAAAATCAACACAAGTAAGTAAAGCAAACATGCTAGATTCTTCATTCTATTTTGGCTCATATATCCTAGCTAGCTATGCCAAGACTCATTAGATGGTAGCTTGGCTATAGAGGTAAAAATCTCTTTTACATAAGGTACATGCATGGAGAAAAATTAACATGCTTATGACTTTTGAGAACCACAAGATTACCCTTTGTGATTATCCAAGATTTGTTTCTAGCGACTGTTGTGTACCCAAATCATCTAGCTATCCATGGATGTCAAGCTCTTTGTTCAATTGGGTATATGTCTGACATTGCGTGGCATAAACTCTGTGCCATTATTCCACACCAATGTGATGTTTCCAACACCAACTATATCAAGCACATAAGACTCTCCAAGCTTCAATATGCCTTGAGTCTTTGCATAAATAAAGAACCAATCCGTATGCATTATAGCGTGGAAGATCGTCCCAGAATCAATGACTCTATTTTGTGCAAAAGTGGTATCCTATGTGACAAGAGCATGCATGCTAAAATCCACTATGAAATACCAATTTTTTTGAAACATTGGTCTTGTGAGACTCAATCATGTTGATCTCCTTAAACTTAGCCTTGCCCTTTGTGTCATTGCCATAGTTCTTATCATCTTGAGACTCTTTCTTGTCTCTTTTCTCTGATCTACAATCCTTCTTTACATGATGTTTCTTATGGCAATGATAGCATTCTACATTGTGCATGGACCCACAAAGTTTTTTATGGGAATCCTTAAAATCCCTAGACTTGGCACAATCATAAGTGTGACCTCATTGCTTTTGTGAGCTAGCAATAGATGCATCACCATCCTTGGTAGGCTCAATAGAGTTTTTGCAAATCTCTTCAGTGACTAGACTACTGATTACATCAATATTGTAGACCAACTTGACCTTATGGATAAATTTACTTATGGTTGTATTGAAAGTGTCCCATGAGGAAGGTAGAGAGCATAAAAAGAAGGTAGAGTATATTTCTTTGTCCAAATTGAATCCTTATGATGTCAACCGACTCAAGATTATGTTGAACTTATTTAAGTTTCTAGAAACTATGCCGCTTTCTTTCATACAAGGCTCAAATAAATTCTTCATCAAGTAACCTTATTACTTGCACTCTTGCTCTCATATGTATTGCACAAGTTATCCCATAATGCTTTAGATGTAGCTTCACTAACAATAGTAAAATACTCTGACTTTGCAAGATGTAGAAAAGTGGTGGATCTAGCTTTTGGCATCAAGTGACTCACACTATGCATTTGTGTAGGCATTTCCCTCCTGGAACTCAAATAGTGGTTTCAGTTGACTTTTTTGGATAAAAATGGCATGAATCTACTTTTCCATATGGTAATTTTCATGCCATCAAACTTGTGGATGTTGTAAATATATTTCTCAAAAGAAGAGGCCACAATTGCAAGAGGTGGCAAGAAGAACAAAACTATGGCAAGAATTTTGAGTAGATTTCCCCCATGAATGGAGCAAAATCTCAACTGAAAATGATGAAAATTGATCTCAGATTCAAAGACTGATGCATAAAGTGTATGAATGAGTAGCTGTGTGCATAACTTATATGATCCAAAGGATCTCAACATTTGAGAATGCCCTAGCTCAATAAAACCTCACCATGACCCTCCAAAGGCTCAACATACTAGAATAAAGTCAAGCTAAGCAATGACCATCTTTTGATCAAGTCTCAAAAATGATTGGGACTATCATATGTGCCAAAAAATGGCTCCATAATTATATACGATGGTAGTATCTGCAACTCAATGTAAATAGAGTGTATGCCACTATCTAACAAAGCAAGACTTGTGCACAAATAGATGCTAAGAATATGCAAATAGTACAAGGATTCTTTTGGGGCTAACACACTCTCAAAAGAGCTAATCGACACTCAGAAGTGCTCATACATAAACCATAGAGTAAGCACTACTCCACCGCATCTCACAATGATATCTGCTACAAATGTCTTTGAACAATTGCCAAGAATATTGAACGTGTATTTAGCTATACTTGTAAGCTGTGAATACAATCAATCAAGTCAAACGATGGCTAAATGTATAATCAAAAGACCACTTTGGTATACATAAGTCAAACCCTCTTTGAAAAACTACAGAGAGAAGAGCACAATTTTATTGCAAGCGATGCAAAAAAGTACAAATGTGTCTGTGTGTGTATCTAAAAGCTCAACATATAGTGTCAATGCCAAAAGCTATGAATTGACCAGGTGTGCAACTCCCAAGCTAGAAGTCTTCACCTATTTTGCTGATGCAACTTGTTAGCACCCACTTCTATAAGCTCTATGTGTGCATGGCGAGCAAAACTAGAATATGCTATGCTTGATGCCAAAAAGCTCCTATATGTGTGCTCAATGGGCAAACCTAGAATATGCTATGCTTGATGCCAAAAAGCTCCTATATGCGGCTGGGTCCGATTCTCCAATTGCCACAAGTGCCTCATTGTCCAACTCCAACTATACATAGGTGTGTATTGGGTTGTGTGAGGTTGAGGGTGTGTGTGTACTCCACTCTCCAATGCCAAAAAGCTACTCTCCACTATGTGCTCAAAGCCACGATGCTGCTAGGAAAGAACTCTTCAAGGAGAAAGTGAATGCGTGTGTGGCTTCCTTTTGTTTGTTGTGTAAGAAGATTCTCTCTCTCTCTCTCTCTCTCTCTCTCTCTCTCTCTCTCTCTCTCTCTCTCTGTGTGTGTGTGTGTGTGTGTGTGTGTGTGTTGTGCAAGAAAATCCTCTCTTTGGTGCTATAATAATTTCTTATGCAGCCAATACTAATGCTTTCCTTGCACTAATACAAGGGGGGATATTTTTTGGCGAGCACTTTTTTGGAATCCAATAAGCAGATTCCAAAAAGATTCTTTCATCTCTTCCCAATTTAATTCTCTCTCTCGATCCTCCATCTCTCTCCCTCTCTCTCTCTCTCTCTCTCTCTCTCTCTCTTTGTCGACCTCGGCCTCGGCCTCTCTCTCTCTCTCTTCTCTCTCTCTCTCTCATTTTTTTCCTTGGTAAACACACCTTGATCCCACATTGTTGTCACCATTTCTTTTGCTCCTTTTTTCTCTCCCTTGATCCTCTATCGGCCTTGGCCTCTCTCTCTCTCTCTCTCTCTCTCTCTCTCTCTCTCTCTCTCTCTCTCTATCTCTCTCTCTGTGTGTGTGTGTGTGTGCCATTTTTTGACCTAGTAGATAGCAGTTCACTCTTTTGATCATAACTTCTTCATTTGAACTGCAATTTAGATTATCTATAGCATCAATCAAAGAGCACAAAGCCCTCTACGCATTGATGTAAAGACATATTTTTTTTTAGCAATGAAAGGCTTTGCTATAATAGCATCTCAAAATTGAAAACATTGTCAAAACTTTATGTTTTTGTTGCCGACTTGAAGGAAATGTTGGACAAAACTCGTAAGGGTGGAAAATCCACACTCGCCATGGAGAATGATGCAAAATCTCCAAGAAATTTGGATGCTAATCCAACCACATCATCTACAACAACGGAAGCAATGATCATGGCTTACTTGGTCTCATTACAAGAAACCTTCAACAAGCAAGGTGAAGAGTTGCACGCACTTGGCAATGGAGAATGGCACTTTAAGAGTTCTTGTTGTGGAGAATGAGCACCTCAAGAAGGTTCTTGAAATGAAACAACACACTTGATGCATCTTGAGAATGAAGTTCAAGAACGTAAGTGCTCTCTTATTGACATGAATGTATTGAAAGAGCGCTTGAACAAAGTTGAGAGTGATCATGTATTGAAGGAGGAAACGATAGATACAATACGACATGATGTATGTGAGATGAGAAATGCATCCAGATTATGGGCTGATATATGTAAGGATAATGTGGTTTCTACATCTCCTATCACGCAAGCCATTATCCCATGCAAAGAATGTAGAGAATGTGGACACTCAAGAATTGCAAGAACGGCAAAAACACTCAAAGAACATCGTCATTCATGGAATCAAGGAGGAAAGCATGGAAACACCCCAATCTCTTGCAGTTGCTATTGAAGGGTTTTTTGTTACATACTTTGGCATGTCTGGAATCATGGCTTATGGTGCACATCGAGTTGGAAAACAACGAGTCCCTCGCTCGAGAGAAAGACCTATTGTATGTACCATGGCTGATGAGGTAAAGAGAAAGATAATCCTTGACAATAGCTAGATCTACCTCAAAGGAACGGGTTGTAATGTATATGAGGATCGCACTCTTATGCAACAAAATGTACGTTGCAAAGCATATGAGGAAAGAAGCAAGAAGGTTAAGGTGTCATCTCAAGAAGAAAAGTCACTTGAGGAGGATGCAAGTCCACCCAACAAATTGGGACACATGATCTACGAGACCAACTCACGCTTGCAAATAAGCTTTTGAAATTGTAATAGATATCCATGGAATGTGAGAATTGGCATTGATGAGCTTATCAATGACTCCGATGTGATACTTCTTATCGAAACATGGGAGCATGATGCGCAACAAATTCTTGGATTTGACAAATACGATGTGCATTCTTTGATGTGGACCAAAAATGCAAATCAACGTAGAGGCCAAGGAGGTGTAGGATGTATGATCAAAAAGGGTTTGAAAGATGTTTCCATTGTCAAAGAAGGTAAGTATAAATGCTACTTATGGCTGAATATTGGTCCACCAAATGGTCAAGTCATGTTTGTGGTGGTTGGTTGCTACATTCCTCACTATGACTCGAACTTTTAGAGATCAGCCCTTTGTTGAACTAGAGGACGAAATTTCTCTTTACAAGGACCACGGTGAATTCATTGTCTTTGGAGACATGAATGATCGCACAAATAAGTTACAACACGACACGCAACAAGTCAACATGCCGCATGTCTCAAGAAGAATGGATGACTCATACATGTATAATCAAAGTTCTAATGATGCAAAATAACTGGATCACTATGGAAGTCACTTCTACATATGTGCAATGGTATCGGAATGCTCATTGCAAATTGTGTATCTTTATGGCAAGGCACCAATGACTTTACATGTAGAAAGCACAATGGTGATAGCGTTATTGGCTATATGTTGTTTTTGGAAGCCACTCTAGAATGCATACAAAGCTTTACACTTGGTGAATGGAATCCAGAATCAGATCATAGGATGTTAATGGTATTGACCTCAAGTGTGGTAAAAGACCCGAGCATGTAGCCTCGAATCATGGTGTGAATCATTCGTACCTACATCTAGACTTCAAACGAGCACTTATATGGTGGACCAAATGTTAAGCATGATAGAGCATCAAGAGAGCCCAACATTAGAATGCAAGTGAAAAGTTTTCAAAGAAGTAATTTGCACTTGTGTGAAGGAATTCTCTTCAGTGAAACACATGTCTTGCAAAAGGTCTAAGAAGGGTAGCACCAAGAAGAAATGGATTGACATGGAATGTTGTCAAGCCTGAAAACACTTGCTAAGGTTGGATGCAAGTAAAGTCTAGGTAGTTTACTTGGAATGTTCACACACATACAAAGCACTTGTTCAAAAAAAGAGAAGAAGGTGGGAAGTCAAAAAACAACTTCTTTTAGCGCAAGACAAAGCACATGCATGTGACAAGTTTTGGCAAAATCTAAAAGGCAAGCATGTTAAGAGCTGCGGTGACTTGACTCTTGAGGATATGTATACACATTGCAAGAATTTCTATGAGCAACCCAATGTTGATAAGATGGAGTGTTGTAGCTCCCTTTCGTTTATGCCTCTCCTTCTTTACCATTGAAGATGTATGCCGCGCGCTTGAGAAATTTGCTACTCGCAAGGTAGGGGGACCTTCAAGGTGTCAAGGCTGAAATGATTAAATGGACAAGCAAGAAAACATAATATTGGATACACGATATGTTTAACTTTGAACTTCAGCATGGCATACCTCATGATTGGTGTGAAAATTGGATCAAACCTTTGCACAAAGGAGGAGATGTAAACAATGTGAACAACTATCACACTATAATGGTTGGTTCTTTGATGGCAAAGGTATTTGGATGTATCATGGAGATGAAGATAAATGAATGGGCTGAAAATAACGACAAACGTGCGCTTGACCAAGCAGGTTTTCAAAAGAATCATAGCATTATTGATCACCTTGTCACTCTTTGAGTTCTTATGGAAGTGTCTCTATTGAAAGGAAAAAAGTTATATTGTTGCTTTGTGGATTTCAAGAAAGCTTTTGACATGGTACCACGAGGAAATCTTTGGAGACATATGTAAAGCCTTCAAGCGTCGAGAGAATTTATGCATGCAGTCCTTGACATCTACCAAAAAGTGATATGTCGACTACATATGGGATATGGAATTTTAGACTTTTTTGAAAGCACCATTGGTGTCAAACAAGGATGCCCACTTTCCCCTAGCCCTCTTTGGGCTACTCATTGATGAATTGGAATGCATGGTTCTTGATTTTATGCAACAAGAAGGCATAGAAGAGGTTAAGATCAGAAATGCGATGATCATGCTTTTGCTTTATACTGATGATGTAGTGCTCTTGGTACATACCTTAGAAGATGCACAAAAGATTATGAGTGTCTTGGAACGCTTTTGCATACATTGTGGGCTGATCGTGAATGGATCCAAAACCAAGGTTATGCTTGTAAAGACCGTCAATGAAAAAATTCCATGCATTGTATACAACAATGAGCAACTTGAAGTGGTAGATAGCTTCAAGTACCTTGGCCTTGAGGTTCCATCCAATCATAAATGGAAGGATTGCGCAATGCGTCACTTGGAAGCCGGAAAGAGGGATTATAATGCGTTTTGACACATTGGTGACACCAATGCTTCTTTATGGAGTGGAGGTGTGGGGTGGTAGCATCGGGAAGTCTATTTGGAAAGCGTTTGAGAATGTCCAAAAGCGTTTTCTCACCAACTTTCTCCAAGTCAAGACACAAACACCTACATGCTCTTACTTCTTGAGTCCAGATTGCTTTTCATTGAGGTCTTGGACATGCAAAGGGTTGTGGAGTACATGCTTAAGACACAACGTAGCCCTTTGTATCGACTTCCTAGACGCGAGCAAGTCAAAAGGTCCAAAAGACATGCAAGAGAAAAATACTAAGTTCGGGGTGGATGCTTGACATCAAGAAATGGTTTGGAAGATGGGATGCATGTCACTTGGTCAAGGATGCGTCGATCGACTCCCAAGTTAACAAGGCCTTCTTACAACACCAATGTATCACGGCTTGGGGAAAATCTGGAGGTTCTCGCTTCAGCCATTACACCACACACATTGCCCCAAACTACAAATATCTCTTCTTCTCCGAACAAGGTAACCGAACCCATCCCTACATCCTTGAGCCCATCCTGTTGAGTGAGATCCACACCATTGCCTCCATTCGTCTTAGCTCCCATTCTCTAGGCTGCGAGACAGGACGTTGGGGCACTGGGGAGGAGTCTCATTGACTTTGCACCTTATGCCCTCGTCAAGTGTGAGAGAGTGAGTACCACACACTACTTGAGTGCTCAGCTTTTGACCACATTAGGTCCTCTTTTCCCCATATATTTAGCCATGAGCTCTCCCTACATACATTCCTCTCGCAACCACGATGTAGCCTCTCTATTACGACGCTCATTTCAACCATTTTTGAGCATTGAGTCACTTATGACCTCCACTCACACCACGTGACATGTTCATTTGGTCCCGTAGGTCATATTTGACTTTCGAGGATGATAATAGAACTATCTCTCTCTCTCTCTCTCTCTCTCTCTCTCTCTCTCTCCCCTATCCAAGGCACCCTCGGATTTTTCTCTCTCCCAGTCCTCTCTCTCTCTCTCTCTCTCTCTCTCTCTCTCTCTCTCTCTCTCTCTCTCTCTCTCTCACACACACACACACACACACACACACACACACATTGTGTATGCTGGCCTATGTGTTGATTCATCCTCAACATCAATCACAATCGATGGCCCTCTCTTTTGACGAATGGTTTCTTTGTCTCCTTCAAGCGGGGTGTGAGCCTTATATAGATGTTCCAGATGTAGACTCATTTACTACTCTTATCGCTTGTGCTGGATTAGACAAAACTCTTTCCTTGAGCCTCTCTAGTGAAGGACCTTTTCCAATATGTTTACCTTGAGAGTAAGAAACTGACTTCGTGATTTGTAGTAATGCATTTTCCATATCTGAAGTACATGCGTCATAGAATGAGTTTTTTCTTTTGAACCCTTCGCCTGCAACCCAACTACCATGATTTCTCTCAGCCAAGTTGGTTCTTGGAGTGTTTGCCATATCAACTCTTCTCTCTATTGCTGACATGATGCTCCCCCAATGTGCAATACACATCTCCCACCAACTCAACCAAGCGTCACTGGCAAGGATGTTTTTATCCATGTAATTTCCATTTCGCCACCATTGTCAAAGTAGGCGAGACTCCGTTGTAGCTGCCTCTTTAGAGTGGGCTAGATACCACTTTTTGCACATGCCTTTGTGAGTTTGTTGAGATGCAGAGACAAAGTAACTTGTGGTGAGTGCCTCCATGCTTTGTTTCCAATGATAAAGGCAAGATCGCTCTTGATGTCGTAGAACATTGTCTTTGCCACCATTGAACATTGTGCAAACTACATTCCAGTTGGCTTGAGCTTTGTCCACCATGAATCCATGGAAATCCGCTCTCTCACATCTATGACCCTCTATAACTTCATTTATGCATTGCCCGAAAAGAATTTGTGCTTTCATGTCTTCCTCTTTCATCTCACAAGTTGCAATAGTGAGGAGATCCTGAATGTTGCAACATAAGACAAGCACATTAGTAACACGTTGCTGGGTGTTTCTTAAGATACCAAACTTTTGAAATATGTTCCTAAGACAACAAACCTTGGATCATAAACGTGGCTTGCCATGGTCATCCAATCCGCCACTCAGTGAATGTGATCAAACTGCACCCAAGTGTGCCGAAGATCTCCATGTTCACTTCGTCGCATTCGATTAAACAAATCCCATCCATATGCGGGACCAACTGTAGACATCTTGAACACAAAGCACCACTCTCCTTCTCATCCTTGCCCAAGGAACATGCTTTTGTGGAAAAAATCATATAAGCAATCTCTTTTTAGCTGCAGCAAGGACTCCACACCAAATCTCTCCTTTGTTGGCCCATTCCTAGTTGCAACCACGGACCTTTGAAACTTGCATTTCAGAGTTAACCATCCTCACCAATTGTCCTCCACCAAGGGACCCATTCCCTCGGCAACATTTAGAAATTCTTGCTCACCAAGTAGATGGCTAGAGCCCCCCTCTTGGATCAAAGTTGTTCACAATTTCCTTTGCCACTCACATTTATACCTTTCTTGCACCTGCATCTCTATCCACAGTGAGAACTCATGCAACCATTTTTTTGATTTTATCGGTGAGCCCTTTTGATGACCCATCCCTTATGCCATGTTGTTGAGTTCCTTGATGTACCATTAATTTGCTCATGCTCTCCTCCCTTGGCATGACATAATCTACGAAGAAATCACATGAGTTAGGTCTTCGAGCGAGTTCAACGGAGCAAGCTTTGGAGTGAGCCTTTTTTTATATTTAAAGGACCACCTTCCCTACCTCTTCTTCCTCCTCTTGCTGCCCATGTGCTTCCTCCTCTTTCCTTGCTCCTCCTCCTCCAACATCCTCCCTCTCCTCCACCTCCTCTCTTCATCTTCTCCTCAAGCCGCCCTCCCTTCCTCCATCTCCTCCTCCAACAACTGCCCTTCCTTCCTCAAGGTCCTCCTCTTTTTCCACTCCCTTATTCCTCTCTCTTTCCCTATCACTACCCTATCTCTTCTTGTCTCTTTATTTCTCTCAACCATCCTTTGTGTGTGTGTGTGTACGCGCGCGCGTGTGAAGATGATAATAAAGTCTAGCTATCTAACTATCCCCCCCTCTTTCTTTATCTCCCCCCTCCCCCTATCTCTCTCTCACTCCCTTGGGGAGTTCACCTTTCAGTACCCCCTATATGACGTGCATTCTAGGGGTTTTAAAAAAACCCCTCTTTTAACATGTTTGAATGACTAAAATGACCCCTTATTTTAGGACTTGTTTTTCAAAATTAAATATAAAACCCCTTATTTTAATGTATCTCTGTTAAATTGCCTAATTGTTTTGCATTTTAACCCCACTTTTTGAACTTACATTGTACATTAACATGATAACATAGTGCAGCCCCCGAGCTCACTCTCAGCTCCTCCCCCCTTCTCTCTCTCTCTCTCTCTCTCTCTCTCTCTCCCTCTCCCCATCAGCCCCTCCCTTCCCTATCTCTCGCTCTCTCGCTATCAATCTCTCTTTCCACCTGCCCTCTCCAACCCCCTATCCCTCTCTAGTGCCCCTCCCTCTTTCTGCTCTGTGTCTCCTCTCTCTCTCTCTCTCTCTCTCTCTCTCTCTCTCTCTCTCTCTCTCTCTCTCTACCACCCCTACCTCTCTCTCCGCTTGCCCCTGTTGAGAGACTCTACCCACCCCCACCTCTCTCTCAACTTGCCCCTGTTGAGAGAGAGAGAGACAGAGAGAGAGAGAGAGAGAGAGAGAGAGAGAGAGGCGGGGGGGGGGGGGGAATGGGGTGCGGTTCACACGGGAAAAGAGAGAGAGAGAGAGAGAGAGAGAGAGAGAGAGAGAGAGAGAGAGAGAGAGAGAGAGGGGGTGTGGTGGGCGGTGGGGCGTGGTGGGTGGTTCACACGACGAGGGGAGAGAGAGAGAGAGAGAGAGAGAGAGAGAGAGAGAGAGAGGTTGGGGGGAGGGGGAGGGGGAGGGGGAGGGGAAGAAGGGACTGGAGCCGGCGGGAGGCAAAGAGGGAGAGAGAAGGGGAGGGGGGCATAGAAATTGTCAGAGGGAGAAGGGGGCAGGCGACAGTGCCTTGGCTTTTTTATTTTTTTTACAAGGGAAAGATTGGGAGTAAAAGAGATCCTTTAAAAGGAAAAAAAAAACCCTCCCAAGAATAAGCACTAGCGAGATATTGCTAGTGCTTGTGCTTGGGAGGTTTTTTTTTTCCTTTTAAAGGATCCGTTTTATTCCCAATCTTTCCCTCTTAAAAAAAATAAAAAAACAAGGCACTCCCCCCCCTCCCCCCCCCCCCCTTTCTCTCTCCCTCTTTGCTTCACGTCGGCTTGAGTCCCTTCTCCCCCTCCCCCAAACCTCTCTCTCTCTCTCTCTCTCTCTCTCTCTCAGTGCAGCCGTTTTTTGACCTAGTAGACAGCAATCCACTCTTTTGATCATAACTTCTTCATCCGAACTCCGATTTGGGTGATCTATAGCCTCAATCGAAGAGCACGAAGTCCTCTACGCATTGATGTGAAGAAAAAAAATTTCAGAGTTATGGAAGGCGTTTCTATAGCAGCATTTCCGAAGTGAACAGGTTCAACAAAATTGATTCTCATCTCCTATTTTACATACAATGTCTTCCGGCACTCGCAAGGGTTCTTCTTCTTCAACAAGGTCCACAACCATTGTGGAAAATGATCCAAAATTTCCTAAGTGTGGAGATAGCAACACAACCACCCAACCAACGACATCGGAAACCATGATCATGGCGTACCTGGTATCATTGCAAGAGACCGTAAACAAACAAGGCGAAGACTTACGAGCACTTGCAATGGAGAATGGCACACTAAGGGTACTTGTGGTTGAGAATGAGAATCTCAAGAGGACACTTGAGATGCAAACAACACGTTTGATGCAACTTGAAGAGGAAGTCAAGGAATGTAAACGCTCTCTTGTGGACTTGAATGCTTTGAAGGAGCGGATGAGCAAAGTAGAGCATGACCATGTATTGAAAGAGGAGAAATTTGACACTATGAGCCGGGATGTATGCGACATGAAAAATGTATGCACAAACAAGTCTTGGGCTGATGTATGTGGTAGCAATGTGGTTTCTAATTCCTCACTCATGCAAGCTATGGTTCAAACAAAGAATGTTGAGAATGTGGATGTGGAGGAGTTGAAGGAACGGGAGCGACGTTCCAAGAACATTGTTATTCGTGGAATTCCCGAAGAGAAGTTAGAGACACCTCCTTCTCTTACCATTGTTATTGAAGATTTCTTCAAAACCCACTTTGGCATGTCCGGAGTTATGGTCTATGGAGCACATAGAGTGGGGAAGCAAGGAGCTCCTCGCTCGGGAGAACGGCCAATTATATGCACCATGCCGGATGAGACCAAGCGAAAGATTATCCTTGATAATAGTTGGATCTATTTGAGGGATACAAAATGTTTTGTATGTGAAGATCGCACTATTAAGCAACAAAATATGCGTCGCAAGGCATATGAGGAAAAGAATAATAAAAACAAGGAGATCTCTCATGAAGAAAATGTGCCCAAGGAGGAGGCAAGTCTCTCAAGCAAATAGGGATGCGTGACCTATGAGACCGAGTTACAATTGAAAATATGCTTTTGGAATTGTAATGGATACCCATGGAATGCGGGGGTTGGCATTGATGAACTAACAAGCAAAGCCGATGTTGTACTTCTTCTTAAAACTTGGGAGCATGATACACAAAGGATTAACCGCTTGGAGGATTACAATGTACATTCATTGATGTGGTCAAAGAATCTCAAGCAACGAAGAGGACAAGGAGGGTTAGCATGTATGGTTAAGAAAGGATTGGAAGATTTTGTATCAATTGTGAAAGATGACAAGTACAAACGTTATGTATGGCTGAAAATTATGACACCAAAAAGAGCACCCATTTTTGTAGCCGGTTGCTACATTCCTCATCATGATTCTCCCTTTTATGCTTGCATAGATAGAGATCAACCATTTTCTGATTTGGAAGAGGACATTTCTTATTTCAAAGGTGAAGGTGATGTTATTGTATTTGGGGATATGAATGCTCGCACAAAAACATTGCAACATGATACTCAACAATTTGATATGCCATACATTTCAAGGGAATTGGAGGAAGTTCACTTGTATGATCGTACTTCAATGGATGAGAAAGAGCCGAATCACTATGGAAAGTTACTTTTACACATGTGTAATAGCAGGGGTATGCTCATTGCCAATGGTGTATCTTCGTGGAGTGGAACCAATGGATTTATATGTAGACGACATAATGGGGATAGTGTGATTGACTATATGCTACTCTCTGAAGCCATCATGTATCGCATAAAGAGTTTTATGTTTGGTCAATGGACCCCGGAATCCGACCATCGCACCTTATGTATTGACCTTTCATGTGGAGAAGCAACTAAGCATGATAATCTCAGCCAAAGGAAAGAGAAGTTATCACTATGTATGGATTTCAAACGGGCACCAATGTACATTGAATTGGTTGAGCAAAAATTATGGATGACAAAGCTTCAATGTGATGCACCATTGGAAACTAAACGGGAAGCTTTCAAGAAAGCTATTTTTTCTTGTGCGGAAGAATGCTTTGCCATAAAGCATCTCCATGGTATCAACAAAGATAGATCACGCAAAAGGTGGTTTGATAAAGAATGTCAAGATGCTCGAAAGTCCTTGATAAAGCTTGATGCAACTATGGACAAAGACAACTATTAAAGTCATTTGCATACATACAAGGCATTGATTCAAAAGAAGAGAAGAAGATGGGAAGTAAAGCAACAAGAATTTCAAGTCCAAGAAAAGGCACATGCATGTGGAAGATTTTGGAGAAACTTGAGAGGCAAGCGGGTTGAGAATTTTGGTAACTTGAGTCTAGTGGATATGTACACACATTGTAGGCAATTATATGAACAAGAAAATACTGAAAAAATGCCATTTTATGGTTCACTCCCATGTATGCCATCTTTTTTTACTATTGAGGATGTATGCGGTGGGCTTGAAAAGTTGGCCACTCGCAAAGCGGGAGATCTTCAAGGTATCAAGCCGGAGATGATCAAATGGACGGGAGATTTTACCCATGAGTGGATGTGTGATATGTTCAACCTTGCACTTCAACATGGTATGCCTTATGATTGGAGTACTAATTGGGTTAAGCCTTTGCATAAAGGAGGGGATGTAAAGAATGTAAGCAACTACCGGACTATAATGATTGGGTCTCTTATGGCAAAGTTGTTTGGGTGCATAATGGAGATGAAATTGAGTGATTGGGCTGAAGTGAATGACAAGCGTGCAAAGGGACAAGCGGGTTTTCGTCGATGCCATAGCACCATTGATCATCTTGTCACTCTTCGTGTTCTCATGGAGGAAAGTCGGTTGAAAGGCAAGCGATTGTATTGTTGTTTTGTAGACTTTAGAAAGCCTTTGATATGATTCCACGTAACAATTTGTGGAGAAGGATGGAAGAACTCCAAGTGCCAAGTGAGTTTATGCTTGCGGTTTCTCGAATCTATGAGAAGGTGATTTGTCAATTGCCTATGGGAAGAGAAATTTCAGAAATTTTTGTAAGCACTTTTGGGGTTAAACAAGGATGTCCATTGTCACCAACTCTCTTTGGTCTATGCATCGATCAATTGGAACAAATGGTACTTGACTTTATGCAAGAAGAAGGCATTGAAGAGGTCACTATTTGCAACGCGGTAATCATGCTTTTGTTGTATGCGGATGATGTAGTGCTTGTAGCACACACTTTAGAAGATGCACAAAAGCTTATGGTTGTCCTTGAGAACTTTTGCTTGCATAGTGGGCTGATTGTAAATGAATCCAAAACAAAGGTTATGCTTGTGAAAACCAACCATAAGGAGAAGCCATGCATTGTGTACAACAACGAGACACTTGAAGTTGTTGAGAGCTTTAAGTACCTTGGCCTTGAGGTTCCATCCAATCACAAGTGGCATGAATGTGCTATGCGTCGTTTGGAAGTGGGAAAGAGAGCATATTATGCATTTGAGAACATGTGTAATGCGGGAAACATCAAGTGTTGGGTTCTCAAGAAGTATCTTTTTGATGCATTGGTGACACCGGTTCTTCTTTATGGAGTTGAAGTGTGGGGCGGGAGCATCTCAAAGTCTACTTGGAAAGAGTTTGAGAATGTCCAAAAGCGTTTTCTTACAAACTTTCTCCAAGTTAAGACACAAACACCATATATGCTCCTACTTCTTGAGTCGGGATCTCTTCCAATTGAGGTTATGGGCATGGAAAGGGTTGTGGAGTACATGATAAAGATGCGTCAAAACCCCTCATATCGACTTCCTACAATTGCATGGGAAGCAAGCAAAAAAGTTCAAAAGACGCATAAAAGCAAGATCTTGAGCACAGGATGGATGCAAGACATAAAGAAGTGGTTTGGGAGATGGGATGCATTACACTTGCTACATGATGCTTCAATTGACTCTCCAGTGAATGAAGCTTTTCTACAACGCCAATGTATTACGGCTTGGGAGAAATCCGGTGGGTCACGCTTCATACATTACACCACCTATATTGCCCCCAACTACAAAACCATGTTCTTCGCTGAGAGAGGAAACCGTACTCACACTTACATGCTTGAGCCTATTCCCTTGTCCGCGATACACACTATCGCAGCAATTCGGCTTAGCTCCCATTTCCTTCGATGCGAGATAGGGCGTTGGGGCAATGGAGAAGAGTCAAATCGATTGTGCACATTATGCTCACTGCAAGTTCGAGAGTCTGAGTACCACACACTACTAGAGTGCTCAGCTTTTGATCACATCCGAACTTGCTTCTCTCACATTTTCAGCCATAACTTAGACCTACACACTTTCCTCTCCCAGCCAAAGTGTGGGCTCTCCATTGCGACTCTCATCACTACAATTTTGGAGCATCGAGAGTCACTCATCAGTCATACACATACTACATCACATGTAACTTTGGTCCCATAGGTCATATTTGACCTCCGAGGACGATAATAAAATCTATCTATCTATCTCTCTCTCTCTCTCTCTCTCTCTCTCTCTCTCTCTCTCTCTCTCTCTCTCTCTCTCTCTCTCTCTCTCTCTCTCTCTCTCTCTCTCAACCCTAGTGCTCCATGTCTCTTCACCTGCAATCCTCGCTCCTTGTCTCGTCTAGCCTCCCCCTGGGCGAGGGGATGCCCTGCAGGGAGATGTTAATCCGTAGCTCCATCCTCCAACTAGTCCACAACCTTTGGTTCTCACACCCGTGCAGCCTGCGCACGTCGAGCCGCTATGTTTGACGCCTTTTGGAGCTTCTCCACAAAGAGGCTGCAACCAACACATTTCAAATCCGTGCAACCTGTGCATCCCACCCTTGTAGTCTGCGCATCCAAGTTGCTCGGTTTTGACGCCATCTCAAACCACAAGAAAGTAACCATGGCCACTTGGGCATCATCCTGAGGCAAACTCTGTTTTGTCGTGGTCGTGGAAACACCCCCAAACATGGATAGCATCACGCCTTCAAATTTAGAAAAACACGAGGCATTAGCAGTATTGCTAGTGCCCTTTTATTAAAAAGAAGGAGGGGGAGAGAGAGAGAGAGAGAGAGAGAGAGGAGGAGGAGGAGGAGGCTCTTGGCTACTCCATTGGAGGGAGGGGTGGCAATGGGCGGTGGTGGTAGGATTAGGGGCGACACATGGTGGTAGTAAGCTAGCACCACTAACCACTAGTAGTGGGCCAAGGTGGTGGTGGCAATGGGTGCTAAGGGGCAGCAATGGGAGGTGGTGGTAATGGGATGAAAAAGAAAAGCTCACTCCAAAGCTCTCTCCATAACCATCCCCCAAAATCACATGTACGCAAACAAATGGGAGGTTGTCCGCAATAGCGGCAAGTAACGTTGCCACCAAGTCCATCGCAAAACTCGCCCATGCAAGGTAATTTTAGCATGATGTCATTGAAATGCGTTGTGTTTGACTTCCCAAAATTAACCAATTTGGGGCAACTTTCATTGAGACATTTTAGAGCACCTGCAAACTGACTTTTGTGACACTCTAGGAAATGCAATATTTGAGAATTGCAGATCCAATGGTGTGGATCATACTTATGTTCCATAGCATCCATTGGATGAACCTTTCCTAGGGCCGGTGGAAATTCAAACACCATGTTACCATTGTACACCTTTGGTATTTTTGACACTTGTTTGATTTCCTCTATCTTTGAAAGAAGCTTCGCAAAGTGTTGGGCTTTTTCATTGCATTAAAAATTGATGAAATACTATTTGTACTCCTTACCTTGATAGAGCTTTGCAATGTTTGCTCTCCAAAAAGTTGTTCCTTTCTTGGACTAGTAAGGTCTATGTACGGAACATCCACCAATGGAGTAGCCATGCCACTATAATTTGGACTATGTCATCTTGGACTAGTACCACGAACTTTGTAGAAAGTGATTCGTCCACAACATAAAACTTCTCTCCCAAGTGATTGCTTGTTCTCTCCATTGGCACTATCAACTCTTCACTCCCAAGCATGACAATTGCATGCAGCAAAAAAAAATTGTGGCGTAACATGCTCCTGTAGATATTTAACCCCAAAGATAATCTTCCCATTGGTAAAGGGAAAAGCCCTTTCAAAAAAAGGAAGACTATAGTGCATGACATGATAGTAGAGTAGAAAAGATTAGTAGGAGATTGAAAAGATCACAGTGAAAGTGTTTAGAGGATTTAAGAGCATTTTATATTGATCTTAGTAGTTATTAGTAATATTTAATAAATTTTGAAATCCATATTAATTTTAAAAAAATTTGCATTGCTCTCCTTTGTCCTCTCTCTCTCTCTCTCTCTCTCTCTCTCTCTCTCTCTCTCTCTCTCTCTCTCTCTCTCTCTCTCTCTCGTGTGAATCATACGGACCCAAATCCCCTCCCCCCTCTCTCTCTCTCTCTCTCTCTCTCTCTCTCTCTCCTGTGTGAACCGCCCGCCACGCCCCTCCCCCCCTCTCTCTCTCTCTCTCCCCTGTGTGAACCGCCCGCCATGCCCCTCCCCCCTCTCTCTTTCCCTGTGTGAACCACCTGCCACACCCCTCCCCCCCCCCCTCTCTCTTTCTCACTCCCTCTCTCTTTTCCCATGTCAACCACACCCCATCCCCCCCCCTCCTCTCTCTCCACTATCCACGGGCCACCTGCAGTTCACTAGACTATCACATGGCACGTGGACTGTGGGCGACCCGCATTCCATGTGGCAAACGTGGAATTCCATGCCGCCCCTATCACCGCCCCCTTGCCACCTGCCATGTGCCATGCCTCCCCCCCCCCCCCCCCCCCCCCTCATCGTCGTCGTGCTTCATGTCCCTTGCTATCACGCCCCTTGCCCTACCCCATGTGCCTCCCTGCCCCCCCCCCCCCCCCCCCCCCCCCCAACATAGCCACCCCCTCCCCCCTCCTCTTGTCCCCTGCGTGCCCCCCCTGCCACCACGTCTCGCCGCCGCCTCCCCCTTGTGCGTGCCCCCTTCCATCGCGTCCCTTGCCCCCTCTCCTGTCCCCTACACCGCTGCCCCCTACACACCTCCCTGCCACCGCTGCCCCCTGCTTGCCCCACCCCCCTCCCTCCCCTTTTTTTGACCAAACTCCCGTCCTTTTTACTTGCCTATAAAAGCTTACTCTTATCCTTTTTTTTCCCTCACACTTCTACTCTTTATTAAGCATTAGTGATCTCTATCTCTTTGAAAAGAAAATCTTTTTTTTTTCCCCATTGTTTCATACCTTTCTAAACCTTCTCCTCCCACTCTATTTTATTTCATTTCTCTTAAACCGTCAATCACCAATCATGTGTTAGAGAGAGTAGTTGAAAAGAATCCTATAGCTTCTTGGATGGGTTCTCTGGTTATAGAGTTAGTTAGCCATTGATACTAAAGATCAACACAAAATGGCTTTTGTCAAGGAATGGAGCGTTTTTGCTTCTTATAGAGTCATGCCTTTTGGGCTCACCAATGCACCAACAACATAATGATACCAAAGAAAATTCCTTGAAGTTTACGTGGATGATCTTTGTGTGCATTCATCCAAAAGAGAAGACCATTTTAAGCACCTCAAATGTGTTGTTGAGAAATTCCATCGATATAGAATATGTCTAAATCCTAAAAAATACGTATTCATGGTTAAACAAGGCAAGATTCTGAGACATATTGTCTCAAAAAATGGCATTATAACTGATATGAAAAAGGTAGCAATAATTGATGAAATGCCTAGACCAACAAATGTTAAGAAAGTTCATGCATTCATAGGACATTGTGGATATTATCATAGATTTATCTACATTTACATAGTCACATATAAACCCATTTCTGGCGTTATTACTCTGTTTGTATGGATTGATGAGTGTGAAGAGTCATTTCAAAATCTTAAACACGCTTTATCTTCAACATAAATTTTCAAAACTCGATATTGGCATAAAAAATTCCATTTGCATGTTGATGCTTCAAAGTTTGCTATAGGTAGCATATTGGCATAGCTAGGAGATAGAATAATGGATTTTACTATCCCATATCAATTGAACATAGCAAAACCAAAAGTTGTCTTATGTTGATCTTTTGGTTTTATTGTCAAAAATTGGTGTTGTGTCCTGAGAACCCATCTAAAAAACTATAAGCCTCCTTCCCTACAACTGTCTCAATAACGTGGTCTATTATTGGTATTGGATAGTTGTCCCTAATGGTGGCAACATTTCTCCAGCATTTACCTGTTTGAGTTCACATAGACCCGTAATTTCCCATTCTTTTTGGGTACTACCACAATTGGGGACACCAAATTGGTGTGTTCAATCTCATAGATAAACTTTGCCTATTGAAGTTTGATTTTTTGGTAGTATAGTTAAGAAGGGAATCACACATCAATGACAAGTAGATCACCTAACAAGAATCACCTTAGGAGACTCTCCAAAAGAAGCTGATGATGACTTGCCAAATGCCTGTATGTTCTCTATTGAGATGATTTCGAGATGGAAAAAAAAATATTGTCTCTCTGATGACTATCACTCAAGTAGATTCACAGATCCCACTTCCAATCACACCATGGTTGATCGAGCAATTGGCTATGTGTCAGTTGTTGGCTCGAAGACTATAGAAAGGATGGGATTCTACTTTTGTGCATATGCCTAGCCAAATACTTCAGTCAGGCTCATACAATAGTGGTGGAAATCCATTTTGCAGAAGACCAAACATTGAGACGACTTACATGGTTAGGGGTTTATTGTCCAAATATGAAAAGATATGTGTATATTGTTCCCAATGTAATGAGAGAGTAGCAATTCCACATGCTTGTTCCAAGTACGCGTTGTACCTAAGTGGAGCAGATATTTGGTGGAGTACTTGATGAAATTTTTTTGAAGATATGAGCAAACAAAGACATGATGGAATCAAACAAAGGCAAAAAATTATACCATGATTGGCCAATAGCTATATAGATTAGGAAAAGATCAACAACTTTGATTGTGTGCCAATGACAATGAGTACATTTCTATCTTGGAACAAGCACATGTGGGCTAGTAGGGAACCATTTGTCTGATGAAACTATGGCTAGATCAATACTGATGGTTGGTATATGGTGGCCAACTCTATTTGAAGATGTGAAAGAATTTTTTAAAAGATGTGACTCTTGTCAGAGAACAAAAATGCTGGTTAGAATGGATAGCATGCCATTGCAACCAATAATGGGAATGAGAGCATTTGCTAAGTGAGATATAGACTTTGTTGGACCAATAGAACCACATGCTCACATAACTCATGCACGATATATTATTATAGCAAGTGATTACCTGATCAAGTGGGCAAAGGCTAGAGCCACTAGGAAGAATGATGCACAAACCACGACTACATTCTTGTATGAATGTATATTCACATGGTACTGACTTCCTATTGAGCTTGTGAGTGATTAAGGTACACATTTCCTTAACGAGATGATAGAGAACCTGCTTAATGAGTTCATGGTTATCCATAATAAATTTGCACCCTATCATCCTTGAGAAAATGGCCAAGTAGAGCATACAAATAAAATCCTAAGTTTCGTCCTTACTAAGATTATAAGCTCATGAAGAATGGAATGGGAGATAAATCTCCATTCAGCTCTATGGGCTTATAGGGTTTCATTAAAAAATGCTCTGAATGTCACTCCATTTAATTTGTTCTATGGACTTGATGCTATATTACCGATGGAGTTTTTGCTACCAACCCTCAAAGTGGCACACAAATTAAAGTGAATGGGTCATGAAATTTTGGAATGACTCAAAATGTCGAACAATTGAATGAGCAAATACTAGCAGCTATCTCACATATCTATGCTCAAAAAAAGGAACAAAAACATGAAGAGTGCTTCACCAAGTTAGGTGGTTAATCTGGCCACCTTAGATGGTGAAATAATAGAAAACTAGATAAGTGGGTGTTGTTTGATGCCATTGACTAATGACCTCTTAGAAAGAATGCATGCAGTAAAATAAATACAAGACCAATGACAATAGGTCATAGAAGAAGCTTAGGAGGAGGGACACATTTGAATTTTAAAGAGAAATGCGGCAATGTGACCAACCCTGAGGCTATGCCAGTCAATATGCTTCAAGTACAAACACTGCATTTGGTATAAAAACTAATATCTAATACTCCCAAATGATTTTCTCATGTTAAACTGAGCATTTAATATGGGAAAGTACCAGGGGAGTAAAAGCTAGAATATTGGTAAGGCTGCCAGACAGGTCTCTATCAGGGGTCCAAAGGGGGACAGTTTGCAAAAGAGCAATATGCCCCAATCGGGCTTAAAAGACCTAAGGTTCAACTTATTAAGACTTCCATAGGCTAAGGTTCCAAAAATTAACTCATTAATCCAATGGCCAAATCTAGGGGAAATTTGGATGGTCATGGGAAGACTAAAAAGTCTTTCCACATCCCTAGGAAGGAGGGGGCAAGCCCTGTTAGTAGGGGATGAGAGAGAAACACACACACACACACACACACACACTCCAAGGCTCCCCCTTTACACAAAGGGAATATTGGACACATGTCAGGTTCCTTGGCCAGATGCCCCCAACCTCCCCTCAAATCCTATTGGATGGCCATAGGCTAAGGTTCCAAAAAAATTAACTAATAAGTCCAATGGCTAAAGGTGGAAAATATTGGATGGTTATGGGAAGACTAAAAAGTCTCCCCACTAGGAAGGAAGGGGTGAGCCCTAATGGTAGGGGATGAAAGAGAAACACACACACACACACACACACACACACACACACACACACACACACACACACACACACACACACACTCCCAAGTTCTCCCCAAGGGAAGAATGGACACATGGCAAGCTCCTAGCCCAGTTGCCCCCAATCTCCCTCTCCAATCTCCTCTCAAATCCTATTGGATGGCCATAGAGGTGGACCAATGAGAATTAGGCTAGAGTAAAATTAGTCTAATCAATTTAAAAATGCTTGATAAAAGAACCAGTAGAATTTAAGCTCCCTAGAAGACTATTCAAGACAATCTACCAAGGGGTCCAAATGAGCATTCAACAACCCAATGGCTTGCCTGATTCCTATTGGACAGAAGACTAAGAGGTCCAATGAGAGTTTAATTGAATTATTTAATTACTTAAATCTCTCACAAAAGGGGAAAGGGGGACACTTGTCAAAAGGCTATCAATTATGCTTCTAATTTGTGATTGGCTAAGCTTTATAAGGGCCAATGGGATGCCAGCATGAGCAAATAGCAAGAGGGGTCGACCAAGATGAGAGAGAAGGATGCATTTTACTCTAATTCATTGCTACACACACAAACAACTCATGTGTGTAAGAAAAATTCCATCTCCTTCTCCAAGCATTGAGAAGTAGAGGCCTACACCAACAACTATTGGCTATGAAATGCAAATCCAACCAAGAGCCAAGCTTCAATGGCATGGTCATCTCCTCTACCATGCTAATTACTAAGCTAAGCTATGCTATTAGAGTGATTATGTGATGAGATTACTTTTTTCTTGTAAGATACCTCTCTTTCCTCTCAATCTATCTGCATTCCCTATTAGCTCTCACCATTTTTGAAGGTGTGTGAGGTCTTAAGACTGAGGCTAGTGACACTAGGTGTGTTTTTCAAGCATAATTTGGTGCATAAATCTTCCATCTTCTTTGCACCAAAGATTTTTGTCAAGGAACACAAGAATTGTGTTATACAAAAGTCTCCTTTGATGGGAGAAGCTATAATACAAAGCCTTTATGGAGGGGGACCGGCTCCATGTAAATCCAATCCTCAAATGATGTCAATTGTTCTATTTCTCTCTCTTTTTAAGTATTGTTGATGCCAAATTAGCTAGGTGTGAATTGCTAGGTTTTCTTCTCAAATTAAGTATACTCTCTATGCTCATTAGGAACTTACTCTTAATGAAATGCTCACTATGTTACCAATTTTTGCTACACACAAGTTCCCAGTGCATTAAATGTTACATTGGTATCAGAGCTATTGGTTTCTCTTTTCTTTCTCAAGAAGAGAGGTCTTCAAGCTTGCTACAAATGGTTGGTGTTATTAATTGCAAAAGAGTAAGTAAAATTTTGATTTTTCATCCTTGAAGCATGCCTGCTTTATGAAGTTAACAGGAATACCATTGGGAGCTATGGTCTTAATAATGGAGTCATATGGGGCTTGGTGCCTATGGCTTAACCATTATTGAGCTATTAGAAGGCTGACAGGAACCGGTGCTATCTTGGCTCTGGTAAACCCTCTCTTCTATTCCTTGTAGTTAATAATATTCAAGCAACAGGTATAGATGCTTGAGTGCATATCTTTGAAGGTAAAGAGGAGTAGCAACTAGGGCTTGAAGTGCCAAAGTACAAGTAAACGTTTACACCTAGAATTTTCTAGTATAGCTGACAAAGGAATATAGATTGAAATGAATGTTGATAGCTTTGATTTTTCTAATGAAAGAGCAACTAATGATGTTCCTATGCTTGTAAACTATCTTGTTTCTAGGCTACAACAAGCCCTGGGCAACCCATCCCTCCAAGGTGAAGTGCTACAACAATTGCGCACCCATGGTATTCTCCAAACTCCCCACCAAGAAGAGAAAGTACCTAGGAAGCCTCCTAGTGAGACTTCCAAAAGAGGACTCTCTTCGATAAGGAAAGAAGAAGAGGATTCGTACAAAGGGATTAAAAATCTACTACTCTATGACACATATCCTTCCCAAAGGAGAACCCAAGTTTCAACAGTAGAGCCCCCACCAAAAGAACGACAAAGAAGTGAGTCTCCTACCACCTTGGCGGAGATGGCTCCACAAAGATGACTGGAAAAACGCTCTTCAACACCCCCTAAATGAATAAGACCATTGCATACTTCTCTACACCATAATTCAAAGAGGGACAAGAGAAGAAAAAGGAGAGAAAGAGGTCACCCTCTTCTCCCTCTTCTTCATCCTCTTCCTCTTCTGAAGAAAGTGATGGTGCAGACAAGGAGTAACAAGGGAAGAAAAAGGCAAGAAAGAGGTCACCCTCTTCTCCATCCTCCTCATATTCTTTCTTTTTTGAGAAAGTGATGGTGTAGCTCTTGAACCACCTAAAAGAAGAGTCCATAGGAAATCCTATGCTACCTGGTCGGAAGAGGTTTTCCAAGCTCAAAAAGTTCAAAGAGGGAGGAAAGAACATTTCGTTCCTTACCTACGATGGCACTTTTGGAGCTACGGACAAAGTCTTGTCCTTTATCCAACCATTAGATGCGGCGTTTGGAGATGAGGGCTTCACGGAGTCCTCTAAGCTACGTCATGTAGACATGCATTTTCAAAAATCCACCATGCAATGGTGGTCTAGTCTACGAGCAAACAGTGAAGCTCCACGAACATGGAAAGCTTTAAGAGCTTCTATCATGAAGCAATTTTTGGCTACCGATGCCAAAGACAAAGTACTCATGAATGGCAAAGCTTGAAGGTCTGTCCCTACAAAAATATGTAGACAAATTTTAGGATTTACATTGACAAGCGCAAGTGCAAAACGGACCCCGAAGGCCTCTACTCCAGGACCGTGCATGCCAAACTCATCACGAGAAGTGAACAGGGGGCACAACCTAGCTTTGAGCAGCTAGGACGCGGACATTAGTGATTAAGATGACACTAATATTGCACACTATAGAGAGAGAGAGAGACGTAGATGATGAAAACCCCTCGGGATGTGAGGGCAATCTTGATTCAAAGTGGTATTCAGTTTCGGCAAGGTGGAGACCGTGGAGAGAGAGAGAGAGAGAGAGAGAGAGAGCCTATAGTGCATTTTGTAGGGAATATTCCATATACACAAAGATTCTACTCTTGTGTGTGGAAACCCTTAGAGTCAGGGTGTGTGCATCGCTTCCTTTTCAAGTGCTTACTCACAAGTGCCCCCCCCCCCCCCCCCTCCCCCCCCCCCCCCCCCCAAAATGCTCTCTCAAGTATTGCCTGTCTTGCGAGTGCTTTTTGATAGTGACCTCTCAGTGTTCTTTTATAGGTGCAAGCTGCATTAGTTTAGGATAATCTGATTAGATTAGGGCCCTAATCAGGAGAGACAAAGCAAGGAGCCAGGTCCCAGATGGTTGACCCTTGCTTTGTTTTAGAAGAACTTTAAAATGATATCTCCTAGGTGGGCCTTTGTGACCATCAACTAGAGAGAGATGGCAATATACAATTGGTTTTTATACAAGGTTTTGGCTTGAAAATGAAAAAATAGATTAACCTACGGGTGTTTACTGTGGAGATGCATTATGGACGAGATGCCAATGAGTGGCGGGCTTTGTTGGTGCGTTGGTTTAGCGCGTTCGTCACTTTCAGGGTCGGCCGAGGCATGCCTTCGGCGTCTTTGTTTGAACTATGGTTGCCATCACATGATTTTGGTGTGTTCTTCTTTGTCAATGTCGAGTTCCTTCGTTTTTTTCCCTTCTTGTGCGTGTGTTTGTGTGTGTGTTTGTGTGTATGCGTGCATGTGTGTATGGAAAGAGAGCGAGAGATGGGTGAGAGAGAGACCGAGGGAGTGTGTGTGGGTATGTATATGGTGTTGTGTGTGTGTGTGTGTGTGTGTGTGTGTGTGTGTGTGTGTGTGTGTGTGTGTGTGTGTGTGTGTGTGTGTGTGTGTGTGTGTGTGTGTGTGTGTGTGTGTGTGTGTGTGTGTGTGTGTGTGTGTGTGTGTGTGTGTGTGTGTGTGTGTGTGTGTGTGTGTAAGTGGGTGAGTGTGTCAGCAAGTGTGTGTGTGAGGGAACGAGAGTGTGAGAGAGATATTTTCTTTATGCTGGCTCGGCCGACTCAAGAAAGGAGAGAGAGAGAGAGAGAGAGAGAGAGAGAGAGAGAGAGAGAGAGAGAGAGACTGAGAGAGTAGGTGATAGTGTGTGTGTGTGTGGGGTTTGTGTGTGTGTAGGTGTGGGGTTTGTGTGTGTGTGTGTGTGTGAGTGTGTGTAGGTGTGTAACTAATGAAAGAGAGACAGCGCGAGTTCTGCTTCAAGCTGATGCTGCCGAGGAAGAGAGAGAGAGAGATAGGGCGTGAGAGGGGAAGGTACAGTGAGCGAGAGATGGGGAGAGAGGGAGGGAGAGTGTGAGAGACTGTGTGTATGTGTATGGGTTTGGGAGGGCTGGCGGCGGCATATGCAGCTTAAAAAACTGTGTTTTTCTTCTTTGCTTATTATTAAGCTCCCCCCCGAGTGAGGTTGGTTCCCGCGGCCAGGTTCTAAAAGCCGCCGACCATCAATAGCCCTCTCCTTCTGGCTAGAGGCATTCATGACTCTAGCTCTGTAGTTGAGTTGTTTGAGTAGTAGAGGAGCCAATATCTAGTTGCCTTTTGAACTAGCCATTGCATTTGGCCATTAGCGAAATCTCTAGGACTTTCACCTGTTTTCAAGAAAATCAATAGACAATGCAACCTGATTAGAGCATCAATGATCAACAACTCAAACTGACTTTGAGTAAATGGGAATCCTAAGGCTTCCAAAACTTTGTGCCAGTATCCTCTAGGATCCCAAGTGAAGAATAGGATAATTACTCCTTCCAAGACAATACCTAGAATCATGATCCCCAAGATTGTGCCAAGAGTCCTCCATCTATGGCTTCCTTGTTCATGTGGCAACTGCCAATTTTCTTCAGGACCTAGCTCACCACTATCAGTGAAGCTAGCAAAAGAGTCACTATTGTCTTGGGTGTTGTCAAAAAGGCCCATTGCCTTTCCTAACATTGGTAATAAGTCACTGACCTTGCAGCTCAAAGACAAGCTTGATACACACTGTACCAAAGTGCATAGCATATACAAAATATAGGTTGCAATCCACTGGTTGAAAAACACTTCATCTTGACTAAATGAATGCAAGATCATACTGCCATCTTTCTCACATTGAGATCAATTTTTTGTGACCCCAATGACCACCCCTTGTGCTAAGGGTTCTTTGAAACTTTCTTAAATGCATCAATCAAAGTACGATCAAACACAATCTCTACATCTAGGTTGATAAACCTAGATTCCATTTAGGTTGCCACTGCATCCACTTGCTTAAGAATCTCCTTAGGGTGGACTCCAAAGTCCTAGTCCTTGACAACAACCATTTGTTGTGTCTGCGATTGCTTCCTTTGATTGATGTAGTCCCAAAAACTTCATGCTTCCTTCTTGCAATTGTATATATGGTGGATCCACCTTATTGTGATCAGTAAGAATGAGACCCATGTTTTCAAGAGTGATGTCACTATCATTCGTTGTTGTAGATTCTTCCTTCTCTAATGTTGTAGTAGAGTCACTAGAGAGTGCATTAGTCTCTAAGTCCATCCCTTGTTTCTTACTGGCCTTCGTATTGTATGGGATCTCCTTGTCCTTTCTAGCTTGTATATTGAGAATTCCTATGTCCAAATATTGATTTTCTCTCATGGACATGAGCCATGGTCTCTCTGACATAATTGGGTAGCCCTCCCACTCACAAGATCACAACATTTTATAGACTCACCAACTGAGAAATCTAAAATTCTAGTCTGTCATCGTGGCTTAGACTTTCTCTTGATTGACTCCCCCTTGGGCTTTATCTTTTCTTCCTTTTCTGAAGCTTCCTCAGGTCTAGAGTCATTAAATCCCATGGTGTCTACCTCTTCAATATTGGTCTTACCTCTTTCCACTTCTTTGATATGTTTCTCCACGTTCATCTTGCCCTTATGTTCAAGATTGATGAAACTCACTACCTGGTTGCGGATTGGCGATGGGGGTAAGGGTGGAATGAGAGATTGTGGTGGTGACTATGGTTGCATAGGTCGTTGTAATATTTGCACAGGTGGTGAGAGTTGGTTTTGCATTGCTCCTCTGTTAAAATTCTGCGTCCTTAGGTGTGGGCAATAATACATGCCATGGCCGTCCTCCCCATAATTTTAACAATGGTAGTTCTGATTCTGTCATCGCTGCCCTCTTCCTTGCTCTGGATTTCTGGCAGGTGTATGCACTTCCTGCACTAGATGTACCGAAGATTCTCTAGCTGGTTAGTGATTCGGTTGAGCAGGTCTTGTTGATCCTCAGCCGGTACCTGTGGTGGCTGATTCCTCTGAATGGCTACTGCAGGTGCGGCTAGGTGTGGTTGGTCCCTTACCGATTCCTCTTCCTCGGTAATTTTGGCTTGCAGATGCAACTTCTTATCTTTAAGATGGGCTACTTCAACTGCTATCTCATATGTAGCAGGAAACCTTCCCTTCACCTTCTCTTTAAGAATTGGCCATAAACAGCCACAAACCGGTCTTTCTTCAGGAAATCAGGTGCCCCTTCACCCTCCCTCAACGATGCAACCCATCGTCCCCATAGATCCACAAACTTTGATTTGTATGCTGCATACTCATCCATACTTCCTTGCTTCAACTCCATCAGCAATTGCCATAGCTTCTTGGATGTGGTGCCTTCTCCAAAACGCCTTAGGAATGCTGCTCTTAGCAGATCCCACCTCTCCTTGGTGGCTTGCAATAAGGCATTGTACCATGATCTTGCTTCCACTTTCATTAGCAGTAGAAAAATGCGCATCCGCAAAGCATCTTCATCCCTTCCAGAGAGGCTAATGCTATTTCAAGACTATCCAGGAAATCTGAAGCATCTTCCTCCACCTTACCCATGAAGGTTGGAAAGGAAACTTTTGCCATTGCAAAAAACAAGATTTTTTTCAAACTATTTTTTTCTTAAACACAAATGACTTAGTGGCTTATAGTGGCTTTCTTATATAAGGCTAGGTGGATAGATTTGAGCAGGAGCTAAGAAGAGTGCAAGACTAGAATAGAATAAAGATTCTTACATCAAAAGAGTGGTAGTAATCAAGAAGGGGCAAGATGATGGGACATGGGGATCTAAGGATTTCATCAAGCATCTCTCCTCCAAATAGGAAAACAATCTTTTGCTCGTAGAATATCTTGTTATCAAATGTACACATTTACATGCATGTGTTCCAAGAAACGGAAAGGAAATACTTCTGGATTGTTGTTATTATCCATGTCGGGTGTAGGGAAAGGCTCTGACCACTAGAGTTGCATACCTTAAGTGTTGACAAGGTGACACCTTCACCATAAGCCTCTACCTCTTGTTGAAGTCCAAATAATCCTCCATATTGGGCTCAAAACAGACTGCATGAGAAGAGTCTACCTCAATCGGCTTTCCATCTTGCATGCGGCGGTGACGCTTGGGTGGTCGTACACTTCACTTGAACTCTCTAGGCCTAGAGAGAGCATAGGCCCACTTGCTTCCACCAAATGCTTTAAGCTTTGTGGCTTGGATTTAGTGGTTGATTTTGTTGAAAACTCTTCTCTGACAGTTGGAGAGAAAACACTTGGTGCTACACAAAATCTGACTGATGTGAGAGTGCTGACACGGTTCTCAAAAGCAAAACTCACCGTTCTTTCTTCACCTCCTCTGTCGGCACTCATTGATAGAACGCTTTGGTTGACAACAATGATGACATTTCAAAGCCCTCCCTCTTGAAGCTCTTGATTTGCAATCAGTACGAGCAATGTGAGATGGGGAGCTTACCTCTTGGATATCGACGATGCAATAACCTGGCATTAGCACTTCGATGAAGGCCTTGAGTGCCTCTTCAATTTCTTCCTCCTCCGTTCTCCAATTGGAGAATTCCCGCAGCCATTCGTCCATGGTCGATGACGTGCATCGTTTTCAGTGTTGTAAACTGGAGGGTTTTGAGAAGCCCTCCTTCAGTGGGGGCACCAAATGACAAGTGCAAGCACAAAACGGACCCCGACGGCCTCTATGCTAGGATCGTGCACACCGAACTCATCACGAGAAGTGAACAGGGGCCACCACCTAGCTTTGAGCGGCTAGGACGTGGAAAATAGTGAATAAGATGACACTAATACTGCACACTGTAGAGAGAGTGAGATATATATATATATATATATATATAGAGAGAGAGAGAGAGAGAGAGAGAGAGAGAGACGTTGACATAGATGATGAAAACCCCTCAGGATGTGAGGGAAATCTTGATTCAAAGTGGTATTTACAAAAAGCTCAATTTTGGCAAGGTGGAGACCATGGAGAGAGAGAGAGAGAGAGAGAGAGAGAGAGAGAGAGAGAGAGAGAGAGAGAGAGAGAGAGAGAGAGAGAGAGAGAGAGAGAGAGATGGGGAGAGAGTGAGAGGGTGAGAGTGTGCATGGGTGGGGAGAGAGAGAGAGAGAGAGAGATTTCTTCATTGTGGCCCTTGGGTTGACAAACAGAGGGACAAAGAGGGTTTTTGACCGCTTTTGATGATGGAGGAGAGAGAGAGGCTGTGACCAAGTTGAGGGAAGAGAGAGAGAGAGGGAGGGAGAGAGGGAGATAATGGAGGAGAGGGGGGAGAGTGATACGGGGGGGGGTGGGGGGGGCGCATAAGCATAGGAGGGTTGGCGGCAGCATATGCAACTTAAAAAACGTTTTGTTTTCTTTGCTTATTATTAAGCTCCCCGCTCCCCCCCAAGTGGGGTTGGTTCCCGTGGCCAGGTTTCGAAAACCGGCCATCAACATCTCAAATCCACTATCTTCAAAAAGATGGATTTTGGAGAGCAAAAACAACAATTTTGTGTGGGTTTAACTGAGGATATGGCGGAGTATGTTAACTTCCAAAGGCCACACACCATATCTACGGTCATACACCATACCATGGTGGCTTCACGAATCAACTTCCAACAAGGGGCTAAGAGAAATCTTAAGCCCACAGAAAACAAGGACCATACCCAGCCTAAGGGAAGGACAACGTCCAAAAGTCTCCCAAAGGCAACGCCAACAACAACAAAGCTAAGGAGAAGGGAGTTTATAAAGTCAAAAATAAACTCTCTCCTGAAGAGCTAGAGCGTTATCGGAAAGATAACCATTGTTTCAAGTGTGGGGAGCAAGGGCATGCCTATCGTGATGCCCCCACAAGAATACACGTAATGAGCCTCCTAGAGCTACCTTGGTTGAAATTCAAGAAGAGGATGCTCATCACAAAGGATCTCCGCTATGCCATGGTTGGGGAAAGGTAAGAGAACATGATGCTTTTTTTTTTTTTTGACCCTGATTCTACTCACAATTTGATATCCACATAGTTGGCCACCAAGCTAGGCATCCAAGCCTATGAGACGGGAGATGTCCTACATGTTGATGGTGCTTTCAAGGGGCAAGAATCCTCAGTCACTCCCCTTAATTGGGAAATTGAGGCTCCATGTCCAAAGCTATGTGGACAAGGAGGATTTCTTTAACTCTCCTCTCAAGCACGAGGATGTAATCCTAGGGGCACCATGGTTTGATCGCATGGCTGCCAATGTTAAAGTCCCTGAAAGGCAAATCTACTTTAGGTTTATGGAAAAAGATATGTACATAGATGCTAAGGAGTTGGGTAGTACCATACCTCTTGTACATAAACAAGCTTTCAATAAGTCAATAAAGAGCTCTATTTCCGTGTAAATGATTTTTGTTAAAGATTCTCAAAATGAACCTAGTTCTTTAGCAAAAGAAAATATAAACAATCAAAAGGAATTAGAGTTATCCAATTTCCTCAAGGGGTTCCATGATGTTTTTATTGACGATATCCCTTGTGAACTACCTCCCAAACAAGGCATGACGACCATGCAATTGAACTTCTTCCAGGAAGTTCACCGCCTAATAAACCTCCTTATAGAGTTTCCCAAGCTCAACAAGAGGAGATTATGCGGCAAGTGCGTTTGAATTGCGTTTTTAGAATCTCTCAAGAACAAATGTGAGAATGATGATGCATATTCCAAAGGTTGAAGCCATGTGAAAATAAGGGATGCTTCTCACTCCAATGCTGGTAGTCCTCCAAACCTAGTTCTCCTTTTTTTAATGATGAGCTATAGAGATGGAAGGAAGTGTGCATAGATAATGGGTACCTACTCCACTATTGGAGAGTTTGTGTATCAATGGACGCAGACCTTCGATGCCAAATTCTTTATGAATGTCACCAAAGTAAAAATGTAGGTACCTAGGCATAAAGAAAACTTATACACTTGTACAATGATAGTTTTACTAGCTAGGACTATACGGCTATGTACAAGACTATGTCTTGCATTGCTAGTAATGTCAAGTAAATAAATTAGAGCACGAGGTCTCTTGCATCCATCCGAGATTCCTAATGGCAAATGTGAAAGTATCTATATGGATCTTGTTGTGGGTTTAGCAATCACTGTATAAGGTCATGACTCAGTATGGGTGGTCATAGACTTGTTGACTAGACTTTGCAAGTTCATTCCAACCAAATCCACAGTTGAGACTATAGAGTTAGCTAAGTTGTTTGTGGACAATATGTATAGGTTGTACGGGTTGCCAAGTAACATTGTGAGTGATTGTGATCCCATGTTTAACACTAGTTTTTGGAGAGCTGTGTTTAAACTACTAGGTACATAACTCAACATAAGTACTGTAGATAATCCTAAAATGGATTATCAGACTAAATGGGTCAACCAAGTGCTAGAGGATATGCTATGAGCATGTACGTTAGCAATAAGAAATTGGATTGGGAAGATCATCTCCCTATTCTTGAGTTTTCTTACAATAGTCTTAAGCATGTGATGGGGTGACTATTTTTAGTCCTTTCATGCTTATGTATGGTTTTCAACCTAGGTCACCAGTTATAGTGGGGTTAACGACTCAAAATCTATAGCAGGTCAAGAATTTCCTCCAAGACCACATGGACATGGTGAGATTGGATCATCAAAATGTTTGATGACAAGCACAAGATCAATATAAAAAACATGCTGATGAGAAATGCCGACAAGTTATCTTCACGAAAGGGGAAGAGGTATTTTTGCATGTGCTAGAGCATTCAAAAAGTCTAATGACTGGGCAAACACGTAAAATATCTCTGAGGTATTGTGCACATTTTAGGATACTCAATCAAGTTGGTGATATGGCCTACAAACTCTCATTATCTACACAGTCTTGCATTCTTTTGATATTCTATATAAGTTGTTTACATCAACGCTTACATAAGGAAAAAAATGTTATCAACTAGTAGTTTTTTGTTGATTTCATTGAACATCCTACTCAACCGCATGAACATGAACGTATTCTTGGCTACCATGATCTACCTATGAATCATCATGTACGTTGACAAGCTTTAGTCAAGTGGAAAGATAGAGTTGAGGAATGTGCCACTTGGGAAAACATTAGTGTCCTTGAGAACAAATTTACCACTTTTGTTTTTTAGGACAAAAATGCTACTCCAAGGGCTACAGGCCACGAACCGGTTTGAATGCAGCTCAAGGGTACATATAAAAGTCTACAATTGCATGAAGATTGGGCATTTCGATCTCCCATGGTCTCACAGCATTACCTTCACCCTCACCATCTACCTCTCTCATGATTACCTAGGATATAGGTTAATAGAAAGGGAGTCAAAGTCTAAGGTATAGCTATAACAACTTCTATAGTAATAATAGTTCTTAATAATTGGATGCCATTTGATATTTTAAACATGATACAACTAAATAATCTACATGATCATGTTAAGTATGGAGCCTAATTTACCCCTTGTAATTTTTTGTGGTAAAAACGCACATTTGTAAGGCCCCTATTATGAGTAAAAGCCATTGTGCGTGAATAAAAATCACTCATCGAAAACCAAAATTTTCACGGCCAGTCTCGAGCCCAAGTTGCAGTAATGTGGGTTCGCCAGAATATTCCTTTTAGTCGAAATATTATGGCCGGACAACGGTCGGAAAGTGGTCAAAAAATGACCGGTCGGTTGGGCGGTTTGGTTGGTAGTCAATGGCCGGTGTCCAGTGGACGAATTCAAAAGCGGACTTGTCTTCTCAAGGGCGGCCACACATGGGCGGATTGGAGGGTCCGATTTGGACTTATCTACACAAGGGCGGCTACACATGGCTGCCTCTCATGAGAGAGCGCAACCCTTTTGGCCTATAAAAGGAGGCCATTTCTACACACATTTCATAGTGTGAAGTTGATGCAACAAGGTGGGTGTGAAGTGGTGAGAGTGAAGCAAGGCGGGAGCTCCAAAAGGGTATAATCTCTTTGTAACCTACTTCTTGTTTTGAAGTACTAATGCCATTGAGTGACTGCTTTCGCGTGGACGTAGCCCACATTGGGTGAACCACGTATATTGTGTGTACTCTCTCTCTCTCTCTACTTTATAATCTCTTGTGTGTGAAAATTATCTCTCTCCATTAAGTAATCTACTCAATTATCTACTTAGCTACGTCATATTTCCTAATAACTGGTATCAGAGCAAGGTTTGCTCGTAGCTAAATTATCTCAAGGAAAGGATTCCTTGAATTGAGTGGGAGTAATGGCGGAGGAAGGGAGGTCAAGATCAAGAAGTTCAAGGGAAAAAACTACCAACATTGGAAGATGCAGATTGGAGACTATCTCCACCAGAAGGACCTCTATTTGCCACTAGGCGGTCTTGCAAAGAAGCCTACAATGATGGCATATGAAGCATGGATTGTCCTTGATTGAAAGGCACTGGGAACAATCCGGTTAAGCTTGGCATCAACGGTGGCCTTCAACATTTTGGAGATGAAGACCATGGAGGAGTTGATGAAGTCACTTGACGACTTCTACAAGAAACCATCGGCATCCAATAAGGTATTTCTTATGAGCGCTTGTTCAATCTAAAGAGGGAAGAAAATGGTTCAGTTGTGCAGAGCACCTAAATGAATTTAACACAAACATAATTCAAGATCGGTGAAAATCAATTTCAATGACGAAGTGCGAGCTCTTCTTATACTATCATCTCTACCGGATAGTTGGGATAGCCTTGTGATGGCTGTAAGTAACTGTATCTCGAGCACAAATACTCTTAAGTTTGATGATGTTGTGGGTGTTCTCCTAAGAAAGGAAATGCAAAGGAGAAGCAAAGGAGAATCATCAAGTGATGCATTGTCAGTGGAAACAAGAGGAAGGCCTAAGGAGAGGTTCAAAAACCAAAAGATTCGTGATCGCTCAAGGTGGAGCAAGTCACGCACAAAGTCAGATCTTGAATGTTGGAACTGTGGCAAGAAGGACCACGTCAAGAAGGATTGCTGGTCCAAGAAGAAGAAGGAGTCTGAGTCTCAAGACAACAAGCCAACATCGGATGCCAATGTGGCAGGTAAAGTAGAGCAAGATGCTCTAATTCTCTCATTAGACAATGTGTCTAATTCTTGGATAGTAGATTCCGGGGCTTCAATTCCATGTGACACCACACAAGCAACATTTCCAAGATTACACCAAAGGTAATTTTGGGTATGTATACTTGGGAGATGATGAAGCTTGTGAAATTGTTGGCAAAGATACAATTTGTGTCAAAACTGCTAACGAAAATGAATGGAAGCTTAAAGATGTTAGGCATGTTCCTTCTCTTTGCAAAAATTTGATCTCTACAGGACAATTGGACGATGAAGGTCACAACATTGCATTCGGAAGCAAACGGTGGAAGATCTCAAAGGGATATTTGGTGGTTGGCAAGGGAGAAAAGGTTGGTATACTTTACTTGTGTACTGTTAGCACGCAACCTTCAGCTTGCACAACAAATATAGAAGTCGACAGTGCGGTGTGGCACTACCGGCTTGGGCATATGAGTGCCAAAGGAATGCAAATCCTTTAAACAAAGAAGCTTCTACCAAGTTTGAAGGAAGTGGACTTAGAGTTCTATGAAGATTCTGTTTATGGTAAACAAAAGACGGTAAAATTTCAAAATTTTGGAAATGAAAGAAAAAATAAAAAACTTGAGTTGGTTTATTCTGACGTTTGGGGTCCTGCAAGTACACCATCACTTGGTGGCTCATTGTACTATGTAACATTCATAAACGATGCAACTAGGAAAACATGGGTTTATGTAATGAAGAATAAATCCGACCTGTTGTCCATATTTCAAAGGTGGAAATCCTTTATGGAGAATGAAACAGGTACTAAGGTTAAATGCCTCAGATTCGATAATGGAGGCAAATATTGCAGCCAAGCTTTTGAAAGATTTTGTGCTAGCAATGGCATTCGGAGGCAAAGAACAACCCCAAGGACACCTCAGCAAAATGGGATTTCAAAAAGGATGAATAGGATAATCATGGAGCGAGCACGAAGCATGCAGCTACATGCAGGCCTACCGCTTGAGCTTTGGGCGAAAGCTGTAAGTACATCTATGCACTTAATCAACCGGTCACCCTCAACGGCATTGGATGGGGGAGTTCCAGAAGATGCATGGACAGGTAAACCGGTGAATTATGCATTTCTCAAAGTGTTTGGGTGTGATGCTTTCATGCACATAGATAGAAGCTTAAGATCAAAGCTAGATGCAAAGTCCAAAAAGTGTTTCTTCATTGGCTATGGAGAAGGTGACTTTGGTATCGCCTATAGAATCCTGAAGATGGTAAAATCTTTAGGAGTAGGAATGTAATTTTTAACAAACAAAATATGTACAAAGATTACTAAGAAAACAAACAAAAGAAACAGGTGATGAGTACATGGAGCTTGAGGACGGTGAAGACTCAAGGACAGCAAACAGTGACAATGTGCAACAACGTCAACTAAATGAGGAGCCTCAACCTATTCCCTGAAGATCTACAAGAGCAAGTAGACCTCCAGAAAGTTTTGTTCCATCCTTCAACCATCTCTTGATCTCAGATTTTGGAGAGCCAGAATCATACAAAGAAGCTATGCAACACGAATCCAAAGAAGAATGGATAAAGAGCATACAAGTGGAGATGGACTCATTAGATCGCAACCCTTGGTTGAGTTGCCTAAAGGTAAGCGGGCACTTCAGAACGAATGGGTGTATAAGCTGAAGGAAGAAGAAGGTGGGAAGAAAAGGTACAAGTACAGGCTTGTGGTAAAAGGGTTTTCTCAAAAGAAAG
Source organism: Adiantum capillus-veneris (assembly GCF_014529385.1). Classification (NCBI taxonomy): domain Eukaryota; kingdom Viridiplantae; phylum Streptophyta; class Polypodiopsida; order Polypodiales; family Pteridaceae; genus Adiantum; species Adiantum capillus-veneris. The sequence goes on from NC_140936.1 coordinate 110,334,240, forward strand.
GTATTGACTTCAATGAGATATTTTCTCTTGTTATAAAAATTAGGCTTGTCTTAAGCCTTGTGGCTACTCATGATCTAAATCTTGAGCAAATGGATGTAAATACGACATTCCCTCACGGTGACTTAGAGGAGGAAATTTACATGCTTCAACCAAAGGGGTATGAAGTAAAATGTATGGAGAAAATGGTTTGCAGATTAAAGACGAGCTTGTATGGTTTAAAGCAAGCATAAAGACAATGGTACTTGAAGTTTGATCGATGGATTTTGGATCATGGATTCACAAGATGCAACTCGGATCACTGCGTCTACACAAAGAATTTGGGAGATGGGAAATTCATCATCCTAATGTTGTATGTTGATGACATGTTGATTGCAAGTGCTAACATGCAGGACATCAAAGACCTAAAAGAGGAGCTATCTAAATCTTTTTCAATGAAAGATTTAGGTGCTACAAAGAGGATACTTGGTATGAAGATATCAAGGGACGGGACGAAGAAGACAATAAAGCTATCTCAAGAGGATTGCATCAAGAAGGTACTAGAAAGGTTTGCAATGCAAAATGCAAAAACGGTTTCTACACCTTTGGCTGGTCACTTTAAACTAACCAAGGATATGTGTTCAAAGACACAAGAGGAGATAGTCTATACGTCTAAAGTTCCATATGCTGCAACGGTAGGTTCTCTTATGTATGCTATGGTTTGGACAAGGCCAGACATTGCACATGCAGTAGGAGTTGTAAGTAGGTTCATGGACAACCCAGGTAAAGAGCACTAGAAAGCTGTGAAGTGGACACTTAGGTATTTTAAAGGGACAACAACAAATGCTTTGTATTTTGGAGGAGCTGATACTTTTCTAGAAGGGTATGCTAATGCAGATATGGCAGGTGACAAAGATACTTGAAGGAGCACTACTGGCTATGTCTTCATGGTTGGAGGCACAGCAGCAAGCTGGGCTTCAAAGCTTCAAAAAGTGGTCTCACTTTCTACCACGGAAGGAGAGTATATAGCAATGACGGACGCAAGCAAAGAAATTATGTGGCTTCACAGATTCTGAGAAGATCTTGGATTCAAACAAGACAATTGTGTCTTGTATAGTGATAGCCAAAGTGCTATCCATCTTGCAAAGAACTCAGCCTTTCATTCAAGGACAAAGCACATTGAGGTGAGATATCACTTCATACACACTCTTTTGGAAGAGGGATAGCTAAAGCTAGGAAAGGTGCATACAAGTGAAAATCTTGCAGACATGTTTACAAAGGTGCTCAACAAGGAGAAGTAGAGCTTTTGGTCATCTTCAACCGGCATTCAAAAATAAGAAGCCAGGATGGAAAGCAGTCACAGGAATGGTTTGGAGGTCAGTTTCCAAGTGGGAGATTGTTAAGTATGGAGCCTGATTTACCCCTTGTAATTTTTTGTGGTAAAAATGCACATTTATAAGGGAGGAGAAGCCATCGTGCATGAATAAAAATCACTCATCGGAAACCAAAATTATCACCACCGGAATATTCCTTTTCGTCGAAATATTATGGTCGGCCGGCAGCCGGAAAGTGGTCGAAAAACGATAGGTCGGTTGGTCGGTTTCCGGTGGTCGAAAATCAATGGAGGGTGGCCGAATTCAAAAGCGGACTTGTTTTCTCAAGAGAGGCCACACATGGGCGGATTGGAGGGTCTGATTTGGATTTATCTACACAAGGGTGGCTACACATGGCTGCCTCTCATGAGAGAGGGCAGCCGTTTTGAAAGGAGGACATTTCTACACACATTGCATAGTGTGAAGTTGATGCAACAAGGTGGGTGTGAGGTGGTGAGAGTGAAGTAAGGTGGGAGCTCCAAAAGGGTATAATCCCTTTGTAACCTACTTCTTGTTTTGAAGTACTCAAGCCATTGAGTGACTGCTTTCCCGTGGACATTGTCGTACAGCTCCGCTCCCATGCTAAGAAATATGCCAAGAAGATGCAAATCAAGCTTATTGAAATCCTACATGATTAATGGTGAGTGATGAGGGCTTGTTAACAAGCCAAGCTTAATGATTAATGTATGTCAGATGAGACTTAAAAGGGCCAACAGATGCCTTAATGATGCCAAAAATGAGTATGCTTGAAGTGAGCACAGATGGAAGATTATGATCTAGAACTGCAGTGCTTGAAGTGCTCTACCAGCCTGTCTTTACGGCTCGCCGATTGGAGCTATGATGAAGAAATTATGACATATTGAAGTTTGATTCGATTGCAGATCCGTACCGGATTGGGCAACTGCAGCTGAGGTGACAAAAATGAAATGAATGCACGGGCTTGAAGTGCTCACTTTCTGGAGCGCATCGGTCTTTTCAGATCGGTGATCAGATTTACGATTGCCAAGTTATTGGGCATTAAAGATGCACCGGGGGGGCGGTTCCGTACCAGTCCGGTCGACTCGCTTGGAGTGCTATTTGGGATTTTTTGTTTTTCGTCCAGGTTTTGGAATGCAATGATTGTGGATTATGCAAAAAAGGTTGCGGCTTAGAAACGACGATTGTTTTATCCAAATGCAAGGGAAGGTCTTTTACCAAATGCGAACACTTATACTTGCATCCCCAAGGTTGTGGTGGCATTTGACACACAAGGTGGGAACAAAATTCACGATGATATTGCTAGTCAGGAGATGCTGGGAAATGATGCCATGGAGGCAATGCCTTGGTCGATATGTATGCCCAAATGTGGTGCTCTTGAATTAAATGGCCGCCCAAGGTTCAAAGGACATGGCCAATAGACACCCATTAAAGCAAATCAGGAAATTGTGTGAAAAAGTAGGGAGAAAAAAAGAGAGGGCAACGACGGCGCCTCTTCAAAAGGAGGCATCAACATGTTTACTTGGTGAGCCAAAGGCTCTTTTCCCCCTATTTGATCGCACAAGCCACCACGTGGCAGCTTCTCACTGGAATCTTAGCAAAAAGCTTTAAGCTAAAATAAGTAAATAAAAACAACACTACAATGTCGTAGCTTCCAGTTCGTAGACAAGGCATTCAGCAGTTCACGCAATTCACACGCATGCATTTTGCAGGCACCACAGTTCGCGCAGTTCGCATGCGGGCAGTATGCAGGCATTCTCAGACAGTTTGCAAGTTGTTCCAGTTTGCAGGTTCCAGAAGAAATTGATCATCGATTGAAATCTCATATCTTTTGTCTCAGTAGCACTAGAACAGACCTCTGCCATGCCTTGATTGCACCAAGTATCTGATCGTTGAGAGTGCTCATCACATCGGCAAGCACCCCAAGTACCTTCAAGGTTCATGATCTGCGAAATATAACAAGTAACCAGGGTTTGCAAGGTCTACGGTAAACCGTTCAAGCGGCCTATAATGCTTATTTTACCTTCTGAATGCAAGAGGTTCTGCATCATGAATTGGCTGTCACAATGGCACTTCCGCATTGCTCACTGAACTGCCAGCCGCTTTTGGATGGATCTTCTCTTCAAGTGCAACCCTCTCACATACTCCTTTCTGATTTTGCCCAATTTGCTGCTGCATGGGCAAACAACGAAGAAAAGAATTGGTGTGAATCTTGAGAATTAGGCATGGGAACCTGCTGCATATCATTTCCATGAACATTGAAGCATGGCCGAGGTCACGGGGTTGTTGAATCTACATGAGCTATACTTGGAGTGGCATAATGCTGGCCATAACTAGTTGCACATTCAGAAACGACTTGAGTTAGGTGGTTGAAGCGGACATATTGTTCAGCTAGCCATTGGGTCTTGTTTACTTGGTGAGACTAGGGTCTTTTTTTCAATTAAGGCCACCGTATTGAGCCACTTGGCTTAATCCTTAGCATAGACACGAAATCTTAATCTAGTGACCTGCAACCTCGCTCGAAGAAAAAAACAAATTCAGAGGTATGCACCGAGCCTTTGCTTACAAAGTGTGCTGCAGATTTGTTAGAGAGACGGGGATGCTAAATCAAGGCAACCCTCTGGACCTGCAACAGAGGATGAAGAGTACACCTACCACTACCCTCAACACAGCCCAACCCACCCACATGCCTATCAGAGAAATCAATGTTGACACCACAGATATTGCGATCTCCACTTTGAACATTGTAGCAAAGTTTCCTTTGCCCATGAGCTTGGTGAAGAGACGAGCTCGATAAGTGGTAGCAAAAACACGAAGACTGCAGAGCCGATGATGGTGACGATAAAGCCGGCTACGTACTGCGTGTGGGTTAAAAAGCGACATGAACTTGCACTGCAATCTCGCTCAAAAAGTAGTATGTAGATAAGAAGGCCAATTAGAGGCAGCATAGCATAGGAGGGTGCTAATTGTTGATGGTCCTCGCTTTCGGCAGAAAAAAGCACCAAAGTTGGGGGTTTCTCGAGCAAGTGAGGTGCATATATTGAGGATGAGAAGAGTTGATGGGTGGGGAGTTGTAGGTTGAGGAGGTGAAGAAGACTTGGAAAGTTGGTGTCACGTGCTGTAAGGTCATAAACCAATGTAAAGAGGAAAAATGAACAAGATTTCACAGAAGGTGCACAAGCAGGTGGTTGCGTCTACAAATAGAACGACAAAGCATTTATTGTTCTAAGGATAGTTGTAACGTTATAAAGAGGCAACGGGCAGTGCTAGTTGAAGAGCAGGTAAGAACGAGGCAGGAGAAGCTAAACAGAGCATGCAAATACAAAGAATAGGGAGCCACTAACGAGTAGTGTAGAGAAATTAATGGGGGAGCGTTGGCTTTTGGAGGAAGCAATGCTTCAACAAAGGAGGTCGTTGAGCAACAAGATTTGCAGCCAGGGCACTAGTGGCTAGATAAGGGGTATCCTTAATAAGAGCAAGAGCAAGCTGTAGGTAAAAACAAACGGACAGTTGGGGGAATTTTAACGAGGATGACATATATTCACAACACTGCATGTTCCAATTACGCAAGCACGACTTCAGCTCGATGACATTGCAAGGTCCGTTATCTGCATTCAATTTCCCATGCGCATGCGTTTGCTTGGTGCAACACATAAATGCTACAGGGTAGGGCACGGCTTCCGTTTCTTATAATTTTTTGGAGAGACCATAGTGCCAACTCTCCACCATACTTTTGTATGGCACCTCTGCATGACGTGCACTATATACTTTACACTTTCAATCTGTGACGTTTCATTGCAAGATGTTATGTTTAACTATTCACATTGCTTTTTTGTAGCTTCACTCAAATATCGGCCTATAGATTAATCAATCAAAAAGCAGCAATACAGCATTGTAGGTAAGTAAAGCACCTCATTTATTGTTGTAGTTCATTCATGCTTTATCTAATTTTTTGTAGAATTTCTACGTCTTGCTTTAAAGAGGCAGATATTATAAGTATAGACGAGCTATCTATGTTAACACAAACGACTTTTGACCTTATCTCGTAAGTAAAAATATCAACATAACAAGCAGTACATTGGCTGATCCCTTTATCAACGAATGTGTTCTCTTGCCCAACTATCCCCAATTTGTAGTTACACACAAGAGCTTTGTAACACATGCCATATCACAAGTTCGGTCCACTAGCTACATGCAACTTTGTACAAGATGTCATGCTCTGTAAGACATGCAACGGACCCTAAATTGCTTCAGTTATTGACCATTATTCGTGAAAGAAAACCATCCTTAGATGAGATCAATTGCACCTTGGGTGCATGTATTATAGATAAGGCATACTACATCAACAACTCTACTACGATAATTAATATGTACTACAAGATGAAACGTCCAACACTATAACAACCTTGCCTTGAATCAGTTGTATAATCAAACTGACATTACAAAAGTTAAAATGAAGACAAACGTGGGTAAAATAAATGTCCTTCAGTAGTGGCTTCTAGAATCTAGACCCTAAGTTCAATAAGTTGGATTTGATCGCAATTGGTTTGCGCTGCATGATTATTCTATAGATGTTATATAGTGATTCCCACCAAGCAAGACTAGTTTTTTGTTTTGGGTTGAGAAAGAAAAAGAAGAGGAGGGGAAAGGGTGTGCCGTGGAGAGGAAGAAAAAGAAAAAGAAGGAAGGAAGAAGAAGAAGGAGAAGACAAAAAGAAAGGGGAGAAGAGAAAAAGAAGAAGAAGGAAGAGAAAGAAAAAGAAGAGGAGGGGGAAGGGTGCGCCTAGGAAGAAGAAGGAAAAGAAAAAGAAAGAAGGAGAAGAGAAAAAGAAAGGAGGAGGAAGAAGAGAAGTAAATAAAGAGTGAAGTGGAGGGATCGTTTTCTCTCTCTTTCTCTTGTCGTCGGTTAGTCCTCGGCTAGCGAAGGAGGAAGGGAGAAGTGGGAAGCTCGAAAGGGGATTCACAGGAAGCTTGGTCGAGGCAACCAAGGCGAGGAAGGAGTTGAGCTTGGGGGGAGCATAGAATATCTCTCTCTCGCTTTCTCTCTCTATATCGGGCTTGCACAAAAAGCCTACCTCTCTCCGAGCTAGAGGAGGGGCAAGAAGAAGGAGTCGACGAAGCCCAGCTAGATAAAGAGGCCGGCAAAGCAAAGGTAATCTCTCTCTCGCTCTCATCCTTGGCTAGCAAACCAAGCAAGGGATAAAGTTTCAGCTAGCAATTGAAGAGCAGGAGGAAGTTAAAGCCTGTTTGAGCGGCAATTAAGCCAGTGCGAAGCATAAGGAGCAGGAAGCTACGAAATAATTGACAGAATTGAAGCTTGCTGAATCTAAGGAAACTCGAAGCAGATGAAGCGACAAGAGATAATTATTATCATCGTCATCGACTAAAGATTGGTTATATAATTGTTAAGCCTCGGTCCCGTTAACGGCTAAGCGGGAGCTTAAACTCCTAGTAAGTAGATGATTCAAGTGACGGTGTTGTTAACTGCCCGTCTTGGCTAAGGATTAAGTTGTACTTCAATCGATTAATCGATGATTGTGGTGATTGCCAGAGTCAGTTGCATCAGTGTCTCTTGTTCTCTCTCTTTCACACCTCCCACAGCCAGAGGTCCGGCGCCTGCCCGACTCACGTTACGAACACATATCCCCCGACATCTTTGGTGAACCCGACGCAAAACGAGCCGAGGTGGGAGGTAAAGATGGAGATGCCAGAACAGTTAAAGCAGTTTATTGAAGATTTCAGTGCCAATGGGTTTGATAAACATCTGGCAATTACAGATTTACAAAAAATGATGGAATTGGTTCAGGGGTATCTACAGGAAGCAAAATCCATGCAGATAAAAAAGCAGACTGATGATGCTGTAGAGCTAGCACTTGATGCTGTTCGGGAGCAGTATTATATTTTTCAGGGATATGATCCAGAAGGTTTTATTGCATATTATGAAGCTGAGATGAAGAGCCGAAATGTTCCAGAAGATCGGATGATTGCAGCTTTTGAGGTTGTAAATTCGGATTTTAAAATGCAGGTTCAAGAACTGGCAGAAGCATATCCCACACGATGGGAGTATTTTGCAGAGGAATTTATTTACGAAAGCTCAAGGATTCTAGATCGAGAAATAAAGGAGATTACTGAACGAAGTAAGGTTGTCTTCAGTAAAGGTGAAGGGGATCAGATACAGATCCTCAACTATGATGAATTCTGGGATCATATTTCTGCAAGAAGTAAAGCCAAAGAAAATGCTAAGCTAGAAGTTTTTATCGATGTATGTCTTCAGGAAGACAAATCATTGTTGCATGCAGATGATGATTTCATAGTAGATATTGTTTATGCTCGATTGGGATTGTCTTCTTTATTCCAAAGCAGATATGACTCTATGGATGCTAAGCATGCAATCATATCCTCTCAAAGTGACATAAATGAGGAAGCAGGTTTCTCAGAGCCAGTACATGGTTTGCATACAAGATAGTTGCTAGCAGTGATCAAGAAACATGTTTGTCAAAGTCAATATGTGATGTGGATGCCCATTTGGAGTGCTCTTTGGGTGTAGAACATGAAGAGAATGCTTATGCAGGATTACATGCAAAAGCAATTGTTTTGGATGATGCTAGACAAGAGGGTTTTATGTCTATGTCTACTTTTCAGGACATTGGTGATGATGCAGATGTATTTGATGCTGATCCATATGTATTTGATGTAAACCAAGACAAATATTATGATTATGGAGATGCATATTTAGAGGGGGTGCATGATGATGATTAGTCTATGACTGCTACATGTGACAGGGTTTGCTATGATGATGCTATGGAAAAAGAAATTGATGCTATCTTTGTAATGCATACTGAGACTTGTGCTATTGAAGTGGAAAGATATTTGAATGGGAGTGTGATGCTATGGTTTGCTATGATGATGCTATGGAAAAAGAAATTGATGCTATCTTTGTAATGCATACTGAGACTTGTGCTATTGAAGTGGAAAGATATTTGAATGGGAGTGTGAAGCTGCCAAAACAATTCGTGCCTATGTATGAAACAAGCCATGAGGTTTCCTGTGATAATACTCAGAAACTAGGTGGTTCTTCCAAGGAGGAAGATATGGAGCTTATGGATCTTCTTGATGATGCGCTAGAGGAATTTCAAGTTCCTTGTCACAAGAGTAGTGAAGAACATCCTGCAACATATGATGAAGAGCTTATGTCTCTTTTGGATGAGGCTCTAGAGGAGTTTGTGCCTACTAGAGAAGGATGCCATGCAGCATTTGTGTTATCAAATGAAGTGATGGAATTCAATGACTCACAAATGGAGATTGATATTTTGGAAACCATAGTGATTGAATTCATTTTTCCTCTGGGTTCTGCTATGATGGGAGTTTGGGACTTTTTGTTCCTATGCTATGAGAAAGTTTGTGGAGATGCAATATACTTGAAATATGATCGTCCACTACCTTATGACCCAAGAGGTTATCATGCCAACTATGATTGCTATCAGTTACTTTATATGCCATATGATCCAGGAGGTTTTCATGAATATTTATGTGTTAATATATGTTTATGCTCTACTGATTGGAAATTATTGTATCTTCCCTATGATCCTGGAGGATGGTGCAAAATTTTTTAAAGGAATGCTCACAGTTGGGCAAATGATTAGTTTCCCATTTGATTCCGGGGGCTAATAAAGTGCAAGGTCCAGATTTGAAGAGTACCAGTTATCTATTGCAGTAGGTTGCATGGTACAAGGTTTTTTTTCTTAGATTACACTAAGTCATAAGAGTTTTCGGTTATGCAGTCAATAAGATTACATGGCTAGCTTCCAGTTGACTTCTTTGGATAATTGATGAAGTATCTTCACATCTATTGAGTTGGTTCTGCTAACAGAACTTGAAGTAAAGGACTTGACGGCCATTCCGTGTGCAGACAGAGTAAGGCATACTTGAGCTTGACAGGGTTCCTTAAAGAGAGCTTAATGGTCAAGCCGTGTGCATCATTATCTGGAGCACTTGAGTTTGGCGGGGTTCACTAAACAAGTTATCCATGATTTCATGCTTCGAAGATACGACAGATATAGTTCAGAGAATTTTAATGGACAGCTATCTAATGATTAAGCTAGAACATTAATGATAGGGTATAAGCCTTATTTTATTTTTCATATGTTTCTCAGTTACCTGAGTCTAATGATGGTAAGGAGCTTAAGGTACCTATAGCAGATGCAGATTGAAGTGTTGTTGGCACAGACCGAAGGCTGTGCAGGTTCAGAGGGGGTGGATGTCGTACAGCTCCGCTCCCATGCTAAGAAATATGTCAAGAAGATGCAGATCAAGCTTACTGAAAGCCTACTTGATTAATGGTCAGTGATGAGGGCTTGTTAACAAGCCAAGCTTAATGATTAATGTATGTCAGATGAGACTTAAAAGGGCCAACAGATGCCTTAATGATGCCAAAAATGAGTATGCTTGAAGTGAGCACAGATGGAAGATTATGATCTAGAACTGCAATGCTTCAAGTGCTCTATCGGCCTGTCTTTACGGCTCGCCGATTGGAGCTATGATGAAGAAATTATGACATATTGAGGTTTGAGTCGATTGCAGATCCGTACCGGATTGGGCAACTGCAGCTGAGGTGACAAAAATGAAATGAATGCACGGGCTTGAAGTGCTCGCTTTCTGGAGCGGGTCGGTCTTTTCAGATCGGTGATCGGATTTACGATTGCCAAGTTATTGGCCGTTAAAGATGCACTGGGGGGCCGGTTCCGTACCAATCCGATCGACTCGCTTGGAGTGCTATTTGGGATTTTTTGTTTTTCGTCCAGGTTTTGGAATGCAATGATTGTGGATTATGCAAAAAAGATTGCGGCTTAGAAACGTCGACTGTTTTAGCCAAATGTGTGGGAAGATCTTTTACCAAATGCGAACACTTATACTTACATCCTGAAGGTTGTGGTGGCATTCAACACACAAGGTGGCAACAGAATTCACGATGATATTGCTAGTCAGGAGATGTTGAAAGGACATGGCCAATAGACACCCATTAAAGCAAATCATGAAATTGTGTGAAAAAGTAGGGAGAAAAAAAGAGAGGGCAACGAAGGCGCCGTCGTTGCCCCTCTTCAAAAGGAAGCCTCAATAAGTTTTTTTGTTTTGGGAAGAGAAAGAAAAAGAAGAGGAGGGGAAAGGGTGCGCCGTGGAGAGGAAGAAAAAGAAAAAGAAGGAAGGAAGAAGAAGAAGGAGAAGAGAAAAAGAAGAAGAAGAGTAGGGGGAAGGGTGCGCGGTGGAGAGGAAGAAGAAGGAAAAGAAAAAGAAAGAAGGAGAAGAGAAAAAGAACGAAGAAGGAAAGGAGGAGGAAGAAGAGAAGGAAATAAAAAGTGAAGTGGAGGGATCGTTTTCTCTCTCTTTCTCTCGTCGTCAGTTAGTCCTCGGCTAGCGAAGGAGGAAGGGAGAAATGGGAAGCTCGAAAGGGGATTCATAGGAAGCTTGATCGAGGCAAGCAAGGCGAGGAAGGAGTCGAGCTTGGGGGAGCATAGAATATCTCTCTCTCGCTTTCTCTCTCTATATCGGGCTTGCACAAAAAAGCCTACCTCTCTTCGAGCTAGAGGAGGGGCAAGAAGGAGTCGACGAAGCCGAGCTAGATAAAGAGGCCGGCAAAGCAAAGGTAATCTCTCTTCCGCTCTCATCCTTGGCTAGTAAACCAAGCAAGGGATAAAGTTTCGGCTAGCAATTGAAGAGCAGGAGGAAGTTAAAGCCTGTGAGCGGCAATTAAGCCACTGCAAAGCATAAGGAGCAGGAAGCTGCGGAATAATTGACAGAATTGAAGCTTGCTGAATCGAAAGAAACTCGAAGCAGATGAAGCAACAAGAGATAATTATTATCACCGTCATCGACTAGAGATTGATTATATAATTGTTAAGTCTCGGTGCCGTTAACGGCCCGGTTAATTCTATAAAGCGGGAGCTTAAACTCCTAGTAAGCAGATGATTCAAGTGACGGTGTTGTTAACAGGCCGCTTTGGCTAAGGATTAAGTTGTACTTCAATCGAATAACCGATGATTGCGGTGATTGCCAGAGTCAGTTGCATCAGTGTCTCTTGTTTTCTCTCTTTCACACCTCCCACAGCTAGAGATCCGATGCCTGTCCGACTCACGTTTCGAACACATATCCCCCGACAACGTAGCCCACATTGAGTGAACCATGTATATCGTGTGTACTCTCTGTCTCTCTCTACTCTATAATCTCTTGTGTGTGAAAATTATCTCTCTTCATTAAATAATCTACTCAATAATCTACTTAGCTACGTCATATTTCCTAACAGATCAAGCTATTTTATTAAATGTTTTCCTAGCAAAGATTGCTTGAAATCCCTCATGATCAATATATATTTCACATTTGAAACTATGCTTATCGTGAGGATATCTCCTAGAAGGAGAAGGAACGTTCTGATTTTTTAGCAAAATTCCTTTCATGTATATTCCTATGAGCTCTAGCAAACATAGTAAGGGTAGGAGCAAGAGTATGAGAGGCAAGAGGAAGACCTTGACAAGTACCTTAGCTTTTGAACAAACTCATAATCTCCTTTCTTTTTTGCTCCATCATAATTAAACATTTTACTTATGTATACTTTTTTAATGTAAAAATAGTAACATTGCTTCATCAATGGTAGCAAGATTTTTCTTCCAAAACTTTCTACTCAACAAATTGTTGATGCTCATATCACATAGCGCAAACATGATTATATACGATCCAAGTTTCTACTCAAGAAATTGTTGATGCTCATATCCAATAGTTTATGTAGCCTACATCTACATATAATGTTCTTATGAATGAGTAGTACTAGTTTGTCTTTATTGCTTGAAGGGAGCCTCCATGATAACGGCGAGTAAAATCTACAAGAGAAAGTTGGAATTTGTTTTATTGAGCACAAGATCCATCATAGATTTGCTCAAATCTCCCATTTTAAGGGGTTTCCTTGCTTCTATGAAGAGGAATATAAGAATTGCTAAGAAGTTCTCACTATTTTTAAAGAATCTCTAAGGCCGCTATGCTTTCAAACCACTAGTATGGAAGATGCTCTATCATTACCATTCAGTCCCAATGAGGAACCCTAGTGGCTAGTGAATTTTTATGGCCCTAATTACCCTTAAGATAGAATCTCACTTTGGAAATGTCAACAATATACACCCAAACTTAGATTTGTTGGAGGTGACACTAACATGGTCACTCACACCAAGAAACCACTTCTACCGATTATGTTTACTCAAATATTGAAATTCATACTATGAAATGCCTCATTGCATCATCTTGGCCTCATTGATGCAGATGTAGCTCAAACTAATAATGCTTGATTTACTTGGTCTCATCCATGGTTGTGTCTTGAAATGTTTTAATTTCCACATGTTTTTTTGGATTGACATTCTAGTTGGTTTGTTGTGAACACTATACTATGGTGCTTGCACAACCACCAAAGCAGGTGCTTTATGCCTCTTTGCATGAGTCATCTTTTCACTAGCTCACTTTTATGTTACATGTTTCGAGAAGGACACAAAAACTTTTGTACCCATCTACAAGGTATTAGAGTAAAATTTGAGGCTACACCTTTGTTAAGATGAATACATCACTTGGATAAATTATGATCTTGAAGGATTTCTCATAGTATTGCTCGTCATATTCCTCTCTGGTAATTGTACTTTCCAATATATCTATATATTGGTATGACCTTGATAGATTTTAAAATGGAAATGACAAGCCTATCAAGAAAAGGTTATGTAAAATTTAATTCTATATTTATGATAAAATTTCATGATACATGCAGTGAGAAGTTTGGCTTGCAATTGAGACTTCCAGGAATTAATGTTCCTTGGCATTAGGAGAAATATGAACCTTGCATGGGCCTTGTAAGGAATCCTAATTTTTAAGGATTAAGGCTAATGGTGTGTAGGGTTAAGGGGACAAGGGCATTCAAGAAGCTAGTTTTGAGTAGGCTTTTCTAACCTTTTTTTTAGACACATGTAGGATGTGGACCTAAGAGGTCACCTTCTCTCTCTAGCTTTTTGAAAGTGAAGGGAGTAAAGAGGTGTGGCCACATCATCAAAAACGTGGATCACTAAGAGCCAAAATTTGACTTTTTTAAAAAAAAGTTATTTTTACTTATTTTTGACTTAAAACTCCCCCCCAACATATATCCATATCAAAAAAGTATTTTTTGACATTTTTTTAAACTTACAAGCACTAAAAGTCTAATTTTAAAAAATAAACTCCCCCCCAAAAAAAACCTTTCTTCTCTCTTCCTCCTCCCTCCTTTCTCCCTCTCCTCTCTCTCCCTGCCCCTTCTCTCCTCCTCCTCCTCTCTCTCCCTCTCCTCCACTGTCCCCTTCTCTCCTCCCATGTTCCTCTCTCTCCCTCCCTGCCCCCTTCTCTCCTCCCTCTCCTCCCTCTCCACTCTCTCTCTCTCTCTACCACTACCCCCTTGTCTTCTCCCATGTTCCTCTCTCTCCCTTCTCCCTCTCTCTTTTCATCCTTTGCTTCCTCATGCAACAGCTACCATGGTGCTCAAGGACATAACAAATCATATGCATACATATTTGCTTGTTCGCAACGTTTGCACAGAAGGCCGCACGTGAGGGTGAGCAGAGGTCATCCCAGGAACGTCGTACCATCGGTGAGATGAATGTTGACGATTCTTCAATATCTTGCCAATACCATCACATATTTGAATAAAACACCCCTTTATGCAAGGTAACAATATACTTCTTACTTTTGATTGTGTTCTTCTTATCATAAACTTTGAAGTTTAAGGTGTTGCCTCTACTTGTTTTGTAACATGAGGGCACTCCTACCAAAGATATTTTTATGTGATAGGTCACCCCAGGAGCATACCATGTCATGGAATGGATGTAAGAACTATGACCGCACTACTCCTTGGAAAGTGTTCACAGATGTATGTTTATCAAAGTTAATGAGAAGAAATTTGGACTTTTTTGTTTGTTGATGTGTAAGAGCACTCTATGTCTACCATATTTTAGATTGTTTGATAAGTTAAATAAAATTTGTAGTCATTTAAAGTATAAGTTTGTTTTTGTTTGGTAAGATTGTACATGAGAAGACATAATAAAGTATAAGAGATCTTGACGGAATAAGCCTCGATTAGATTCCTACCATGCACTTTTGACACCAGACCTCTCCTTGAACCTTTTGATTTCTATCATTGTGGGAAGCCCAAGGGTGGTCTATTTTCAAATTTTTAGCAATAACTTTTTTTTAAAGGAAATTTTGGTTATTTTAAAGTTTGTACACAGTCTAGGAGTTCATTCTGATTGTTTTCCTTCAGTTTCAATTTTTGATCGAGGGCACTCCTTGGAAGCCACTTTTGAAGGTGTTAGGGTGAGATTTTGAGAAAGTTTTGTATGCAGGAAATGCAGTCCTTAACACAATAAAAAACATTGGTTCTCTGAGTATTTTCAGATTCCATGGTTTTAATGCCCGTTCGAGCCCGTAGATTAAGGAAAAAGTAATAAATGTCTGTTTTACATCATTTTTTAAGAAATTGCCAACTTGCACGTTGATTTTTGGAAAATCCGAGTAGGATATGATTTTTTTGCATCACACGATGGTCGAAGAGCACGACGAGATGAACAAATTTATGTGAGATAAGCCCAGACAGATTCGGAGCCAATTAAACACTAGAAGCTCTTGAAAACAGCCTAAAAGTTCAACACTTAAAAATATCACATAAAAATTTTTGGATGGCCAGTTTGCGCGCCCTTGTGGCCCCTCTTGTTGAGGGTCCCTGGGCCCCTAAAATGACAAGTACAAGCTTTTTTTAATGCATGGCCATGAGATAGAACTGGGCAGTTTAATGTGTTCATAGCAACCCCCGCCCCCCCCCCCCCCCAAATAGCAGATACCTAAACCTTGTATCATGCTTATCAACCATTTTTTACTTCCTTGTGTCCATCCCCTGTTCTTGGAAATATCTTGGTCCCTATTTGTGCCTGGATGGGCATTCTACGCGCCGTTGTGGTCCCTCTTGTTGAGAGTCCCTGGGGCTTCAAAATGACAAATAGGGGCTTTGTTTTAATGTATGGCCATGAGATAGAGTTGTAGTGTTTGATGTCCGGAGTATTCAAAATGTCAAATTTTCCTATATCATGTGCGTTCACCACAATGAATTGAAAGTAGCCCTTATAGGCCTTACCTACACATGTTTCTGTAAATTTACAAGAATATAAATTCCCTTCTGTTGAACACATGTGCTATGTTACATATACTTTAGTGAACTCCCAAGGTCAAAGGCCTCACAAATTTTGTGCACTCAGAACATTTAGCACTAGAAATCAACCAAACAAGGAGCCAATTTTTACTTCCTCGTGTTCTTGAGAATGTTTTGGTTAAGCCATTTCTTTGGTATTTAAAACCACATGTGACTCCTATTGTTATAGTATCCGACCAAAGGTTTCTTGATTAGCAGTTATATAGGTTCGAGTGATACATATCTTCTATGTTAACAATGCATGTATCTATAATTTAAGTTTACACTTTCTCTATCCAAATGAGCTACATAGTAAAAATCAAATCCGCAATTCAACAATTAATTTCACAAGGTGATAGCTATTGGTATGATCTTTAGCAATACCAAATAAATAGCTACCAATAGCGAATGAATAGGGATATTTAAGAAGGTTTGATACCAAAAACTTGTCAACACTACTCAAAAAGGTGGAAACTCAAAGGCTTTATAAAATATATATATATATATATATATATATATGATGAAACAAGAATCAATAATAAGTCACCCCTATATATCTACACCTCCATCTCAAGTTGTCATTTCTCTAAGTCAAGCTTGGCATAGGCATAGTATGAAAACAATAACATTTTGGAAAGCAAGAATTTAGCTTTCTCAACTTTTGAAATATTGCTATTGATATATATTCAACATCCCCAAATGAGGACATCTTGACAAAGGTTATGATCCACTTAATAAGAATAATCATTAGTGATTAAACTGAAATCAAAATATTGTATGAATTTCTTCATGGTGGAATGATTAAGACTTGAAACTTCAAACATCTTACAGGCAAATCAGAATATCCAAAATAATCAACAATATTTCTCAAATCTGTATGAAACTCCAGTAATCTAAATAAAATACTCTCACTCAGTGCGACAACATTTAACAAAAAGAAATATTTATTTTGCATTTATAGAGGAATCCAGCCTCATAAAAATAATTACAAATGGAGACAATGTTGTTGCTGTTAGGCTTCTCTTAGAAGTATTTGTCTTTCTCATATAGAGATTCATATACACGAGTATTTGTGTGTCTATGACACTAGGGAAGATAGTAGTACTATAGGGATGGCTTTTCTAAGAGCTCCTAGAGAGTACCTATTGGTTCAAGATTCTACAAAAATCCTACTATTCTTATCAAAATCTTTTAACACGGTAGTGAAAGGTTCTTCACGGAACAAAAATAGGGTGATTTTCATCTCTGCACATGGTTGCTTGCTCATGTCCTCTCAAAACAAGTTGACTCTGTAAGTAAACAACAGATTATGTGAGCACAAAGTTATAAAGTACAAAATGATATCATTCTAATAATCTAATGACAACTATACAAAGAATAAATTATAAGAAAAATCTTTGATGACTCTCCATACATAACACAACTTACTTACATTGTGAGACTCAATCACATGCTACAAAACTATAGATGGTGCACCAAAGCCATCAACAAAATAGCACCACCCAATGTTATGAGGTGTGAAGCCTAAACATTGAAAGCCATAAAGAGGTTAATTCCCTCCAGCATGATAAACTTAAAGATGGAGATGATCTTAAGCTCTGAATGTAAGCTACAAGGGTAGTTTTCTCACCATTCTATCTTTATGTTGGAGATGAATCCTTGCAATGTCCATGCACTATTCACACCTCCTGTTCTTGTGGTATGCAAGTCATGTGAGTTGATGCTTTTTCCACCTTCGGGAGTAGAGATTTCCATGTAGTGCGAGTGAATGAAAGTAGAAGGAGGATAATCTTGTTTCATGTTGTAATGGAGGTGAGAGAAGGGAGAGGAGCTAGCTTGGTGTGGAACTATGTGGTGGGCAAGGGGAAGAGATGGGGGAGAAGCTTGCTTGGTGCTACAATGGAGATGGGAGAAAGCTAGTAGAGAGATAATGTTGGACTATAGGAGGTGCATGTGGTTGTTGCAACCATGGAGAGCTTGGAAAAGGGTTTGTAGAGAGAGAAAATCACTTTTAGCTATAGAATAGGTTTGGACAGACTTTGGAGGGTGAAAAATGATGTTTTGAATTTTTTTGGAAAATTTTAATTTTTTGGAATTTTTTAGTGCACGTTTTTTACTTTTGGAGGTCAAAAATACTTTTTTGACCATGAAATAGGTTAGGGGACCTTTTAAGGAGGGAAAACTTGAAATTTGAAATTTTTTGAAAATTTAAAATTTTTAGTGTATTTTTAAATCCGGACCAAAAAGTGGGGGAAAAAAGGTCAAAGTGGTCCCCCCCCCCCTTTCCCCTAGCCACCTCCCTTACCTTCTCACTAGGTAAGAGGCCATTAAGAGGTGTAAGGCTACCTTGTCCCCTTACTTTTTTGAGGGTATAGAGTGTGTCCACCACCCTCTTCCTATTGGTTGGCCTCTAATTAACCTTAATCCCAAAGGGCCCATAGAGGGTTCATATTTTTCCTAATGGTTTTGCCATTGGTTGGCAACCGGTTGCAAATCCTTTAGAATTCCATGAGGAGTTTTCTAGAATGGAGTCACAAGTTGTTGACAACCAATTGCGGAGCTCCTCCATGGTGAAGGGGTGGAGCAAGCAGGGAACCGTACAAAACGACCAGTCCCTGTTTACTGCTTTCTTGGCGGGATGTGCACTTTTTAGCTTACAAAGAGAAAAACTTCCTTCTTTAACTAGTTTCTTGTTGTCTATGTAGCCTTCACGTGAACATGACGAGGAGAGGTTGCAGGTTTCGCACAAATGTGAAATCCGTCACACATGTGAATTGTCTCTATGTTTCATGGTAGGCTCAATGCACAATAGTGAGAGGCATAGCTGACACGTCCATTGTTATTTTTCAAACTAACATTCAATTTCAAATTTGATGGAGGAATCTAACATTGTCATCAATTTTAATGGACTTAGTTAATAAGCAAGGGTGTACGTAGTTTCTTCATGCTTCCTCGAACTATAGCTTGAGCCAGAAAAAAATATATCTCTTTAAATAATGCTCCAATGGAGGTGAATTGAGGAGATGGAAGGAATTTTCTTAGGAAGTTTCTCATGTGGAGAAAGACTACTATGTAAGTTTCTTATATGAAAGGAGTTAGGAAGGTTCATTGTGGCTTTAGGAGCATATTCTAGATGCTAGGCTTACCTAACAAGAGAAACCATATCACACGAACATGCAACTATGTTCATTGGATGGCACACATTAAGCTTTTTGGGGTGCTTTGCTACGTAAGAAGCATCCTGTCTTCTATCTGATCGTAGTTGTGCTTACCATATTGCTATTGAGCCTACTTGCAAGTTGAGTTTCATAGCGGTGTCATTGAATATCTTTGTATACATCCTAACTTTGCTCTTTATGCAATTGAGAATAAGAATGTGCATAGACTAATTATACATTTCTTTGTGTAGGTGGTTCTACTTCCTTCCATGGCATCTTCAGGTGCTCAATGATGTAGGAGTGTTATTGAATCAATATATTGCAGCAATGTACAAGATGATACTGGATGTTGGGTTGCTGTCAACTACAAAAAACTTATGTGGATGACAATGCAACCAAGTTCAAGAGGTGCGCACAAAGTTGCAAAGAGACACATAGCTTCTTTATCACAACAGTGGAAGGGGAGAATCATGGAACTTGACAAATTTCTATATGCTAATTTTCTATCCGTTGAGCTTTCCTCATGGAAAGTAATTTTTTTAATAGCCATACTTATGTCACTCCTAGGAAAAATTGGTATGGCAGCTTATCTACCATTCACTCACTAAGCTTGGAGATTTTGGAATGCCACATCATCACCAGACAATGCAGTGATAGCAATAACCAAAAGGAGAATGGAGGTGGATGTGCATGTAGCCATGAAGTGTACTTATGGGTCTCACAAAGCAATTGTAACATGATTTATGACTCTTCATGTGTTTGTGTATACATCAAATCAAGGGTGTTTGCATGCAAACACACCTATGCCTCAAAAGAGACAAGTTCATCAAGTCTTCTCATCTAGTCTCCTTTGTCCTATTTTTGGATGGCTCCTAGAAAGTTGTTAAGGCACTTTCCATGGCTAGTTTTGTGTTGTTTTTTTATCCATCATTTGTTGATATGTAAAAGAGAGTTTGTGAAAGAGGGGGGGGGGGGGGGGGGGGGGGGGGGGGGGGGGAGCCTTGAGAGGGAGATATGGGAGAGTTTTTGCTACCAGGTGCAATGGTGGGGAGATCTACTATTTATTCATTTTTTTGTCAAAGATTCTTGAATTAATATAACTCTCTTCACACATGTGTAGGGCGATTGGATTATCATCGCCCTCCGAACTACCTTGAGCATGAGTGACGGCTCAAGGAAAAACTCCGTTGCCCTTACACCAAGTGAAAAGATGCAATTCCTCACTTGCAGTGCATTGCTTGGAGCATGTGGAGAATGAGGGTCTCCCAATCCTTTGAAAAAGTGCTCAAGTAGATGGGAGCACCATTCCCCCTCGCTTGAGGATACTCCCCATTGGTATGTTATTGATGGAGGTGGGGTGACACAAGAACAATAGACAATGGCAAGAGCATGTGAGAAAAGACATGGTGCCTAATGATTGTGGCACTAGATCTACTTTGACAAGTCCTCCACATTAGGAAAGAAATGGACTCATTTTCGGGCTTTTCAACTCTAGTGAGAGAATGCTCCTTAGCCAATAGGAAGAAGGCTAACGTTACGTTGAAAAAGCACTTTTTCTCATTTTGAAATGTCCATGAAAACCATTTTGGTGAAATTGTCACTATCATCAGAAAAGTAAGGCGCTTGATAATGACATCTGGCACAAGCGCCGAACGCCTTTTTATGGCCCGTTGTTGCTATCCTATAAAGTGAAGTACTTGTACTTGTGCATCTCGCACAAGTATCAATCACCTTTTTATGAAATACTCGCAATTCAAATTCGAACAGATTGTACTTGATAGTGATTGATATGTACTATTTAAGACTATGAAGGAGTCAGAACCAAGAGAATATGGGCTCTTGAGGGGTCTCTGGGACCTCTATTCGCTTGATTCTGACCTTATGAGGCCCTAGGATTAAGATATAGCACTTTTAAAGCCCACGCATGCATCCGGAACGTCCAAAAACCATAGGATAGCTCTTTAAAACACTGAAATCTGACGTCTCTGGCTCAAGATATAGCATTTTTAAGCCTAGGGCCTCATGAGGTCAGTACTAGGCCCTCAATTCGCTTGGTACTGACCTCATGAGGCCCTAGGCTTAAAAATGCTATATCTTGAGCCAGAGACGTCAGATTTCAGTGTTTTAAAGAGCTATCCTATGGTTTTTGGACGTTCCGGATGCATCCGTGGGCTTAAAAAGTTCTATATCTTAATCCTATGGCCTCATAAGGTCAGAACCAAGCGAATAGATGTCCCAGAGACCCCTCAAGAGCCCATATTCGCTTGGTTCTGACTCCTTCATAGTTTTAAATAGTACCTATCAATCACTATCAAGTACATTTTTTTCGAATTTAAATTGCGAGTACTTCATAAAAAGGCGATTGATACTTGTGTCTCTATTCCGTGGCATTATTTTTGTATTTTGAAAACAACTCTATGTGTTTTCTCTCATCGCACATCACATCACTCATTAAGATTCACAAACATGGAATTTTGTGTACACTTAAGTTGGGCTCTCAAAAATCATTTTGTACGAGCATGCATTTAAGTGATTGAGCAAACTTTTACGTATGTACTATGAGAAATATAATTCCAAAAAAAAACTTTTGTATTTTTCATAATTACCTCTCTCTATGCTGAGTTGGCGTTTCTTATAGGGCCCAAAATTGAGTCCAAGTTTCTCCTAATGCAACCTCTCTTGAGTTTGATCATTGACATGGTTGACGAGTTGTTGGCACATGAAGCTAGCATGTGCAAAGAGGATTGTATATGCCCAAACATCTCTTTACAATGGTGCACAATATTCGGTGCTCTGAGCATCGTCGGAAGTCCTCAACTTGGAAGCAAAATTTGGTTGGAGCAATGCACTATAGATATACTCGAGTCATGTGTTTTTTTTTTGCGAGGTTCTGGTTTCAAGTTTTTGCAATCAAAACCATTTTTGCAAGCTTTTTGTCTTTAAATTTGGATCCTTATCTAATGACACAAAAAAATTAACAAAAAAATAGACATTACTCGTACGATACACACCAAAAAACATGTATAAGTTTTTAAAAGTTCTAACTTTGAGCTTGAACATTTCACAAGATATGAACCAAAAAGCATACATCTATAACAAGAGGGATTTCAGGAAAAAAAACAAAGGGTGGAGAGAAGCACTTCCACAACTTGTACATAAGAGATGACTCCTTTTGATGCATACCTCTAAACCAATTTTTTTAAGGTTTAGGTTCACTACACCACATGGCGTAACTTGCGAGTTTGCCCCGATACAAATACAAGGTCCATGGGAGTTGGTGCAGGTTAATGAATGACCATGTACTATTTTGGTTCAAGCCCAAGTATATGCACATACACATAAGACATGTGTACATGTTAAAAAGGATTTATGCATAGATTCTCTCTTTTGAAAATTGGGGCAAGTTTAACCAAGTTCTGTCTTTATGTGTAAATCATAACAACTCTCTCTCAAGATTCAAAAAACCATGTGCCATTCACTTTCCACTTTTTCTTCCAAGAATGTTGCAACCATACATGTAGCTTCAATCTCTTTTGTGCTTCTTTGGAAATACCATGCCTCCACTTGTGCGTCCTTCTATAAGAGCAACATACATATTGTTGATGTTTTGTAGTGGTGTTGCAAAATCTACAAATTGAAAACCACTTTGCCCTCGGGTGTCACTCTCTTCCTTAGATAAATTTGTCCCACTATCCCCACTGGTCAGAACATAGGAACGACAGGTGAGAATTTAACTTGCCTCTATATGCTTTGTCTATGTCTTGTATCATTATTGCAGAACCATATCCACTGTGAAATGGTCTTGTCTTTAAAGGTTTGCTTATACCAAAAACATGGCGGAACCATAATTTGTTGCTACAACTTTTCTTCTTTTCCATACCAAAACATTTTCTCATGAAATTGGTTGGAATCCTTTGTAAAACCCACTCTTCACGTGCCACTTCCACCTCTTGGATACACCTTGCTGATGAACTTGCTCCTTGCTTCTCTGGTATGCTTTATTCTACTTCATTGTCACTCACATATACCT
Source organism: Adiantum capillus-veneris (assembly GCF_014529385.1). Taxonomy (NCBI): domain Eukaryota; kingdom Viridiplantae; phylum Streptophyta; class Polypodiopsida; order Polypodiales; family Pteridaceae; genus Adiantum; species Adiantum capillus-veneris. The sequence goes on from NC_140936.1 coordinate 110,356,982, forward strand.
CCTCGTTATCCTCTTTATCAAATTGTATACTCCATGGTCTACCCCTAGTTTTGTGTTGACTTGCCTCCAATACATATCCAAATTTATGTGAACTTATACCAGTTTCATTTCCTTTCTTCTTCCTTTGCACACTCTCTTTGTCACCTTCCATCATAGGCTTTTAATACAAAGGACTGCCAGCAACCAAGCCTTTCACTTGCAATATAGGTAGGATTAGGAGATTCTCTTCATTTGGCATTGGCCATCATTGCTTTTATGGAAGGGCCAGTACCCATGAATCTGTTTGTGATATATCCCAATCTTTTTGTGCATTGAATATAGGTATTCAAAATGTCGCACACATGCATCATAAAGTGAGATTTTTTGTTTTCTGCCTTCATGTACTAGCCAACTTGCACGGATGCTCTCTAACAATTTTATGCTTGGAATTTGAGTATTCTTCCAAGGGCTCTGGCTGAGCTTTAAATACAATACAAGAAAAAACATATATACGTGAATCCCTATTTCCATGTATGTTGTACAAAGCATAAAACATATTGATATACCATTGGTTCATCTCTTCCCCAATGGGCAATTTGTTGCTCCCACTATTTAAACCATCACTCTAAAGCCTTTATATTATCTTGTTCACATTTTTCACCCACCAGTCTTGTATTGTGGAAGCTAGGAAGGAGGCCTCTTTAGTTGTCTTTGCCAAATGCCATGCTTTACACATTTCAATTTTCAGTGTGTAGCATTTGTCTCTCTATATTACATGTTTTTTAGTGTGTTTGTGTAGACTTTGTTCCCACTGGAAAAGGCATGAGCATTCCCTCCCTTCCATCACATTATGCCTTCTTCCATTGTATACAGCCCGTATTGCCAACCAATTAGCTCCATCTTTGTCAGACATGAGTCTGGCAAAGTTTGGTGGTTCATGGCCGCATCTCTCCATCACTATATTTAAATTTCTTGAAAACAAGATTTTCAACACTTCGTCTTCCTCTTTACATTCACATATTGCAATCATATGAAATGATCTCATGCTATACACAAAGTATATGTAAGGAAAATAAAGGTGAAGAACACTTTATCATGATATGAGAATGAGGAGATGAGAAGGGGGATGACTCAAAGACAACTCCAGTCATAGGGATCCACACATCGACGAGCCACGAGCCACGTTTGTAGATACAAACCCTTTGAATTACCTGGGAGCCATTAAGACAGTGAGGATCTTAGGAAACCTTGAAGATTGTTTGCATTGCATTTTTATCACTTTCCATGGCCCAAGAAAGGCAAGTGGAAGAGACTCCAAATCTTATGAACACAACAAAAGAACCTCACCTCTACCACTATATATTGATGCACTCTAGCTACCAATGGAGATATTGAGGAAACATATTAGCAAGGAGTGGAATGACCGAGAAATGGAGCATGCTAGTCATAGCCAGAGGGGGTTATGAACTACCAATGATCTCCCAAAAATGTTCACTAAAAGCTTCATGGATGGATAGCCCAAATGGAGGATGAAGTGGTTCCACACATTTTAAGAGTTTTTCCAAGTGAGTTATGACTCTATAAGGGAGCAATGGTGGACCCCGCTTACTTCCCAACCTATCACAGGCACACTTGGTATGATATTCGTATGCCCAATGTTTAGCTACCATCTGGCTGCAAACTTCCCAAAGTTTCCCCCTCACCTTCAAAGAAAATATTAGCAAAAGTGTGGTTCTTATAACTTGTTTGAGACATGCTACACATGTATAGTTTAGTACCCAAATTTGTAAAACAGATGATGATGATGATGAGGTTCCTATAGGTACTAATAAAACTTATTGAAGATGGAAGAGAGCTCACACTTATGCATCCCATGATGTATAGGCTCCACACAAGGGGATAGGGGTCCATGTATCATGTATATAGAGACCCTTTATGTACTGGTTATCTTTTTTTAAATATGAAAACGCCCCTTATGTATCAAAATTTTCACTTTTCCAATTTTGAATACCCTTTATGTATTACATTTTCTATAACTTCATGAGATAAATCAACCCCTTCTATTGAACTCATGTGGTATTGTACATATTTTTTAGTGACTCCCACCCCGCCCCCCTTTTTTCGCGTTTTTCCTTGGACACTACCTCATCAAAGTCAAAGAAATGAGTTTCTTGCAATATTTTGGAATCAGTGCTTCATTTAATCATATTGCTCATCCTATGCACCGACACGAAGCACTATGCCAAGCTCTATAAGAAAGATCGCCATATTGTGGCTATCAAGGGGATGTGACAAGAAGAAGGAGATATGATGGAGTCAATAAAGCCTTGGAAACCTTAGAGCTAGAAAGAATTCCACCTACCTCTAGTCTACACTACTTGCAAAGATTCAAAAGTCACATAGAGCAGATGGACCAAGGTGATTTTGAAAAGGATCAACATTAAGAACATCGTAGTGCGTTGTGGAGAGAAGCCCTTACGACACGTTTGGCTTGTCAAGCCAAATCACCTTCAAAGCCAACAACTATAGATCAAGAACAATCTAGAAAAGTAAAGGTACTTATAACCTCGTCAATCACCACCACCACCACCACCGGAGCAACCCCAAATACCAATGGCCATTCCATTCCCTCTTCCTCAACCAACAACACCACGAGAGCCAAGAATAGGTACGTGAAGAAGGGAAAGAAAGTGCAAGGGCTAGGATCCTCCCTACCACAGCCTCCTCCAAAGTAACAAAAAATGACCTCTCAGTGTAGAGTGCCATCTCAATAGGGGGCCTTGTGTACATGCATAGGGAGAAAGGTATGCTAAAGCTGTAGAACATCCGCTAGAGCCTTTGAACTAAGTTTGAAGAAACAAAGAACAAGGAAAAATGAACAAGAAAAGACTAAAGAGGACAAGCATGTCCAAGTGGAGTCACCATTTTCGAGAATGATTTTGCCCAAAATCCAGTATTTTGATCAAAGTGATTGTACTTATTTCATCCCTATTTATTAAAATTCCTTATAATCACGTGTATGCAATTCTTATTTCTTGGAGTAGGCAGCCTTGAGAGAGGATAAAAAATCTTTGTAAATTTTCTTATAATTTCGTGATGCTCACTAAGCCCTAAACTAAGCATTGGGACTATTTTTAATCACTTTTCTTCATTTACTTGTATAAACCCTATATTTATAAGTTCATTATGTTAAATAGCTCTTTATGAGTCATTTTGAGGGTTCTAAACTTGGGAAGCTTGGCACAACATAAACTTGCAAGCTTTGTGAACACCAAGGAGATCCATAACACACACACACACACACACGCACACATAAAACGCAGTTATGAGAAATGGATACGTCACACACACACACACAACACACAAATAAATGCAGTTATCAAAAGTTCACACATACCCACATGATGTTCCACTGAGTCTGCTCCCACATCAGTGTTTGTGATGAGATCTGCTCCACATGCATATGCTTTGCCAATTGTGGACCATTAGATAACCTCTCTCTCTCTCTCTCTCTCTCTCTCTCTCTCTCTCTCTCTCTCTCTCTCTCTCTCTACTTCACAAAAATTCATCTTATTATGTATTGCTCATGTGATCGGGTCTGCTACATGTCACCTTCACATAAGAAAATTTAAAAGAAACTCGATCGTCGTCTTATACCCACAAGCAAAGGAAATTTCCCATGCATACCCTCACAGACCTTCTCGACTTCGGAGCAATCTTCTCATTCGGGCTTGTTCGCCCTAGTACTTCATTCACACAATCAAAACGCTGGAGTTTGGGACGACGTAATTCTTGCCCTACGAATCCATGATGCAGACATCCGATACTCTACCTACCTTGGTCCCCCCCCCCCCCCCCCCCCCCCCCCCACACACACACACACACACACACACACATATCTACATGGACATAGCTAGTTTTTGAAACATGAAATAACTAGTGAAGTTTACTCGATGACACAATGTATTTGTGTTTTGTAACCATGTAATGAGTAGAATAAGTGTCAATATACCTAGACAAGCTTTTTTAGCTAGAAGAACTCCAATGATACTTTATAAACAGATACACGCATGTGCGTTAATTAAAGCTTGGCTCATGCTTGATTTATACGTGTACCAAACCCATAACTAACGATGGGGTTCCTAATTTGTTAGGATGGGATCCCTTGTGTACACACTTGCAAACAGTCTGCAAACGACATCTCTGGTGGGAGTATTCCTTCACACTCACCCTCACGCTCTGTAGTGAGCATTTTGACCCTACATGCTGCTTTGCTTGCACCTTCTTCGTAGCGCTTATTGCCCATAGACCTCGCACGAGTGCGTGCACAATGCAGCAAGATAGTGAGTGGTGTCTCTTCGCTCATGTTAAATATCGGCTAGCTAAGCGACATGTAGGTGGGGCTGACCGGGGACGCTGGTCACGGCGCTTTTTGGGGGGGGCAATTTTTTTTAAAGTTATGTAAGGCAGGCTACAGCGTATTTGCAGATGTGCGTGTGTAGTGTAGTGGTACAGCTCTAGCCCTCGGTGGGGAGGCCGTGTGTTCGAGATGCACGTCGTCTGAATATGGTGGATTACATAATTAGCGCATATATACTGAGAAGGACTTGAGGGCAAGCTACCCTCTTAAAGTGGTCGAAGTCTGGCTCGCTGACACACTTGCAATAGGAGATCTGCTTCGCTTGTGTATTTCAACACCACATATGCAAGTATTTAATTGCTTATAAACTATTTTTACATACGGCTATCTACATGGTTGATGTACCTTCGCTATGTTGTTACAAGCACACGCATATAAACTTAGATTGGTTGTTGGATGTTACTCATAATGGCTCACATCTAGGACCCTTGATTTTTTGAATTCGTCTTGCATGGAAAGGCTCTCAATCACGAACATATGCTCTCGAACATACACACTTCTCGAAAACACACACACACACACATCATGCATCCTCTATTCATTGCCACATAGTCATGGTTAGAGCTGAGTCGCCCCCAGGGGCAGTGGGATTACCCGTAGGTTAGCTTAACACCAGGTCGCACTCGGAATCCCATCGAAAAACAAGCAAAAAAAGTCTTCACGACTCCTGATTTCTATTGGCTGCCTTTAGCTACGAACAAGGAGAAGCGCCGCTCGCCAAAAAAATAGCTTATCACCTACTTTTTTCCGAGGACTAGTGGGAGTAGAAAACTCACTCGATCTGCACGCCTGCCATTTCGGCCTTTCTGGTTTTAGGCAAAACACTCCCCCCACTACCCCCACTCTCCTAGAGTGGGACTCGGCTCTTACTTGCCTTCATATTGAGGCAAAAAAAGGGGTTTAATGATTGATGGTGCTTACAGTCCGTGTTACGGGTCCCTTCCTTGGAGAGCATTCCCGGACCCTCCACCTCCTATCGGCTTCTCGAGACTAACTCAAGTTCTTGTTCCAAGGCCTCGAGGGCTCCGAGCCGATGAGAGGCCCCCGGTGTGGGAAGGCCCTTTAGTGGAGAGGGGCACCGAGTACATGCTTGGGGCTGATACGCGAGAACGCCCTTTGGTGGCTTTAAGAGGATTAGGTGATCAGGCTGGATGTGAAGGCAAATTGGAGGTGCCTGAGGGATTAAGGCCCAAAGGCATGCATAAGCGAGTTTTATCGAACCTTCGGGTTCAAGGGCTACGACACAGAGAAACAGGCAAGCTCCATCGCCTGGGCCGCGAGAGCGCGCGCCGGGTTGTCTACTACCACGCCTGCTCAGAGGCGGGCGTTGCTGGCACCTTGCGGGGTTTCCTTGGCCGTGAGCTACCCGAGAGCGGGAGCCACGAGCCCCTTCATCAATTCTCAGGAATAGGACGCGGGGTAGCCGAGAGCACCTTCAGCGAAATAGGATCGGGGCAGCAGTCCTCAGGGTCGCGTCTCCTCCAGCACGAGCTTCGAGTTCAATCAGCAGGCCTCCTACTCAGTTGGGGGCTGTTTTCGGAAACTGTATACAGCGCCTTGACAGGGCTGTGCTCAACACGCGCAGGTACAGCACGCGGGGCAGCCTACAGAGGGGTTGTGCCCTTATCCATACAAGTTACGCATGCAGGTAATAAGCAGAACCTCCCCCTCTTAAGGGTTGCGAGCAGGTCAGGAACAGCGCCAGTGAGTGGGGCCTATTGTAGCCGCAGGTCATCCTTGTTGGGGACTGCGTGCTTGGTTGTTTTATCTCTACGGCAGGTTGGAATCAGGGAGCAGACACGCAGGAGAGTTTGGCAGGTTTCGGGCGCAAGGCCCCTACATTTCATTTGGATTGTTGTTGGTGCCCGCAGTGGGCTGTGGAATTGAACTTACCCGCAGTGGGTTGTGGATCTTTTGCTCCGCCTGGTCTCCACTGAACCAGAGCGTCGAGGCCCTTCGAGGCATGATTGCATATCCACCTGGTCTCAGCTGAGCCAGAGTGTCGAGCCGGTTCTGAAGCTTTCGGCTGGTCTCTCGATAGAGACTCGAGCCCATTTTTGTTGTAAGCCATACGGGTGAGCCTGAGGCTCTGAACCCGATTGTATCTCCCTTTTTTGGATTGAGCCTAGTTGGCTCCTCTAGTGCCGCCGGCCACTATAGACCCGGCCACGGTTTGCTCTCGAGCTCGAGAAGCCCTCGTGTATTGGTATTTGCTGGAGTACTGTGTGTTCCCCGTTGTGCCAGACAAGGGGCCCTAACACTAAGTGCCTCTATTCCCCCTGATGGTAGTCATTGAATATCGTGTACCTTGTAGCCCATAAAGGTGTTCTCAACTTGGCAGCATACAACCGTTTGGCATTGACTCATCCTATAAGAACATAGTTATTTTTATCTTAAATATAGAAACTCACATCATAATTTGAAAGTACAACAACTAATTATGAAGTACAACAGCTGTATGATGCATCACCAATAGCTCTAATATGCATCATTGTATTGTATGTTGAGGCTTTATATATTTTGTGTAGTGGCGCTTATAAATATATATTCTAGTATACTATATGTATATATAAACTAAGCTACTGAGATTGCATAGCATCTTCCTCTTCAGCACGGCTATCGTCCCCCAGCAGGCGAGAGCGCTTGGCGCGTGAATGAGATGATCGACCAGCAATTATACTGCTCGACGAGCGTTTGAGGTCGAGGACTTCATGAGCGATGGGTGCTGCAGGGGCTGCAATTGAGGCCGTGGACGTGTTGGAGGCGGGGTTGATGAGGAGAGCTTCACGGGAAACACGCTCTTTGGCGAAGACATAGTGTGAGGAGGGTTGCCCCTGGCCAAACGCATTGTACATGTCGCAGCCCTCCCCTACCATCTCCGCTGGCTTGAATGCAGCCGCCCCACTCACATGAGCCAAGCTGGAAATGCTGAGCTGCGAGACGAAAAGGCCTGTGCGGTGCGGGAGGATGCGGTGGTTGGCGCAGCGCTGAGTTGGTAGGCTGATGGAGTGCTGGTTTATAATGCGCCCCCCGCCCAGCTTACTGTCGTCGAGGACTACACCGAAAACAGCATCAATGCCATAGCCATCGGACCTTGCAATCAAAGAAGAGCTAAGTAGCCACAAATGGTGAGTTGAGTCCCCCCGGCCAATACAATTATCAATCTCATGTTCCCAGTCAAAGGCGAGGTGGATGAGGCCAGCCTTGGCCCCAACGCTAGTGGTGAGGGAGAAGAATTGAAGGTGGCCATTGGCAAAGATGCGCGCGAACGTGCCAGTGCCGCCGGACGCATCTCCGAGAAGCGTGAACCAGACGTTGCCGTCCGGCCCGGCCACCAGCCCGACGGGGATGGTGCCCTCGCTGCTGGGGATGTCGATCTCGTGAGTGGCGCCCGTGGCGTGCTGAAGGCGCCAGATCTTGCTGCTGACATCGAGGCTGGCGTAGACATCGTGGGAGGTAGGATGCATGGCTATGAAGATGGGCCGGCGGCTACAGGGGTACACAGAGTAGTCCTCCAAAGGCCGGGCATGGTTGATGCGCACCACGTGGCTGCTGTCCTTGCAGCTGGTCCACAAATGGGTGCCACACTCGCAGACACAGTGCGGCCCATACACTGACGGGGGAAGCGTAATGACTTGCTCGATGCTGGGGTGTGTGGCCAGGTCCTGGCCTGGGTTGATGCGGATGAGCAGCGACTTGAACTGAAGCGAGGCCCACACTTGACCAGGATACAAGAGTGAGGAGGCCAGACCATGGAGGCCGTGCCAGAAGTCGCCCACCACAAAGCGGACGCAGGCAATGGGGCGGCCAGTGGAAGGGTCTAGCTGGACTTTGACTAGCGTGCTATTGGATTGCTGCGTCACCACCAGCAGATTTTCGCCCACCACTGCCATCTCGTGGGTCTCACGTGCGGCAGGCATGGGGTACTCTCTCACCACTTTTGGCAGCTTGGCTACCGTCTCTGATCCAAGCTGGCGGCCAGCGGCGGCAGCTGCTAATTTAGCTTCTGCATATTGACGAGGCTCATGAAGATCAGTTAATGCTTCCTCATGCGGCAGCGCAAGGTGTTGCAGCGGCGCCGCCATCAGCTTAGGACCCGTCAGCAGCTGCTCCAGGGCTTGGGAGTAGTCCTCATGTGCATGAGGCTTCTTGCCATAACGAGAGGACGTTGCAGGATTCATGGCGGCTGATGATCCCAGTGCTAGCTGCGAGCTCATATTGGTAGTCATGTGAGTAAAATATATGAATGCAGATATTTGGATATGCGTAGCTAGCTAGAGAAAATAGGTAGGTAGATTTACTGCGATGAGCTCTCCTGAGACCGGCCAACGCTATTTAAGTATGTTGCACAGGATCCCTTGCTTTGCGAGCCCGCCAGATTGCCGTAAAGAGTGCTGTTGCTCAGGAATAAGCATAAAGGGTTAACGTCACCATTCACCTTGTTAAAGAGCGCGGTGTCGATCATGGGACTCTTTTGTTTGCTTGCTTGCTTTATAATTTCCCTTGTGGAGCCAGGTGCCAATTCGATCAGACGCTGATTTGTTACATCCCATGCGCCTTGTACCACCTTCATGATTGTAGGATGAAGCATATGGCTCCTCATTCTTCACATTGAAGTGAAATTCCAATAATCAGAGAGAATATATTGTTTTTCCGGTAACCACCCTCAGGACTAAGACATGTGTCTCACACAGGCACTCGGTAGGCTAAATAAAAACATGTGTGGATGTCTGCACTGTCACACAAAGGCGGACAATAAAATATATACAAACTTTTCACGTCAGAGTGCACCAATCAGGTGCAACGCTCTGGCAAAGGTTGAGCCCAAAATTCGGGCACGTTCGCAGATCAAGTCTCTCATCTTCTCTCGCATGTAGATTTTGCGCATGTCCGCTATTGCTCTACGATGGGCAAGGGGGTTAACCTGGATGCCCTCGCGTTGTGATGGACATTGTAGTTGGCCAATGATCTTTTGCAAGCTCATTTGCACACACGTCCGGGCGGGCATATGTGACAAGGGCCTAAGTGAAACGGGCATGGGGGCATGGGATCTACGGTGAGACCATCGAGCACCGTAGATCTTGTCGGCGTCATCAAAAGTAATCTTGGGTATTTGAGATTATTTTTTGTACCCGATTATTTTCGATCACATTTGGTATAAGAGTAATCTCGGTCCCATACCATCAAGGGTTCAAGGCTGAGATGCGAAGTAATCTCGGGTACAAAATAATCTCAGGTATCCGAGATTACTTTTCCACGCCCGAGATTACTTTGCCATGATCTACGACTCTCTTTCATCCCACCGTAGGTCCCACCCCCTACATGCCCGTGTCACTTAGTCCCCAGGGGTAACCACGGCACTGAAACGAAAGCCCTCAATTTTACAATGGCTAGAGAGAGAGAGAGAGAGAGAGAGAGAGAGCGAGAGAGAGAGAGAGGCAAACAAGAGCAAATTGGAAAAAAGCAAGGGAGTATGTGTCCCCAATCTTTTTTCCATTTGTTTCGATAGGAATCTGTGGAGAAACCTTTGTTTTAAGGAGGTAAAAGGGAAGCTAAGAGTAAGGCCAAGGATAGAGTAGGGCTCCAAGACAGTTTGCATGCACGTGGAAGAGAGAGAGAGAGAAGGAGAGAGAAAGATGGGCATGACATCTGTAGCGAGCATGAAGAGAGTGCGCGTGTATGTTATCGGGCAGTCGGAGCGTGGAGGTAATGAGAACTAGGAGCAGTAGTGAGACTTCTCATTGGCTTTCGGATCCTGGCATGCGATCTTCGCAGAGGTTGATGAGGAGATGGAGACTCGTGGTGCTGTTGTTGCAGAGGCGAAGGTTGATGGAGAGGAAAAGCTCCACCAACTGCACGAATATCCTCATAGAAAGCTTGCATTTGAGGACCTTTGCTGCAGCTAAGGCAAGGGAGTATTGTGAGGGTTGGAGTTGTGGGAGGATTGTAGGCGGGGCGGGGCAATGCATCGATGGAGGACATGGGGTGGTGGCCTCAGCGAACAGGAAAAAGATATGGGGTGACGGCCTCAGCTGAGCAGTTTCGTGGTAGGGCGAGCGATGAGCGCGATGCAAACAAGCTGAAAGCCTTGCGCAGGGGTAGAATCTGCACGTGACTCTGAGTGCGATGTCGAAGGAGGAGGACGACATGCGTGTGCACCGTCTCCAATTACGAGGGTAGTCTGAAGACTTAAGTTATTGAGAGAATCTGTGTGGGAAATTTAATGGAAGGATCGTAGACCCAAAATAATAGGGTTACCAAAACGTTCTTTTTAAGTTCAATTAATGGGAATATTGGAAGATCCTTGGGTTGAGAGAAAGGGAAAAGCAAAAGAGAGACTTTTCCTTTATTGATTTGGGGTTTTTGTTTGTGGTTTTTATGCAGGCGACCAACGGGAGGGTGTGCGAGTTGGGGTGAGGAGGGATAGTTGTCGCGCTAGCCAAGACATGATATTATCTTTGGAGATTTGATTCAAGAAAATTACAAAAATATCTCTCAAATGCCCTTTATCTATTTTGGTTGTATTATTCTGGATTTTTAAATTTTTATTCTTGTTTGAAATAATTTGTCGTAAATTAGGTTGCAAAAAATGAAATTATGTTTAAAAATAATGACCAATTCATCACCGATTGAAATTTTAGTTTTAGCATCTCTTCTTATGAAAAGCAAAAAAGCAACCAGGGGTCTGTTGGGAATTTTTGAAAATTTGAAGGGCATTTTGGGAATTGGCGACATAACAGAGGGGGTGTTTTGGGAATTTTTGAAATTTGAGGAGCATTTTGGGAATTTCCACAAATCAAAGGGTAACATGTGCAACACCTCCCTGCGCTTTGCTTTCCAAGTGTCTTGCCGTGGAGGGAGGGGTGGATCAACTGAGTGCAGGGTGCAAGAGGCATGGGCGCAAAGCTAGGTGGGGATGCAGATTCCCGTCGCGAGGCAGTGGCTCTCCTTCCTGCTGTCCTGCTTCGCGTGGCTGAGATGGAGAAGCACCGAGATGATGGTTTTCCATTCCTGGAGGGGAAAGGACCATGGTGTAGGAAGGGCTCTGCAACGATCCAAGGAAAGGGGATCAAGGACAGGATTTCATCGTGCCATGGTTTGTTAACACCTACTACAGCGATGCTTGACGGCCTTGCAAGAGAGACACGGGGAGGGCAGGTGATGGCTGATGGTGCGAGTGGTTGTGCCAAGAGCAGAGACAGAAGCCAATCGTGCAGGCATTTCTGTGTCGAGGCAGACGCAGGTATAAGAACAAAGGAGCATGTGAACGGCCTGCGCAGGGCTGATAGCGACATGCAGAGAGTTTTTTGCTTTGAATTCCAGATTCGTTTAGAATCTCGGTGACTAATTAATGGGGTTTTGTTGAATAGAACCAGTAGAGAGTGCAATTATGTCTAAAAATAATAAAGCAATTCATCTCCACAGCCTACAATTAACCAACTCAGATTCTAGTTGTTGCATCTGGTATGATATACAATCAGACTTCTTATGAAAAGCTTAAAAAAAAAATTATTTTTGAAGAGATTTACTCTCACAACTAGGGTACTTTGGGAATTTTGGAAAACTTGAAGGGCATTTTGGGAATTTACGACAAAATATTGGGGTGTTTTGGCAATTTTTAAAGGTGAATAGATGTCGGCTCTTGGTTGAAGGTCGCATGTCAGGATAGGGTGGAGGAACAGGGACGCACAGAAACGTGGTGAGGGGACGGCGGATTGTGTGTGTGTGTGTCACACACACGGTTTGCTTTGAGGAGATGCGATGTGCTATGATGATTGCATGCTCAATCAAATGGTGCTACAGGGGAAGAACCGACAAGAAGAAAGTGGCGTCACTGCATGCTTCGAAGAGAGAGACTAGGAGACAGGAAGATATATGGGAGGAGCAAGAATCCACAGAGGACATGCCACTCCGGGTGCCACTCTCTCTCTCTCTCTCTCTCTCTCTCTCTCTCTCTCTCTCTCTCATAAGCATGGAACTGTCTGGGCGCAGAGTTGGGAGAGGAGACGAAGATGGCGAGCAGAGGGTATTGAGATCCTTTCAAGCTCATAGCAAGTGAAGGCAGAGGTGGAGAGGAGCGTGCAGAGCAAGGGGGAGGGGGAGGGAGGGGGCTCCTTTTGAGCAACAAGAGAAGGCAAGGGGGGAGGGCTATGCGGTGGCAGGGCAAGTTGGGTACGTGTGCATGGGAACGCCGTCAAGGTGAGAGTCCTCAAGGGGATCTTGGAAGATTCGCACTGAAAAAATGTAGATAGAGCCAGTAGTAGGAGAGCAAGGGAATAGGGCCTCCCAAACTGGAGAAAATTAAATTCTTTCAAAACATTGTAAGTGCATAAGTGAACGATGAGTTTCGGAAATGAAAAGACACATGAAAGAGGTGACTGAGTGCACATTGGTACATTGTGTTTCTCTTCTCTTTTATTTTTCGTTCAATGTTTTCTTCTCTTAAAGTGTCCCTTCGGATTTTCATATGTAGATAGTGAATGTTTTTTTTTTTAATAAGCCATTATTAATACCTTATAATTTTAAAAAAAAAGGAAGATTGAGACACTTGTTTTGCTCACTTTTTAAAATTATTTAACTGCACGAGAGAAGAAGAGGAGGAAGACAAGGGCAAAGCAAACAAAAGTAACTTACCAAAAACAAGTGAAAATTGAATGTTTTGCATACAACACCACTCATAATCACTACAATATAACCCAAAGTTATCGACGCTTTATATATCGATGCCCGTGCTTTTTTACGTTCATATCGACATACTTACCATCCGTCGATATACATGTCGATATGCCCGTGGATATATGCATCGAAAGGTCAATTTTTTTACACGTATATCGACGCTTATATCAACGCAGGTATCGACGGAAGTAATTTGAGGGAAAAAAAGCCGAACCCGCGCGAAAGGGCCATTTTCGTCCTCAACACGCGCGTTCTCAGATCTTGGCCGAAACCTCCTGCGAGGTATTATGGCACTCTTCCCCCCCTAACCCCTCTCTCTCTCTCTCTCTCTCTCTCTCTCTCTCTCCCCACATCGTGTGTGTATGTGTAGGAAAGGGATAGAGAGACAAAGAGAGAGAGCGGTGTGTGTGTGTGTGTGTGTGTGTTTGTGTAGGAAAGAGAGAGAGAGAGAGAGGTGTGTGTGTGTGTGTAGGAAAGAGAAAGAGAGAGAGAGAGCGGGGTGTGTGTGTGTATGTAGGAAAGAGAGAGAGAGAGAGCGTTGTGTGTGTGTGTTTATGTAGGAAACAGAGAGAGAGAGAGAGAGAGAGAGAGAGAGAGAGAGAGAGAGCGGTGTGTGTGTGTAGGAAAGAGAAAGAGAGAGAGAGAGAGAGAGAGAGAGAGAGCGATGTGTGTGTGTGTAGGAAAGAGAGAGAGAGAGAGAGAGAGAGAGAAGTGTGTGTGCGTGTAGAAAATTAAAGAGAGAGATAGAGAGCGGGGTGTGTGTGTAGGAAAGAGAGAGAGAGAGAGAGAGAGAGAGAGAGAGAAGTGTGTGTGTAGGAAAGAGAGAAGTGTGTGTGCGTGTAGAAAATTAAAGAGAGCAAAAGAGATAAGTGTGTGTACGTGTAAGAAATTACAGAGAGAGAAAAATGTGCGTAAGAAATTAAAACTAGAGAGAGAGAGTTATGGTTTGCGTAAAAAATTAAAATTAAAGAAAGAAATGAAATAAAATATTATGTTAACTCTTCAAAAGGCCAAAGTGACCTATGAGACTAGAAAGTTACAATGTGGTAGACGGATACTAGGTTAGAATAACAAAATGACAAAATAACATATTATGGAATCCTAAACTGCTGGGTGTGGACTAAGGAGCTAAAACAGCTAGCTGAAACCATCCGTAGTTCATTAGGTAGTTTTAAAGCAATGTCAATAGCGCGTATGGCAAGCCGTAGGTCAATGGGTTTGAATTAACGTCAAATACACAAGCCGTAGGTCAAATCCGGTTGCGTTTTTCTACGGAAAAACGTAAACGGACTTCGGAAATGGCTTCTATGCCTTTTGAAACCATCTGTAGACGATTAGGTAGTCTTTAGGCAATGTCAAGAGCGCGTATGGCATGTCGTAGGTCAAACGGATAGAAGAAACGCCAAATACACAAGCTGTAGGTCAAATCCGGTTGCGTTTTTCTACGAAAAAACGCAAACGGACTTCGGAAATGGCTTCTATGCCTTCTGAAACCATCTGTAGACGATTAGGTAGTCTTTAAGCAATGTCAATAGCGCATATGGCAAGCCGTAGGTCAATGGGTTTGAATTAACGTCAAATACACAAGCCGTAGGTCAAATCCGGTTGCGTTTTTCTACGAAAAAACGCAAACGGACTTCGGAAATGGCTTCTATGCCTTCTGAAACCATCCGTAGACAATTAGGTAGTCTTTAGGCAATGTCAAGAGCGCGTATAGCAAGCCGTAGGTCAAACGGATCAAAGAAACGCCAAATACACAAGCCGTAGGTCAAATCCGGTTGCGTTTTTCTACGAAAAAACGCAAACGGACTTCGGAAATGGCTTCTATGACTTCTGAAACCATCCGTAGACGATTAAATAGTCTTTAAGCAATGTCAAGAGCGTGTATGGCAAGCCGTAGGTCAAACGGATCAAAGAAACGCCAAATACACAAGCCGTGGGTCAAATCCGGTTGCATTTTTCTACGGAAAAACGCAAACAAACTTTGAAAATGGCTTCTATGCCTTCTGAAACCATCCGTAGACGATTAGGTAGTCTTTAGGCAATGTCAAGAGTGTGTATGGCAAGCCGTAGGTCAAACAGATAGAAGAAACGCCAAATACACAAGCCGTAGGTCAAATGCGGTTGCGTTTTTCTACGAAAAAACGCAAACGGACTTCAGAAATGGCTGCTATGCCTTTTGAAACCATCCATAGACGATTAGGTAGTCTTTAGGCAATGTCAAGAGCGCGTATGGCAACCTATAGGTCTAACGGATCAAAGAAACGCCAAATACACAAGCCGTAGGTCAAATTCGGTTGCGTTTTTTTACGGAAAAACGCAAACGGACTTTGGAAATGGCTTCTATGCCTTCTGAAACCATCCGTAGACGATTAGGTAGTCTTTAGGCAATGTCAAGAGCGCGTATGGCAAGCCGTAGGTCAAACCGATCAAAGAAACACCAAATACACAAGCCGTAGGTCAAATCCGGTTGCGTTTTTCTACGAAAAAATGCAAACGGACTTCGAAAATGGCTTCTATGCCTTCTGAAACCATCCGTAGACGATTGGGTAGTCTTTAGGCAATGTCAAGAGCGCGTATGGCAAGCCGTAGGTCTAACGGATAGAAGAAACGCCAAATACAGAAGCCGTAGGTCAAATCCGTTTGCGTTTTTCTACAAAAAAACGCAAACGGACTTCGAAAATGGCTTCTATGCCTTCTGAAACCATCCGTAGACGATTAGGTAGTCTTTAGGCAATGTCAAGAGAGCGTATGGCATGCCATAGATCAAACGGATAGAAGAAACGCCAAATACACAAGCCGTAGGTAAAATCCGATTGCATTTTTCTACGAAAAAACGCAAACGGACTTCGAAAATGGCTTCTATGCCTTCTGAAACCATCCGTAGACGATAAAGTAGTCTTTAGAAAATTTCAAGAGCGCGTATGTCATGCCGTAGGTCAAACGGATAGAAGAAACGCCAAATACACAAGCCGTAGGTCAAATCCGGTTGCGTTTTTCTACGGAAAAACGTAAACGGACTTCGGAAATGGCTTCTATGCCTTTTGAAACTATCCGTAAATGATTAGGTAGTCTTTAGAAAATGTCAAGAGCGCGTATGGCAAGCCGTAGGTCAAACAGATCAAAGAAACGCCAAATACACAAGCCGTAGGTCAAATCCGGTTGCGTTTTTCTACGAAAAAACGCAAACGAACTTCGAAAATGGCTTCTATGCCTTCTGAAACCATCCGTAGACGATTAGGTAGTCTTTAGGCAATGTCAAGAGCGCGTATGGTAAGCCGTAGGTCAAACGGATAGAAGAAACGCCAAATACACAAGTCGTAGGTCAAATCCGGTTGCGTTTTTCTACGGAAAAACGCAATCGGACTTTGGAAATGGCTTCTATGCCTTCTGAAACTATCCGTAGACGATTAGGTAGTCTTTAGGCAATGTCAAGAGCGCGTATGGCAAGCTGTAGGTCAAACGGATCAAAGAAACGCCAAATACACAAGCCGTAGGTCAAATCCAGTTGCGTTTTTCTACGAAAAAACGCAAACGGACTTCGAAAATGGCTTCTATGCCTTCGATTCGGTAGTCTTTAGCCAATTTCAAGAGCGCGTATGGCAAGCCGTAGGTCTAACGGATAGAAGAAACGCCAAATACACAAGCCGTAGGTCAAATCCGGTTGCGTTTTTCTACGAAAAAACACATACGGACTTCGGAAATGGCTTTTATGCCTTTTGAAACCATCCGTAGACGATTAGGTAGTGTTTAGGTAATTTCAAGAGCACGTATGGCATGCCGTAGATCAAACGGATAGAAGAAACGCCAAATACACAAGCCGTAGGTCAAATCCGGTTGCGTTTTTCTACGGAAAAACGCAAACGGACTTTGGAAATGGTTTCTATGCCTTCTGAAACCATCCGTCAACTACACAAGCCGTAGGTAGCCGTAGGATGTTGAAGAAACTATGGAACTAAAAGAGGCAAATGGGTTTTGACCGCTACATGCATTGCCATGTACACCTGGGAGTGCAGGTATGTGTCTACCCATATAGGATTTGACCAATAAAGACGAGATTTTGACCCGGTGGTCCTGATCTCCGTACACCTCTGGACCGAGGTGTACGGAGATTGGGCAAGACTAGAGAATGCGAGGTAGTTTACATTGTGACGAGTATATATATTAAAACAACATTCATAATCATTGTAGATGGCAACGTCATCAACTTACATGGAGGAAAAGATTGCATGCTCGTGCACGCTCAGCAAGTATCAAATCCTGCGCAAGCGTAGGATATGTAATGAGCATGTGCACAAGTACGGAGAGTTTGCTAAAGAAACCGTACAGAACCTACGATACGACTCTTACGAAACGGGAATTGATTTTTGCGACATAGCACCTACATCTGAGAGAGAGAGAGAAAAAGGATTATGCGTGAAGGTCCGACCAATATAGAGCCAAGGATGGGAGCAGAAAAGGACTTACAGACAGAAGACGACGGCATGGAGGAGATGTTGGATGCCTTCTTCCAGACAAGCGAGGAGAACGCTAACGAAGCAGCACCAGAAGCCGTGCGCCTATCTCTTGAAGACATATTGAGGAAGTTGGCACGTCAACCAATTTATGAAGGCGCCATAATATCGACGCTTCGTACTTGTCTAGCGTTTTTGAATCTTCAGTCAGTGTACGGGTGGTTAGATGCAAGCGTCACTGCTTTGTTTAGGTACGTAATTTATAAAAGGCATTTTCCGATTGCAACGGTGACGTGCTTGGAGAGCTTTTTAATTTAATGTGGCTTAACAGGTTGTTGCGGGAGCAACTTCTCCCGGCTGGCAATGAAATGCCCCCCTCTAGGCCAGACGCAAAGCAACTAGTGACCTCAGTTGGCTTGGACTACAACAAGATTCATGCATGTCCAAATGATTGCATTCTTTTTCGCGATGAATTCGCAGATTGTCTGCCGTGTCCTAAGTGCGGAGCAATGCGCTACAAACAAGATGCAGTTGGCGAGACAGTGCCAACTAAAGTGTTGCGAAATTTCCCTATTATTCCTAGGATAAAAAGCATGTTTCGTTGTGGTTCCATTGCAAAGTTGATGCGGTGGCATTCTAAGAATAGATCCACTGACGCAACATTTAGGGTGCCTACTGATTCAAAGGCTTGGAGGCACATTGAAGATACCTGGCCACATTTTAAGAGTAAACTACACAATTTGCGTTTGGGCATGGCAATGGATGGAGTCAATCCATTTGGCTTGAGAAGCTCGTCATGGAGCACTTGGTCTGTGTGCCTTATCAATTACAACCTCCCGCCGTGGCTTTCCATCAAGAAGGGTCATTTGATATTAAGCTTGATTGTACCTGGTAAGTTCAAGGCAAAAAACATGGATGTTTATCTAGCTCCACTAGTTGACGATCTCCAGGAGTTATGGCATGGGATCAACATAGCAGATGCGGTTGAACCACTAGGACAACAGCATGCAAGGATCCATGGACTTCTTATGTGGACTATGCATGATTGGCCAAGATACGGAGAAGCTTCTGGTAATGGTTCTTGATTTACAAAATTCTCGCTATTTGCAAGCACTTTGCATTGGCCTGATTCATGCTTTAATATATGCAGGGCTAACAACTTCAGGATACAATGCATTTCGAATTTGCGGGCAGTCCTTGGATGTGCGCTATTCTGCCTCTCTTCGAAAGACAATTTATCAAGGCCACCACCGTTATCTTCCAGATGGCCATCACTTGCGCGAAGGTCAGCTTGGTCGCATCAAATGTCTTCCTATGCATGTACAAGAGTGGCGTTGCCAATGGGAGCAACATGAGGGGCAACCTGTTCCAAGAATGAAACGTTTGTCCATTCTCCATACTTTGTCGCACTGGGGTGATCTACTAATTAACCATTTGCTGGATCCAATGCATATATTCAAGAATGTGGGAGAGCTCCTCTGGAAGACAATCATGGGAATGAAAGACAACCGAGCTTCACGAGATGATTTGCAATTAGTTGGAGAGATGCCATAGCTGTGGCCTTTCACCAATGTAGCTGGCCAAATAAAACTTCCAAGAGTGCCATGGGTATTGCTAAAAAATGAAGAGCAACAAGTTAAAAGGGTGATTTCAGAGTTCAGGACGCCAACAGGATATATGCGATGTCTCAAGACAGCATTCACCCATGACGATCAACCGTCAGGATTTAAATCGCACGACTGGCATAAGTTCTTGCAATTCATTCTTCCAATTGCGATCAAGGGGTGTTTAACGGAGGAAGTGCGGACTTGCATATACAAGATTTCAGAGCTAGTGCGGTCAATCTCTTCCAAGGAGATACAGGAGGAATCTATTGCAGTTGCAAGGGCTAATCCATTGAGGCAGTTTGCATGATTGAGAAGTATCTACCCACGAGCTGTCTAACTATCCAAATGCACTTGCTCGTCCATGTAGTAGATGAGGTTGCAGTGGCAGGTACAATCCACAGCCGTTGGATGTTCTTTCTAGAGTGGTTCATGAAAACACTTAAGGGTTTTGTTCGCCAAAAAGCGCGTCCAGAGGGGAACATGGCAGAAGGATGGCTGATGCAAGAGTCTCTTGTATTGACGATCGAATTTCTATCCGTTTCTGACCCAGAAATGCCTCGACTGTGGAGCGATGAGGAGGATGCAAGACTGGTGGGAGAGGAGCCGCAAGGGCAAGGGGTGCCGAAGAAAATGGACGATGCCATGTGAGAAAAGATCATGAAGTTCTGTATACTAAATTCAGCGCCGATGCAAAAATGGCTTGAAAGGTACGAAGAAGAGAAAGAGAGACGCAATAGGGAGCGACAGGATTTCAGGCGAAGCCGAACGACTAGAGGTTTACCCTTGCTAGACTATCTCGCTCCTCTACGTGAATTCCCTACAATGGCATGGTTGGACAAGACAGTGAGAGCAGCTCGACAGATCGGAGAACCCATATCTCTAGAAGAGGAAGAGCTGGCTATTGGATGTGACTGGAAGTATCATACATACATGGCACTGTGGTCGCATGGAAAGCATTTCAGAACACAACAAATTGACAGCAGAAGAAACACGTTTGACAGTGGGGTAATGGTTAGTTTCATGCAAAAGAGCAGGGCTAGTGCCAGAGACATGAATGAGAGCACTAGCAACCTAGATTACTGTGGTGTGGTGTCAGATATCCTGAAAGTAAGCTTTAGGCGGTTTGAGATGTTTTTGTTGGATGTGAAGTGGTTCAAGGTGATTACTTCTGGTCGCAATGCAACGGTACGCAGAGATGGAAACAAACTTGTGCAAATAGATTCTACAAAGGTTTGGACAGATGCGAGCGACACATTTGCTCTCCCCGAACATTGCGAGCAAGTGGTCTTTGTACCGGACCCTCGAGAGCGATAGTGGTGTTTTGTGGTTCAGGTTGCTCCAAGAAATAAACAAGTATTTGAAGGGCAAGATCTCCTGGAGGAAAGTCAGTCAGACGACGTCCATACTACTGTGATATTAGATGAGATGGACGAAGGTATGGCAAAGGAAAATGGCTTCTATGCCAGGGATGACGCAGACGAGCCAGAATTGACACTTGTAGATGAAGATGCAATGGATGAAGACAATCTGCCAAAACGAGTTGGGGCAGAGTTATGTTTGCAATTAGAGATAGACTATGAAACGGTGCAAGATCTTATCGATGATGCCTCACTCGTTGAGGCCTAGGCCTGTAAGTATTTGTGTGAAGACGTTGATTTAAAATTAAGGTTAAAGTTAATTTACACAACTGTGTTCTGACGCTTTACTTTACTTTCTTTGTGCAGGACTTTAGTATGGCATACCAGTTTCCAGATCCCGCTTCTATGAGTGCAGATGCATTCATGGGCTTCGTTACACGGATGACGTCTTCTCAGTATTGGGTAGCCAGAGGCACGGGTACTACGCCTCCGGGCTTCACACCCGAGGGTCCGACGCCTAGGGGAGGGACACCTATGGGGGGGGGACGCCCATGGGTACGATGCCTGCTTCTCCGATCACGGCCGCTTCGATACCTAGGGGTGGGGCAGAGGCGGGTACGTCCTCATCTCCGTAGCACAAGCGCACTCGCCGATGTCGGCGATCGTCAGGTGGAGGTGGTGGTTGCTGTGGAGGAGGGTCCACATATGCTTCGACCCCTCCTCGCTCACGACCTCCATCCTACCCAGGCACACCTCTCGACACACCTCTTGGCACACCTCGGACACCTTGGGGGGCACACGATCCTAGTGCCTCCAAGCTCTATACTGTATGGCCAGATGGTTCTGTTGACATGGATAGAGTCGGGACTGAGATGAGACAGCGGATTCGCCAGCTCGCGGAGCTACAGTTTTCGACCAGCCTTCTGACGTCTTGGGATCAGCAAGAAAAGGACAAAGTCAATTACATAGTGGAGACCATCCTGAGAGAGTACCAGCCTGCTCCGGGTTCTGACATTGTTCCGAGGAGCTAGATCAAGGGTGTTGCACGGGACACCGTGAAACATCGACGAGATGCAGCTCGGAAGGCTTTCAGGATCGGCTCGCTGAAGCCTTCGGGCATCCCACACGAGACGTGGCTTTAGATCAGGGAGGATGAGTGGACAGCAGCCACGCGGTTCATACAATAGTGTGAGGCTGCGCAGATACGACAGATGACCAGGGGGACATCTCATCTTGGCAGCGGAGGCTTCAACACCTTTCGCTATGAGTTTGTGAGTTTCTAATCCAATCTTAACTATGGCGTTTTTTAAAACGCGATGAATCATGTATTCTTATTACTCTGATTTATGTATAAACGCAGAATCTTGCGATGCATCAAGCCCCGACACGTCAGGAGGAGTCAGATGGATATCGCAAAGGTATCTATGAAGTATTGAATGATCTTGATGCTTCAGGAGAGCCTGTAGACTAGGCGGCCTTACAGTCTCGCTGATTGCTTGAGGTGAGACGTTAATATGTGTGAGTTGATTTAATTAAGTAAGTATATGTGAATACTAATTTTGTGAGTTTTTCTATGTGCAGGTTGTGACACCTAGTCATCAGTGGCCCGGATTTCATATATATGCTTTGTGAGACACAAACACGCTTCTATGTCTCCTTTTGTATAGACATATATATATGGTTACGATTATTGTTCAGACAGTTATTGTTTTCCTTATGGTTATGGTTGTTGTCATTGTCATTGTATAGACATGGTTATTTCTCCTATTCTTGTATAGACATAGTTATGGTTCAGGTTTTGTTTATGGTTATGTTTAACTTTCTGGTTATGCTTATGGTTATTGTTAATGTTGTTTCTAGTTATGATCAAAGTGATTACATTGGTCGGTTATGGTTTTAAGTTATGGTTATAGTTTTAAGTTATGGTTATGCTTTTAAGTTATGGTTATGGTTCGTTATGGTTATGCTTTTAAGTTATGGTTATGGTTCGTTATGGTCATTGGCCTTAAATCTCATGTGAGATCCTACATGGATAGCATGTAGGAGGCGTATATATGATATATTTTTTTTGAAAATTTTATGTAAAAACGAAGTGAACTCTGCCGAAATTTTTGCAAGAGCACGGTTGATTTTGGTGTTGCTCGCTTTCTTGGGCAGATGGCAGGAAGTCTGGCTATGGTGCCTTTGTCCATCTTTTCATTGGGCACAGGCCAGGCTACCTGCCCTCTGCCCAAGAAAAATTTTTTACTGTTATGGTCATCGATATATGTGTCACTGTACCCATCTATATACGCGTCGATATACACGTCGCTATACGCGTCGCTCGAAAAGCCTTTCCACGCGTATATCGACGCTCTTTGCGACAGATTCACAGGGACGCATATATCGACGCGTATAGCGATGGTAAGCGTCGCTATATACATCGATAACCCTCGTTTTTGTTGTAGTGAATATAAAATTTTCTATACCTACAAACAACTTATGTTACAGATTTGCACCCCTACATGGCACCAAGTTAGTCAAGGTAATATAGTAGCTTCTTGGGGGGTTCACCCAAAAATATGTAGAATAGCACGTGAGTTCAACAGAAGGGGTTAATTTTTCTTATGAGCTTACAAAAGATATACATACATAAGGATGTTTTAAGTTGAAGAACTGAAAATTTTGGTACATAAGGAGTCTTTTTATTTAAAAAGGTGGTACATAAGGGGCCTCTATATACATCAAAAAATTGTAACGTATAGGATTTTATAAATGCCTCTTGAACGCATGTGCTATACAAGATCTCTATTCAATAACCCCCCCCCCCCCCCCCAAAGAGTAGCTTACAACATAAGGTTTGTGTAGCTTATGGTGGGCGAGTTTCCTCTTTGAAGACTTTGAGTGGGTCCCAAACTATAACCTTTGATCCCTCTCATTTGTAGGAACAACCGCTAATGAGAATTTTCCTCATATCTGTG
This sequence comes from Adiantum capillus-veneris, assembly GCF_014529385.1. Classification (NCBI taxonomy): domain Eukaryota; kingdom Viridiplantae; phylum Streptophyta; class Polypodiopsida; order Polypodiales; family Pteridaceae; genus Adiantum; species Adiantum capillus-veneris. The sequence continues at coordinate 110,380,436 of NC_140936.1, forward strand.
AAAAGTTAGCAGAAAATACAAACATTATGGACGGTGCCGCTAACGTTCAGTGCACATGCTAAGACGCAAGCCCAATATTGTTCCTATGAGCTAGTATACCCATTTTTGAGAGAGAGAGAGAGAGAGAGAGAGAGAGAGAGAGAGAGAGAGAGAGAGAGAGAGATAGATGGATGATAGAGCTTAATATAAATATTGATGACATATCCCTCCCTCCCTTTAGATCATAGACATCGTTGACTATGCATGGACCAAGTGGAAGGTAACCCATTTTCACTTAGAATCCATATTTAGCGAGAATACTTTTCCTGGGCTAAATGGCAAGCCTAGAAGGAGTTTTGGCCATGTAGTCATCACAAATTAATCCTGGAAAACATTGGTGTACACAAAGAACATTTTAATGTAGATTATCTTTATGTTTGAGGATAGCCTCAGGTTGTAGGATCTCTTCTTATCCATCCAACTCTGGAGGGTCCTCTTCAATGGGGTCCATTGGAGGTGTACCCTTAAAATGGCTTAAGTAGATTCACATGAGATGTATTATGTATGTGCCAATGCTCGCGCAACTTGAGTGTGTAAGCTGTTGTATCATTGATTCTTTCTAGAATCCAGAATGGACCATATTTTAGGAAGAAAAAATAGTGCGAAGATGGAAAAAATCGTGCAAGCAGGCCTCCTAGGTGATGAGTCCCAAGTGGTCTGCCCGGCATGCCATGAGAACTGCGCCATCCGATAGTAAAAACTTTGCATCCAGGGTGAACACACTAGCAACAAGCTTGACAGAGAATGCATTCCATTGGGGTATGCCACCAATGCCGGAATCAAGTTTGCAATGTGTGGGAAGGTTTGTCCAGACAAGTCGCACCTCTCTAAGCCCTGATCACGCTCCATTTTTTCGGAGTGTGAGAGAGACTCAATTAAATGTTGGATCACTCGAAGGCTCCTACAATACATAAATAACATGAAAAAGAAGATTGATAGAGTGCTTATCAAATTCAAACTGGATGCCAAAGTGTCATAAACTCACTCAAAAGAGATCTTTGGATCCATAATAGCCTTCCGTAGATGGCATACAATATCAGCAAGTACTGCAAGATGTACTGGGACTACCCCAACACTTAAAATTTCTGCCATTTGTGCATTAGAGTGAGCCGAAACTATGTCAAACACAAAATTTAATGAAATGTTAGGTACCACAATTTTTTTGTTGTCAAAACAGGCATTTGTTTGTGGTGGCATTTCTTACCTAGTGGACAGGAGTCAAGTGGTTTGGGTGGTCGAATAGAAACTGGGTGGTTGCCCTCGCTTTGTCCAGTAGCAATGGATATGGTTCGCTCGGGACCCCGAGATCTTGAAGCTTGGGGATGACTAGATCTTTGTGACTCCAAGTGACTTTTAGAATCGCCTTGCTCATAATTTGACCCGCCACATTCATGCTCAATCCTTTTGCTCTGAAACTCCTTCGAGAACTCTGAAAAAATGCTGATGACTGGTGGTCCTCTCTTCTTAATTTTTTTGGTCTGTCCACACTGCAAATTTTGGGCTTTGACATCCCTTGGTCATGCTAGGAAAAATGGCATCGGTGTGAGGCTCATTGATGGTGACACTTCCGCTTTTGCCCTAAGCGTTAACCTTCTTGTGCAATACTGCAAGTCCAAAAAAGGGTGAGGACACTATAGCAAAGTAAACACATTAGTTGAACAAGAAGAAAACTACTCAATTTTGTATGCTTCAGCTTTGTCTTCGGGAAATTTTCCATCTGCATAGTCCAAAAACCATGGATAGTCTCTCCAAGTTTCCTTACCATGGAGCTTCTCTATCCAATTGTCAGGATAGAGACCACTCTCCTCTCTCTCAGAATCCACCCGCACATCACTAGGATGCTCGGGGTATGGACTGCAAAGACCTATTTTAAGGGCGCCCAACCACCATCTAAAATAAACAAGAGGAATTACTACAGCATTCATAACACACAATTTTTAATATTGTATAGTTCGATACCTGTATAGCATGCATCGGACAGTACAAGCAAAATGTGGTTGCTCCTCTACATTGTGGGTAGCTTGTATGGTTTTCTTCCATCGCACAAAAGCCTTGCCAAAGTGCTTTTGTCAAAAATCCTTCAGTGCATTGCTAGGGGACATGCCACAATCACGTGCGGTGCGTGCATGTAGCTTCTTTAACGTGGAGTTCTCAGCCTCCATCGTTTTGGTCACACTCAATACACCCCTGCACATTAAGTATTAGTAATGCGGCAATACTAGATAAGACCCCAAACACTAGTGTTAGTACGCTCACCTTTCAAGCTTCCACCAATATACATGCATTCTCAACCATTGTGAGAAGGGCTTCTCCTGTGTTGGAATAGATGCCTCCACTAACGACACATCACCCTTGACCAATATATCGATCACGTGATGTTTTTTACAATTTATCATTGGATAACATTCTTCAATAAATTAAGGAGAACAAATAGTGCTTTCAAAAGTAGATAGTACGTACTCTGAAGGACTAATCCATGCACATGCAACTTCGAAGACTCTGAAGGGGGTCATTTTGCAACCCTTCTCTCCCCAACCCACAAAAGAGATGCATTTTTGGAAAAAATATGTTCCATTTTTGGGATTGGCTTTGATTGCTATCTCTAGTATCTTTCGCTCAAAAACATTCTTGGTCTCTTTCACAGCCAGCTTGCCTTGTAATCATCTTCGTGAATGTGGTACTCTCTACTCCCCTTCACTGGTAAATTTTGTGTTGATTCATTGCCAAGGTTGGTTGGTTCAAAGAATCTCTCTCTCTCTCTCTCTCTCTCTCTCTCTCTCTCTCTCTCTCTCTCTCTCTCTCTCTCTCTCTCTCTCTCTCTCTCTCTCTCTCTCACACACACACACACACACACACACACACACACACACACACACACACACATTTTTATGCTTGGTCTCTACGCTTTCGCATCGCCAACTTTGACATGATATTAGAGCCTTGGTGGAGCACTCCTGCAACTCATTCAGAAACCGTGGAGATACCCTCTCACCTTTGTTGGTGGTGCCATACCTCTCATTCCCTTGGTGATGATCAATCTTGGTGGGCAGGTGATGATGCAACCTGCCCACTTGATTTGGAGGATTACAGTAGCATCATTGATGTTTGGTGTTGAATGCAGTTGTTTTTCCAATCTTTCTCGATGCGTGTGCACCCAATGTGTGTGTATAGATACACCCAAATGGGGCCGATCGAGCAAGAGCATGGGGCAAGGCTGGCTTGGCCTTTTTTTTAAAAAGTCAAATATCCTTCAGATGGGCCTTTCGCACTTGCTTGGAAGACAAATCCAAAACATCTCCTCCACACACACACTTAGTCTTTTTGTGTGTATCACACTTGAGTGAAATTAAGCTCTCTATTAGACTATTGGACAGTCTCCCAAGGGGTCCAATGAGCATTCAAATGCCCAATGGCTTGCTTGATTCCTATTGGCCAGAAGAATAAGGGGTCCAATGAGAGTTTAATTGCATTATTTAATTACCTAAATCTCTCACAAAAGGGGAAAGGGAGACACATGTCACAAGGCTATCACTTATGATTCTTAATTATCATTGGCTAAGCTTTGTAGGGTCCAATGGGATGCTAGCATGAGTAAAAAGCAAGAGAGGTCGACCGAGAGAGAGAGGGGGCTGATTTTGGCAAGGCATTATCACACACACTCACACAATCTCATGTGTGGAGTAGAGAAGACTATCTCCTTCTCAAGCTTGAATGAGAAGCTCATCATCTACTCCAAGCTTGTGAGAAGGGAAGCCTACACCAACAACTCTTGGATTTATGATGCAAATCCAACCAAGAGCCAAGCTCCAATGCATGCTCATCTCCTCTACCATGCTAATTACTAAGCTATGCTAAGCTATTATGAGTGATTATGTGAGGAGATATAATTCTTTCTCATAAGAATACTCCTTCTTCGTCTCAATCTACTCTCATACCCACTAGCTCTCACCATCTTCGAAGGTGTGTGAGGTCTTGGGTCTGAGACCGTGAGGGAATTGATGTTGTGTTTTACAAGTGTGAGCTTGGTGCTTGAAGCTTCCATCTTCATTGCACCAGCAAGTTATTGAAGGAACACAGAGTATTGTATTGTAAAATGTCTCCCTTGAATGGGGGAAACCTATAATACAAAGCTTTCTAGAGGGGGGACCGGCTTTATGTAAATCCGGTCCTCAATTGTTGTCAATAGCTTAATTTCTCTCTCTTTTTGAAGTATTGTTCATGCCTATCTAACTAGGTGTTATGCTTTTGTTGCTCTCTCCATACAAGCACTCTTGCTATGCTCATTAGGAATCTATTCTAATGAAATGCTCAATATGTCTATGTTATTTTCTGTTACACACAAGTTACTAGAACATTAAATGCTACAATACCCTTAATTTTGTGAAAAAACCTACAGGGTGGTGAACCTACAACCCCTTCGTCCTCCCATCCAACCCCCCCCCCCCCCCCCCCCACATACATTATATGCATCTCCAAATTTGGGTACACTCCCTATTGTATATGCTTATGCGAGTTTTAAAGAAACCCCTCTATTGTGCACTCACATGTCACCATACAAAAGGTACTAGTAAATTCCCGGCGGATTTAGAAAAATTGCATTTTATGCATATGAGGGGTGTTGGGGCATCATTGCTAAGCTTTAGGGTGCATTCAATTTTGGTGTCATTGTCAAGGATGAGGTGACCTAAACTAGGGAAAAACCTTAGTGCTCAATAGTATAGTCCAAAACCTCCTCTAGGTTTGTCTAGAGTACAAAAACAAACTTTTAAAAATTGCACGATTGAGATGTGTCTACTTCAACTATGTAGTGGTGTCATGGGAGTAGTCGTACTCGCCAAGGATCTTTAGGCTTATTTTAGGTGTTTTTTAGTGGTTAATAGCAGACTATGTCACAATCTCAAGATTGATACTCATTTTCAAAAAAGAAAAACAAGAAAATACTAATGTTGGTGGATACTTTTCAGTACCATTTGTTGATTTGACTAGGAGTAGGGTAAGGAGACATCAAGGAAATTTTTTGAACTATCTCACCCTCTGAATTGTCATCAGTGAAGTGTATTACAAAATTTCAAAGTTTTTAGGTACGAGACTCATGAGGTGAGTTTGAGACATCAAAATCAATATTTTTGGTCTTCATTGAGCTTGGAAAAGCTGTAGCAACTTAATGGTAAGTCAAACATCAGCTTCATAAGCTTGGAAAAGCTATAGCAGCTTGGCGATAAGTCAAAAATCAGCTTTCAAAAAAAAATTCAAAGTTTGTCTAAAACATAGATTATTATATCCCTTGAGCTAGATGCATGCAAATGTGATTTTTCTTTTGCCACACGTACTTGCAATAGGCTATGTAAAACCTGAATTTCATCAAAATTCCAAAAAGATACAAATTTTGTCTTGGATATAATAAGCTATTTCTTTTTAGACTTGAAATTAAAACTTTTTCACATGGACATCTTGTTCGGGTGATATGTTAACACTTTTGTGAAGGTTCAAAAGATTCTGAGTCCATTGAGTGCAAATCTGAGCCAAAACAACTTTCAATCTGACAGATAATTGGGGCTAAGAACACTTGAAATTGAATAGAATTTGTTAAAACTTCTTGTAAGATCTTAAAATACCTTGTTACAACTATGGAAACTGAAAAAGTTGAAAACCTTATAAAATGGGCACCTAAATAATAAGCACGCTTATTATCTTGAGGCTTGAAAAAGCAAAATTTTGACCGTTTGACAACTGCATAGGTCACAACATAGTATAATAAGCCCTAGTTCAAGTGTGGAGCCATTTGGAAATTTGAGTTGCCAGATAGAGTTGGAAATCATTGAAACCAAAATGTACATACAAAATTTAGTCTAAAAACTTGGAAACTAAACCAATTTGCATGAAACTTGATGAGTGACTTGTTTATAGTGTGAACATCTAGCACAAGTTAAAAAAAGTTTAAAAAATCTTCATTCTGACCTAGGAGATATTAATCATGTTGATTATCTCCTACCCTACATATTCAACTTTTGGAAACGTTTTCAAGGGGGATTGGATCTAGCTAGAGAAGTGATAGAGTACTAATTGGAAAAAGTTTGAAGTAATTTAGACAACATTTGACTTGGATGATCTCTTGGATTGCATCTAAAATTGCTAGACACAAAAATTGTTAGGAGATTGAACCAAATTTACCCAAAAATTTGTAAAACCACATTCAGATCTTATTGAACACATGCTTAACCAGTGGGGATCCAGAAAAGTGGAAAATGATGTTTTTTTTACTCATTAGAGAATAAGACTGCTTATGATCTCTTGCTAGCCAAAGAGCTTATTTTTTATTTTTTTGATTCACAAGGTTGACACCTTATACAAATAGCTTAGAAATGTTGAAGTCATTTGAACATTGTTTGCTACTTGAAACAGAGTTTATTAAAATTGAAGGTTGCAGATTGATTCTTGAAGCAAAAAATATTAACCAAAAGTTCTTGTGTACACTTGTAGATTACTAGACTGACGGTTATATCTTTGATTGTACAAGAGTGATTGACATCAAGCTTGACCAATAGCCAGATAGAATTTATGATAGGAAAAATGGGTTGGTATTGGTCCTAAGGACCGGGTATTCTATCTCATTGAGTATTTTGGGTCTTTATGTACCTTAGGTCAGGCCGTGTCATAGAAAATGAAGGTGGTAATTGAGAAATTGAGTGTAGAATATCTATTGAGGAGAGCGTAAACCAAGAGGGACCATTAGAGACCATAGTGGAAGAAGTGTCTGACACTTACTCCGACACAAGTTTTGAGATGTCTTCCTTTTTTACTCAATCGAGGACGAAACCTCTCTCAGGTTCAAACACATATTGATCTTCTAGTACAAGACCAACTTGTGTCGGAGTAAGTGTCTGACACTTACTCCGACACAAGTTTTGAGATGTCTTCCTTTTTTACTCAATCGAGGACGAAACCTCTCTCAGGTTCAAACACATATTGATCTTCTAGTACAAGACCAACAAGCATGGGGCTCAGATTTATCTGGATCTTGGCAAAGAGTACGTGGTGAGAGTCAATGACCACACGATTGAATTTGAGAAGGAGGTTAGATCCAACAAGCAACATACCTTCTATATAGACCGAAACGGAGTGCAATTGGAAATCGTGACACTATGGACCAATTGGTTTAGAGGTCGATGCATTGGTCACAAACATGACCACTAAAGAAGGACCACCAATGTTAGAGTTAGAAGGGTATGATCAGATAGATGTTAAAACTCCTAAATGCATACCTATTAATAACCCACCACTCAGAGTCTATGGTTGAGAGGACAATAATGTTACATATGTAATATGGACATCTCATGCTAAACCAAGGAAACTAGCACCTTTGAAAATCATGTATATTTTCAAGATCAGAGAGAAAGGTCTAGCAAACCTTTTCGGACACCTCTTTAGGGATTTTTATAACAAAAACTTTTTTATGATGACTCCACAGGAGGTGGACCAAACCAAGTATTAGGGCTAATTGATCTGAGAAATGGTCATGGGTATGATACCTGAACTGAAATGAAGCATTGGACCAACATAAAAATCATTTGGCGATATGGCCAACCAACGGGGTAGTGTAGACCAAGAAAGCCACCTCGTTGACAAGAATTGGGAGAGAAGGGCAAAAAAAACGATAACTCGACAAAGAACAGGTGACACCAAGACTAGAAGAGGTTCGCATGAGTCACATTTACCAAGCAACAAGTTTCAAGACTTAGTTGGAGAGCCACCATCTAGAAGCGTGGGGGTTGAGCATAACAGTAGAGTCAGACCAGTTGATTTTTAAAAATAGTTCAAAAAATATAGTGCATCTAGGGATCCATATGACCACTTGGGAAGCTTTAGGCAAGTACTAAGAGAAAAGATAATAGCATACTTTTATACTCAGTTTGAAGGGTTTGGAATGACTCTGGAAGATAAAGCTTTAACTTGGTTTCAAACCATACCTCTTGGATCCATTACGAGTCTACCGACGTTGGCAATGAGATTTATTGTTGCTTGATTAAAGATGGAAATCAAGCACATCACTGTAGCACAAATCTATAGCTTTAAATAAAAACAAGGAGAGTTTGTATGAGACTGTTTGAGTCAAATGAGGTGATGCATCGACAAATATCCGAAGTTGGAAATTCCAACCAAGGAAAGACTTGTCTTGTTATTTCTAGAAGGCTTATTGGGTGTATGCATGATAAGGTGTAGCAGTCACCCCCAGTAAAATTACCAAAAACTAGTCTGTTTTTTGACACTACTATGTATATCTGCCTTGCAGCTTGCACGTACTTTGAAGAGGAAAGATTTGGTGGCCACACAAACATATACTGCTAAATAATATGGAAAGTTTCAATTTTCAATTTTCCAAAACAAAATGGAAATTTTAGTGTGCAAGGACTACCTTGGTTCAGCTTGTCACGCTCTGTCACAACTCTATGACCTTTGATGAGCAATTACCTATATCTTTATATGAACTTCTTTGCTTGGTCTCTATATAATTATTATTTGTTTTTCTTTGTTAGAATTGTTATTCAAAAAAGCCTTAATTGTTTACATCATATATCTATTGATGTATAGATTTTTTGGGCAAGATCCAATGGTCATTTAATAGGATATGACCCAAGGAATGTGACCATGGAAAAAGGTGGAATCTTTAACGGTCCATTTTTTTTACATCTAGCTCAAAAAATAGCATATACTGCTTAGAGGATCTTGAGAGAGTTTTTTTTCAATTCTAATAAATAATGTACATTGCACTCAACTTGATTTTTATGTATCTTATAACTTTTACCATAAGGTCCTCATGGGGAAAAAAATTTGAGTCAATTTGAGTTAGGGAAAGCCATTTTTCCATTGTTTTAATTTTTACACTTTCACATTTTACTTAAGGTGTGCATCCTTAGGTTTGGTAAAGTGTCAAGCCTAGAAATTTTGACACTTGTCCATATATCATGGTTTGGTCTCTCTCTCCCAATCCTACTTGTCTATTCCACCTCATACAAGGCGGTTGCCACATCACCAAAAGTCCATGTCATCATGCCATGTCACCACAATCAAAAGTTTGATTGTGGTGACATGTCACCTTCCATGGAACCATAGTCAAAAGTTTCACCTTATACTTGGCATGCCACATCACCCTAATCACCACCTCATCCACCATCCTCAAGTGCTACCTTACATGGCCCCTCACTTTAGATGCCATGTCATCCACCACCTCATGTGCCACTTGTTCGTGGTGCTTGGATGGCTTGCCATGTCTCTTGCCACCTCATAAGCCACTAAGCATGCCACATCACCCACTCTCCAACTCATCATCTACCTTTTTCCACCTAAACATTCCATGTCACCATTTTGCCATGTCATCTTATGACATGGTAGATGAGGAGGATCCCTTTCGCCATGTCATTTTACCACCTGTCCAATCCATGTCATCAATCATCCACATCACCCCACCACATAGACATCCATGTCATCCATGCACGGCCACCTCAACAGCCACATCATTTAACTTTAACTTTAGACATTATTGTAAATAAATCTAAAAAATAGATAAATTAATATAATTATTAAAGTGTCACTCAAATTCAATTGAGTTTTATTGATTATTTAATTACTTATTTTATAATATTATGAATTATTATCAAAATTATATTTATTTAAATTATTATTGAGAACTTAAACATTATGATTTTTAAAAAAATCACTTTAAGTCATATAGCTCAAGAGATAACAAATATTTTATATAAATTAATTTTCTATAATTTGATTGGTGTAATCTTATCAAGATTTACCCCTTTTTAGAATACATTAGGGAGCAAATGTATATAAACCCTTTATTTTGAGTTCATTTTATTTGAGCGTGAGTGAGTTTTGGAGCCTTTTATGCCTTTTTTATTCAATCTTAAACTATTCTAACACTCATGTCCCTAACTAAGCATGGTTTCACGGCCACAAAGGTCTCGGAAGCACGATAGACATCACAAAGACCCCATCCACAAAGTTCAAGATGTGAAGGTGATTTCTCTCGTGAAAGAAAATTGACAAAAAGCTCGAGAATGCAAGAAAAGTTCTAGAGCAAGACTACGTACGGATATGCCACAAGAGCCCATTACTCTCCCTAAGATCAAGGATTCTGGGGATGCTCACATGCATGTATCATCGTATGAGGGTGACACTTCATCTCTCCCTTTATTGCCTAGCTATTTGCCTTCTTCCCCTTCCTCGGTCCATGTACCATTGGCCTCAACATCTACAGTCCCACCAAGAGAAGTGTCACCCGCTAGGGAGCACATACCTCCCATAGTGGATGCCTTTGGCACTTTTCACATGGTATCGTCAGGAGTTTCAAGACAACAAGCCAACATCAGAGGCCAATGTGGTAGGTAAAGTAGAGCAAGATTCTCTAACTCTCCTCTCTCATTAGACAATGTGTTTAATTCTTGGATACTAGATCTCGGGGCTTCATTCCATGCGACACCGCACAAGCAACATTTCCAAGATTACATCAAAGGTAATTTTTGGTATGTATACTTGGGAGATGATGAAGCTTGTGAAATTGTTGGCAAAGGCACAGTTTGTGTCAAAACTACTAATGGAAATGAATGTGCTATAAAGATTGTGTTTATAGTAAACAAAACATGATAAAATTTCAAAAATCAAGAAATGAAAGAAAAAACAAAAAACTTGAATTGGTTCATTCTGATGTTTGGGGTCCCGCAAGTACACCATCCCTTGGTGGCTTGTTGTACTATGTAACATTCATAGACGATGCGACTAAGAAAACATGGGTTTATGTAATAAATAATAAATCCATTGTGTTTTCCATATTTCAAAGGTAGAAAGCCTTTGTGGAGAATGAAGCAGGTACCAAGCTTAAATGCCTCCAATCCGACAATGGAGGTGAATATTGCAGCCAAACTTTTGGAAGCTTTTGTGCTAGCAATGGCATTTGGAGGCAAAGGACACCACAATAAAATGGCATTTTGGAAAGGCTGAACTGAATAATCATGGAGTGAGTACGAAGCATGCGGCTACATGCAGGCTTATCGCTTGAGCTTTGGGCAGAAGCAAAAAGTATGTATATGTACTTAATTAACCGGTCACCCTCAATGGCATTGGATGGGGAAGTTCTAGAAGAGGCATGGACAAGTAAACCGGTGAATTATGCATTTCTCAAAGTGTTTGGGTGTGAGGCTTTCATGGACATAGATAGAAGCCTGAGGTCAAAGCTAGATGCAAAGTCCAAAAAATGTTCCTTCATTGGCTATGGAGAATCTAACTTTGGGTATCGCCTATGGAATCCTGAAGATGGTAAAATCTTTAGAAGTAGGGATGTAATTCTCAACAAACAAAATATGTACAAAGATTACTTGGAAAGAAAATAAACAAAAGAAACAAGTGATGAGTACATGGAGCTTGAGGACGGTGAAGACTCAAGGAGTGCAAACGGTGACAATGTGCAACAACGTCAACCAAATGAGGAGCCTCAACCTATTCCCCAAATATCTACAAGAGAAAGTAGACCTCTAGAAAGGTTTTTTCCTTCCTTCAACCATCTCTTCGTCTTAGATTCTGGAGAGCCGAAATCATACGAAGAAGCTATGCAACACAAATCCAAAGAAGAATGGATGAAGATCATGCAAGTGGAGATAGACTCATTACATCACTACCAAACATGGGAGTTGGTTGAGTTGCCGAAAGGTAAGCGAGCATTGCAGCTCAAATGGGTGTATAAGCTAAAGGAAAAAGAAGGTGGGAAGAAAAGGTACAAGTCTAGGCTTGTAAAGGATTTTCTCAAAAGAAAGGTATTAAGTTTAATGAAATACTTTCTCTTTTTGTAAAAATAAACTCAATTAGGTTTGTCTTAAGCCTTGTGGGTTCTCATGACTTAAATCTTGAGCAAATGGATGTAAATACAGAGTTCCCTCATGGTGACTTGGAGGAGGAAATTTACATGCTTCAACCAAAGGGGTATGAAGTAAAGGGTAAGGAGAAAATGGTTTGCAGATTAAAGAAGATCTTGTATGGTCTAAAGGAAGAATCAAGACAGTGGTACATAAAGTTTGACCAATGGATATTGGATCATGGATTCAAAAGACGCAACTCAGATCATTGCGTCTTCACAAAGAATTTGGGAGATGGGAAATTCATCATCCTAATGTTGTATGTTGATGACATGTTGATTCCAAGTACTAACATGCACGATATCAAAGACCTAAAAGAGGATTTGTCTAAAAAATTTTCAATGAAAGATTTAGGAGATGCAAAGTGGATGGTATGAAGATATCAAGGGACATGACAAAGAAGACACTAAAGCTATCTCAAGAGGATTACATCAAGAAGGTACTAGAAAGGTTTGCAATGCAAGATGTAAAATTGGTTTCTACACCTTTGGCTAGCCACTTTAAACTAACAAAGGATATGTGTTCGAAGACACAAGAGGAGATAATCTATATGTCTGAAGTTCCATATGCTACATCAGTAGCTTCTCTAATGCATGTTATGGTCTAGACAAGACTAGACATTGCATATGCAAAAGGGGTTGTGAGTAGATTCATGCACAATCCATGTAAAGAGCACTGGCAAGCTGTGAAGTGGATACTTAGGTATCTAAAAGGGACAACAAGAAATGCTTTGTATTTTTGAGGCACTGATATTTTCTTGCAAGGGTATGATGATGTAGATATGGCAGGTGACAAAGATACTCGAAGGAGCACTACTGGCTACGTCTTCACGATTGGAGACACAGTAGTAAGTTGGGCTTCAAATCTGCAGAAAGTGGTCTCACTTTCTACCACAGAAGCAGAATATGTTGCAATGACTGAGGCAAGCAAAGAAATTATGTGGATTCACAGATTCTTGAGAGGAGCTTGGATACAAGCAAGACAATTGTGTCTTGTACAGTGACATTCAAAGTGCCATTCATCTTGCAAAGAATTCATCCTTTCACTCAAGGACAAAGCACATTGAGGTGAGATATATCACTTCATACGCACTCTTTTGAAAGAGGGACAACTAAATCTAGGAAAGGTGCACACAAGTGAAAATCCTATACACATGTTTACAAAGGTAGTCAACAAGGAGAAGTTGAGCTTTTGCTCACATCCTCAATCTGCATTCAAGGATAAGAAGCTAGGATGGAAATCAGTCACGGGTTTGGTGTGGAGATCAGTCTCCAAGTGGGAGATTGTTAAGTATGGAGCTTGATTTATCCCTTGTAATTATGAGGAGGAGCCATCGTGCATGAAGAAAAATCACTTGCCGAAAAACAAAAAATTCACGACCAGTTGGAATATTCCTTTTTGCTAGAATCATGAGAGGCAGCCGTGTGTAGCCGCCCTTGTGTAGACAAGTCCAAGTTGGACTCTCCAATGCACCCATGTGTGGCCACCCTTAAGAAGACAAGTACGCCTTGAAATCGGCCATCGACCATTGACTTTCAACCAATGGCCATTGACTACCGGCCACCGACCAACTGACCGGCCGTTTTTTTACCACTTTTCGAGGCCTCTTCTACACACAAAATGCATTGTGATGCATTGTGAAGTTGATGCAACAAGGGGGGTGTGAGGTGGTGAGAGTGAAGCAAGGTGCAAGCTCTATTAAGGTCCATATAATCCCTTTGTAACCTACTTCTTGTTCGAAGTACTAAAGCCATTGAGTGGTTGCTTTCCGTGGATGTAGCCCACATTGGGTGAACCACATATATCGTTTGGGTCTCTCTCTCCCTACTCTATAATCTCTCGTGTGTGAAAATTTTTCTCTCTCCATTAAGTAAGCTACTCTATTATCTACTTAGCTACGTCCTATTTCCTAACACCGTGAGCTTACATTATTGTCTCTAGTACATGACAGCAGGGGCTGAACATAATCATCAAACAAACACAACATCCGATGGGACCAAGATAAGCTTTTTTTGTGGATGATATCACCTATAACCTTTGCTTTTAGCACTATAACCAACAACAATACATTTGACAGCCTTATCATCCAATTTTCTATGATGCGTTTGTGGCACCAAATCATATGCCAAACAACCAAAAACACGCATGTACTCAATAGAAGGCTTTCTTTCATTCCATGCTTCATAAGGAGTCGTAGAATGTAAAGCTTTTGTAGGACACCTGTTAAATACATAAGTGTCACACATAGTAGCCTCAAGCCAAAACGAATGTGGTAAAGCTTGACTTTTGACCATACATCGTGCCATTTCCATCAGTGACTTGTTTTTCCTCTCAGCAACACCATTTTGTTGAGGTGTATACGCCACTGTACATTGGTTTTTTATCCCATGACTTGCCAAAAATGTATTAAATTCATGAGACATATATTTCCACCCTCTATCGGAATGGAGGGTGCCCATAGTACATTTCAAGATATTTTCAGTCATAGCTAGAAATTCTTTGAAGCACATAAACACTTTGGACATTGCTTTAAGAGGATACACCCATGCATGCCTAGAGTAATCATCAATGAAAATTTGTGAAGTAATGGTAATTGCCAAAGGACTGATTTTGCATGGTCCCACAAACATCACTGTGCACAAGCTGCAACTTGCATGTGGCCCTAATTGAACCATCCTTTGTGTTGGGATACGGGATTTTGTTGCATCTCTTGTGTGAACAAACTCTTCCACCTAGAGAAGTGATGTGTCAATAACCCATGTGAAGACCCGCTTACAATCCAGGTGTAAAGCACAGCCACTTGTATTTATGCATAGGTAGCCACATATGTGCTTAATGTGTCAAAAGGCTGTCTCTTTGTATATACCTATATAGAGACACATTATGCTGAATAAAAACTAAGTCTATCATTTTTGAAACTACATTCTATTGTACTGTGTGCCCAATATCAAGCTTTAAGATAACTCTACCCTAATCATGCTTATGTCATGAATGGCACACTAACCCATTCACCTTAACCTCACAACTGGTATGAGAGCATACGGTACGCACCCAATCCTATTAAATCCTATTTCATTAGTGCTTTTAATATCAAGTGTTTTAAATGAATTAAACTAGATTTACTCTAGCCTAATTCTCATTGGTTCACCTCTATGGCCATCCAATAGGGTTTGAATGCACCTTGGGGGCAACTGGGCTAGGGAGATGTCCCCTATTCCCTTTGTGTAAAGGGAGCTTGCTAGACTCTGTGTGTGTGTGTGTGTGTGTGTGTGTGTGTGTGTGTGTGTGTGTGTGTGTGTGTGTGTGTGTGTGTGTGTGTGTGTGTGTGTGTGTGTGTGTGTGTGTGTGTGTGTGTGTGTGTTTATCTTTCATCCCCTACTAAAAGGGCTCGCCCCCTCAAGGATAGGGATGTGGGAAGACTTTTGAGTCTCCCCACAAGCATCCAATTTAACTAGAGTTTAACAATTGAACATAACCTTTGAATTTTGGAACCTTACCATTGTGGAAGTCTTAATGGGCTGAACCCTAGGGTCTTTGAAGCCCATTGTTGCACATTGCTCTTTTGCAGATGGCTCCCCCTTTGGATCCCTATTTTCCTTCCTTTGGATCCCTACTGTCATCGGTCAGCCAACCTAACCAATATTCTAGCTTTTTCTCCCCTGGTACTTCCCCATATTAAATGATCAATTTAACATGAGAAAATCATTTAGGATAATTAGATATTAGTTATTATGACATTACCTCTCTCTTGAAATCATAGTCGTCCTCGACTATGGGGTAGAGAAGATAAAGCCTATTCATTAGTCCCTTTTCTAGCGGGTAGAGGATCCCTATCTTACCCTATGACATCGTTCCAGAATCAATGACTAATCCATTTGGTGCTTGAGAGCCTAAGTTGCCACAACCATGTCTGCCATTAGTCCTATCAATCTTCCATAGTAGAGTGACAAGCTCTACTTGGTGTTGGGGAGACATCGTCTCCACAAACTTGATCTTGAGCATGCAAATTTCTTAACATTTGTGCACAATAAAGAAAAAGAGTCTTACAAGACTAAAAAAACTGTGTTCATTTTAAACATTTTTACATTTGCTTACTCTAGGGAAGCATTGTAAGCATTGATAAGGTTTAGGTTATCCTTTAATTGTATGCTTGCATCCATATAGCATCTTCAAAAGGATAGTTCTTAAACTTAATAAGATACCATCGAATAATCTTACCGCCTCTCAATACCTTGTCTTTATGTCGGACAATGGACTCAGGCTGTAGCACCTCTTCTTGGTCCTTGATCTCCGGTGTGTCTTCAATAGTTGGCTCTTGAGGTGGCTCTCCTTTGTAAGGCTTTAGTAGGCTCACATGGAAAGCATTGTGTATAAGACAATGACTGGGAAATTGAGTTGATAGGCCATCTCATTGATTGGTCTAAGAATTTGGAAGGGACCATAGTACCTTTTTCATAACTTAGCATAGTACTTTTGGTGTCCCATAGGAGTTTTGCCAGTCGTGCCCTTAATCGAGCCTTGGGAAATTTAAAGCAATACCCAATCATTTTCTTTAAAGGCTTGGGCTCTTCTGTGCTTATCAGCAGCATCCTTTTTCCTTTGTTGTGAGATAGAGAAAGATTCTTGTAGGTCTCGGCTATACTAATCTGCAGCGAAGATCTTCTTGTGTACCTTAAGTAGCAGGGGGCTTTTGGATATCCCTCAATTAACTCAAAAGGTGCTTTTCCTGTGGAGGTATGTACAGTATTATTGTAGGCATACTCCACTAAGGGTAAGTACTTCTCCCATTGGGACCTTTGATCTACTTCCGTTACGTAGGCTTTTAGTAGATCAAGAATTGTTAGGTTAGCTATTTTACTTTGGCCATCCATTTGCGGGTGATAGGCCAAAGAGAAGTTTAGCCTTGTCCTTAGATTCTCAAAGAGACCCTTCGAGAAATTACTGGTCATTCTAGGATCTCTATCCAACACTATGGACATTGACAAGCCATGGTACTTGAAGATTTGTGATATGAAGAGGGTTTTCATTTGATGGGCTTTGATAGTCTTTTTGACAGGTATAAAATGAGCTTGTTTGTTGAACTTGTCTACTATAATCCATATTCCCGTATTCCCATGGATAGACTTAGGCAATCCAAAGATAAAATCCATGGATATGCTCTCCCATGGTGAATTAGGGATTGGCAAAGGTTGAAGCAATCCAAGATGCTTTCCTCTATCAAACTTTGTCTTTTGGAATACCACACATTTAAAAACATACTCTTGTATGTTTGCTTTCATGGCAAGCCAATAGAAATATGTTTTTATCCCTTTTAGGGTAGATTGAATCCCTCTATGCCCTGCATAAGGAGGATCATGAGATTCATACATTACTTTCTCACATAGTGAGTTACTAACGCATAGTCTATTGCCATAGAGAAGATAACCATCTTGTAAAGAAAATGGTTCCTCTTTCTTCCCTAATGCACGGGCTGAAATCACATTTCTAAAATCGGGATCAATAGCGTACTCATCTATCATAGAAGATAGATCATTGTGAGTTGCTATGGAAACCACATTCACTCTCGGTCGTCTTGAGAGTGCATCGGCTACTTGATTATGCTTGCCAGCAATGTGAGCAATATGAAATGAAATTGCAAAAGGATATTTGCCCACCTCATTTGCTTGTTGGAGAGCTTGGTCTGCATCATGAAGTACTTAAGGCTTTGGTGATCCATCCGCAGAATGAAAGGAGTCCCCAATAAATAGTGCTTCCATAAGTCTAAGGCATGTAGAACTGCGAGGAGTTCTTTTTTATATATGCATAGAGCTTGCTCAACAGGGTTGATCATTCAACTTTCATAGGCTATGGGTGCCCTTCTTAGAGCAAAACAGCTCCAGGCAAACACCACAAGCGTCACATTGGACCTCAAATGGCTTTGAGAGATCCGACATTGTAAGCACAGGTTGAGAGATAAGCTTTTCTTTAGGCTTCTCGAAAGCATTGTTCTCCTTGGCAGACCATGTATATCTAACGTTTTTCTTTGTTAGGTCATATAATGGTCCCGCGATTTGTGAGAACTTTTCTATGAAGCATCTATAGTATGCACACATACCTATAAAGCTTCTCAGTTCATGTAGATTCCTTGGATTAGGCCATCCTTTTATTACCTCTAGCTTTGATGGATCCATTTGGATGCCATCTTGAGAGATAATATGACCTAAATATTGAATCTCTTGTAAGAAAAACTTACTTTTCTTTTGATTAATATAAAGTTTATTCTCTTGTAAGACTTGAAATATTCCTTGGAGGTGTTGCTTGTGTACATTTAGGGAATTAGAGTAGATGATTATATCATCAAAGAAAACTCCAGTAAAGGTTCGGTGAGGCCTAAATAGCGTCTCCATCAAGCAGTTAAATGTGGTTGGTGCATTGGTCAAGCAAAAGGCATGACAATGTATTCGTAAAGACCAAACGTAGTGCAAAATGTGGTCTTTACAATGTCTTGATCAACTATCCTTATTTGATGGTAGCCACTTTTTAGGTCAATGCTATTGAAGTAGGTCGACCCTTGTAGCTTATCCAATAGGTCTTCTACCCATGGAACAAGAAACCTATTCTTGATAGTGATCCTATTTAGTGCTCTATAGTCGACACACATACGATATCTGCCGTCTTTATTTTGCACTAATAACACGGGTGAACAAAATGGAGATGAGCTAGGCCTAACCATGTCCTTCTCAACTAACTCATGCACTTGCCTCTCCTCTTATTGAGCTTGAGAAACTCTACAAGGAGGTTTATTAGGCGGTGAACTTCCTGGAAGAAGCTCAATCGCATGGCCATCATTGCCTTGTTTAGGAGGTAGTTCACAAGGGATGTTGTCAATAAAAACATTTTGAAATCCCTTGAGAAAATTGGATAACTCTAATTCCTTGTGATTGTTTATATTTTCTTTTGCTAAAGCATTAGATTCATTTTTAGAATCTTTAACAAAAATCATGTATATAGAAATAGAGCTCTTTATTGACTTATTGAAAGCTTGCGTATGTACAATGGGTATGGTGTTACCCAACTCTTTAGCATCTATGTACACATCTTTTTCCCTGAACCTAGAGTAGATTTGCCTTTCAAGGAATTTAACATTGGCATCCATGCGATCAAACCATGGTGCCCCTAGGATTACATCCTCGTGCTTGAGAGGAGAGATAAAGACGTCCTCCTTGTCCACATAGCTTTGGACATAAAGCCTCAATTTCCCAATTAAGGGAGTGATTGAGGCTTCTTGCCCCTTGAAAGCACCATCAATGGGTAGCACATCTCCCATCTCATAGGCTTGGATGCCTAGCTTGGTGGCCAACTCTGTGGATATGAAATTGTGAGTAGAGCCAGGGTCAAAGAGAAGAAAAGCATCACGTTGTCTTACCTTTCCCCAAGCATGGCATGGAGGAGATCCTTTGTGGTGAGCATCCTCTTCTTGGATTTCAACTAAGGTAGCTCTAGGAGGCTCATTTCTTGTATTCTTGTGGGGACAAGCATGATAGGCATGCCCTTGCTCCCCGCACTTGAAACAACGGTTATCTTTACGATAACGCTCAAGCTCTTCAAAAGAGAGTTTATTTTTGCCTGTATAAACTCCCTTCTCCTTAGCTTTGTTGTTGTTGGTGTTGCCTTTAGGAGACTTTTGGACATTGTCCTTCCCCTTGGGCTCATTATTATGGTCCTTGTTCTCCGTGGGCTTAAGATTTCTCTTAGCCCCTTGTTGGAAATTGATTCGTGAACCACCTATGGTATGGTGTATGACCGCAGATATGGTGTGTGGCCTTTGGGAGTTGACATACACCGCCATATCTTCAATTAGACCCGCACAAAATTGTTGTTTTTTCTCTCCAAAATCCATCTTTTTGAAGACACTGGCTTTGAGATGTAAGTCTCAAAACTTTTCTACATACTTGTGAATAGATTCATAAGGAGAGAGCTTCAAGCTTTGTCATTCGGTGAGTACTTTGTCTTTGGCATCGGTGGCCAAAGACAAGAACTGCTTCATGATGGAAGCTCTTAAAGATGTCCATGTTCTTGGAGCTTTACCGTTTTCCCATAGGCTAGACCACCATTGCCTGGCGGACTTTTGAAAATGCATAGCTACATGGCGTAGCTTAGAGGACTCCGTGAAGCCCTTTGGCATTGGTGGCCAAGAACTTCTTCATGATGGAAGCTCTTAAAGATGTCCATGTTCTTGGAGCTTCACCGTTTGCCCGTAGGCTAGACCACCATTGCCTGGCAGACTTTTGAAAATGCATAGCTACATGGCGTAGCTTAGAGGACTCCGCGAAGCCCTCATCTCCAAACGCAGCTTAGAGGACTCCGTGAAGCCCTCATCTCCAAACGTAGCTTAGAGGACTCCGTGAAGCCCTCATCTCCAAACGTCGCATCAATTGTTGGATGAAGGCCAAGACTTTGTCTGTAGCACCAAAGGTTCCATTGTAGGGAATGAAAGAGATGTTCTTTCCTCCCTCTTTGAACTTCTTGAGCTTGGACGACCTCTTTCACACGGCATAGGATTTCTTATGGCCTCTTCTTTTTGGTGGCTCGAAAGTTGCACGATTGCTTTCTTCACAAGATGAAGAATTTGAGGAGGATGGAGAAGAGGGTGACCTCTTTCTTGCCTTTTTCTTCCCTTGTTCCTCCTTGTCTACACCATCACTTTCTTCATAAGAGGAAGAGGATGAAGAAGATGGAGAAGAGGGTGACCTCTTTCTTGCCTTTTTCTTCTCTTGTTTTTTGTCATCCCTCTTTGAATTATGGTGTGGAGAAGTGTGTGATGGTCTTCTCTGTTTAGGGGGTGTTGGAGAGCGTTTTGCCCGCCGTTTTCGTGGAGCCATCTCCATCGAGGTGGCAGGAGACTCACTTCTTTCTCGTTCCTTCAGTGGGGGCTCTACCATTGAAACTTGAGTTCTCCTTTGGGAAGGAGATGCATCATCAAGTATTTGAGCCCTTCGTATGGATCCTCTTCTTCTTCCCTTATCGGATAGAGGCCTTTTTTGGAAGTCTCACAAAGGAGGCTTCCTAGGTACTCTCTCTTCTTGGTGGGGAGTTTGGATAATCCCATGAGCACGTAGCTGCCGTTGCACTTTACTTTGGAGGGATGGATTGCCCATGGCTTGTTGAAGCCTAGAAACAATGTACTTAACAAGCATAGGGGCATCATTAGTAGCCTGTTCATTAGCAAAATCAAAGCTTTCAACATTAATTTCACTCTCTTTACTATTGTCAACCATTCTAACAACTTTTAGGTGTAAATATTTTTAGGCGTACTTTGGCACTTCAAGCCCTAGTTGCTACTCCTCACAACCCCTTTAGAAAAGCACTCAAGCCCCTATACCCATGGCTAGAATATCATTAATTGCAAGAAATAGAAGAGAGGGTCTTTCAACACGAAAACAGTACCGGCTCCTGTCAAGCTTCTAATAGCTCAATAGTGGTTAATCCGTAGCCGTAGGCAAGCCCCGTAGGACTCTACAATTAAGACCATAGCTCTTGACGGTGATGCCCCGTTATCTACACGAAGCAGGCACACTGCAAGGCTGAAAAATCCCTATTCTACTTACTCATTTGCAATTAATAATACCAATCATTTATAGTTAGCTTGAGGACCTCCTCCTCTTGAGCAAGAAAAGAGAAACCTTGTGCTTTGATACCAATGTATCATTTAATGGTCTAGTAACTTGTGTGTAGCCATCAATTTCCTCACGGTCTCAAACCCAAGACCTCACACACCTTCAAAGATGGTGAGAGCTAGCAGGGTATGAGAGTAGATTGAGAGGAAGAAGGAGTATTCTTACGAGAAAGAAGTATATCTTCTCACATAATCACTCAAAATAGCTTAGCATAGCTTAGTAATTATCACGGTAGAGGAGATGAGCATGCATTGGAGCTTGGCTCTTGGCTGGATTTGCATCACAAAGACAAGAGTTGTTGGTGTAGGCCTCCCTTCTCACAAGCTTGGAGTAGATGATGATCTTTCCATTCAAGCTTGAGAAGGAGATAGTCTTCTTTACTCCACACATGAGATTGTGTGAGTGTGTGTGTGATAATTCCTTGCCACAAATCAGCCCCCTCTCTCTCCCTTGGTCGACCCCTCTCGCTTTTTACTCATGTTGCCATCCCATTGGACCCTGCAAAGCTTATCCAATGATAATTAAGAAGCATACGTGATAGCCTTGTGACATGTGTCTCCCTTTTTCCTTTTGTGAGAGCTTTAGGTAATTGAGTAATGCAATTAAACTCCCATTGGACCCCTTAGTCTTCTGGCCAATAGGAATCAGGCAAGCCATTGGGCTGCTCATTGAACCCCTTGGGTTCTGTCCAATAGTCTTCTAGAGAGCTTAATTTCTATTGGTTCTTTTATCAAGTGTTTTTAAATGAATTAAAATAGATTTATTCTAGCCTAATTCTCATTGGTCCACCTCTATGGCCATCCAATAGGGTTTGAATGCACCATGGGGGAAACTGGGCTAGGGAGCTAACATGTGTCCCCTATTCCCTTTGTGTAAAGGGAGCTTGCTAGACTGTGTGTGTGTGTGTGTGTGTTTCTCTCTCATCCCCTACTAAAAGGGCTCACACCCTCAAGGATAGGGATGTGGGAAGACTTTTGAGTCTTCCCACAAGCATCCAATTTACCTAGAGTTTGACATTGAACATAACCTTTGAATTTTGGAACCTTAGCATTTCGGGAGTCTTAATGGGCCGAACCCTAGGGTCTTTGAAGCCTATTGTTGCACATTGCTCTTTTGCAGAGGGCCCCCCTTTGGATCCCTATTTTCCCTCCTTTAAATCCCTACTATGACCGGTCTGCCAGCCTAACCAATATCCTAGCTTTTTCTCCCCCGGTACTTCTCCATATTAAATTATCAGTTAAACATGAGAAAATCATTTAGGAGAATTAGATATTAATTATTGTGATAGATATTCTAGGAATTTCCCCCCCAACACATGCCATCAAATGGCTAATCTAGGATTTGGACTGGATCTAGGCTAAGTTGAGGCAAATACTAGCTTATATTGCAAAATCTCACTAACCTTAAAACCATCATAGTTTTAAGTGTGTCATTTTTACCATTGGTTAGAAGAAGGCGAGTTAACTTTTATACTTTGAAAAAAGGACCCAATGAAAGGACACATATGAGGTTATTAAAATTTAGCCAAGGATTTCCTATTTTTCTTTCAAGATGGAAATAGGGTTAGTACACATAAGGTAGGGGGCTTTGTAAATATTCAAAAAACCTGTATGTAGAGACTTATGTAAAGTCATATGAACTTTGTAGATAGCGACTGGATCAGTATGCACACTTTTGTCTATAGGGGAGTTTTGGCTCAAGGGTTGCTCACAGGTGACGTCCTCTTGAGTGTAAATCTTGTGTTATGAGAAGGGTAGCCACAACAAAAACACAATTTTAGCACAAGAGACTTACAATGCCGCAAAGAGCTTTTACCCATGAACACGATGAAGTAGATGGCACCTCAAACTAGCACTTGATGAGGGAGTTATGAGCTTGAGAAAGAAGAAGGAGAGTACACAATGCTCTGCAAAAAAATTGTACCAATTATTATCCAAAAAGAAAATTTAGGTTTTACAATAATTGGCTTTTATACCTTAGCCAAAGGTTGTGGATAAAAAATGGGCAATCTTCTCTCTTAGAGCCTGTGGACTCAATGATACAATCTTAAAGCATTTATCCCCGCTTTGGTTGGCTCATATTCACATAATCTTTTACATTGTAATCTGGGAATCAATAAATTACAAAATCTTTGGCCTGGAGACATCCAAATTGCTCAAAAAAATATGAAAAATTACATCATAGGTTATTACATAGGCTTCAATGTTAGCAATGTGACTAACAGCCATCTTTGCATGTGCCCTTAAGGAGTAGACCCACTCTACCTCTGTCTACACAAACTCTGAAAGCTGCTATTGTGTCTCATTGGAGCAATTCTGCTCCACCTCTACCTCTACAAAGTCCACTAAGATGTCTTGCATATCTACATGCTTTGTCTCTTAAGCATATTGGAGCTCACACTAAAAAATGAGACATGTCTTGTCTCTCGCTCCTCACATGTTATTGTCATCATTGAGGCTCTGTCATATCGTACGTAAGAAACCTCCAGGGTAGATGATGTAGGACCTAGCTTCTTGCACAATGACTAAGCGACCCAAATGTACCTATACAGATTTCTCTTGAAGAAATACCTGACAACCACTTTCTCTCAAGCATCTCACTGAGATCAATCCCATTGCAATCTCAAGAATATGGCATACATGTTGTAGCATATAAGGTTCACCACTTGGTAATGACAAGCATACATCTCCTACACCCTCTATGCCATATGTTGATCCATTAGCTAGATGCACACAACCAAGGATCCCGCTAGCAAAAGTGCTAAACCACTCATGGCATGATGTGACATGGAACACTCATCTTACAACCATCATCAAGAGCAAGTGTCATTTCTATTAGACATAAAATCAAGAGGAACACTAGAGGTAAACATGAAATCACCATCACTGGCACGCAAAGCCACCTCTCTAGTCTATACCAAAATTATCTGCATCATGCATACATCCCTATCGATGTCTCATATGTCTAAAATAATGACATCTAATGTGTCTTATGTGACCACAATGCCAACAACACATGTATTGGAAAGAACGAGATCGCCGTCTCTCACAAATCATCTCTATTGACTCCGATCTATCACATATAATGGATGTCATTTCAGTGAACAAAAATGCATATGCTTCAAAGTTGGAGATCACTCAACCATTATGCTAGCAAGCATGAAATTGCATCAATTCAATGGTCACATATGCAATCTATTGCTTGACTAAGCTCTACCATGGGATGTAAAAAAGTAGTGTCCAATGTGTACTCTAAACCTAGAAATATTCATGCATAAACAAGTGCCAAGTGATAATACATGCACAAAGAGTATCAACAAATCAAGACTAGGAAAAATAACTCTCAACTCAGCATAACCATACATGCAAGTCATGAGAAAAAAAATGTGCTCAAAGATGCATCCCACAAATATGACAGATCTGACAACAACTGCATAAATTTGCAGCTTTAAGCATGTAGAACATGTAACTAGTGACTACCTATAAATTGTATACAATAGACTCATGATGGGAATGTCTGTTGATAAAAAATAGTGCATTTGTGATAAGTATCTTTGAGAGAGAGAGAGAGAGAGAGAGAGAGTTAACTGAGCCAACATCAATTAATAAGATCTGCTAAAGGCCCAAGCCTAGCAACTGCACATCAAGGATGGATACAAAGAAGCTTTAAAGATTATAGTTATAGATTTCCCAATATGGTAGTTTATTTTGTAACTGCTTGAATTATTTCAAGCCATTTTAATAATTATGATGTGTTACGGGTTCAATGAGAGTTCCAAGCACTAAAGAAGATGTCAGTTATTGTGCCTAGTTAGCAGATATAATAAATTTGCAGTCCTTAAGTTTTTGGGCACCTAGACATTGCACATTTTAACCCTACATATATAAGGCAATGTGTAAACAAATTTAGGGAGGAATCCTCATTTGTGGATAGCACCTCTAGTGAGAGCTCATGTGGTATGTGGGTATAAAGTCCTTGAGCTCATGTGGTGTGTGGATATAAAGTATTGAGATCATGTGACTTGATTAACATTAATCAACGCTCTTAATTTTCATTCACTATGCCTCTTTCACTCTCTATTGATTATCTTTGATGCCTTGATTAACTAGATCTTAACTAATTAGTGGTTAATTTCTCCCTGATCTTGTGTGATTTTTTCCTGATGCCTCTTTCACTCTCTATTGATTATCTTTGATGCCTTGATTAACTAGATCTTAACTAATTAGTGGTTAATTTCTCCCTGATCTTGTGTGATTTTTCTCTATCCTTTGCATGTGCATGCATAGCTGATTAAAATGTGGGTTTTTGATAGATTTATGCATGTACATATGTGATGAGTGTGTAGCATGCTAAGATTAGTGAATTTTTGCATCATTGGAATCGTTAGTGTGTGTGATTGAGTTGATTTAGGGTGAGAAGAAGTGGAATTGGAGGATTGCCAATCTTGTGCTTTAGCTCCTCCATAGGCCAAGCTCACCTCATAGAGCTAACTGTTTGTGCTATCTTGATTAGAGCACTAATCTTGTACGAGTGTTTCCATGCCCCATCCATAGCTCATCACTTGGGATTGACATTTATATGTTGTTCATTGGAGTTATGCTACAATGGACCCCCAACATTCGGCACTATTGCCAAGGATTGATAGCCTACGCTAGTGTAAGCTTGGCATAACTGAATAGGTTCCCTCACTAATTTCTTCGCTAATTTAATTTGTATGTTGGTTTTTTTGTGGATTTTGGATGTGTGTGCATATGGAAATGTGTTCAATTTATCCTAATTTAACACCATATCTTTCTAATTGTGTGCCTACACACTGTAAATTCTCACTAACCCCTTTCTAGTTTCAATATTTTTTGCTAACTTACACACTAATTTTCTACTATATGATTAGCATTTGGTGCATGTGGTTTTATATTATCCTAATTATATTTTTTAATTGCATTCTAACAATGTTGATTTGTGCTAATCACATGACCATTTCTTGATTTTGGAATGCAAGAGTAGGGCTTTGGAACATTAATGGAATCAAATTACGCATCAAGTAATTGGCAATTGAGTGGTGCCCTTGGAATCGAGATATATGCGGTATGCAAAGTTGTTGTCAATTGATGTTATGGGCTGTTGATTTATCTGTTTGTATGGTGTTGTAATGCCAAATTTTTCCTAGAATCGGATGTGCATGAAAGTGATGGTTTCATTTGGTAATTTGCATTGTTGATTTGTCAATTGTGTGCTTGAATGGTTTGATTTCTATTATTTGCACTATGATCAAGTGTGTGTGCACTCTAATTGAGGGTGTGTATGCCTAATTTTAGGTGGGTTTGCACTAATTTGCCTTTGTGTGTGCTCTAATAATCAATGTGTAATACTGGATTTGGAAAATGCGATTCATGATTTGTGGCATGGGCTTTGCCAATTTAACATCTGCGTGCTTAATGTGCAAATCTGATGAGATTCACACTTGTGTGTGTGCCCCTAAAAATTGGTATAAAACTGCCAATTATTAGTGTCTGCGTGCATAGAGATTGATCAATGTGCATGCTCAAGTGAATTTATGATTGAAAATTTGATATGTGTAAGGATTGATTGATGCATTTTTGGGCTCAAAATGAAAATTTACACACTCTAGTTGCCCAAATTGTTGATCTAATTTTGTCAATTTCTATTGCCTACTCTTGATTTTTATTGATCAAATTAATTGGCAATCAAAGAGATGTGAAAACGAAAAAATTTATTTGGATTTACCATTCATCTAAGTGTCTGGGATCTCCAAAGTTTTTTGGATATTTTTAGAATAAAATTTGTTTTCCTAATATTGCATTCATTTCTAATTAATTTTGTAAAACTTTTATAGTGCATGATCCAAAGGATACTTCTTGAATGCATCATTAGGCATGGTTTGGAGCACTTTTGTGCCCTTCTTGATCGAGTTTTATACGTTTTAGTAATTTCAACGATCGATTTGATGATTTTGTGATAATTGAAATTTTCAATAAACATTACTACTTTTGGTGTGCCTGCACATGTCCAATGTATTTCAATATGATTTTTTAATGTTTCTTGAGATTCCCAAAAAATTTTACAAAGTGTTTAGATTTTTTGTCTTTTTTTGGAAAATATAGTTTTTTGGGCAATTTTTGGGCTAATTTTGGCATTTTTGGATGTTCAAAAAGGTAAAATCAAAACAATAATTGGTTTGACAAGGTCACTCACACTAGCATTGAAATTGTAGACCACACAAGCACTTCCAGTGTCTCTAGCATAGTTATCAGTAGGAAATCTGAGGACTTTATGGGTTTAACCGACCAAAATTACCTAGTCAAGAATCGGAAAAAAATTACGTTTTTTGGTTTAAATCCCCGCAAAGGCGTCGAAATTCCTCTCAAAATCGGAGGTAAGTCTCCTCTTTGGGCTCCGGCTAGAAAAAAATATTGTTGGCGAACCTTCGTGGTGGACACTTTCTAATTCCAAAATTTTCACTTAAAATTTTAAAAAATAAATGTAAATTTTAAGAAACTCCAGTGCTTATTATCTCTTCTCCACTCCCTTTATCTACACTCATTATCCATTTCTATTTTTTTGCTCTTTCTCTCATCGCTTAAAATCTCACTATTCTTTGATCGAAATATATATTTTGATCGAACTCTATTTTGATCAAAATTTTAGGAAATTATACAAAATGGTGATTTTGTATGATATGTATGACTAATTTGTGGTGTTGTATAATGCACTTGATTAAGGAGTATTAAATGTGTACCATATAAGGTACAATGTAGCTTAGCTAATGAGAAAGCCCATAAAAAATAGAAAGAGGATGAATGGTTACCCACCCCTTGAAATACGACACCACCATAGGTGAAAAGAAAAGAGACTTCAACAAAATACTCTCCTTGCATGATGCAAGGAAACTATAGCCTTGAAACTTGTGTAGAAGGAGCCCACATATCCATTGCGATCAAGAGTTTTGGCAAGTTACAATATATATATATACAGAGCTTACAATTAGGTCTCCCTAATCTTGAAAAATTTAAATTACAATGATATACAATGAAATATTGTTTTGGTTTCACCCTAGAGGGGTTGAGCCCATAACCACGCATTTTGCTTTGACTAGAGCAATATGTCTCCAATCATAAAGGTGACATAATGCAACTTTTCTTCGTACAAACATGCACATGCGGGTGTGTATGTGGATAGGAGTTTGATGCATTAATTGTTGCCCCGGGAGGTTCATAATATGTAAACCCTCCATAATACATATGTTCAAGGCATATTTTAAAACTCTCTAATGTGTATATTTTTCAAAAATAAAATGGACCCCTTTTATTATTTAAGTATATTAAATTTAGGTAAAATCCAACGTTTTAAACCCCTCTCATAAAACCCTAAATATTGAACTCATGTGCTACATTTCAATATGTATGGATGATCCCCCGAGGCTTTTGGTGGGGGAGCTCCTTTGAGGCTGTCAACCTTGTGTGGGGGATGG
This sequence comes from Adiantum capillus-veneris, assembly GCF_014529385.1. NCBI lineage: Eukaryota > Viridiplantae > Streptophyta > Polypodiopsida > Polypodiales > Pteridaceae > Adiantum > Adiantum capillus-veneris. Next base: position 110,409,535 of record NC_140936.1, read on the forward strand.
TTAAACAGTGACATTAATTAATGTGGACTACCTATCAAAATACCCTTGCACCTTGCGAAGTCAATTCTTCTCGATGCCATTGGGTCCTCCTTGCTAATCAGCTACTAGTGAAGTGTGGAGTATAAAACTCTTAGAGGCTTGACATTGTTAATCCTGCAAATGTTATGGGGCCTCATTCCTTGAAATGAAATCCGGGGGTTTTCTAATAAAAATCACTAACAAACAAACTTAGTTACAAATTATCATTCCAAGAGGAATTTTACTAGAGAGAAATTTAATTTTCTACAAAGAAAAAGGAGTTTTTCGACTCATGACCATGTGTAAGTGAGTAGAGGTTTGTTGTTAAAACTATAGTTTGACCTTACATGGTACAAACAATTGAAATCCTAGGGAAATTGGAACTTCTTTTAGCTGAAAGACAATCAAGTCTAGTCTATTGGTTGGAGCACTACTAATTTAGCAGCTCAAAATATAAAGATACTAAAATTAGTGTAAACGTCCAAAAGACGTTCTACAATACTTGTGCAATCAATTGTTGTTCAAACTTTCTGCAAAGATAGGTCAACAAAAAAGTTGTTGCTGACGCAACTCACCCAAGGTGCTTGCGAAAGATTATGGTGGGATTGGTGATGAAAATTTGTGGCCTGTTGAGTTTGCTCTCACAAGTTACCAAGGCTTTAACTACATTTTGCCCATGTATCTTCGTTTCTCAGGAGGTGCATCTTTATGAGCTAGACATAGGATCACCAAAAGAAAACATCGACCAAGGCCTACACTAAATATGGCCTTTCATAGTATTGAGTGAGTTTGCACCATATAAATACTAGCTAGAACCAATGTCAACGTTAGCATTTCCTACTTGAATTTACTATTAGTAACACATAAAACCCTTAAAGTTTATTAGCAATTGGTCAATTAGGTCTCTTCAATCTCAAAAAAATAAAAAGTTTTTCAAAACATATTATGTGCATAAGTGAAGGGTGAGTTTAAGAAATAAAAAGACAGATGAAGGTGGAAAGTCAAAAGACGCATGAAGGTGGACAATCAAAAGACCTTTTGTGTCCATATAAAGAGGTGTTTCTCTTCTCCTTTATTTTCCCTCTAGCATTTCTCTCTCTCTCTCTCTCTCTCTCTCTCTCTCTCTCTCTCTCTTACCCGTGCTTCCCAACTAATATTGTTGCAAATCTATGTGCTTCATCATTGCCCGTTGTTACGTGCTATAGACTAGCACATTGTTTTTCTTGTTGTTGAGAGAATCTTTGAATTAGAAATGCCTTTTAAATGTTTTGAAGCCATTAGGAATACCTTTTACTTTTTTAAGTTTATTAGTAGTTGGTCAATTTAAATTTTATTTTATTAAGTTTATTAGCAATTGGTCAATTAGGAATACCTTTTAATTTTTTATTAAGTTTATTAGTAGTTAGTCAATTTTTTAAAAAAATTATTAAGTTTATTAGCAATTGGTCAACGAAGTTACATTATTCGTTATTCGGGAGACGTATAATACGCGAATAATGGGCATATTATTCGTTTATCTAAATTATACGACCGTATTATACGGTGCCACATCAGCATAAACGGTCAATCGTATAACTTCTTGATTTTTCGATCGAAATTATTTTCGAACGAAAGTATTTTTGATCAAAAATTATAACGATCGAATATGTTAGTATATATAGCAACACGCGAAAGGCCTCATACCAGCTTTCAAAGTCAGTGTTTTCCATGTGAGTACTCTCACCAAACGATCAAAAAATGTAATTTGTAAAAAAAAAAACAATTTGAATTCAATAAAAATTAAAATTCAATAGAATTTTAAGTTTTGTGATTCAATTATATGAATTTATTTTGAAAAACTTAGTAAATAGTTGAAAGTTTGTATTTTGTGAAGAGTTTAATCTCTCACCTGATACAAACTCTAATTATAAGAATCACTTGTCAATGTGTTCAATTAATTGACACTTGAAAGTGACTAATAAAAAAAAAGTAAGATATTATTGTTGTGTGTAGAGTGTACTCTCACATGAGATAATTAGTTTAAAATTATAATCACATAAAAATTAATTTTATGTAATTTAAAGTTCGATTTTGATGTGTAGAGATTTTCTCCCACTTCAAAATGAATATAATGAAACAAAATTATATTTTTACGTTTTGTGTAGAGCTATTCACACTGCTATGCTCTCACTAGAGTAAAAATTTAGAAAAAACATGTCCAAAAATAATGATATTCTCTTATCTTTATTTGGACTGCAAAATCTATCGTACTGTGTGAGAGCATACATATGCTCGCATTGTAGATAGATAATCGCTTAAAAATCTATGGTAAAGTGTAAGAACTTTTTGTTCGCACTTTACATAGATACGATAATTATCAAGTATTGTAAGTGATTATCGTTTTGACATTTAAAAATGTCACTTATAGCTCTTGTATATATAGTAATTTATAATGATAATCATTTTAATACTTGATTTAATTGTAATTATTGATTATCCTAATGTGTTAAAGATACAAGCTTGCACTTTAGATAAATCGATGCAATTTATATGTAATCCAATGGTTTATTATTGTATTTTTGTTCAATCATTGTTTTTAATTATTTTAATTTCGTTCAATCATTGTTAGTTAAATTAATTTAATGTTTTAATTGATTTTGATTATGAAAATGATCATTGACTTTGTTTTTACTAGCAAACTATTTTTGTGCATCATGGTGAAAGGACAAGAGTGGAGTTATGTGCATGAGTTGAAAGCTGGGAGAAATACATCTCGACTTAAATGTAAATCTTGTGGCCACGAGTTCAGTGGTAATGCAACCAGAATTAAAGAGCATTTGTTTAAAGTCCCTGGCAATGTTGAAAAGTGAGGGGCACCACCAAAAGATATTCATGAAAAATTTGCCATGTATTCTCGCAAAGTAAAGTTGATTCTTGCAGCTAAACATAAAGGTGATGTTTCTAAAGATATTCATGCGAATATTGAACCATCTGTATGCAATGAGACAACAGAAGAGGTGTGTACCACTCAAGTAAATGATCAAAGTTCTCAATTGAACCCTCTTCATGGACATGCTTCTACATTAGGAGGAGTTCCTAGCACAAGCAAATCAGGCAGAGCGTCATCCAATGGACAGACAATGCCTGAAGCATTAGGTAAACAATGGTTGCTTGAGTTGCATTTAAAATGGACACAAGCATTTGTTGCGTGTGGCATATCGTTCAATGTTATGCGCAATCCAATATTTCAAGATGCTTTGATGAGTACAGTTAAAAAAGGATTTGTGCTTCCTGACTATAACAAGATGCGAACTGAATATCTTGATAAAGTCAAAGACAGTACTGAAGCCATTCTCAAACGCATAGTCCTAGAGTTTGTTCCAGCATATGGATGCACCATAGCATTGGATGGATGGACTAACTGTCAAAAAAAACCTTTAATCAATGTAATGCTTACTAACCCTAGAGGGGCTATGTTCGTGGAAGCAATTGACAGCTCCTTGAAAGAGAAGACTATCACCTACCTAGCAGGGGTGTATGAGCGTGCAATTGCAAAGGCAGGTAGACCAAAGAATGTGACTGCTATTGTCACAGATAATGCGGCAAACTACAAAGGAGCAGGAAGAGCTATTCAAGTCAAGTATCCGGAGATTTCTTGGGTACCATGTGCAGCTCACACTTTAAATTTTCTTTTAAAAGATATTGGTAAAATGGCATGTGTGAAGCAAACTTTATTGGATGAAAATCATGTGGCGAAATTCATTAGAGAGCATCAATTTTTGTATGCTCTTTTTCGAACCAAGTCACCAAATAAAGCTCTGCAAATATTTTGCGTAACAAGGTTTGCTACGGCATACTATGTTCTTGCTGCTTTGCAAGAGTTGAAGCCTGCATTGATGGAAACCTTAGCAGACAGAAGATGGGATGGATGGCTCAGCAAGTATCACGGTTATCAAGAAGCAGCTGGTCGATGTGCACAAATAGTAAACTCACCAATCTTTTGGCGTAATGTAGAAAGAATAGTAACTGTGTCTAAGACATTTGTAGATCTTTTGAGAGCAGTTGACACAAATTCTTTTATTTTTGGTCGGGTCTACTGGCATATGTTAGAGGCTATACTCAAGCTAAGAGAAAATGTCAGTTTTGGTGCAAAGGATAAAGCTACCATGATTACAATTGTTAACAAGCATTGGGTGCAGTTACATACGCCATTGCATGGTGCGGCTTTTGTATTGGATCCTAAGTTTCAAATGCATCAGCAATCTGCCAACAAAGAAGTTATGTCCGACTTCAAAACAGTGTGCTCCCAACTCTTAGGGCACGAAGATGGAAAAACAGCTTTTCATCAGCGAGTAGATTATGCCAACAGAACTGGTATGTTTCGAGATCCGTGGCATATAGATGCCATTGGCAAAACAAGTGCACCTTTATGGTGGAAGGAGTATGGTGGAGAGAAAGTGGAGTTGCAACACATTGCAGTTAGATTTTTATCAGTAGCTGCATCAAGTGGAAGTTGTGAACGAAATTGGTCAGCATTCGACTTTGTGCACACGAAAAAGCGAAACAGACTTCATACTAAACGGGCTGCTGATTTGGTGTATGTTTTTTGCAATATGAGAATTATTTATAAGCCTCAAAACATTGCAACTAGAGCCGCTCAAAAGCAATATGGAGTCTTCCAAACGCATGAAGCTATTTCTGCAGAAGTTGATGATGAAGATGATATGGAATGGGAGATAGTTTCAGAATGCTCAGATATGGACGAAGTAGATGATATGGTTGCATTTTTTGAAGATGGAGATGATTTGTGAGAGTACCATTGTAATACTTAACAAGTTTTTGCATATGATGAAAAAAAGTGGTATCTCGTTGTCGTTCACATCAAAACCTCTCTTTCTCTCTCTCATACACACATATTTACTCACACACAAATATAAATTGCCGATAATATCTTGTCGAATAACAATTACATAAAGTCGATGTAGGTTTGAAATTACAACAAGGTTCTAGGAAATTACTCAATCGAAAAGAGTTTGATATAATTTTGAGATTACAAAAAGCTTGTGAGTGACTTATGAGTTTGATAGATTTGCTATAAGCTGGTCTATGGTAAAATCTGTAATTCCTAGCTCAGGGGATGGTTGAGCACCATCTTTATGTGAAGTGGTGGTATCATCTGGCAAAGGTCCATACAATGATTCATATCGTTGAAGATTTGCTTGTGCATCACTTAACTCTATTTCAAGCTCAAGAATACCGCCACGAAGCATGTCCGGTGTTTCTCCTTGGCTGGCAAGGTCTTGTCCTTGGCTGGCTAATTCAGTCAGTGTTTCTGACTCTTCAGGAAGTAAAACAATAGGATGCTTGCGAGGAGGCATTGGATTATTTGCACTGCGTGCTGCCACCTTTTCTGCAATGCGTCCACATCCAACGCCAGCGGTGCCTGGACGATCTGACCAATCCACTCTCTTCAGCAAAACATATCGAACATAGCATTGTTGGATAAAGTAAATTGCTACTTGGTTGTTTTTTGGTAGGCATCTCTCTTGTCGTATAAACCTTTGCAGCAATACACGTGCCAGTCCTTTATGTTGCAAATCAGAGAGCTTTAACGGAGCTGTATCTTTTGCATTGCCACTTATTTGAAATAGTTGATGGCGTACAAAGTGATTAGGGCAAAGCTTTTTGCACTCTTTAAGGGTTAGTGGTTCGCCCTGCAGCTCAGATTCATCTTCTTCAATGTTCGCAATAGTAGAAAGATCTGCTTGTCCACATCTAACTTGTTCTTCTTTAAAAATTGCATGAGCTTCAGCGTGGTTGAGTTCTTCTTCCATATCTGCATATTAGGTGAACATGTCATTACTTTTAAATACCCATTCAATTAATTTGACATTGGACAGTATATCAAATGACAAACATAGATATTTTGTTCAATTAAACATACAATTAAATCTGACACCAAAAGTAAAACAATGATGAAATCATGAGACTTGTGTTTTCATTAATCATCAGCTGGTCGTAAGCCAGATGTCATTACAATGTTGTAACCCACTCTATGGGCACCATTTAAACATAAGGAGAGGTCAAAAGCGTTAGGCCGGGTTTTGGGGTTTAGGCGCTTGCCGGTTTCAAGATGAGCAAGTACATTACTCAAAAAATGTCTCTTACTTTGTTCTTGGGGCTTTGGTAAGCACTTCAAAATGCGTTTACATGTATGACACATGGAATAAATATCCATAGCTTTGGTCCAGGAGGGAGGATTACTAGATATACATTCGGGGGCTGCCCATGGATAATCTCTCTCATATTGTTTTCTAGTTTCTATCTGCATATCGCGTAGAGGAGGAAAACCGGCTATGGTATTTGTTTTGGTGCATGAACCCCAATCCACAATGCCGGCATAAACACCTTTTTCGCCAAAATGCAGCATCATATTCCGAGAGTGTAGATCATTGTGGAGGTAGTTATGTGAATGTATATACTTTAGAGTTTGGAGGAGAGCATTGATGATTGCAAAATATTCTCCTGGAATAGCTCTACTATTCCTGCAGTGAGTACATAATCGCAGATGACAGATTGGCTACCGTCTGCAGTGCATTCTTTGATCCATTGCTAGACATGGCCGCCATTCCAAAATCGTTAAATGAGCATTGGTCGCTCCACGTGGCGCACCATGGCAAGAGGGTAGATAATACCTCGATGTGAAATATCCAAAATTGTTGCTTCGTCTTTGACCTGTTGCTCCATGGTGGGCCCATGTAAGTGTACTTTGAACACTTTTGCAGCATACACTTGATCTTTGAAAGCGGGATGTGTGACACCCACACGCTTCACATGTGCCCATCTTCCCTCTCCTAGCTGTGGACCTTGGATATTGAAGATGGCTGTGTCGGGTAAAAGGTGTAAAATAGGTGGTAGTTGAGAGAGGTCTAATGTAGCAATGGATGACGTTGCTGGCTCTATTCTAAGAATGATTTCTGGTTCAACAGCAGCTTCAGAAGAGCTGGCTTCCACTCTTGCACGCTTTGCTGCTCTTTCTAACTTTTCCTTGCTCTTGAACTCCGTGTAAAGCTGTTGCACAAGATGTATGCGCTCAGCTATGTTTGGCAAGGAAGTAATTGCAGGATTTTTCAGTTCTTGAAAGGTTTTCATGATCTTTCCAATGGTTTGTTTGACCATGTTTACTAAAGCACCTGATGTCAGGAGGGCTATGTCAAAAATAGCTGGTGAAAGCTCTACCTGGAGCTGCTCAAACACAGACTTGGTTAGAGTCTCTGTAAGCTGATAAAAATGCTCCAGAGCGACAGGGTTTAAACAACGCTTAATCTCTGCCTCTGACGAGTAATGGAAGTGTCTCACAATCACTTCGGAGACGAACTTTCGTTGATGTTTCGCTAGCTTCGTGTCTGCCATATCTGTATGACAAAATTATAAATTAAGAATCTTACGAAATGATTGTACACCATAGTAACATAGTTATTATATAATGAGTGTTAACCCTATATATATATTAAATGATGATTCAAATTTATTAAACAATACTAAATTATTGCAAATTAAAGAGAAAATATTATGATTACAAACCACATTGTGTGAATCGACCATGAAAATTAATTTAGAGAGAGAGAGAGAGAGAGAGAGAGAGAGAAACAGGCCAGGAGTGTGAGATGCTCTCAGCACAAGAACTGGACCCTGCTATGTGCAGAAGTGTGAGATGATGAAAGAAATTACATCTAAAGGATTGGAAAATCGTATATGTGAACAGCTCAGCTAGTGTGAGATATTCTCAACACAAGTCCTGGATGCTGTTGTAAAATAGATTGATAGTTTTTATCAATCTAATCCCTGATAAAGTGTGTGGAACTCACAACACAACTATCAGCGGATAAATTAACAATTGCAGATGTAAGTTACCTATCGTATGTGTTTATGTCCAAAACAACACCAAGTCATTTAATGATGAAAAATGATGTTCTTTTGGAATATGAAACACACGAGTAACCAGCATGTCACATTAAGATGAAAAGGGCATGAAAATATGCATCTCTTCACTCTTAATATAACGAGTGGTAACGCTAGTGTTTCTATGTAACAGAAAAACTTAATCTAAAATTGTAAATTTTATAAGCTATTTCTAATGGAGTGTGTGGCACGCACAACACAACCATCAGCAAATAGCTCAACAATCTCAAATGTAAATCAATTGTTGTATATATCTACGTTCAGAGTAACACCAAGTCATCTGCTGATGAACAATGATGTTACTTCAGAAATAGAAGCACAAAAATAACGAAAGTCGTATTAAGATGAGAGGGCATAAAGTATGCATCTCTACACTCTTAAAATGACGAACGTTAATTTTTGTGCTTCTATGTAGAATAATGAATAATGATTTACTTTAAGATTGTAAATTTTATAGGCTACTCTGAAGTGAGAGGTGTAGCATCATGCCTACTACACTCCACGAGTCGACCTCTAATCCTAACTCATCTCTATGGTGAGAGATATACTACTACACCATACGAGTGAGAATCTAAATTTACCCTAAGCCTTCCCTGGAGTGAGTTATATAACTACAGACCACGGGAAAGGAAACTATATTCTATACACCTCTGGAGTGAGCCATATGGCTACACACCACGAAGTGGCCTACGACTTGCAAGCCAACTTTGTGGTGAGAGCCGAAACTACTACACCACACAAGTCTGGCACAACACAAAAAAAAAAGTTAGTATTTATTGAAAATTTAAAAAATATACCTAAAAACCGCTGTAAATCGAAGACGCTGTCTCTATCTGGCAAACTCTCAGAAGCTCCAAGCTCTCCAAACTCCAAGAAAGTCCACAATGCTTTTTGATCGAACACGGCGACGATTGTATATATATACTTTTTTTCGATCGATATATTTTTTGATGGAAATACTTTTCGATCGAAAAATGTTTTATACGGCTATTCGGTAATTATTCGGAAATACAGCGTATATTGACGTTTTATACGTATAATTTTTGTTATACGGGTGTATAAATGCAACGCAGTTGGTCAATTAGGTCTCCCAGCTAATATTGTTGCAAATATATGTACTTCATCATTGCCCGTTGTTACGTGCTATAGACTAGCACATTGTTTTTGTTGTTGTTGAGGGAATATTTGAATTAGAAATGCCTTTTAATTGTTTTGAAGCCATTAGGAATACCTTTTAATTTTTTAAGTTTATTAGAAGTTGGTCAATTTTTTTTAAAAAAAATTAAGTTTATTAGCAATTGGTCAATTAGCAATACCATTTAATTTTTTATTAACTTTATTAGTAGTTCGTCAATTTTAAAAAAAATATATTAAGTTTATTAGCAATTGGTCAATTAGGTCTACCATTAGGAATACCTTTTAATTTTTTAAGTTTATTAGTAGTTGGTCAATTTAATATTTTTTATTAAGTTTATTAGCAATTGGTCAATTAAGAATACCTTTTAATTTTTTATTAAGTTTATTAGTAGTTGGTCAATTTTAAAAAAAAACTATTAAGTTTATTAGCAATTGGTCAATAACTTTTGATTTTTTAAGTTTATTAGTAGTTGGTCAATTTTTTAAAAAAATTAAGTTTATGAGCAATTGGTCAATTAGGAATACCTTTAAATTTTTTATTAAGTTTATTAGTAGTTGGCCAATTTAAAAACAAAATTATTAAGTTTATTAGCAATTGGTCAATTAATTTTTTATTAAGTTTATTAGTAGTTGGTCAATTTTTAAGAAAAAATTATTAAGTTTATTAGCAATTGGTCAATTACGTCTACCATTAGGAATACCTTTTAATTTTTTAAGTTTATTAGTAGTTGGTCAATTTAAATTTTTTTATTAAGTTTATTAGCAATTGATCAATTACGAATACCTTTTAATTTTTTATTAATTTTATTAGTAGTTGGTTAATTTAAAAACAAAATTATTAAGTTTATTAGTAATTGGTTAGTACCTTTTAATTTTTTAAGTTTATTAGTAGTTGGTCAATTTTTAAAAAAATTTATTAAGTTTATTAGCAATTGGTCAATTAGGAATACCTTTTAATTTTTTATTAAGCTTATTAGTTGTTGGTCAATTTAAAAACAACATTATTAAGTTTATTAGCAATTGGTCAATTAGGTTTCCCTAATCAACTCAAAAAAATAAAAAAGGTATTCCAAATAAACTTGATAATAATAAAAATTATTATGTTTATTAGCAATTGGTCAATTTTTAAATTTTTTATTATGTTTATTAGCAAATGGTCAATTAGGTCTCCCTAATCATCTCAAAAAAAATAAAAATCCTTTCAAAACATCTTAAATGTGTAGGTGAAGGGTGACTTTAGGAAACAAAAAGACCCATGAAGCTGAAAAGTTGAAAGACTATTTTAGGAATACCTTTTAATATTTTTATTAATTTTATTAGCAGTTGGTCAATTTTTATTTTTTTTATTAACTTTATTAGGAGTTGGTCAATTAGGTCTCCCTAATCATCTCAAAAAAATAAAAAGCCTTTCAAAACATCTTAAGTGTGTAGGTGAAGGGTGACTTTAAGAAATGAAAAGACCTTTTGTGTCCATATAAAGAGGTGTTTCTCTTCTCCTTTATTTTCCCTCTAACATTTTCTTCTCTCTCTCTCTCTCTCTCTCTCTCTCATCCGTGCTTCCCAGCTAATATTGTTGCAAATCTATGTGCTTCATCATTGCCCATTGTTACGTGCTATAGACTAGCACATTGTTTTTGTTGTTGTTGAGGGAATCTTTGAATTAGAAATGCCTTTTAATCTTTTTTTAAGCCATTAGGAATACCTTTTAATTGTTTATTAAGTTTATTAGCAGTTGGTCAATTAGGTCTTCCTAATCAACGCAAAAAAATAAATAGGTATTCCTAATAAACTTAATAATAATAATAAATTATTAAGTTTATTAGCAGTTGGTCAATTTTTAATTTTCTTATTAAGTTTATTAGTAGTTGGTCAATTAGGTCTCCCTAATCCTTTTAATTGTTTATTAAGTTTATTAGCAGTTGGTCAATTAGGTCTCCCTAATCAACGCAAAAAAATAAAAAGGTATTCCTAATAAACTTAATAATAAAAAAATTTTATTAAGTTTATTAGCAGTTGGTCAATTTTTAATTTTTTTATTAAGTTTATTAGTAATTGGTCAATTAGGTCTCTATAATCATCTCGAAAAAATAAAAAGCCTTTCAAAACATCTTAAATGTGTAGGTGAAGATGACTTTAAGAAATTAAAAGACCCATGAAGCTGGAAAGTTGACAGACTTTTTTAGGAATACCTTTTAATTTTTTTATTGAGTTTATTAGCAGTTGGTCATTTTTTACTTTTTTTATTAAGGATTTTAGCAGTTGGTCAATTAAAGAGACCTAATCATCTCAACAAAAAAAAAAAGCCTTTCAAAACATCTTAAGTGTGTAGGTGAAGGGTGCCTTTAGGAAATGAAAAGACCCATGAAGCTGGAAAGTTGAAAGACTTTTCTGTCCATATAAAGAGGTGGTCAATTGAAACTAGAAAATTTGACCTTGCTTAATCATGACAAACTTGAATAAATGGCGATCAATTGTGATAGATACAAATCGAAAATCATTTTTTAAGAGAATATATTTGTGAATCAAAAGACCTTTTGTGTCCATATAAAGAGGTGTTTCTCTTCTCCTTTATTTTCCCTCTGGCATTTTCTTCTCTCTCTCTCTCTCTCTCTCTCTCTCTCTCTCTCTCTCTCTCTCTCTCTCATCCATGCTTCCGAGCTAATATTGTTGCAAATCTATGTGCTTCATCATTGCCCGTTGTTACGAGCTATAGACTAGCACATTGTTTTTGCTATTTTTGAGGGAATCTTTGAATTAGAAATGCCTTTTATTTCTTTTGAAGCCATTAGGAATACCTTTTAATTTTTTATAAAGCTTATTAAGTTGATATATTTTTTATTTTTTTTATTAATTTTATTAGCAATTGGTCAATTAGGTCTCCCTAATCAGCTTGAAAAACTAAAAAGGTATTCCTAATAAACTTAATATAAAAAAATTATTAAGTTTATTAACAGTTGGTCAATTTTTAATTTTTTAAGTAAGTTTATTAGCAATTGGTCAATTAGGTTGACTAAGCTCAATTCATTGATTTGATATGTTCATTCTCTCTCTCTCTCTCTCTTATCCATGCTTCCCAACTAATATTGTTGCAAATCTATGTGCTTGATCATTGCCCGTTGTTATGAGCTATAGACTAACACATTGTTTTTGTTGTTTTTGAGGGAATCTTTGAATTAGAAATGCCTTTTATTTCTTTTGAAGCCATTAGGAATACCTTTTAACTTTTTATTAAGCTTATTAACAGCCGGTCAATTTTTATTTTTTTATTAAGTTTATTAGCAGTTGGTCAATTAGGTCTCCCTAATCAACTTGAAAAAATAAAAAGGTATTCCTAATAAACTTAATATTAAAAATCATTAAGTTTATTAGCAGTTGGTCAATTTTTATTTTTTTAAGTAAGTTTATTAGCAATTGGTACCTTTTAATTCTTTATTAAGCTTATTAACAGTTGGTCAATTTTTATTTTTTTTATTAAGTTTATTAGCAGTTGGTCAATTAGGTCTCCCTAATCAGCTTGAAAAAATAAAAAGGTATTCCTAATAAACTTTATATAAAAAAATTATTAAGTTTATTAGCAGTTGGTCAATTTTTACTTTTTTAAGTAAGTTTATTAGCAATTGGTCAATTAGGTCTCCCTAATCATCTCAAAAGAATAAAAAGCCTTTCAAAACATCTTAAATGTGTAGGTGAAGGGTGACTTTAGGAAATGAAAAGACCCATAAAGCTGGAAAGTTGAAAGACTTTTTTAGGAATACCTTTTAATTGTTTTATTAAGTGTATTAGCAGTTGGTCAATTTTTACTTTTTTTATAAAGTTTATTAGCAGTTGGTCAATTAGGGAGACCTAATCATCTCAAAAAATAAAAAGCCTTTCAAAACATCTTAAGTGTGTAGGTGAAGGGTGACTTTAGGAAATGAAAAGACCCATGAAGCTGGAAAGTTGAAAGACTTTTCTGTCCATATAAAGAGGTGGTCAATTGAAACTAGAAAATTTGACCTTGCTTAATCATGACAAACTTGATTAAATGGCCATCAATTGTGATAGATACAAATCAAAAATCATTTTTTAAGAGAATATGTTTGTGAGTGTTTATGTCACCAAGATGGGTAGCTCCAAAAAAATTTGATGGCAATCACATAAAGCAACTATAAGTGCTCGGTAGCTCAATTATTGTACACGAGGGGGGGTGCTTGCCCAAAGAGAATGGTGTGTCTAAAGAGAGACATCATTTCCTTTGCTTAAGTGATGCACTCCATATAGGATGCATGTACCTTCCACTCTTCTGTCTGCTGTGTAAACCCACACTTAATCCAATTTCTACCAATTCTAGTAACTCTTCATCTTAAAGGCAATCTTCTCACTTAATGCATTATGAAGCTGGAGCCTCTTCTCCACTAAATACTACTCAAGATATTAACCTACGATTACATCACTCACTTGAAAATGAGAATGCCTTTCTTCTCTATGGTGAAACTTTCCTCAAGTTCAAGGGGCAATCTGTTGCTGCAAGCTTTGAATGTGTTACTCTTGATTGTCAATGTGTCCTTTGCAAGTATCCTTCTTGCTAATAGGTCTAAACTTTAGGCACTTGCAAACCTTATTTAAACCATCAAGAATAGATTCAAATTTGAGGATCTCACATCCTACAATTAGTTCCTAACATATGATTAGGCAAGCCTACTCTTTATTGACTCACCTCTGCCACCCCATTAAATGCACTAGCACAACATGTGATCCAATAATTGAAGGTGGAAGAAGCTGGCGAGAATAAGGTTTTTAATATGTATAGACATCAATGCAATATATTGCTTCCATAGAGATTTAGGTCATGAGTGTGGGGTAATAGGTGGTAGAGCCTTTTTATAGAGATAGTGCATGCTATGAAGACATCAATGTTGAGAGAATTAGGTGCATTGATACTCCAAGCTTTTGTCATTCACCTTCAAATATAATGTGAGGGAGGGCCAGCCATTTTGGCTCTTGCCTTATTTTTTATTGTGCATGCAACCAAACTTTTAGAGGGGGCTGCCTCGGCATTGTCTCAGAGAGGTCCTTGTACTTGATTGGCCTACATAAAGCTATTGGGGGTAGTGTGAAACCTTGGTGCATATTTTGAGCCACTGGATCAAGCAAAGCTTGTGAGGACACATATGCACAAGGTAGGCTTAGCTTTAATGTTAGTACCCTCTTATCTTTACTTTTCCTTACTGTTGGGTTCCTAAAATTTTGGTAATATTTTTTCATTTGAGCTCCAACACACACACAATTCTCCACACACCTAGCATTTAGAATATCTAGGAGTACATCATTGCTCTGTGTGTGTGTGTGTGCACGCGCGCGCGCAAAATCAATGTAATAAATCCTATGGTTAAGGGCAGTGTGCACTGTAAGCCATGGGGTCATGGCCTTGTGTGATCCACCCTCTAGCGCCAAAAAAGAGAGGATTTTCCGTGTTAGTTGGAGAAAGCTCTGGTCAAGTTGGAGGGAGGTGGGATCACAGAGAGAGAGAGTATTCTTTGCTATTTTTCTTTATCCTATAGGTAATGGAGGTATAGCTCCAGTGATAATAACTCTAATGGATTTTTCTATTATTACCATTGACCTCATATGAATGTAACCAAGCCAAAAAAAATGAAGCCAATAGGGGGGGTGGCCTCTACACCTCCTTGTTGTCCCTATCTCACAAATAGGAATTTAATATTTACGTAATTACCTAAAATTTTGTGTGATCACAAGGTCTTATTAACATATTTACATAATCACACTTAACATGATCACAAAAAAGCCGATTGAGAGCAACCTGGAAATCCACAAAAAACCCGTCGGGCAAAATAGTTTTCTTGTGATTCCGTCCGGCATTAGTGTTTTTCCTACGGGCCCGCCAAGAAAACCCTAATGTCCGGCAGGCCCCCAATATAATATATATAGGGCCCCGATAGGATCCGCTGGGTGTTATTTCTTGAGCCACTCTGAGAGAGAGAGAGAGAGAGAGAGAGAGAGAGAGAGAGAGAGAGAGATGATTTCCGTCGTAGTTATGTCAAGAGGAGAGAGGTAGTTGTGTGGGAGCGTTCTTTGCATCTTAGTACACGGCAACAGCGGAGTACCTGACCACACGACCTGGGTGTGTGTTGTGTGTGCATGTTGTGTGGTAGTGTGCCTTTTGTCATATTGCACGGCAGTCATAAGGTACCTTACCACACAATGTGAGTGTGCACGTAAGCTATCCTACAGAATAGTGCTTACCATGGGGGCATCCCCTCAATGATGCGAACACTATGAGAGGAAATTCCATAACCGCTAGCATTATCACAGATTAACAAAGAAAAATACAAAGAGAAATATTGTGTGTGCAAAAATAACAACGCGACAAAGGATGCGATAGTGGTTTAACAACAATATACCCGGTAATAGGAGCGATAATATAGACGCAAATATTACCGTGCATATTACTGCACATATTACCTCGTATATTACCGCACATATTATTGTCATATGGCTTTTCAAAAATAAAGATGCTCACATGGTCCATCCAATTAGGATGGCCTAGATGAGCATTTTTATTGTTGACCTGCATAAAGTTATCTGGTTTATGATTGTCTTCTTCAAGCACATAGTTCACATCAACAAATATTGGTCACTTCTTCTTAATATTTTTCTCTCACAAGGGAGCTTTGCTCTATTTATTTTAGGGGGTTTGTATACTCATCTTTGACATTGAGAGTGAGCCAAATCAACCAGTGATTTGGAAGCTGATGTAGTTGATGATTGACTTAAGAACCTTTGTACATAATCATTAATTCTAGTACTAGGAGCACAGCCATAACCTTTAAGATAAGCATTGTATTTGAAACTTTGTAGCATTGTCATTTCCATTGCCATTGCCATGTTTGTGTTGGCATCCATTTGGCATTCTCAATGATTGTGCATTCTACTCAATATGACGTCTATGATAGGTAGACATAGGTAGACAAATAGATTTAACTATCCTCCACTAAGGATATGACCTATGGGACCAAAAACAAAACATTATAAAGTTCCTTCTTAATAAAGGGTTTGTTGGATCTCGAGGGCTCCACCTAAAAATACGTAAGTGTAACCCCAGAGGGGTTTTTTACATACCAAAGAGTTACAGAATTCTATGTACAAGAGGGGTTTAAAAATGGGAAATTGAAAAAAAGCTACAGGCTTATAAAAGAAGATGGGTCTTTTAATTCATGATGAAGTGTGTGTGTGTGTGTATAGTGATTCTAAAAATACCTCTTGAACGCATGTACTATAGGTATTTTTTTAAAGGTGAACCCCCCACCCCCCCCCCCCCCCCCCCCCCCCCCCCCAAGTGTTGATACATCTCTATTAAGCAGTAAGGGTCTAGCGAGGTGTGATAAAGGGAAGATAAGATTAAATGAACAAAACCTAAGAAGGGGTAGCTGAGGGTGGAACCTGTTAGGGAGTTCAAAACTCTTGGATAATGGCTTTACCTTCTCTCAATAAACTGACCATTTCCCTATTATGTGGGCTTCTCACATCTTTTGGAGTTGTTCCTTCTTCTATTGAGTTAGGCGGGTCTACCTCTCTTTCTATATTAAACTCTACCTAATCTACACACCTAGATAGAGAGGGTGTAGAGAGAGGAAATAGATAGAGAGGACATAGAGAGAGGTAGACAGAGAGGGTGTATTTACACCTAATCTCTCTATCTACACTCTTTATTTCTACTCTCTACGTCTCCTCCCTCTCTACCTAATCTAAACCCTCTCTATCTACTATATCCACACCTCTCTCTACAACCTAACCTCTTCCTAAATCCTTACCTTATATGTCTACTCTCTACCTAATATCTATCTATATCCTCTCTCTACCCTCTAAACATAGAGAGAGGTAAATCTCTATGCTCTCCCTACTCCCTCTATCTATCTCTACACTCTATGTATCCTCCCTCTCTCTATCTACACTCTCTCTACTCATATCTACATCCTAACCTCTCTCTGCTCTTTCTCTACACCCTAACTTCTATCCACATCTCTCTCTACCTAATCTTTATCTCTACTCCCTTTATCTATATCCTAATTTCTCTCTCTACATCTAATCTCTCTATTTTTACTCTCTATGTATCCTCCATCTCTACCTAATCACTACATCCTCTCTAATTACTCCATGCACACCTCTCTCTAAACCCTAATATCTTCCTAAATCCTAACCTTATCTGTCTACCCTTGACTTAATCTCTATCTACACTCTCTACGTATCCTCCCTCTCTACCTAATCCACCTAAACTCTACACCATCTATCTCTACACTCTATGCATCCTCCGTCTTTCTATCTACACCCTTTGTACTTCCTCTATCCACACCTCTCTCTAAACCCAAATCCCTTCCTAAATCCTAACCTTATCTTTCTACCTTATACTTGATCTCTATCTATACTCTCTACTTATCCTCCCTCTCTACTACCTAAACTCTACACCCTCTCTATCTACTCTGTCCACACCTCTTTCATCTCTTCGTAAATCATAATCTTATCTATCTACTCTCTACCTAATCTCTATATCTACTCTCTCTCTCTCTCTCTACCCTCTAAACATAGAGAGCACTAAATAGAAGTAAATCTCTACACTCTTTGTAGTCCATCTATCTATCTCTACACTCTACGTATCCTTCGTCTCTCTATCAACTCCCTATATCTACATCATAACCTCTCTCTACTCTCCCTCTACACCCTAAACCCCTATCCACACCTCTCTCTCTACCTAATCTCTATCTCTACACCTTCTCTACGTACTCTCTACCTAATCTACTTAATCTCTACACCCTCTCTATCTACTCTATCTACACCTCTCTCTTCACCCTAATCTTTTCCTAAATCCTAACTTTATTTATCTAATCTCTATATCTATCCTCTCTCTTAATCGACTCTCTTTATTGCTACTCTCTATGCATTCTCTCTCTCTACCTAATCTACTTAACCTCTACCCCCACTCTATCTACTCTATGTACACCTCTCTACACTCTAATCTCTTTCTAATAACCTTATCTATCTACTCTCTACTCTCTCTATCCCCTAATCTTAACGCTCTCTCCACGTAATCTCTATCTCTATACCTATCTACTCTCTCTCCCTCTCTATACACTCTCTCTACACCCTCTATCCTTGTTTCTCTCTGTAATCTATCAATCTCTCTCTACTTCCTCTATATCTCCACTCTCTCTACACCCTCTGTCCCTCTTTTCCTCTCTCTGATCTTTTTTCTTCTCTCCCTCATTCAATTTAATACTATTTTAACACTTCTTCTCCCTCTAATCGCTCTTCTCCCATCTCTTTTCTCCTCCCTCTGGTCGCTCTTCTCCGATCTCTTTGCTTCTCTCTCTCTCTCTCTCTCTCTCTCTCTCTCTCTCTCTCTCTCTCTCTCTCTTCCACTCTCTAATTTCACATACATTAAAGTGAATATTTCTCTCTCTAATCTCTCTCTAAATCTTTTTTTAATGTACAATTTATCATACTCTATCACTTTTTCTTTTTCTGATGTTTAATACCTAATGTTTAATTTTTTTCTCTTTTTGTCTCTCTATTTTTTTTTCTCTAATTTAACATACACATCTTTCACACAACAAATCACTCTAAGTTAACACTAATATAACATTAAACATACAACAAATTTAATGTGTAGGTGTGATGTTTAATTCATTAATCATGAAATCTATGTTAATCTCTACCTTAACATTAATTTAACATTAACCATTTAATCTATGCTAATCTCTCTTTCTCTCTTTGTTTCCCTCGCTCCTTTTTCTCTCTCCCTAATTACACACCAAGCAAGCAAGCATCTACAAAGTAATCACACACCTACAACAAAAACAATAAAAAAGGGACATGAGGTCAACCAAGCAAGCAAGAAGCACCTACACCAAACATGAAAGAGGTACAAATTCTTTGAATCTAACTTTTCTAAAATGTGTGTGTGTGTGTGTGTGTGTGTGTGTGTAGGAGAGAAGTAAGCAAGAGAGATAGAGAGAGGGGGGGGGGGGGGGGGGGGGGGGGGGGGGGGGGGGGGGGGGGGGGGGGGGGGGGGCAAAAAACGCGGCATACCACTACGCTCTCTTCCTTTTTGAAATTTGCAAGGTAATATGCGTGGTAATATCTAATTTACAAAATAAATCCTTCTCGCTCCCCTCTCTCCTCCTTTGGCCACCCCATTTTGCTCTCTCTCTCTCTCTCTCTCTCTCTCTCTCTCTCTCTCTCTCTCTCTCTCATGTATGCCGTCTTTTTTTACTATTGAGGATGTATGCGGTGGGCTTGAAAAGTTGGCCACTCGCAAAGCGGGAGATCTTCAAGGTATCAAGCCGGAGATGATCAAATGGACGGGAGATTTTACCCATGAGTAAATGTGTGATATGTTCAACCTTGCACCTCAACATGGTATGCCTTATGATTGGAGGTACTAATTGGGTTAAGCCTTTGCATAAAGGAGGGGATGTAAAGAATGTAAGCAACTACCGGACTATAATGATTGGGTCTCTTATGGTAAAGTTTTTTGGGTGCATAATGGAGATGAAATTGAGTGATTGGGTTGAAGAGAATGACAAGCATGCAAAGGGACAAGCGGGTTTTCGTCGATGCCATAGCACCATTGATCATCTTGTCACTCTTCGTGTTCTCATGGAGGAAAGTCGGTTGAAAGGCAAGCGATTGTATTGTTGTTTTGTGGACTTTAAGAAAGCCTTTGATATGATTCCACGTAACAATTTGTGGAGAAGGATGGAAGAACTCCAAGTGCCAAGTGAGTTTATGCTTGCGGTTTCTCGAATCTATGAGAAGGGGATTTGTCAATTGTGCATGGGAAGAGAAATTTCAGAAATTTTTGTAAGCACTATTGGGGTTAAACAAGGATGTCCATTGTCACCAACTCTCTTTGGTCTATGCATCGATCAATTGGAACAAATGGTACTTGACTTTATACAAGAAGAAGGCATTGAAGAGGTCACTATTTGCAATGTGGTAATCATGCTTTTGTTGTATGCGGATGATGTAGTGCTTCTAGCACACACTTTAGAAGATGCACAAAAGCTTATGGTTGTCCTTGAGAACTTTTGCTTGCATAGTGGGCTGATTGTAAATGAATCCAAACAAAGGTTATGCTTGTGAAAACCAACCATAAGGAGAAGCCATGCATTGTGTACAACAACGAGACACTTGAAGTTGTTGAGAGCTTTAAGTACCTTGGCCTTGAGGTTCCATCCAATCACAAGTGGCATGAATGTGCTATGCGTCGTTTGGAAGCGGGAAAGAGAGCATATTATGCATTTGAGAACATGTGTAATGCGGGAAACATCAAGTGTTGGGTTCTCAAGAAGTATCTTTTTGATGCATTGGTGACACCGGTTCTTCTTTATGGAGTTGAAGTGTGGGGCGGGAGCATCTCAAAGTCTACTTGGAAAGAGTTTGAGAATGTCCAAAAGCGTTTTCTTACAAACTTTCTCCAAGTTAAGACACAAACACAATATATGCTCCTACTTCTTGAGTCGGGATCTCTTCCAATTGAGTTTATGGGCATGGAAAGGGTTGTGGAGTACATGATAAAGATGCGTCAAAACCCCTCACATCGACTTCCTACAATTGCATGGGAAGCAAGCAAAAAAGTTCAAAAGACGCATAACAGCAAGATCTTGAGCACGGGATGGATGCAAGACATAAAGAAGTGGTTTGGGAGATGGGATGCATTACACTTGCTACATGATGCTTCAATTGACTCTCAAGTGAATGAAGCTTTTCTACAACGCCAATGTATTACGGCTTGGGAGAAATCCGATGGGTCACGCTTCATACATTACACCACCTATATTGCCCCCAACTACAAAACCATGTTCTTCACTGAGAGAGGAAACCGTACTCACACTTACATGCTTGAGCCTATTCCCTTGTCTGCGATACGCAGTATCGCAGCAATTCGGCTTAGCTCCCATTTCCTTCAATGCGAGATAGGGCGTTGGGGCAATGGACAAGAGTCAAATCGATTGTGCACATTATGCTCACTACAAGTTCGAGAGTCTGAGTACCACACACTACTAGAGTGCTCAGCTTTTGATCACATCCGAACTTGCTTCTCTCACATTTTCAGCCATAACTTAGACCTACACACTTTCCTCTCCCAGCCAAAGTGTGGGCTCTCCATTACGACTCTCATCACTACAATTTTGGAGCATCGAGAGTCACTCATCAGCCATACACATACTACATCACATGTAACTTTTGTCCCATAGGTCATATTTGACCTCCGAGGACGATAATAAAATCTATCTATCTAATCTCTCTCTCTCTCTCTCTCTCTCTCTCTCTCTCTCTCTCTCTCTATAAAACGCGATAAAAGGCCTTGGTAAACGCTTTAAAAGTTTTCTAGTGGGGAATATGATGTCCTTGTGGTAAGTATTGGCTCACTGTCTGAGTACTATGTCAGTAACGCAGTGATTCTAGTACCCTTATGGTGAGTCAACTTCCCTTCCCCTTTCCAAGAAACATAAGGGCATCGATCGATAATGCGGCTATATGATGCTCGTATGCAAGCTATTATTGCTCTTTAGATTCAAGCGACAATTGATCGTAACACGGCTAATTGAGTGTCATTTGTTAGAAGCATTTGTTTTTTCATAAATGTGGCATTCAGGTCATTAATCTGATCGTACGAACGCCATAAAATTTGTATGTGCGCGTGCAATTCATTTTTTAAGTATTAAGTATATGAAATACTTGGTCGATAACGCGACCATGAAGAGTATTTCATATACAAATGTTTGAATTGTCTGAAATTGTTGTTTTTAAGTGTTCTTGTGAAAATATATACTATCTGATTATATTCAAAAGAATGTTTTCGTCGTCAATCATCATTGCGTCATTTGAAGTATATTTGAATCTTTGTCTTTAGTCAATTGTCTTGTGGTTCAATTGGATCAGTTGTGATTTCGTTTTTCGCATCAATTACAGAATATTTGATTGAACTAAGATACAACATGTTGTGGTATCTTTGAAACTGCTGAATTGTGAGAATAAATTTTTGTCAAAGGTATTGAATATTTGTCCATTGCAATTGTCAGATACTATGGCTGGTGAAGAACAAGCTTGTGGTACCCAAACGATGCTAGATGATCAACAACAAGTTGGTTGTTAATGCGTTTCAACGCATGAAATCTCTAGCGCACGGTATTTTGGCACAACAAGCAATGCGCACTGCTCGACGACTATCAAAATGGACAGCCCTCAAAAGAGACAATTGTAGCCACCCATGATATCAGGCAGAGTTGTGTCACATTCACACGAGAGGAGCTGGCATTGATAGTTAACACTAGGCTGGTAATGGGACACTTTTATGTCCTGGGACACTTTTATGTCCTGTTAAGTGACCATTTTCCTTGAATTATATCAAGAGTTTCAAAATGGATTTTGAGGTTCTATCTATCTAGAAAGTTGTCTCATGAGCTGAAAAAAACTTGGCATTTTTTTGGAATATCAATTCCATCTTTAACCTTGTCCTTGCACAACATTTCACAACCTAAACTGTGTGAAAAAACGGGTCCTGTTTTTGGCTTTTTTCAACTTTTTGCAACTATACCACTCTAGAATTCATGTTTGTGAGGTCTATAATGCTAGAGAACTATCTTTAGTAGTCCTCAACATGTCCTGATGCTTCTAGGGATAAATAAATGTTAAAGTTGTAAGTTATGACCAAATTACAAAAATTGTCAAATCCTGTTTTTTAACCAATTTTAGCTCTTCTATGATTTTTTTGGTGGCTTTCATGATATCCAAATGCAGTTTTGATTTTCTATGTCGCATATTGTAACATAAATCTAATATTCCTTGAGTTTTGGGGCACCTAATACCCTATTTTGCATAGTACACAACAATGGTTGAATTTTTCAATTACAGAAGAAAACAAAACATTCTAGTATATCAAGTATAGCTTTTTCAATATTTCTAGTTTCTTGTGACAACTATATACATTTTGTAGGTAGTAACCATATCTAGTCATAAGGATCAAATTTGGCTAGATATTGAATAGTTTCTATGGGATTCTACAACTCATAATGTTGAACCCAGTTTTTTCATGTTTGCTGTATTTAGCACTTCATCTTTGTCCCCAAGATTCCCCTTGGTAAGAGATGTATTATTCTTTTGACATGCTCCATGGATCCTTATGAAGCTAAAGGACAACAGGGAACTAAGAAAACATGCATATATTATTTGTATTGAGCATGGCTATAAAAACTTTGATGATAGGTTTGCAGATTGGTAAAAATTTGACTTTTTTGTACCTATTTCTTTTGGCAAAACAAAAAATAGTGAGTGAGAAGCAATCATATGTTCTGATCACCAACCCATTGAAGTTAACTAGGGAATTTATCTCAAGTCCTACAAAAATCCCTAATCTTATTTTTATGCAACAAAACATAAGAAATGACTGTTTTGATGAAAATGTACTGGTCCATCAACTTTGGAGGCTTGGTGTGACCAAAAGATGAGAAATTTTACAAGTTTCTTATTTTTTCCATGTGTAGTAGGCCTTGAACTATAACCTCATGAAAGGATTTTACAAAATGAGTGGATCTACTATGGTTTTGGAGGTTTTTTTCAAAACCCTGAAAGGACACTTTTATGTCCTGTTAGGTTACCAACCTAGTGTTAAGGGGCCAACATACAATTAAAAAAGGAGAGAGATATTTTAATGACACAACTGACAGAGAAAGATGCAAAAATAACACAGCTATCTTTAGCAACACAAACACCCCAAGCATCCCAAGTCTGAATGGAGAAAAGTATTCATTGCTTAAGCCAAGATGTTCAGAATTTGATACAGGGAATGAACCCTCCGCCTGTATAAGGGACACACATTAGTAATCTCGTCCTACATCCAGACTTGGTTCCCATGTCACAATCGAATGCATCTTCATCTTCCCAATGTCCAGTTTCACTATGAGAGGAGTATTCTATAACCGCTAGTATTGCCGCGGAAAAAAAAGGAAAATAGAGAGAGAAAAATTATATCTCTAGTTTACTCTACGACGCGCACGACTTATGAGTGAAGAGGGTGATGACTACTGGACTCCACCCAAGGTGAGCCACCTTCCGACAGAAGATGCGGATAGTGTGCTATCATTGAACTGTAGGCAAGCTTTATAAGATCAAGAATGAAACCATGTATGAAAACGTTCAGATGATGATTTGGTTGAACTCAATCTCATGAAATCAAAAAGAACTTGTCAAAGCCAAGGAGGCATCCAGAGTCCAGTGGTATAACGAACTCACAGCAAAAATGCAGAAAAGGATGAGTGCAAAAATAGAGGTAGCATAAGTCCTTTGGAGAAAGGAATTGGATGCAACAATCACCACCTTTGCGGTTTGGAAATCATATATGAAGAAGCGTATGACTGAAAAGGATGCTCTAAATGAAGAACTTGAGAGAGAGTTTTCAGAGTGCAAAAGTAAATCAAAAAAAGCTAAAGATGACTAGCCCAAAGTGATCGAGGAATTGAATAATATCAAAGAGCAGGTAAAAACTCTTAAGGAGGAGAAACAACAAAAACCACGAGAAGCTTCCTCGTAGACAAGGAGGCTCTTCCAAATGCAGAAGAAGGTGGATGAAGCAGAGAAGTGGATTGAGATTGCAAAGAAAGGAAAAGGAGGAATGTCTACTACCACACCCCCATCTACCATCATTTCATTGACTGTGGAGGAGGAGCAAAAGAGGAAGACTAGAGCTCTTCATGTACGTGTCACTAGTCTCAGAGACACTAACAATGTGGAAAAAGAAAGTTAAGGAACTTCTGAAACAAATGAACATCCCCGAGCCTACTCACACAGGGGCTTGGAGAGTGGGGAAGGAAGGGAAGGAAGGGAAGGATGGGATAGGTAGCTCCAAAGAAAGAGCACTCATTATGCGCTTTCCTACTTGGGAGGCTAGGAACGAGTTATTGAAGAAAAGACCAACACTCAAGAAGACCGGGATTTTCTTGGGGGATGATCTCACTCTAGCACAGATAGCACACATGCAAGAGAAGATGCTGCAGATCAAGGCAATCACAGAGAGAAGCAAAATTGATTTTTACAGAGAAGGAGAGTAGTGATTCTAGAAAAAAAGCACCGCATAACGGTATGAGACCTATGGGACAAGCCTAAAACTAGCAGCATGGAATTGTAATGGGTCATTGAAGCTAGATTTGGACGCTTTTGAGGATAGCTTCAAAGGAAGAGACATTATTTTCTACTCAGAGACACACCAGACTCCCGTTGGCACATTACCAACAGTGTCGGGGTATCGTTGGGAGACTACTTATAGACGGGAGGTGAGATTAGAATATAGACAATGTGGGTCAAGACATTGCAATATGCTATTTTCCACCAAGCACATCTCACTATGCATCCCCAAGGGATAGTCACCTCACATGATTTTGGATGAGGATATATGGGAGTTTTCTAGAGATGGGCATGTTATGTTTTGGGGAACTTCAATGCCAGGACAAGCCACTCTCAGATAGTAATCTATGATACCTGAGAGGAGATGTTAAGAGAATTAGATGTCAATGATATGGGTTTGGCTAGGTGTTCGAAGGATAGGAGAACATAGGTTATGGGGGATATTTTATAGACTGGCCATTTCGAATGGTCAACAAAGATTTCCGGGTTCACTTGTTTTCCTCACAGACATGGGCCTAGCACAGTGGGTTATGTTTTGGCTCGGCCCAATTTTATACCCTCTATTCAAGATTTTATAGTCGGGCCTGGGACAACAATCGGTGTAGCAATAGACCATGCCCTTCTCATGTTTGTCATCCCTTTTTGGTTCAGCACAGCTCAATTGACACGAACATCCACACATACCCGATATAGTTTCACATCAAAGACTGATTCTGTCTACATAGTTGGCATAAGTAGGCGCTTAGCTATTGAGGAGCCAAGACTTCCATTAGAGCTTACCCATATACTAACAGAGACATAACATGATGCAACAAGAAAGGCATACCCACACAGCCAGCCTAAGCACAGACGTCTTTCTGGGAGCATGCCCCAAAATAGTTGGTATGATGAGGAGTGTAGAGAAACGAGAGCCACACTTCATACAGAGGTGTCATTGGCAGTCATTAATCATAGGCAATCATAGCTTTCCTTTCGATGGCTTGTGCGACGGAAGAAGAGGGCTTATCTCGCTCAGCTAGAGGAGTTGTTGTATAAGCTATTTTTGACCCGAGACTCAAATGATGCATGGAGATTCTTTTCATGAGCACTCCCCTCCACCGACTATCACATCCACTGAGACTTGGGGTGAGTATGCAACATCTCTTTACACAGTTTGAGGACAGCCGCCTCTACCAGACACCTCGATGCCATGTCTAGAGACATGCATTTTCTTTACCGCTCAGATGGTGAAGAAAGCTATTGACAGGATGAGGACTAGAAGAGCATATGATCATAATGGATTCGTAGCGGAGCACTTTATACATGCCCCAGATATGCTTGCAAGACTTCTTGCATTGATGTTCGAGCCATGTGTGAGGGTTTTTCTGATCCTTGGAGTATGTTGACTGTTGTGCCTATTTTCAACGCAGGAGATCCAATGATGCCTGGGAACTATCGCACCATTATGATTGGACACACAATAGCCATGTTATATGCTTCTATACTTGAGCATCAATTGAGTAGATGGGCAAAGAGAGCAAGCATACGAGCATCAGGACAGGTAAGTTTCAAGAGAGTTTTTTCCAATCTTGATCACATATTGACACTCTGAGCCATTATTGAGGTGGGGAAATCACATGGTAGGAGGATTATTGTACATGTATATACTTCCGCAAAGCATTTGACAAAATCCCTAGAGATCGACTGATGCACAAGTTACAGGAGATGGGTGTACCCACAGAGCTAATTTGGGGGATCATGAACCTATACAGGACAGCTGTGAGTCAGGTCCGCACTCCCAAGGGGATGTCTGAGCTTTTTCATTCCACTGTTGGGGTGAAACAGGGTTGTCCACTCTCCCCTACTTTATTTGGTATTTATGTAAATGAGGTTTCAGAATACATTGAAAGGAGAGGCGCCAGAGGAGCACGGCTAGCAGGGACCTAGATCTCATTTCTACTATATGCAAATGATATTGTCTTGATCTCAAATTCACTAGAGGAAATGCAACGACATTTGGATACATTGCACACATTTGCTAGTGATAGCGGCTTATCTGTGAACCTTGGCAAGACCAAGGTTATGGTGTTCAACACCACACTACAGTGGGTCAGGCAATCTGCACCTACCTTTGCATATGGTCATGAGACAGTGGAGAATACAGATGCATACACTTACCTTGGTGTGGTCTTTGCCCAGTGTTTTCTTTGAGGAGAGCAACAAAGACTAGGCTAACAAGAGCGTATGTGGCTTTAGGGAAGATAGAGAGGATGTATTCGCAAGTTTAGTTTCAAGAACCTCGAAGGAAACTATGGCTTTTCGACACTTTGGTCATATCAACTATGCTTTATGGGGTGCAGATTTGGGGGCCATCAGTGGACAGCCATAACCCAGCTGGTAGTGCTAGCCGGGTTGGCACTACTGATGGATGGGAAGTGCATGGAGAGGCCTTTGGTCTCTATGATTTCCCGGATGATTAGGGCTAATCCCTATGTAGCACATGAGATTATCCGTGCACAACACGTTGCTCCACCACTGGTCATCGAGGCACTCACCAAATCCGTTTCTTTCATGCACAGTATATGGGACCTCCCTAGAGACAAATATGCCCATCCAGCTTTGGAGTCTTCTCGATAGCTTCCCTCACAAGGACACACCTCTAGTTGGTCTGCATACAAACCAGCTTGGTTCGAACCAAGCTGCATGATTTTGACATGGATAGACTACCCCCTTTCCTGCACGCACTCATTGTCTCTCACATGGACCGAGATCACTCAGTTCATCAAACAAGACTTGCTTTAGTTAGACACTAGGAGGACATGGATACAACCATGTGTGTGCTTGGCATGAAGATGACTTTCTACAAAGAGCATCTCCTTAAGCTTATAGAGGATGATTTTGTGATTAGACCCGCCTACTGAACAGTCATCTATCCCATAGATTACGATGTGCTATTGGACAGATACGCACATCAACTAGGGATTGAGATTGGTAGATTCAGAAGAGTACCATCAAAGGCCAGGTTTTGTTAACTTTTCCATATAAAGCCAGAGACGTTACATCACATCTGTCACTCCCCAGTCTACTATGAGATACGAGGCCATTTCCACAACCTATTCAAAGAGGGTTTTGGACCACTGGCCTAAGTTATGAGATATCCAGATCAATGATACCTTGGGCTATATTTATTATAGTTGCGCAAACATAGGGAGACCCCCTGGAGGAGACCAGACAATAGGAGACAAGCATCACAACAAACTTCAGAGTCCACCTATACCAAAGGTACACTGACTAACAAGGCCATTGAGCTTGGGAGATCCAGACGCCCACGATTGCGAGGGTCTTCAAGACATCAATGGAAGCTACATCAAACGGTCCGAACTATTCTGTCACGGCATGGGAGACACCCAATCAGAGTACTGACTGAGGAGGACATTGATGAGCTACACCAAAGACCCATGCTAGATATCATAGGATGGGATCTTGATTCCAACATCTCAACCTTTCATCCCATTTCATTTCGTTCCATTTCACTTTATCTCAATTCAATTTCAATTTTGCATACTTTTGCACAGACAATGTGCCAGATTCACCATTTGTAAACTCTTCTGTCTCATAGGTCACTTTGTTCTTTTGAAGACATTAATATATCAATTCATTTCATTTCATTTCTCTCTCTCTCTAGCCTAAACTCCTCTCAAGAATCTCAAAACTTTTTTCTTTTACAGCACTACTCACACACTAAGTTATTTTATTAAAAGCCAAAAAGAAATACATACATAGCCCTAGTCAAGCCTAGCCAAGGCATCTCACTTGGGAGTCCATAGAGCCAGACTTTCTACAAGGAAGCTAGAAACCCAAACCAGCATCACACGTAAATCTAAGCATGACCTGAGAGGTTGCCACAACAATCGATCCCCTCACAATGGATCGGCAATGCCCAAACCAGTCAACAAGACATTTAAAAAAAATCACGGAAAAGCACCAATCATATGAGCTCCCAAGCATGATCCATGCATTGCAAAAACCAGATCGGGTCAAATCACTTAGACACATGCTATGGAAGGAAGCATAGCAAGTTCACATGCCGGGGTGAACACCAAACCCACCATGCATGTGGAGGTGCCGCCATGCAATAGTAGTTGCCACCATGAAAATGCTTACACCCACACCATTAATGACAAAACCACATAACATGGAAGCAAGATTGACCCCCTACCGAGGAAATGGTTGAGGCCACACCCTGTGGTAAGAAATTTGTAGTGCGGTAAAGGTTTAGAATATCTTGCCTTGAAGGCATAACTTATGGCAACAAATAAGTCCATCCATTAATTACATAGGACTCACTAATACGAAAAAAAAAACGCTACATAGCTTTTGCAAGACTATAATTCTATGTAGTGCTATATAGCATTGCAAAGGTCTCTTTACTATTTTCACGAAACAACGATATTTATTTTTCTAAAGGATTGCAGTGTACTAAACAATGGCAAATAACACTAAATAGTGTTAAATAATCCTAAGCAACATTAACAAACAACAGACCGTATTACATAGAAGCAACCAATTTTATTTAGCGTCAAGAAGTACACCATTATAAATAGACCGATGATTCAAAATTCAGAACCATCTACAACTTGAAAAGGCAAGAGTTTTGCTAATGTCTCTTGAATGTTACAATACCTGCAAAGCAATGCACAAATCAGTATCTACGGTCAAATTTAATTATTTTTTTATAATACCAAATAGTGAACCATATGTATGACATTTGGTGAACCATATGTATGACAACATGGTAGTAAAACTAAGTAATACAAATATGATTAGACATCGCAATTAACAATACTAACTCGTGAAAACATATGTAAAATTTCTCTCTATTTCCATGGTTGTGTTTTATACTAACTAAAGGGAATGCTCTCTTCGAAGTTTATATGAGTACTACAAGTAAATGCTAGAAATATAACCTACTGAAGTTCAAGGGCCTGAAATCCTCAAATTCATGGCACCAGATAGTAAAAAAAACGACTTCCAACGAAAGATAATTGAAAAGCCTATTCCATTACCCAATTTTCTTCTTGAACAAAATAAAAAAGCCACAATGTTTAACCATGTCCAACTTATGAACCTCCAAAACCTTAGCGGATTGACACACAAAGCTATCAAGCTTATACATGATTCAATAGTAGATTCTTGATGTAAGAGGCTAAAGATGAAAGAAAGGGAATGCCAAATGAAGCAGTCAATGGGAACACGAGATGATCAAAATAAGTCTAGGTTGAAGCTGTAAACACTTATGTCCCAAAAAGATAGTGGATTAGATATTCAATGTATTGTTCTGGTCCAACCATCAAGCACTTGACATCCTGCTTACTAGGTGATACACCAATATGGATTGTCCAAAATTCAATAATGATATCCCTCCAGGCACCAAAACCAAAGCTATAGTTAGGATCAATACACCATTATTCCCTCGGTGTCCAGTAAAAGATTAGACGGTTTGCAAAAGGACATTACCGCCATGACTACCACAACTGTAATTTTACTCTCGACTGATATGAAGTGCTTCGAAATCGTTGAATTGTTACTATCATTTTCTAGCAAGGAGCTTTGTTTACTCTCAGAATGTAGCAAAGATCATAGCCACTTGAAAAAATATTATAAGGACCTTTAGCCCAACATTTTCTTCCCACCGAGGGTTACTTGGCTAATCCCCCATCTACATTTCTGCCCTTCGGTTAGATTTAGCTACAAATCACCTTTTTCCAACTCAAACTATTCAATCCTCAGCCATGAGAACCCATCCAATTACTCACACCTTTCTTGACGGTCAACATGAAGACCGAGCTGAGAGTAAGGAACAAAAGACCATTTTAAAGATAAACTAAGCATCTGTCTAGCAAAGCTCATCTAGAGAGCTACAAACTGTGATTGTAAATAGTCATATGTTACATAGGATTGAGGCCCTGTTGCAACTTAAGTCCAACTTCTTCAAGTCCAAGAAGTTTCAACCTCATAGAGTCATAAATAGCTTCAAATCCCATCAGTAAAAGCTGCAACTTTATTTCAGAGCACGTTGCATTTGCACATACTAGTACGATTTTCCGGAGTTTAATGCCAAACCAACTATAAATAGTAAGATGTAATAGTTAACTCTTTACCTGTCGTAATAAGCTTAGAATTTGTGATCCCTCGCCCCCCCAAATAAATTAAAAAAACTACATGTCCTTGCCTCAAGAAATGAAAATAAGAGATTTTAAAACCAGAAAGTAATGGACTACAAGCATGCCATCACCAATGTTGAGAAATTAAAGAGCTTTCTCTGGATCAACTTTTTCCATTAAAGCTAACTTCTATCAATTGCTAAACATGCAAGTAGCTATGGCAACATTCCTAACACGAAGCACATTCCTTATCAACAAGGAAGACATACCTGCTTACATAGCTGCAAAATGATAAGAGAAAGGAGATGGATGACCTTGAAAGATTTGCACCCGCCATTTTAACCCCACAAAGTAAACAATGAAACCACGAACATCTGGGCGGAAACTTAATTGACTCCTAGAACTACTACCTTCATAGTCTCTTCTGGCTTATTTCTTGCTCTTACTGGAAGAGTCTACTGCCCTGTCCATTTGCAGGCAAGCAATGTTCCTTCACGACTCCAGCTGCTTTGGTCCTCTTTCCCCTCCTTCCAGCTGTCGCCGTGGTGGTCTTTCGACTCTCCCAGGCGTCCTCCTATTCAGGAACTCCCTCACCTGCGTCATTCGAGGATCCCCTTCTGGAACATCGCGCCGCTGCCAGCATCGGCAATAGTCTAGCTTAGCACCAGGGTATTATCCACAGCCCAATCATGACCACAACAGACAGTGACAAACCTGCAAGCCTCTAAGATAAGAGTCCACTATTCGTCTTGGTAATGAGACTTTGCGTTTTTGCATCAAGTCGAATAAAAGGTTGGCCACTGAGTAGTCCCCTCCCTGCAAAACATGAAGAAGCTCAATAAAGGCAACAGACCCTATGATTTTCCTCATAAAAACAGCCAGCCAATAATTTTGAATGCTTTGACGGAACTGTACTAATTGCAAAAGCAGCACATTAGTATGTTAGACCTTTTTTTGGTTCAATCTTTATGTGAAAGAAACGCCAATAATAAGTAGACCTCAAATATTGAGATACAATTCAAACCATATACATTGATACAGACAGAAGTAGTTGATGCAACATGGGTCTGGCCTCCATGCCTTGAAGCGTGTATCCCTCTTCCATAAATAACAAGCTTCTGTTACTTGCGTGAGTCTGGATACTCGAATATACCAGCTTCTATCCTCATTCTGTGCTCACAGGTCTGTGCAGCCACTGTGATATTGAATTTACATGTCATCCACCATCATTAATTGTACCTTTCCATAATGATGATTGTCCCACCTCTAGGAACAGCTCAAGATCCTCCTTTGCCCAGCTACCAGAATGTGACACGCACATTTTCTTGAGTGCGCTATATATGCGAGAGCAAGGTTGTCCTCCCTGGACAGCATTCCTAGGAGACTGTAGAATGTAAGGCACGCATTCTCTTCTGTCCCTCAGACTACATGTCTTGCTCCCACTTCAAATAGGCATTCTACTGCAATATTTGAAAGATTCCAACCACATTCCCTACCAATGCAATATAAGACGATCATAACAGATCACAAAACAAGCTGCTACAGCACAGAAAGTTCACAACTGGGCCAACTAAATTTTGCAGGTCTTTTGCTTCACAGCAAACTGCATGCTAACGCCATACGGCCATTCCTCTCACATTCAAAGCCCAGTCATTTGAAACAGTTGGAGTGAAAATCTGGCCTAACCCTAGTTTACTACTAACATCAATCAAGTGTGAAGAGTGAGTTTATTTTTGTACCAACACAACAATTTATTTTGAACCAGGTGCTAACCAGCAAAGTGAAGCACTTACAGGTTCTTGCGATGCCAGCTCCAAAAGATCACCATGAAACTTATTTACCAGCGGCAACCCCTTCTTCAGCATTTCTTGCTACAAAATGTGTCAACCAAAATAAGCATGCTATCTTTGATCAGGTAAATAGCATCGACATGAATAGGAACAATGCGAAATTGTCAATGGCTAACAATTCTAAAATCAGAGCTAGCGAAATTTCCTTGAAATCCTAAGAGCATAAATCATTTGAAGAGAAAATCTTACCAAGAGCTTCTTTGCCATGTCCATTCCGTCAACGCTGAAACCCCTCATTGCCTCCAGTATCAGAATCTTCATACAGGTGAAAAAAAATCAGGAAAACGGTTAAGTTGAAAAGGAGTGCTGATGCCACATAAAAACCCTACTCAGATTAAGTGTTCTTTTTGAGAACGAAGACGGAGTGCCAGGCATCCTTCATAAAAGGAAAACAAACAACTCTCCATTATTGATTCTCATTTGAGCACAAGAACATACTGCAAACAACTCTGATCGTGTAGGTCTCCCAGAGTTCAAGTAACCGGTTAAAGCTTTCATGGCAACTCCAAACTCTTTGCACGCGATATGACACCTATTCAAAAGCACAAGACAAAAATGTCCAAATATTTTCAGTGTAATAATGGTTGCCAAATAATAGTTCAAGGCAGACGACAAGTTTATACATTTTCTGATGAACTTTTAAAAAGCCTTACTAGAAAA
The DNA here is from genome assembly GCF_014529385.1 of Adiantum capillus-veneris. Lineage (NCBI taxonomy): Eukaryota > Viridiplantae > Streptophyta > Polypodiopsida > Polypodiales > Pteridaceae > Adiantum > Adiantum capillus-veneris. Next base: position 110,443,463 of record NC_140936.1, read on the forward strand.
CAAACATGTCATACTCCAACTGAAAACCAAGCATTCACTTCATTGCAGACATGAAACATCATCATCTTAAAATTCCTCAATTTTGGACTCATTTGTGAGGTAGCTCACAATGAATACTGTGAAGACTAATAAGAAATTCTCGAGTATAGGAGCTATCATCTGAAATCCAAAATGAGAGGTTAAATTTATGCTGCACAAAGGAATTCCCTTTTCGAGCCCACTGCCAAAAAAGGAGCCTTTCACTCATGACAAAATGGGATGGGCCGTTTTACCAGTTTGCCAAAGAGAGAGCATTACTGACACTCGTGCAAATGAAATATGGAACTATGGCCCCTTGTTTCCTCAAACTTATAGACCATACTATTACATTATTAAGGCTACAAAACATTTAATGTGATAACAGGTATTGTCACCTCAGACGTCATTACCCAGCTGCCAACGCTGCTCCTCACGCTTTCACTCCAATGGGGGCTGAAACTGCTGATTAGATGAAGTTGACACTGGCTCCATTCTAAAAGAAACTAAGAGTCTCCTGGTCTGTTAACATTTCCTGATGTCTTGCAAAGCTTCAAAGGACTAGCCTCCCCTGTTGGACCCCAAGAATGGCCAATGATACTTACACATCATCAACACCATTGATTGGATCACTTCGACTTGCAGATCCAACTGATTTCTACTTTATGGAGTAGGAAGGATGTAATGTTTTACTGGGCATGTCTCGGTTCCACAGGTATTTTGGCAAGCTCAATCAAACGGAAGACTCAACCCAAGCACAAAAGCAAGAAATTATTGTTGGACTTCAGTCTGCAAGCAGATCGAGGAGCAACAAAGCCATAGTAAGAACAACAACAGGGTCAGTATTCAATGTCCCAGCCTCATCTCTGAGCGCTCTCAAAGTACTCACAGCAGGCAGCTCTCGAAAGTGAGAGAAGAAATCCTTATCATCCTATCTGCTTGGGCAATCCAAAGTCGAAACCGAAGCATGATAGGTGTATTCAGATCTCTCCTCCTGGCAATGGACCAGAGTGGCACTAGCCTCCACCATCTCTCCTAGAAAACCGTCTCCTGGAAACTTCTCAAAACATTTGTGAATACATTCAAGATGGTCAAGTAAATCTCTCTCTCTGCATTGCAACTCTCCCTGCCACCGGGAGCATACATGCCTCAGAGGATGCTGAAATACACGAAGCCAGCAGTGCTGCCAGATAGTTGAAGGTAAAAACATCAACTGACCAAATATCCTACAATGGCTACCATGAAGATGGATCCGATAGTATGGAGTTAGGTAGACAAGCTCCACCCCTCAAAGCCGAAGGCATAGCAAACGGAATATGCATAGAAATCGGAGCATGGTCAGAAAGTACAGTGCCCGGTCATATCCTCATGGAGCCAGCTCCAGGAGGGGGTGACCCAGCACTCTCTTCAGGTAGCTGTCCCCACTCTCCCCCATTCTGCATGCCTCCCTCACGCTGGCGCTGATGGCACCCTGTTTGCTGGTTAGGCTGGCCCCATTTAGGCCCGGAGTAGAGGATGCAGTAGAGAGTTGTAGCAAAATCAGGCCGCCCAGTGTTTGCACTCGCAAGCAGTCAAAAACTCCACTAGAAGATCTCCAAAATCACACTCCAAATCTTCAAAGTCAGTGCAACAAATCAGTGCAACTCCACAAAAAAGCAACCCTGTATCAAAAGATCCAAAGACGCAGAAGAGAGAAAAGCCTTCACCACCTCTAGCAGTAATCCAAGACCTCTGACAGCCGTAACCTACAAAATATGTACGAGATGTTGGAGCAAAGAGTTGCATGCAGAGGAAGCTATAAATTCCACCCCGTCGATACCACCAACCCACCCCCACCTCTCCCCGAGAAATCTATCAACAACTCCACAACCAAGAGAAATCATAAGCATGCAGAAACATTAAGCATGCAACCACACATCATACCGACCCAACATAGACAACCATGCAACATCAACCACACACAAGCAATCCGCCAAGCAAACAAGCATACCCATAAAGCAAATAAACCTCAAAATGGACAACCAAACATGCAGAAACAAAGAAAACAAAAACAGAGGAGCCTGCGTATAAGAAAAAGAAGAAAGCAAACAACAAAAACCAGCACAATCTGTTGAACACATCCACAAGCAATAAACAATATTCAATCGCGGCAGTATCAAGTTTGGACGCAGGTGTCTATATACTAATAGCTTTGGGGGTACCTGATTTTTTTAAAGGACCTATGTAAGAGTCTTTCGTGTAGGCACTTGGACACAAACACACATGCAAAAACAGCGCAATCTGTTGAACACATCCACAAGCAATAAACAATATTCAATCGCGGCGGTAACAAGTTTGGACGCATGTGTCTCTATACTGATAGCTTTTCAGGACCTATATAAGAGTTTTTCGTGCAGGATCTCGGACACAAACACACATGCAACAGGGAGCACGCAACCACTTGGTGCATGAACTCTAAAAAGAGAACTTCCATAGTCCTGCAATCTATTGAACACATCCTCAAACAATAAACAAAGATTCAATCGGGGGTGCTGACAATGGTAGTTTCTGGGCCACCCACTCTCGTGCAAGAACATCCAGCTCCACCATCTCCTTCATCTTTGCTTTTGATCAAATACTCGGTTGAATTGAAGTGTTAAAGCGTATCAAGTCTTCAGATTTTTGGTAGTTCGCTGTGTTATAACTTTTCATCCAACCACTCACCTGAAGTGGTGGTAGTGCTTCTCGTTGGGAAAGGTTGACCTGGTGCATAAGAAATCAGGCCAGCCACTCACTATCACCCTTCTCAATTTTGAGGAGGCCAATGATCAAGGTGATTGAAACTTTCTAGAGGCTGCAGATAGGACTTGCAGCGCAGTGAAGTGTTAGCAAAGCATCAGTCTATCAACCCCAAAATGTTTCACCTCAAAAACTGCTCATTTCACCCCTAACGCTTCAACTTGGTCATAGTGGCTATAGAGTTTCGAAACAGGAGGTTTTGAAACGGGGATCAAAGGTTTCGACAAGTTTCGGTTCATATTTGAAACACCATCCGAAAGGTTTCTTAAGAAAGGTCAAGCTAAATGTTGACATATATACATAAACACTAAATGATCATGCACATTGCAGAACATGTCAAAGCTAGACCTGAACTAGGAGTATTATGTACTAGATGGCAACCGCACAAGTGACAATTTCAAAGAAACACAAGTTTTAACAACCTGAGATTTCAAAAATGTTTCTCCAACTAAATAATATTTCCTCGATTTTCAGCAGGCGGACCCAACACGCGTGAAGATGGTGGCATATCCTAGTGCTATGGACGAGGTGGAGCTACAGATCACAAATGAGCAAGAGGAGATTATTTGGCTGCTTCACACAGGGAGTTGGAGAGTGCTGATCGGCGTGTGACGAGGTCATACGCACGAGCATTGGCTATTCGTCTACGTGAGCATGCTCCAGACCCAGATAGTGCTCGAAGGGAGAGCATACGTAAAGGAAAGCTTCCTGTTCGTTCTTCTCGGAAATGGGCAAACGACGTTGTTCGTCTCATTGAGGCTTCGACAGATGTAATAAAGGATGATGCTGGTCAGAGACAGGATGATCTACATCAGGCACAGGTGTCCGTGATGGCAGAGCCAGAGTACGACAAAGAGGGTAATGTCCTGACGGATGGGGACTTGCTCTCTTCAGCGGAGTCTTCATCTACATCTGATGATGATTTTTGAGGATAGGGCCATCACATGGATGTTGGGCTAGCTTAGAGCTAGCTATTGAGTGCTTTCTACTACTATATAGACAGACTTTTTGAGTAAGATGGTTTCATTTATGACATTTGTACGCTCTATGATGAGCCTTTTGTTATAGCCTAACCTTGTAGCATAGTCATAGGGGATGCCCATTTTTGGGCTTCCCGTCCCCACTTGCCGTCCTACCCTCTTTTTTACACTAAAAATCCATTTGAGCCCCATCCCCAGTCCCCCGTGCCCACTCCTATGGGACGCGTCCCTTGTGACTATGCCTAGTAGCTATCACCTATGGTACTTTGTCATTTGATGTTTTCAATATGGGTGCGTTCATTGTTCACTGTTATTTCAGATCTCATTTGGATATTCCTGTTCAATTATCAATATGATCTTAACTTTGAAGTCTCTTGCAGTAGTTAAACAATATGTGGTTGTCTTGTAAAACATGTCTTTGGATGTCTCTATAAGTTGTTGGCTTCCCTCTTTTTTTTTTTTTGTCCCCTAGAAAATTTAGTACTTTGCGGTTTTTTTACAAGAGTACGTATTGTTACGTAATTAAAAAAAAATTCTTGTACGGAACAACGTACAATACATACATATACGCCACGTACAGTACGTTCTGTACCACCATGGCTGGTTCTACCATTTTTTAGGAGAAAGCTGTCATTACTGTTCAATGCACTTTTCTCTCGCTGGCAAAGCTATGCTTGCATAAGCTTGGTACACTACTTATTTTTTAACATTGAAATTAGGGGTTTTATTCAAATTGCGCTGCCTGATGTGCAATTTTCTTTGGGCACAATTGAATGGTTTTTCCGCCTAGTGTGCAATTTTCTCTAGAGAGGACCCTATGGTATCAAGACACCAGGGTGGAAAGGTACGTATGGTACGGAGGTACGTACAGAATGTGCTTGGTTAAGGTACGTAATCAGTACATATCATTGGTAAACAAGCCTAACTTACAAAACATACCATTGCTAGATTAGAGAATAAATGTTTACACAAAGAGAGATTACCCTATTTTCACACAATGACCAGCATTATTAAAAAAATTTAGCCAAGACCTGAATCGTGCAATATGTTATAGACATGTCAGACTCAATGCTCATAGACAAAGTGGCGGAAAATCACACCATCAGAATCAGATCATAGATGGCAAAAACAAATCCACATGGCAGATGCCACAAATAAAATAAAAGTCTATTGAATGAAACTCCAGCTGCCAATAACAAAATAGAAGTCTGATGTATGTAAAATTCAGTAACACTGCAACACAATAAAAGGGGGAGACTCTCTAGTCATCTGTCGTAATTGTCAAAATTCGTCATACAGTGAAAAGCCTCAAAACTCAAAAGCTTCTGGTCCAAAAAGCAATGCCAAAAGCTGCCAGCGTAATTTACGGCAATCCGTATAGCCTACCACGTCATCAGCCAGCGCAAAATGCGGAAATCCGTACAGCTTGCCATGTCATCATGTCAACACAATTTTTGAAAATCTACCACGTCATCAATTTTTGCATGTGTGCGGGTCCTGCTTTATTTTAATCCTTTATGTCACTTGGGGCCCCATTGGACGGGGTCCCCAAAAGATGGTAGGACTTCTACTTCTGTTGCTTATTCTTCTTAGGGTTTAGGCCCCTCGGCCAGCATCTGCAACTTGGCTCCATTCTTTAGGCTTTTTGACACGTCAGCAGTTTGTTACATCTCCCCTTCTTGAAAGATAGTAATCGTCCGCAATTACAACATATCTGCAAAACAACTCAAGTTAGCTCAAAAAAAATTCCGAGGGACAATCAGTTTGCTCTTTTTATTAAGGAGTTAGCTTCTCCTTTTTGTTGTTTTGATCAAGGAGTTAGCTTCTCCTTTGGGCTGTTTTGATCAACGAGTTAGCTTCTCCTTTCTGCTCTTTTGATCAAGGAGTTAGCTTCTCCTTTCAATTGTTTTGATGAAGGAGTTAGCTTCTCCTTTCTTCCAGATCGGAACTCTTGATATTCCGGCGTAGTAAAATTAGCCATCACACCCAGACCGTACTGATCTTCCACGGGTGTCTTGATGCACTAAAGAATTACATACCCAAGCAATCTCATCCAATTAGGAATATTCAGTAATTGGCACATCACAATGCAACACAAATGCTTACATATGCATGTTACAAGACACAACAAACAGCGCCGCTGAGCACTCCCCCAAGACAAACGGTCTGCGGTATGAAGCTACTCAACGACTACCTCGTCACTCCCCCCGCAAATAACCTAAAAAGGTCCGGGCCATGAGCTCAAAGGATTGTACAACCAAACCCTCCCCAGACGGCAATCTACGTCGCTTGGAGGTTCAAGCATACAAGCAAACGCTCCCCAGGCATCGGACTGCGTCGTTCGGAGGTTTTCTAGCATACAACGGAACGCCCCCTAGGCATTGGCCTGCGTCGTTCTGAGGTTCAAACAATACCAAAACACTATTTCTCACTTCTCCATCCGGGAGTAAAATAACCAATCAATGAAATCAGTATTAAAACCGAAGTCAAACATTTAAAATCGGCACCAAACCAGCTTCAAAATAGATACCATCCATTTCAAACGAATTCCAAACAAGATAAACCAAACAAGATCAAACAGAACTCAAACTTAAAAAGCAATCTCGACATCAGTCAAGCTCGAAAAGTCAATTGACTTTCCATCCTGAAACCTGCACCAAAAATTAGGGTTACGTTTCTTCCATAAGGTCGTAGCCGAGCTCAGCATGGTCCATCAGCTCTTGGACAAACAGTGTTTCTTTGGCGGCGATGGTAGTCCCAAGATAGCAATCGCACTGGATCTCCAAGGTCATCTGCTCGTGAAGAGACATCTACTGAGAGATGTCGAGAAATTTCAAGTTATAATCTGCTAGGGTTTCCATGGCAAGCATTTCAGGATACCCCACTCTGCCAGAAGTTGCACTCCGAAGGAAGATGTCAGAAACCATATAACCTCGGACAAATTTTATTTTCTTTTTCTTGAAAGCTTGCCAAGTACTTGGAGTATGCTGCTTGGTAGCTGTAGACATCAACATCTGCATGGCACTGCTTCTGAGAAAAACAGTGACTTGAAACAAATCTGGATCCTTCTCTTGCAAGTGGCCTTAATTGGCTTATGCCCTGTAAGACATGAGCGGTGAAGACGCGAGAGCGCCCGATGCACGATGAAGTAAGGGTGGGAGTGGCTAATAAGTCCAAGGTCGGAGCACCAAGATACCTCAAATAAAAATTCCAATAGCTCTGTCTGCTCTTTTGTAGGACTGGTATGCTTTCAGAAAAGCAAACGCCTGATGCTCTGATACCACTGTCACAAGGCGAGCACCACGTGCCAATATAAAAGAACTGATTGAATAGACTTTTAGCACTTCAATAACAACTGAATTGAAAGAGAGAGACGACACGCGGCACGGAGTGGCGGAATTCCACCCCAGAGAGTACTACCCCCAAACCTTGGCACCCCTTTCGGTATTTCTTTATATTGCATCAACACAGTACAAGCCGGTACCCAGACTCTGCACCTTCTCCAAGAAGCATGCCAAAGAATGAGCCCTAACCTCATATTTAAAGGCCCTAGGCCCCAAAAGCAGTTACAATGAAAAGCCCTCAAAACTCAAAAGCTTCTGGTCCAAAAAGCAATGCCAAAAGCTACCAGCATAATTTACGAAAATCCGTACAGCCTGCCACGTCATCAGCCAACGCAAAACGCGAAAATCCGTACAAGCTACCACGTCATCATGTCAACGTAATTTTTGAAAATCTGTCACGTCATCAGTTTTTGCGTGTGTGCGGGTCCTACTTTATTTTAATCCTTTATGTCACTTGGGGTCCCATTGGACGGGGTCCCCATAAGTCGGTAGGACTTCTTCTTCTGTTGCTTATTCTTCTTAGGGTTTAGGCCCCTCGGCCAGCATCTACAAGTTGGCTCCATTCTTTAGGCTTTGACACATCAACAATTTGTTACAATACAATACCATCCATACAAACGTTTAGAAGCAACCTTGCAAGACACTTGCCTATGAGCAGCATGGCACACCATCATTATACTGTTGTACGCGTACGCTCTCGCCATCGTCTGCGCCCCGCCGTGCTTCATGTGGATGATTCTCAGCTCTCCAGTGGTTCTTCCTCGTCGTCCTCGCCCGCCCCTTTTTCTTCTTCAGCAGCAGTCACACAATGGCAATTCCAACTTCACCTCAAAGGGCGGCCACCAGGGCGAGAAGCATGGCCCTGTCGACAACGGCCCCGAACCTGGTGCCACCCTCCTCATGCCAGAGACTCTGACTCAACAAAGGCAGCTCACCAACGGTCTCCGAAGCCCCAGTAAGGGGGACCTCGGAGCTCAAAGAAGGGCCCACACGCGAGGCTTGTGACTGTGGAGATGATCTGGCTCTCTTACGTGGACATGCCCTTGCAAGGTGGCCCATATGTCTACAAATGAAGCATTGATTCGGAAGGCCCGAATACTCCACTCTATGGTTGAGCCATCCACCACCCCCTCGAGGAATCCTTCGAGAGGGTGTGGGTATCTCGAACAAGAACCCTCCCAATGGGGAGTCCTACAGCCTTGGCCGCTACAAAAGCTGCAGTGCTTGGAGTCCCATAAGAAAACTTAAGCCGCTCGAATGCCGAGCGGGCTCATCAAAACCACTTTGGCCGCCATCGCTGAAGACTCGAGCTCTATCTGAAAATAGCCTCACCCGAGACTCTACACATCAATGATCCTGTCCACTTCGGTGAGGAGTCGGGCCTGGAGCAGGTCCCTAACCTCGCCTCTGCTGGGCCGAGTGCCAACAATCTTGCAAATGACCGAGGTGGCTTGAAGTCGTTCCTTCTCGGCCAACAAGCTCGCTTGCTCTTCTGGCGAAAGAGCAAGTCAAAGGGCCGGCTCTGCGGTGTCGGACGAGGGGGCTTTTGTAGAGTCCCTCTTATTCCTGGCCAGGAGTGGGTTCCTACGAGAAACCGCTTGGGACCTCTACAGCAGGAGACCCACATAGACCCGTCCTCTTCCTCCCTTCCAGAGCAGCAGAAGCCTCATCACCCTTGCCAGTCCCCCCCCCTAACTCGGTCGCCATTCCATCCCCCTTCCAAGTCCCTCCTCCACCTCTTGCCGCACCCTCTCCTCCACCGCCCCCTCACCCCTCTCCTCCTCCTGCTGCCGGGTTTGTGCGCACTCCTACTGTCCATCGTTCCTTGAATAGTTCCTTCGCTTCGGGTAGGCGGCTCAAGAGAGTCAACCCTTCCTTCTATCTCTTCCGGTTGAGACCTCGGCCTTTGGGGCTATTCCAGGAGGCCTCTCTAGCTTCGACATCAGCAGACAATGGGACCACTTCAACTACGCTTTCACCTGCTTTCTAAGCTACCCCCATGTTGATCTAGAGGCAGCCTGTTTTTGAGAGCATGTTTTGTTCCTTGCAACACATGGTGCAAATGCTTTAGACTCGAGAGCGGGATGCTCTTTTCCATTGCGTAGGCGAGACCACCAGGATTGGCCATTAGACTCAGCACTTCACTGGGCGCTAGAGCTCCCCCACCACAAAGGGAAGCTCAAGATCACAGATCTAGTGCAGACATTGTGGCCATTGGCCAAGTTTATAATGACCTTGCCAAATGTCACAGGATGCAGGTACATTCTTGTCCACTTTTTTGCAGATGCACAGCTCCCTCCTTTCTATGTATATACTCATGAGGATTCTTGGGCAGAGGATGTGGCTCAGTGTCGTTTGGATGCGAACTATTCCCCATCCAAACATGCTTCGAAGATAGCTCGTTTGGCTAATGTAGCAGCATCAATTTTCTCCAATTGATTTTATGACAATATTCTCATGGAACATACAGGGCCTTGGAGGTCCACAATTTGTGCGCCGGTGTGGCCGTCTGAAACGAGTTGCAGAGATGCTTAGTGGGTGGTCCTATTGATATTCTCATGCTAAAAGAGCCTCACCTTTGTGAGAGCCGTATTCGGCATTGTGGGCAAATTTTGTGTGGCCACTATGAGACATTTTGGTCAGCTACATTTGGGCATGGTGGCATCCAAGGAGGTGTATGTATGAGCATTAGATTCATGGCAACATGCCATTGTGGACAGAGGCATTGTGGTGCCAAGCCAGGCCCAATGGGTCACCACGCAAGTTCAAGGTAGCCTTGTAGGCTTCTTGAACATCTATGCATCTAACCAAGCGAGCACACGCCGCACGGGCTGAGTTTTGGTCTCTTCTTGTGGAGGCCTTGCCTCATGTAGAGCGTTGGTGCATTGGGGGGGACTTCAACATGTTGGAGGACCCCTAGGACAAGATTGAAGGCAATCATGTTACGATTCACGGGACAGAGTTGGCTGCTTGGGAGCGCCTATGTATAACTTTGAGGATTAAATATGTATGGCAGCATGCAATCTTTGTACGGCCCTCGCATAGCCTCTCTTTCTCTCGATCGGACCGTAGTGACCACATTTGTGACATGGGTGGCTCAGTTGGCATACTAGCAAGGACCACCTTTTCAGATCATGCACCAATGATTTTCATAGTGGCAGACAGACAGAGGAGTGGCAGTGTCATGCTTCGCATCCGAGAGAATTTTGTTGCATACAGAGCTCAGAGAATAGGTTGTGGCATTGTGGACAGACAGCTTGGACATGCCTAGAGACCGTGCTGCTAGAGTAGCCAATGGCATTAGGGAGCTTAGTCGTTTCTTCCTCCAAGAGTCTACAACTCGTTTGGCTGTGACCAGGGAGGAGGAGAAGCGGCTCCGATGGGGCATTGCATCCCTACAACAAATGCACGAACTTCACCCAAATAGCCCTTAGATGGAGGGACAGATGCAGCACGCTCGGCAAGAGCTGATCACCATAGAGGAGTGACGCCACGAGTTTGCTTTTCATCGGCACGCATCTCAGTGTACACAAGTTGGTGACAGAGTTACTAGTGAGTTCTTTGAGATTGTGGGTCCTCGCCATGCACACACTAGTGTTAGTCAATTGAGGAGGCTCGATGGGTCAGTTGCGTCAACGCCGAAAGATATGCATGCAGTTGCTACTGGCTTTTACCGTGAGCTACTCTCAGTTGAGCCATAGTCAGAGCGACGAGAGGCATGTAAAGAGCAGGTGTGTGCACAGATGCCTTGCTTAGTCACTAAGGAGATGCGCCAGCGGCTTGAGCGGTCGATTCAGCCAGAGCAGTTACAGAAGGCCATCAGGGCACTTCCCCGGGGTAGCTGCCCCGGGAAACATGGTTTGACACTCAGCTTCTTTTTAGAGTACTGGGAGGTGTTTGGCTTAGACCTTTGTGGTGCGTACCAACACATTCTCCACACGGGAGAGATGACTCACAGCATAAGCGAGGGATTAATCTATCTTATCAACAAGGAGGGAGGCTCCTTAGACGAGATCCGGACATGATTGATTCTTGGTAGTACAACACCGAACTGGCCACCTTACAAAGTTAGCCAAGGCCAAAATAAAGAACCAATGAACCAAAACAAATTTCCCATTACGAGGATCCATGATATACTCGACAGACTTTAGGGTTCATATTGATATGACGAGTGGTTATCATCAGATCTAAATTGCTCCTGGAGACGTCTACAAGACAGCTTTCAGGACGGCTTTTGGGATTTTCAAAAAGTTTTCTAGGCACTGCGGCAGCATAAATTGGCTATAAATGCAAAAAAGAGCGATTTTTTTTTTTTTTTTGAGATACACTACACATCGTCTCAACAGTAGGGGTAAAGATCGACCCAACCAAAATTGAGACTATTCGTTATTGGCCTGATTTGAAGAATGTTCATGAGGTTCAAAGCTTATCTCGGCTTGTGCTTATATTATCACTAGTTCATTCGAAAAATTGCAGAGATAGTTTCTCCTTTGCATCTGCCGACTCAGAAAGGAGTTATTTTTACTTGGGACCGACAGAGATTGCAGCCTTTAAGACTCTCAAAGAAAAGTTGACTACTAGATGTATTGGCCTTACCACACTTGCAAAAGCCATTCAAAGTTTACTGTGATGTTTATCATCGCAGTTTTGATGCAAGAAGGCCATGTCATTGCTTATGAAAGCTGGATGTTTTTACGGCCCAAATTAGTAGCACAAATATATGAAAAAGAGCTTTTGGCATTGATCCATGCTCTTACACAATGGCGCCACTAGTTACTCAGAGCTGAATTTACAGTCTTCACGGATCATCAGAATTTGCGCTACTTCTTGTCATAGTAGTTTTCGGAAAAGCAGATGTGATGGGCTAGCATCCTGTCACAGTTTCATTTCCAACCATGTTCACGGACATAAGAATTTAATGGCAGATGCTTTGTCTCGGAAGCCTTGGTTCTGGCTATTTCCACGATCATCACAGAAGCTTTGAGGATAAAGAGATTCGAGACTATTGTCTGAACCAGGAGTCTGACTCTATTCAAAGACTTATGCAACATGCTAAGGAACGATTTGGAACGCATGCCGGCTCATTGACTTATCTTACAGGTAGGATAGTCTCCACCTCAACAAGGCAAGAGTCCATCATATTGAAAAGAATGAATCAGGGGAACCGGATGACAGCTCATCACAGGATTCTGGAGAATCAGAGGTTCCGACGAACTAAGGGAACCAGATGCAAGTTCATCAAAGGATTCCAGAGAAAGGGGATCAGATGATAATGCGTCTTAGGGTTCTGATGATTGAGACTGACGTGCCAATGGAAAGGGGAAGCGAAAGACGCTACCTACATGTCCCAGGGCACAAGGAAAGAAAGGAAAAAGGAAATAAGTTGGTAGATCAGAGAATTCCCCAGACCCAAGATAAGATTTTTGAAGCAGATCTAGATACTTCTTTTGCCAAGGCGCACAAGGCTCTTGAGAAATTTCAAGCACGGCATAAGAGGGCAGCCGACAAGATTCGACGCGACTTGCAACTGAAGAAAGATGAATTCCCGAGACCCAAGATAAGATTTTTGAAGCAGATCTAGATACTTCTTTTGCCAAGGCGCACAAGGCTCTTGAGAAATTTCAAGCACGGCATAAGAGGGCAGCCGACAAGATTCGACATGACTTGCAACTGAAGAAAGATGATTGGGTGTTTTTACGGTTTAGGAACGCAAGCCTAAGAAAACGAAAAGGAAAGGATCGGCTTTTTCCAAAGCTAAGAATGACTATTGTCACGTGCACATCTAACCCTATGTATACGTGGACAAGCTACTTCATGACATGGGTTTAGTTCAGTTAGATTAGGAAGTGATCCGGCACTTTTGTGAGTCTGTTCGTAGACCGTGCATGTCCAGACACTTATAGTAGATGCATATCCTCTGGTTGCACACAGCATGATCATCAGATTACAGTCAAAACCCATCAGTAGCATTTTTACAGTGCATAGACCTATTTTCCCTATTTTAGCCAATTTTCACTTATTACTTTTAAGTGACTTTTGTTGGAAACTGGGTAGGGCAAATTAGCCAAGCATGTATATAAGGAAACCTAGCGCTAGCACTTTCGGGTAGAAGAGGCAGCAAGAACCACGTGTTCAACAGGCACCTTCTCAGCAGGACCCCCACAGGACACCTAGCGTTTTTAGAGCAGGCACCCTAGCATTTTCTTCATCAGCAACAGCTAGCGTTTTCAACAGAACAAGCCCAGTAGCCTGGCGACAGAAGACTACACATCAGCCCTAGCGTTACCAGATGTTGCAACAGAGCAAAGAACAAAAATCAGCCCTAGCGTTTTTGCATCAGCCTGGCATCTCAACGTTTTGCAGATTCACCGCGACAAGACCTCATTAAGCACCAGCGTTTTCAGTTTTCAGCAGTCAGACACCGCAGTAGAAGTCCCAAACCTCGCAGATCTCACCTTCCCGCAGCAAATCCTCGCCGCACAGTCAGATCCCGCGTAGTTTGCAGATTCAGCCCGGAAAACGCAGATTTCAGCATCGTCGCCGCGTCGTCGTCGCCATCGACATCGTCACCGACAAAGAGTCAGAATTCAGCAGATAAAGGTTTGCAGATTTCAGCCATTAGTATTTTCAGATTTCAGCCCTCCTCGTCATCGTCCTCATCGTCATCGACATCAGCGGCAAGTCCAAGCATTGTAGAGATTTGTGCAATCAATAGTAGACCTCTCTTGCCATAGAGAGTGGGGCCTTCGGAGGAGGGTTTGACAACGATCTGGTGTCGTATTCTTCTCTCTCTATCTCTCAGTCTCAGCACCTTCATTCACAGTGTTCATCCACATTGTTTGTGTCCATTGCACTCTCTCACTAAAGGAATGGAAGGCTCTCCCTTCCGTAAGTAAAACGAACCTTGAGCACAATTCGGAGCACTCATCTTGAGCAAAGTTCAACATTCACTTCCGTTGCACCTTACATTGGTATCAGAGCTTTGGCAATGTTCTGTATCACTCAAGGAAAGAACCACAAGAATTTTTTTGCTTGTTGAGGTCGCACATAACCAAAGACCTCTTGGGCGTGTCGATTCCTAATCGTGTTTTTGAAGAGTGAAAGGAAACCCAAGAAAGAAGGGCTTGTCCAGCCTCCCCTTGTTTCCCTTTTCACTCATTGAGAGCGGACCGTGCACTTAGCGGCCGGCAAATCGACGTGAGGTGCAACCTTGGTGTGAGCGCAAGGCCACCAAGGGGTACGCTCGCGGGAAAGAGGAGCTCAGGTGAAGAGAAGATCCTTCTCTAACACAGATTGCAAGCGAAAGAAGAACCTAAAGATCCCAAGAACCCCTAGAACTCAAGAACCCAAGACCCCAAGAACCACAAGAACCCAAGTTCCTCGTGAACTTAAGAACCCACGACTTCAGTGTATGGTCATCACCGGAAGCGGAATGGATACTTCGCATGAGTGGTGAGCATGGAAGTGGCGAAGAAGAATTTTTCCACCAGGAAGTTTTTCTGACCCTCCCCCTTCCCCATCTACGCCAAGGATTGCACTAACTCCTATGGAGGCTTTGGTGCAGATGTTTATGGACAGGAGGATAGAACTAGGAGTGCAACGCGCTGCCTTGGAGCGCAAGCGCAAAGAAAGACAAGTAGCATGGGAGCAAAGAAAGGAAGAATTGGATCGTAAACACACAGAAAGAAAAGCAAAAAGAGAAGCAGAAAGAAAGGCCGACTTGGAGTCTTAGAGCGTGAGCATGAGCACGCACGCTTGGCACCCAAAGAAAGCCTAGCCGAATTCAATCGCAAGTGCGAAGAAAGACGGTTAGAGTATGAAGCGCAAAACGCCCAACGGATGCAAGAGTTGCTGCGACTTTTTTCTAATGTGCAGGCGCGGGTTGCAAAGGATCAGGAGAAGGAGACTCTCTCAATCTCTTCTTCTCCAAAGCACGACACACACGAATTACATGATTTGCATGATTATGGTAAGCATGATGATTTGAATGACAATGATAAGCATGATGATTTGAATGATAATGACAAGCATGATATATTGCATGAAAATGATAAGCATGATGATTTGCATGAAGATGATGGGATTGTTCACAAGGATGATGGTTTAGTTGATACTTTGTCCAACGAAGCTAACCTCATTGCAGATTCAATCGATCACGAAGAACCGATCTTGGCTCTCGAGTCGAGGTCCAAAGAACCCCCACAGGAAGTACTATGTGTTCGAATGATTAGTCAGCACGCATTGTTCGAGTGTTTCATTCTGATGCTTTCCTGTATTTTAGTCACCGTCCTTATGTGATCCCTTTTCACAGGCATGTCATATTGCACGATGAACATGATTCACTCATGGATGAGCACGAATGTATGCGGATTACTCATGAAAAGATGAAATGTTGGCATTCAAGGAATTCACATTCCATGTCCCTTCCTTGGCATGACACAGTATCAGAAAGAGCACAACAAGGATTGAGCATCAAGCATAGGCATTTCCATTGTGATTCGCCACAGTTGATTGATTTAGATCAGAAAGTCAAGTTTCGATTCCATTGTTTGCATGTGTTTGATGAACGGTTTGGCACTCCGTCTCTATGTTCATCTACATTGCATGCACAGTCTTTAGAGAAGACTAGAATTTTTCCAGTCACTTTACATCGAATGGGTATGTTCATGTTTTTGTGTTGGAAGTGGTTTCAGGAATTTTCATCCTCGGAGATTCTTGAAAAAGGTAGACGCATGACTATGGACAAAGTTGAAGCATTAAAGGAGCCACAGATGACTTTGTGTCGCTTTCGGCGCGGCCCAAAGAAGCAAGCGTCGCAGATATTTAAGAAGTTCAAGTATCTCATGACCCACGCATCAGAGTGGGCCGGCGAAGAGTCCTTTCCAAGATTCCAAACCCTATTGGCCATCTCCCTCGACGCCATACAGTTTGGTACCAGTACCTCACTTTGAAAAGGAGAGGATGTCACATGCACATCTAACCCTATGTGTACGTGGACAAGCTACTTCATGACATGGGTTCAATTCAGTTAGATTAGGAAGTGTTCTGGCACTTTTGTGAGTCTGTTCGCAGACCGTGCATGTCCGGACACTTAAAATGTAGATGCATATCCTCTGGTTGCACACAGCATGATCATCAGATTACAGTCAAAACCCATCAGTAGCATTTTTACAGTGTATAGACCTATTTTCCCTATTTTAGCCAATTTTCACATATTATTTTTAAGTGACATTTGTTGGGAACTGGGTAGGGCAAATTAGCCAAGCATGTATATAAGGAAACCTAGCGCTAGCACTTTTTGGTAGAAGAGGTTGTGGGGGAGCAGGAGAGAGAGCCCACTTGCTGTCCTATGCAATGAGAGTGAAGGAGAAGAGGAGAGAGGCGCTGTAGAAGCACACGCAGAGAAGGACGTGAGAGAGAGAGAGAGCTCGTAGAAGTTTTGGAAAAAAGCCACGCTATGTATTATTTGGGCTTGACCTTTGCGTATATGAGTAAGTGACTAGGGGGCCATTCACACTTGGGCCCCCTCACTTATAAGTCTTTTAACTTATAAGTTAGTAAGTACAAGGCACTTAGGCCTTTATTCCCTAACAACCTCCCACCTAAAGGCAATGTACCTTGGGAGATCAAAGAATCAACTAACTATGATACATCAGCTGATCATGCACTTACTCATCCAACACCCATCATCTGTCGGCAATATGCAAACCGCTCTGCTGGAAGACTCTTGGTCAAAAGATCTGCAGGATTGTCATCTGTGTGCACCTTGACAAGTGTAATGCTCTTGTCATCAAGCACACTCCTGATAAAATGATACTTCACCTCTATGTGCTTTGTCTTGGCATGAAAAACAGGATTCCTTGCAAGCATAATAGCACTCTGACTATCACAGTGTAGCACAGGAACCGGTGACTTAATGCCAAGCTCTTCTACCAAACGCATGAGCCACAAAGCATCTTTGCATGCCTCAGTGGCAGCCACATACTCAGCCTCAGTGGTAGACAAAGCAACACATTTTTGCAGTCTAGAAATCCAAGAAACTGCACCTCCTGTGAATGTAAACACATATCCAGAGGTAGACTTCCTGCAATCTGGATGTCCAGCAAAATCTGCATTTGTAAAGCCATGCACAGATGTCTCACTCTTCCCAAAACAAATGCACAAGTCTTTAGTGCCTTTCAAGTATCTCAAGATACACTTCACTGCTTCCCAATGCTTTTTGCCAGGATTGCTCATATACCTGCTTACCACTCCCACCGCAAATGCAATGTCCGGACGTGTAGCAACCATAGCATACATCAAACTGCCAACGGCTGATGCATAAGGAATCTTGGCCATTTCAGCCCGCATATCATCTGTGTTTGGGCAGTCATGTGCAGTTAGTTTTACATATGGAGGCAGCGGAGTACCAAGTGCCTTTCCCCCATCCATATGAAAACGATGTAGCACCTTATTAACATAATCTCGTTGAGATAGATACAGACGCCTGTTAGGTCTATCTCGAGAGATACGCATGCCCAAAATATGATTAGCATCACCAAGATCCTTCATGTCAAAGCGATTCTTTAAGCTTTGCTGTAATGCATCCAACTCCATGACATTTTTACCCGCAATAAGCATGTCATCAACATACAAAATCAGCAATAGAAGAGATCCATCACTTGCCGTTTTGATATACAAACAGTGATCAGAATTACTTCTTTTGTATCCTTGAGACCTCATGAATGTATCAAACTTGTGATACCATGCACGGGGAGACTGTTTCAAACCATACAAGCTCTTCAAGAGTCTACATACTTTCTTCTCTTGCCCCTTTGACACAAAACCTTCTGGCTGCATCATATAGATCATCTCAAGCAAATCGCCATGCAAAAACACTGTTTTGACATCCATTTGCTTTAACTCCATATCTTCAGAAGCAACCAGGCCTAAAACAAGACGTAATGTGGCAAGCTTTACAACAGGAGAAAAAATCTCATCAAAATCCACACCATGCTTTTGCTTGTACCCTTTAGCAACCAAACGTGCCTTGTACTTAGAAGAAGCATCAGATGTGACCTTGGTCTTGTAAACCCATTTACATGGCAGAGCCTTATGCCCTTTAGGCAAATCAACCAAGTCCCATGTATGGTTTTTCTCCAAAGACTGCATTTCCGAAACCATTGCTTTGAACCATTTCTTACTGTCTTCCCGTTGCATAGCCTCTTTATAGCAAGACGGCTCACCACAATCAGTAAGCATGACATAGTCCAAAGACGGTTCATATCTGTCGGGGGGCCTTGTCACCTGAGTAGACCTACGTACCCAATGATCCATAACAGGTGGATTTTCAGCCTGTAAACCATCAAAAACAGCAGGCTGTTCAGCCGGTTGCATCGCAACAACGGGCGGTCTAGGAGCATCAACCTGTTCCCCTACCTGTGGTGCATCAATGGCAACTTGTTGGGGCTGATTTTCAGCAGCTAATGGCTGATTTTCAGCACCATTTTCAGCATGTAAAGGCTGCTGAACATTGGGCCTTCTTGGCTGTCCATATGTAACATCTTCACGAAAAACAACCCGGCGCACTTCCTCGACCTTTGTGGGCTGTTTGTGCATGCAATTCTCATTGAAGATGACATCATTGCTGCGTATGATTTTCCGTAATGCGGGATCCCATAATCTATACCCCATTTCACCATCCTCACCATATCCTAGGAAAATGCATTTATGAGACTTTGGTTCTAGTTTGGTGCGCAGTTCACTCCGGATGTGAACATAGGCCTCACAACCAAACACTCTTAAATGTGCATATGAGGGTGGCTTGCCAGACCACACCTCCTCAGGCACCTTTCCACCCAAAGCCTTGCTAGGTGAGCGATTAATCAAGTGAATAGCTGTTTGCACAGCTTCTGCCCAAAAACCATGAGGTAATGCAGCATGTGACAGCATACTCCGAACTTTCTCTTGGATAGTCCGGTTCAACCTCTCTGCAACTCCATTCTGAGAGGGATTAAAAGGAGCCGTGAGCTCTCTTTTAATACCTTTAGTAGCACAAAAGTCAATAAATGCTTTTGATACATACTCCCCCCCATTGTCTGAGCGCAAAGACCTAAGCTTCTTGTCTGTTTGATTCTCAACAAACGCAAGAAACTTCTTGAAAGTATCCAAAACATCGCTTTTAGCACGTATTGGATACACCCACACCTTACGTGTAGCATCATCGATAAACGAGACAAAATATTTCTTTCCCCCTAAGGACAACTGTGGCATTTCACATACATAGGAATGCCCTAAGTCTAACCTGTCAGACTTCAAAGAAAGAGACCTTTTGTGCGGTGTTTGACTGTGCTTACCATAAATACAGTGCTCACAATGAGAAAAATCAGCATACCTCAAACACGGCAAATAACCACAACGAGACAGAGTTTCCATTCCTCTTTTACTCATGTGTCCCAACCGGCCATGCCACAAAGAAACACTTGGCTGCTCGGTTACGGCGACAACATGGTCACGCACACTAGATACATGCAAAAGATACAAAGTGTCCGATTTACAACCCTTGGTTACAATCCGGGCCCCTTTACAAATTTTCCACTTGCTATCACCAAAAGTGGTGTGATAGCCTGCATCATCTAGCTGCCCTGTACTAATCAAACTCTTCTTGAGTTGTGGCACATGGCGCACTTTGTGCAAAACAAAAGTCATGCCATCAGCAAAGGAAAACTGGACACTGCCAATACCTGCAATGTCACATGCATAGTTGTCTCCCAAATAAACAGTGCCCTGCACCTCACCTGAGTACTGTGTAAACCAATCCCTATGAGGTGTTACATGAAAGGAGGCACCTGAATCAAGAATCCAAGTATGCATGTCCACATCAGAACCCATAGCAAGGGTATGTGCATCCACAGAAAAGGCATTGAGTACATCAGTGCTGCTGTCACTGTCACAACTACAAGCAACATTGATTTCCTCAATCAACACAGTGCTCTTCTTGGCATTTCCCTTGTCCTTTGCATCAGTTTCAGCACCCTTGTTCTTCTCTTTCTTCCACTCATAGCATTCCCGTTTATAATGCCCTTTCTTTCCACATGATGACACACAACATCTTTCCTACGAGATTTGCTGCGTGCCCTGTCCTTACTGTCAGATTTCTCCCTCTGTTGAGACCTGCCTCTCAAGTGCAATGCATTAGAAGACCCACCTGTGGTGTTCTTCCTGTTCATCTCTTCCATCAAGAGAGAACTCTCTACATCTGCATACTTAAGTGACGCACTTGAGTTACTAAGAGCTGTCCGGAATACATCCCAACTCTCGGGCAATGTGCATAGCAGAAAAGTAGCTTTGAACTCCTCATCAATCGTGAATTTCAGCTCTGTCAGTTGGCTGAAAATAGAATTGAATTCATTGAGGTGCACTGACATGTGCGTGCCCTCCTTCATGCGGAGATCCATAAGCTTCTTAAGCCAATACACTTTACTGGCAGCACTCTGCTGTGCATACAACTCGTCTAAACGCTTCCACATGCCCCATGCTGTCTGCTCATTCTCTACATTGAAGAGTAAATTGTCAGACACCGAAAGCATGATCGTGGAGCGAGCCAACTCGTCCACTTCTTCCCATTCTTCAACCTCCATATCATCCGGTTTCACACCCTGTAACTTAATAGGTTTCGCCTGTTTCTTCTGCAACATCACATTATAACATTGCTTCTTCCATATAGCAAAGTTATGGGACCCTTCAAGCTTGCGAATGTGCAACAAATTGCCACTTTCACTGCTAGAAGCCATTCTGAGTGATTGCAAACACTGAAACCCTGTTTTGCCGACCTAAACACGCCCAAATGTGCGCAATCAGGCAAAAAAACAGCTTGCTGTTACAGAAAAACAGCGAGCAAATTTCACGCGAAATCACCCCAAAACGGCGTACATTCACTGCCAAACCCTTACCAAAGGTTTCCACAAGGTGTATACTTCATTTGCTTGCTGAAATTCCCTGTTTTAGGGCAAAAATCAGACCTGTAAACACCTGTTTTGCTGAATTTTCAGAACCTCGTTGGTGGAAACACCTGTAAGATTGACCTGTGAGACTTGCCCTAATGAAATTGCATCAAATTGACCCCGAAATTGGTCAATTTCAGCAGAAATAGGCTGCTGTTCGCCAGTTTTTGAAACCCTAATTTTGGGGAAACTGTCACCGGAGGTCGATTCTACACGGTGAGAGGATCCCTTCGCGACAGAGTTGATCGAAAACAGTTGAATATCCTTCCCGCAGCGAGCAAGAACAGAATTCTGATCTGTGTTGCGAAAATGGCTCTCTTGGAAACCCTAAAGCTCTGATACCATGTGTGGGAAAGCAGGAGAGAGAGCCCACTTGCTGTCCTATGCAATGAGAGTGAAGGAGAAGAGGAGAGAGGCGCTGTAGAAGCACACGCAGAGAAGGACGTGAGAGAGAGAGAGAGAGAGCTCGTAGAAGTTTTGGGAAAAAGCCACGCTATGTATTATTTGGGCTTGACCTTTGAGTATATGAGTAAGTGACTAGGGGGCCATTCACACTTGGGCCCCCTCACTTATAAGTCTTTTAACTTATAAGTTAGTAAGTACAAGGCACTTAGGCCTTTATTCCCTAACAGAGGTAGCAGGAAGACACCTTCTCAGCAGGACCCCCACAGGACACCTAGCGTTTTTGGAGCAGACACCCTAGCGTTTTCTTCATCAGCAACAGCTGACGTTTTCAGCAAAACAAGCCCAGTGTTTTTGCATTTGCAGCAGCCTGGCGACAGAAGACTACACATCACCCTAGCGTTACCAGATTTTGCAACAGAGAACAGAACCAAAATCAGCCCTAGCGTTTTTGCATCAGCCTGGCATCTCAGCTTTTTGCAGATTCACCGCAACAAGGCCTCATTAAACACCAGCGTTTTCAGTTTTCAGCAGTCAGACACCGCAGTAGAAGTCCCAAACCTCGCAGATCTCATCTTCCCGCAACAAATCCTCGCCGCACAGTTAGATCCCGCGTAGTTTGCAGACTCAGCCCAGAAAACGTAGATTTCAGCATCTGCGTTTTCAGCACGCCGTCGTCGCATCGTTGCCATCGATATCGTCACTGACATAGAGTGAGAATTCAGCAAACAAAGATTTGCAGATTTCAGCCATTAACATTTTCAGATTTAGCCCGTCTCGTCGTCGACATCGTCGGCAAGTCCAAGCATTGTAGAGATTTGTGCAATCAATAGTAGACCGCTCTCGCCGTAGAGAGTGGGGCCTTCGGAGGAGGGATTGACAACATTCTGGTGTCGTATTCTTCTCTCTCTATCTCTCAGTCTCAGCACCTTCATTCACAGTGTTCATCCACTTTGTTTGTGTCCATTGCACTCTCTCACTAAAGGAACGGAAGGCTCTCCCTTCCGTAAGTAAAAGGAACCTTGAGCACAGTCCGGAGCACTCATCTTGAGCAAAGTTCAACATTCACTTCCGCTACACCTTACAACTATGGCCCTTTCCAAATTCACGAGGACATAAATGATGTATCCTTCAGACTTAGATTGCCAAAAAGATTCACCATGCTTTTCATGTGAGTTTGTTGAAGAATTTTAAGGGTGAGGTGTCAGACGACAGCGAGCCTGAGGAGCAACTTGAAGGGGAAGAGAGCGAGGAGATACTCGTTCTGGAACAGATACTCGCTCACTAGGAAAGAAAAGAGAAAGGTAAAGTGAACGGCATTGAATGCGAAATGGATGGAGGACCTAGCACATTTCCCTCAGATTTGGAACTTTACCTTGACGCCTTTGGTCTAGCTTTGGCTATTCCAAGAGTTCCCGAAGATCAGCAGGTTGAATCTGTTGCAAGAAGGACTGCACAAGAGAGGAGTTACTCCGCTCCTTTGTCACAGATTAACTAGAAATAATAAAGTCACTGATTTTCCTTTGGATTTCAGGGATACTGATGGATTGACAGTATTCTGCTGGATGACTTTATGAAAGAAGTACTTCGACATGGGATCCTTGGAAATGATTTCGCACACACAACCAATGCTTGAGGCGAATGACTACTTGCACACGATAGTGCTAGAGTCAAAAATCTCTATAGACATGATCGCAATATGGAATTAGGTAATCTCACATCAATGAGGTCCATGATGGATCTAGATGCGATTACTAAATACGTTGCTGACAGTCATGGTCAGAGATTTGGAATGAATTTTTATGTGATTGATTTGATATTTCATGTGATGACATGTGATGTGATGTGACATGACTGTCGTCTTTGTACAGTGTTGTCTAGTGCATCGGTACTTAGACTCAGTGTCTACTGAATTGGTTTATGGTCTCTATCTACTTTGCAAGCGTAATCGAGGGCAATTACAATTCTTTGAAGAGGGGGGTATGTCAAAAAATGATTACGTGGGAGTATTGCCCGGCTAGATAGTACGGAAAGCAATACGGACAGATGATGTGGCAGGTTGTACGACGTGCTGACGTGGCAACTGTAAAACGCACAGACGGCTAACGTGCTGTGACATCCAGGCGAATGAGTCTAGTAATCTCCACCCCTGTAAGAGACAACGATGGTGCATCAAGGGAGTACTTGAAGGACGACAAGATGTCCATGCTGAAGCCATGTATCTAGAACCATGATGACATTTCGGAGTGCATACATGTCCCACCACTGATATGTACATTGTATAGAGCCATGATCCCCCAAATCAACTCAATGGGCACTCCCATCTCCTGTAGTCTGCGCTTCAATCTGGCTCTGGGCACCATGTCAAATGCTTTGCGGAAATCCACAAAGCTACAATAAATTTATCTCCCATGTACACTACCCTCCTCAATGATGGCTCTGTGTGTCAGAATATGGTCAAGAGTAGAGAAGTCTCTCCTAAAACCGGCATGTCCCGCTGCTCGTACGCCTTCACTCTCTGTCTATCTGCTCAACTGCTGCTCAAGGATAGATGCATACAATCGTGCCAGTGTCCAATCATAATAGTATGGTGGTTTCCACGCTCCGTAGGATCACCTACCTTGAAGATAGGCACAATAGTAGACAGTCTCCAAGTCTCAGATAGATCCTCACACATGACACAATTGAATAAAACTGCAAGAACCTCTGCCAACATATCTCTAGCGTGTATAAAGTGCTCTGCTACTAGACCATCATGATCCTATGCCCTCCTGGTCCTCATTCTGTCAATGGCCGTCTTTACCATCTCAGTGGTAAAGAAGGTACTCATTGATGGGCATGGCTCAGGAGGATCTGGAAGGGGTGTCTGTCCACGGACCATATATAAGGATGTTGCATATTGACCCCACACATCACAAGAAGTAATCAATAGGGGAGAAGAGTGCTCATGAAAGAAACCCCATGCCACTCCTCAGTCTCTACTCAAGAACAAGTGGTATAAGTCTCGTCCCATTTGAGTTAGGAATGCTCGCTTCTTCCGTTGCACAAGGTGCCTGAAGGCTATCCGAGACTGTCTGTGATTGATGACCGCTAGGAGAAGATCTCTCTGAAGTTGTGCTCTCGTCTCTCTACACTCCTCGTCATACTAACTGTTCTGAGGCATGGTCCCAGAACGCGTCTTTGATTAGGCTGAGTGTGTGGGTATGCCTCTGTTGCTGCATCATGCAATGTCTCAGTCAATAAAGTAGTGATCTCCTCCATTGAGACTCCCAGCCTGGCTGTTGTACATAGACGACTATAGATCTCCTCTGTATAAACACAATCAATCTCTTGTGTAAATGTATAGTGGCTATGTGTCCTCCCTCCTGGCACCTAGTCTAGATTGTATTGGAAGGAGACGGAAAGTATCAAGAGAGCATGATCCATTGCTACACCCACTGGTCTTGGTCCTACTGTGAAATCATGAATGCAGGGAATCAAGCTCAGATGTGCCATGACAAAGTCCATTGTGTTGGCCCCATGCCTGTGTGGAAAGCATGTGAAACCAACCGCTGTAGGAAAACATTGTAGGTCATTCAATATCACATGTGTCTCCCATACTCTGTCTGCTCTCTATCTTGTGAATGTCTATCAAGCCCCAAATCTCCTACATCCAGTTCTCTAAGCATCTCCTTTGAAGTGTCATAGAAGATTGTATGAGCATTGCCCGTCCGGGCATTGAAGTCCCCTAGGAGGATGATGTCACCATCCTTGGAAAACTCCCATATGTTATTGTTTAGGATTGAGAAAGGTGACTGACCTCTAGGCCCAGCATAGACTAATGTACTAGGGGAAAGTAGCATATGGCAATGTATAAAAATCGGCTTATGTCGGCCCTCAGCCTCACCCACATGTATCTAGCATGATCGTCTCTTCGTACAATGTGTAGGAGTGGATGTAGCTCCTCTCTGAATAATATCGCTACTCCCCCCGATCCTCTGCTCCCATGCTCAGATCATGTCACTCCGGCAAGCTGTCTCCCATCTATATCCTGTCACATGTGGCATCATCTATCCAGGGGCCTGATAAGTCTCTGAGAAGAATATAATGTCCCTGTTTCGAAAGCTATCCTCATAGGCACCCACATCCAACCTATAAGATCCATTACAATTCAAGGCTGCCATCTTCAATATGGTCCCATAGGTCTCACACCGTCATGTAGAGCGTCGCTCTACAATCACCACCCGACCATCTTTGTAAAAGACAATCTTTCCCTTCTTCCTTGCTGCTATAATCTCTAGCATCACCTCTCTCATGTGAGCTAGTTGCGAGAGGGTGAGATCATCACAATAAAAATACCTGTCTTCTTGAGGGTTGGCCTCTTCTTCAAGAACTCCTCCTCCAAGGAAGGGAAACGTAGTATGAGTGCTCTTTGCTTTGAGGACTCTCCCATGCCTTCACTCCTCTTGCCCACCCTCCATGCCTTTGTGTGTAAAGGCTTCTCCATTCCCATCATGGACATGAGGCTTGATGACCTCTTTTTCAACATTATTGACATCTGTGAGGCCAGTGACCCTCACATGTAAGGCACGTAGCCACCTTCTTTGCTCTTCTTCGAGGGTCATGTTAATGATGGCAGGTGTAGAGAAAGCCTCTTTACCTTTTCCTTTCATGGCGACCTCGATCCGTTTCTCGGCCACCTCCACTTTCTTTTGTGTCTTGGTGATGACCTCGACCCAAGATGACTCCTTTTCCTCCTCCTCCTTGATGACCCGCACTTGTTCTTTGATTGTGTTCAGCTCCTCCATCATGGAAGGCTGAAATTCCCCTTTTTCAAGTCGCCCACTTTTGACTTCAAGAAGCTCACCTGGTAGATTTTGGATGATGGAATCTTGAATGACAACTTTCTCCTTGAGCGAAGCGATCCTCCTACGCAGGCCATCTCTTTCTTCGGTCCATCTTTGAAGAATAGTGCTCCTCTCCTTCCTCCACTCTTCCACCTCGTTTCTCCATTCTCTCATTTCCTTCTCTATTGCCGACATCCTCTTCCCTGTCCGCATGAAAGAGGCTTTGTGGGCGACCGGCTACTTGCGTCTTCTTACACGTGGGGGAAGCCGTTGGCACGGCTTCTCCCATGAGAGAGAGAGAGAGAGAGAGACTCTAAAATGGTAAATTATCTAAAAAACAGCAAGAAACGCTTATGAAATCTTTTAAAAAACAAAAGGCAGATTTGAAACCCTAAAAAACAGCAAAAAATAGTGGCAAAACCCTAAAAACAGTAAAAACTGGTTTCAAAACCTAAAAAACAGCATGAAACAATGACGAAACCCTTAAAAATAGGAAAAAAAACGGTTTCAAAACCTTAAAAACAGAAAAAAACCAGACAAAACCCTAAAAGCAACCAAAAAGCAATTTCGAAACCCTAAAAACAACAAAGAAGAAGGGACGAAACCCTAAAAACGATGAGAGACCCATCAGAGACAAAGAGAGAGAGAGAGAGAGAGAGAGGTGTGACATAAGACTGTGGAAATGGAACCACATTGTTTTTTAAAATTAAGGTTACTAGACAAGCCATTTACAAGGTGGTTTGGGTAGAAGCAAGTTTGAGATGGACTTGATTTTAGGTGAGATAAGGTTGACAGTCCATTTGTAATTTAGCTAGAGTTCAATGTAATTAGGCTTGTGTGGCAATACAAGGGATGTAAATCCCCGGTTGCATGATTAGGTGCACAAGAATGTTACACTCACACTATCAATAAATGGTGGATACATGGCTTTAACCGACAATAATATGTGCCCGTTGTGATGGCATGAGTCCATCAAAAGCAGATTTTGTCCAAGTGATGCATAACTCTACTATTAAGGGTAATGCATAGCTCTAGCTTCTGTGCTCCTATGTGCAATCCTTTGCACTTGTCGTCTTCCCAATCTCATTTTCAAAAATTCCATTTGTTTTACCCACCTAAGACTGATGCAGTTTGCTAATGCTCATGTCTAACACCAAGGTGGTACCAAACGTAATGTACGTGGCGTATATGTACGTACTGTACATTGTTCCGTACATGAAAAAATTGTGTACGTAAAAATACGTACTCTTGTAAAATAAACTCAATTTACCAAACTTTCTAGGACATTTTTGAAAAAAAACAAGAGAGGGCAACAACTTCTAGAGACATTTAAAGACATGTTTTACAAGACAACCACATACTGTGTAACTATTGCAACAGACTTCAAAGTTTAGACAACATTGATGATTGAATATGCATATTAAAGCTCAAATGAGGACTGGTTTAGTCGCCCATAAGTCAGCAAAAATGCATCAAAAACCCTCAGACACGCTTTTCTTCCAAAAAGAATTTTTTTTGAAAGTGCCTTGTACGGATCGATTTGTACCGTACAGGTCGTACAGTACGTCCGTACGGTATGGAATGGATCCGTACATACGTTTTGATCCTACCTTGTCTAACACTGCAAAATTCATATCATTCCTTTTCTCCTTAGCTGATTGGGCATAAGATATCAAACAACCACAAAGAACAGCACATATCCTTCAGAAAATGAACAGAAGACCACAATTTTTGGGATGCCTGAATATTCTACTAATATGAGGAGTACATACTTCACAGCTCACCGTGTACACTCAACAAGGTTTATGGCACATGCATATACTACAAACACATGCATGCACACACATGCTCTTATCACCAAAATTAATATCCATGAAGTATGTCTGCCTGAACAATGTGGAAAGTCTGTGTCGTCCTTTATATTTTGAGGCAGAAAAACCATCAAATACTTTTCTGTAAGAAAGGGAGATACCTTAAAATCTGCGCCACACAAAAAATATCTGGCTGATATCCATCTTGTTTCAGCATTTCAACGACAATTCTTAAAGCCTGCATACATATTACGACACAACATACTAAAGAATTAAACTTTAAGCAGCTAAATTCATTGAGCTTGCCCAACCTTAAACATGGTGTGGCTCTTTCCACACATATGGCCTCACATACATTTTGCAAATACTTGTACAAATTAGGGAAGTGATGGTAATTGTTGCTAAATTAGCTAATTTCTTAATTTTTGAGTAATTTCAATTCATTCAAATTAGATCTATTTTACTTTATGTGCACATTATAATTGTTTAGTAAGAGTTGGTAGATCTACGATCTGACATAGGAAGGATGATGTACAGCATCATTGACAGAGACTCTCTTGAGACATCCAAGCACGAGTATGCCTATGTGTCATTCTAGGGCAATTAAAAGTACATGAACGGGAATATCTGCTTGACCACAACCAATGGATACTTCTGATACGTCGCAATGGCTTCAAGAGGGAGTATTCAACTATCCAGAGCAGCATCTCTGATGCATCATAGGATGGGTGGCATAGAGCATCCCTAAAGAAAAGTTCCATAAGTTCAGTGAGTGCAAAACTAGGTGCTGAAATTCCCAGTGTATCACATGGTGCCTGATGGAAGCACCAAGCAAGGAATATTCAATGGTCTGAGTGGATTCTGATTTGAGCGCAAGAGGCAAGAAATTCCCGGTGCATCACATGGTGCCTGACGGAAGCACCAAGTAAGGAATATTCTGATCAGGCAAGAACTTGAATGAAGACGGGTTCTGAGTAGGAAATGCAATTGTTTTCCAAAAAAGCAAGTTGCTTCCCAGAGAAGCAGATGCTTTCCTATGAACGAGTCTATGTCCGCATTGCATTTGTGCATGTGAGTGCATCCGGGGATGCCTAGATAGTGTCTATGTGAGCGTTTGTCTTTAAATTTCAGTTTTTATAAACTTTTTTGCAGGTCAAAAGGTAACCAGGCCAACTTCATAATAAGTGGGCAGCCCACAAAAGGGCGCCCTTCCACAAAACGCGCTCTAAATGGGAATCGACCCTTCTCTCTTTCTTTTTGTGACAGTGGTGTCAGAGCAAGGTCGCCTCTCTTTTTCTGCAAAGAAGGACGATTCTAAGAAGATACGGGAAGAGCCGTGATGGGCCAAGGAGAACCTTTGAGCCAGTAGAAAGTTCGATCTCAACTTGCAGCTGTAGCAATTGCTTGCTCTGCCAATTCTTAAGGAAGTCTTAGATCCTCTCAAAAAGCATCAAGACAAGGATGTTGTTGAGTATCGAGGATCCGCTGATCGAGATGCCAACAGGCAAAAAAGAAATGGTCATCGAGGTGCCTTTGGACATAGAAGATCTTGGCAGCAGAATGCTTGAAGAGGAAAAAAGAGAAAGGAAGGACAAACATCTCTCTCTCTCTCTCTCTCTCTCTCTCTCTCTCTCTCTCTCTCTCTCTCTCTCTGGAGATCTAGACGACCCCAATGGAGAAGAGGAGCTACACAGTTTCGAAGGAGGCTACAGCAAAGGATTCGAGCCATACTTTCTCGTCGTCCAGAGTGCAGATGAAGATGGATCTCTATGAAGATGGATCTCTACTTCCCTTCCATATTGTCTACACATTGTATAGCTTAGTTCACACATTTCACGCCTTTCACCTTTCACACCTATCAGCTTAGTTTAGGATTCCGCAGTATTTATATCTTGTTATCCTAGTTTAATTTATTTTGTTAATCTGACTTTGTATCCGATAAACCGCATTGTAACTTTCTGGTCTCATAGGTCACTTTGGCCTTTTGAAGACGTTAATATAACATTTCATCTCTCTCTCTCTCTCTCTCTCTCTCTCTCTCTCTCTCTCTCTCTGTGTGTGTGTGTGTGTGTGTGTGTGTTAATGATAGTAAAGACATCTATCTCTTCTCCATCCTATTCTCCTGATTATACCGCAAGTGCTTGTCATGTGTGCACTGCACTTGCGCCACATGGACAAGTATACCAGCCTTGGACACTCCAAGCAAGAAATCAAGAGAATGAAATGAAATGACATATTAACGTCTTCAAAAGGCCAAAATGACCTATGAGACCAAGCCGTTAAAACATAGTGAATCTGATACCATGTCCGGAATCAAAAAAAACTCGAACAAAATACAATGTGTAGTACAATGAAAGAAGAGGGGGGCGCGGGGGGGGGGGGGGGGGGGGGGGGGAGATATGGTGGAGATCCATGAGAGAGAGAGAGAGAGAGAGTCCACGGCATGGCGGAGTTCCGCGTCCAGACGCACTGGTCCCAAAGACTAGCACCCCTTTCAGTATTTCTTTATTATTGATCACATCAAGATACAACTCTTGAGGGTCCTTGCTCTCACACTTTGCGTCCAGATGCTCTGCAGAGTGAGACCCCAAGGGCTCTTACGAACATTACATGGGATGCCCAAAAGCAAAGCCCCAAAAGCTTTAGGTTCAAAACATCTTGGCCCAAAAGCTAGCGCTAGGGGCTGCCAACGCAATAGGCTGAAATCGGTACAACCTACCACGTCAGCAACGTAAAATGCGTCCATATAGTTGCCACATCATCAACGCGATTCGGGGGCGTCCTGTCACAAATTGCTAACGTGTCAAGCCACTGAAGAACGAAGCCGACTTTCACATCCCGGCCGAGGGGCCTAAACCCTAAGAGAAGCAATAGAAGCAGTAGGAGAAGATCCAACCAACTCAAGGTTCCCGTTCGATGGGGCCTAGAGTAAAGTAGCCCACACACACATACAATAAACAAGTAGCTTGATGACGTGGCAGTTGTTGTACAGGTTTTCAGATTTTGCGTTGGCCTGCTGATGTTGCAAACTGTACGGATTTTCACATTTTGCGCTAGCCTGTTGACGTGGCAAACTGTACAGATTTCCACGTTTCATGCTAGCTGTTGACGTGGCAGAGTTGTATGGATTCATGCTTTTGTGCTGGCAGCTTTTGAGCACCTGCTTTTGAAGACCAGTTGCTTTTGAGTTTGAAAGATTTTCATGTAACTGTTTTTTTATGGCCAAGGGCCTTTAAATATGAGCCAAGGGCTCATTCTCTAGCATGCTTAGAGGTGCAGACGGTGGAGTATCCGCATTGTACTGAGTTAAAGTAATATAAATAAATACTGAAAGGGGCGCCAAGCTTTGGGGCCAATGCTCTCTGGGGTGGAACGTATCCACTCCCCACGTCGTCTATCTCTTTCCGTTCAGTTGTTATTTGAAGTGCCAAAAGTTTGTTCAGTCTCTTCTTTTTCGTTGGCACGTGGTGCCTGTCTTGTGACACGTCCCTACAGCTGCCACAGCATCAGCCTTCACACAATTCTTTTGTCCCTTGTGCCTCATCGAATAGGAAAGTTACAGGAAATGACCATTTTTAGGTCTTCGATCCTCGTTCCCGTTCCAGCATTCTGTTCCGAATCCATGTTCCGTGTTTCAGACGTGAGTATATGTAACAAGGAATGGCAGTTCACGCCCGTTGCCATTCCCGTTCCGCGTTCCGATTTCCCGTTCCGGGTAACTATGTCGGATAGGACCCATAAGTTGGTACAACTTATAAAAATTGGTGTCCTTTAGTCCAGGTGGCTCTACCACATCACCAGTTTGTGACACGCTATGCATTGAGCTTCACGTGCTTTCTCACGCTCGAACTCCATAGCTGCCCTTGGTTCTTCGGCCGCCATGCGTGCTTTCTCACGCGTTGCGCCTCTTGTTGTAGCATCATGTCCATCATCGACTTGACCAAAGCCTCCATAGGGTTTGGTGCAATCCGTGGCGTAGATGGGGATGGGGGGAATCGTTGAACAATCCTGCTCATGTAGAAACTTCGTCATCTCCAACTCAACTCTCATCACCTTCACGCAATGTATACATTTTGCTTCGGGTGATGACCATGAATTGACTCTTTGGGTACTTGGGGTTCTTGGGTTCTTGAGTTCGTGAGCTTCTTGAGTTCTCAAGGGTCTTGAGTTCTTGAAGATCATGAGTTTCTTGTGTTCTTGGCTTGCAATCTGCGTTTAAGAAGGCTTTTCTCTTACCCAAGCTCAACTCTTTCCTGCAGGTGCACCCCTTGGCGGCCTTGAGCTCACACCAAGGTTGCTTTTTCCCCCACCTCACATTGATTGGCATGCCGGTAAGTGCAAGGTCCGTTCTCAATGAGTGGAAAAGAGGAACAAGGGGAGGTTGGACAAGCCCTTCTTTCTTGGGTTACCTACCACTCTTCAAAAACACAGATTAGTGATCGACATGCCAAAGTGTTCTTGGGGTACGTGCGACCTCAACAAGCAAAAAAAAATTCTCGTGGTTCTTTCCTTGAGTGATGATATCGAACACTTCCGAACAGCTCTAGAGTACAAGAGAGTGCTAGAGAGAGAGAGAGAGAGAAGAGACGACACCAGATGGGGTCCCAAACCTCCCTCCAAGCCCCCCCCCCATGCTGTGGTAATTGATGATGGTTATCTCGACGATGAAGACGACAACAACGACGATGATGCCGACGACAACGATGACGATGTCAATGACGAGACTAGCGGAAAACGCTGACTGTCCAAGGCAAAAACGTAGTTGAACTGAAATGCCGACCGGTTCAAGGGCTGAGAACTGAAACCTGTCTGGTTCAAGGCAAAAACGCTAGGCAACTCTGTCCTTGCTGAAAACGTTGATGGTGTAATGAGAAAACGCTGTAGGCATTGTGCAATTGACGCATGTGCACTCTTCTCTCTTGTGGCTTTCCCATGCGCATCAAGGCTTCTTTTGTAATCCCCACAAACTGGGTCGAGCAATCAATAGCCAATCCCCCACGATCTATAGATTCAAAAATCCCTTGATGATAAGTCACTTAATAAGAGGACTCATAAGAGGAGGTTCATATGCAATGCAACTTTGGTTTTATGCAATGGCAGAAAATGCTCAGCTAGGTGTGCAATCAGAGGGTATGTATCTACTCTTAAGTACCTGGACATGCACGGCCCGCGTAGAGGCTCACAAGGTTGCCAGAACACTTCCTAGGCTTCCTAAACCCTAGAGGTAGGAACAACTTGTCCACGTACAAATAGGGTTAAATATGCACTTGACATTCCTCCCTTTTCAAGGTGAGGTATTGGTATTGAGCTGCGTATCTTCTTTGTAGTCGGCCAACAACTCAAGGTATTCCGTGAAAAATGCTTCATCAACCCACACTGCCTCGTGGGTTCCTCGATCTTTGAACTTTAACAAGTATTGTCGTGCTTGCTTCTTGGATCCATGGCGAAACCGATGCAACAAAACTTTCTCCGATTCCATGACTTCTACTTCATCAATAATCTCGGGTTCTTCTTCAAAAATGTCCTTTGGTCGGTCTCCTGGAAACAACTCCAACCAAGAAACATGGAAAACGTTGTGCATTGACCATGAGTTAGATAACTGCAATTTCATAGAAACCTCATTGATCTTTTTAATGACTGGAAAAGGACCATACATACAAAGAGACAACTTTGGACACTTCTTTCCTACTTACTTGAGACATTGCTTCATGATCCTAAGATAGACCCAATCCCCTTCCTTGATATTAACATCCTGACGAATGTTGTTAGCCTGACGTTAAGACTCCTGAGCTTTGCTTAGCCGAAGCTTCACACTCTCAATAATCTCATCCAAAGACTGGCTCTCAACATTGGCATCAGGCAACTGACTAACTGATCAAGTCAACAAAACCTAAAACGGATGGCCAAATACTGCCTAATACGGAGTTCTACCAATGGCATCGGAATAGGAGTCGTCAAAATTGCTTGCACTAAAGAGAGATATTGCTCCCAATGAGACTACTGATCATGCAGATAAGACTTCAAAACTTCGAAAGCCAACTGATTGTAGATCTCAGTTTGACCATCGGACTGTGGGTGAAATGTGGATGAGAAATTCAACTTGGTGCCAAAATTTTCAAAAAGTGCTTCCCAAAATTCCATGTGAACTTTACATCCCTATCTGTCACAATCGACTTAGGCAAACCACAAAGGTGATACCAATGCTTAATGAACAGACGTGCTACATCTTGTGCTGTCACTGTGGCCTTGCAAGAAATCAACATGCAAAACTTGTTGAAACGATCAACAATGGTTAGAAATCGAGTGTTCCTTGAATGCAAACTAGATGGAAGATTAGTCACAAAATCCATAAAAATGTCCTGAAATGGCCCTTTGGAAATAGGCAACGGTAGCTGACAAATTGAACACTGTGTGACATACTTAAACACATCTTTCCGCATTTTAGGCCAAAAAAAGAATCTTTCTGCCTATTCTAAATTGGTATTCATGCCTCTGTGCCCACCCGTGAGTGCATCATGTGCATCGTGCAATATGGCTTGCCTAAGAGGAGGCAACACACACAGACAGTGGCGAAAAAACAAGAGACCCTCATGAATGAGATAGTTGCTAGGCCCTTGGGAAGCAAGAGCTTGCAACCATTGCTTACCAAACTCGGAATCTGCATACTAGTTCTTCATGGTGTCGAAAGAGATTCCTTGAATAGACACGGTTGAACTTGTCTCTAGAGTCAAACGCATTTGCAACAGGGTTAGCTTTACCTAGAATATATTCAATCAAACCCCCAGATTGCTCAAAAAACTCCGACCACCGTGCCTCGCGGTCACTCCAATGTGCACTAGGCATAGACTGAAGCCATTTGAGGGCTTGATGATCAATACGCACAGTAAACCTCTACTATACAAAAAATGTTTCCAATGCTTGAGAGAATGAATGACAGAGAGAAACTCCTTATCATACACAGAATAATTCTTTTCAGCACTATTCAACTTCCTATTGAGAAATGTAACTGGACGGCCATAATGTTGGAGCACAGCTTCTATGGTGACGTTGCTCGCATCCGTCCATATCTCAAAGGGGTCATCCCAAGCGGCAAGGATGAGACACGAAGCCTCAGTTCACGGCAACCTTGAGAGCTTCAAAAGCATCAATAGCTACCTCGGACAGAGCAACGCGCTAACGACGAGTTTTCACCCCTTTCAAAGCATCAGTCATGGGTGCAGCAATGCGTGCAAAATCCTTGATATGCGAACTATATGCCTGACAAAGACCTAAAACAGAATGCAGATCACATGCAGTTTTGGGCAAATCCCAATTACGGACATGTTCCACCAATCGGATAGTCTTCACCACATGAATGCTCTCCTTCTCCACAAGAGAACGCCAATTCTTGAAGAGGCCAAATGCCTCGTACTTGTGTTGTAGAAAATATACCCAAGTAAAACCATTGAAATCATCCACCAATAACATGAAATAAAGGGCCTTGCTGAGGGAAGCGGCCTGCATAGGTCCACATAGGTCGATAAGAACCAACTCCAAAACGGCAATGGTGCGACCTGTAGCAAGTCGTGGAATAGATTCTCGATATTGCTTCCCACGAATGCAAGTAATGCATTTCCATGCTTACTCCCAACATCTGGTAAGCCTATAAGCATCTGCTCACGAAAAGCAAGCTGAAGAGCATCATTATTCAAATGGCCAAATCTGTAATACAAGGATCACCTATGGGTTTTCCAGTCGCTTAAGAAAGAGCATAGAGCATGTAGAGTCCGTTCTCCACCAAGACCCCTCTGACCTCTTTGCCGGATTGTCGATCCCTGAATAAATACCGCATCCTCTATGAAGATCATCTCCATGCCAAGCTTGCACACCTTGTGCATAGACATAAAATGAAATCCCAGCTTCGGAGCATAAAGTACCTTGGAGATATGCATACCCCCTCTGCCGTCGAGAATGAGCTCCATGGATCCCTCGCTGTGAATAGGGATCTCAAATTTTTCGCCAATGAAGATGGTACCACAGTGTCGTCGCATGTTGGACAAAAGATCCTTCGAAAGTGTCATGTGCCGTGAAGCACCACCATCAAGAATCCAATCACAATCATCTCGACTCGTAAGAGTCAACTCAAACTCCAATGTTCCCAGAGGGTCCGTTACGGGGAGAATCTCCAAATGAACAAAGGCCTATGACTGCACCACTGATGCTCAAAAAGTCGAAGCATCTCCGACTCGCTTTGGACACTTCCTCCAATGATGTCCCTTCCCACCACAATGACTGCAATGCCATTCCGCCTTAAAGGCTTCGCGCTCGGCATCACTCTTCTTGTCTTTGGTGTTGTTGCTTTTCTTCCTACCCTTCTGCTTCCTGTTGTTGAAAGAACCGGTCAAGGCCGACTTCTTCCCCGTATTGAACCGCTCCTCTAGGTCAATACCATTGGAACAATCTCGTCCCAAGAGATAGTTTCCAGCCGGTCACTCATGATCAAAGAAGAATAGAAGTTGGAGTACCGAGGAGGTAATGGGGCCAAAAGATGGATGGCCTATCCTCTGGACTGATAAGCTTTCCCATATGAAGCATCTCTTGTTGAAGCTCCTGCATCTTGTTGATGTGATCTGGCATGGAAGAGTTCTTCGCATCCAAGGTCCTCAACTGCACCTCGAGGGCTACCCGCTTCATTGGAGAAACTCGATCATAAAGTGAAGAAAGCCGATCCCAAATCAACTTCGCATCTTTCATCAATCGTATATGACTAATCACCGATGGTGTACTGTTGAGGATAATGAAAGACCGGATTCGAGCTTTGACATGATCCCATAACTTTGCTCTCGTCGGGTTGATTGGCTTTTGAAAGTTGCTCAAGAAGACGCCTCCAAGCTCGTAAGAGTCAAAGACTGCCATCACAGTAGCTTTCCCAATGGCATAGTTGTCTTCATTCAATTGTTGGTCCAAGGGAAAGGTAGGGAGTATAGTATCTTGATTGGTTGACCACCTACGCCGGAGTAGGGACCAATCTCCCCATTCCTCGTTGACGATGGTTCCACCGCCACCGGTCTCCTCCTCATGATGCACTTCGTGATCAAGGGCTAAACTTGTTTCAGAATCATCACTCTTCTCCATGGTGTTGGAGAACTTAGGCGTGTGATAAAGCTAGGTCGAGGTAGAAGAGAAAATCTACAAATCAGCCCATTACAACCAAAATCAGTCCCAAAAGAGTGAAAAACGCAGAAAAACCAGTAAACTATCTCTTTTCATCACGAAAAATCAGCACCACAAACTAGTACAAATCACCGAATTAATTCAAGAGCACGTCGTGGCTCTGATACCATGCCAAAGGTGCAACGGAAAAGGGTGAATCGGGCGATAAACTTGTCTGCAACCACGAGCAAACCACCTCTCCATACCGGGCAGCCAATAGATCTTGTATCTATCACGATGGATCTCCTTGTCATCAACGTCCTACCGCATACCGCCCACCAAACGGGCACGAGCACACACTACAGGTAGTGGCACACCGAAGAGGGTGTGCACACGTTGGGAATAGGGAGTGCTAGCAAGAGGAGAGGGAATCGTTGAGAGAAAACGCACGGGAGAGGGTGATCGACGTTGAGAGAGAAAAAAGCTAGAGAGAGAAAGTCGCCGCATACAAAACGCTAGAGAGAGAGTGTGCCTAAACGCAGGATCTACCCATTGAACAACATGCCAAAAGTGGGGGGGGGGGGGGGGGTTGTTGAAGGCAAACTCTCAATTTGCCCTACCTTGGCCAAAACCCCACAACCCCATAAATGGTTGATAAAATGCTAATAAATATGTAAACTCGCTAAAAGTGACCTGACATACATCTTTAGTAGCAGAATTGCAAAAGACTCAAGACTCTAACCCCGGGAAACCCTAGGAACGGGGGTCCCGCCTCATGCCAACCTATCGGGTGAGCAACGCACTGAAGTGCACCGCCGTGAATAGGTACGTCTACCTCAAATACCGCTAGGCACAGCCACAAAACAGCTCACTCCCTAATCTGCTCCTGGGAGATATTGGAGCTACCATCGGACAGGAAATTGAACACTAACACCTAGGGGGTCATTTCCTAAGGCAAGAAGCAGAAGAAGAAGTACATGCAAGTACGAGTACCCACAGCTTCAGTACCAACCTTTTCAGCCCTTCATCAGCAGCGTTTTCAGCACCAGGACTCAATATTTCAGCACTTATATTCCAACATTTTTACCTCAGCATGCCAGCGTTTTTGCACCTCATCATCAAAGCATTCAACCCGCAAGCCATCAGCATTTTTCCAATAATGCAGATTTCAGCCCCATCGTCACCATTAGTTGCAGATCACATTCACAGGACCATTAGCATTTTCAGTACTCAACCTTAGCCTCGCAGTATCAAGCATCCCTAGCAAGCACCCATCAGGATCTACATCTAGTTCCCGTCAGAATCTCAACATTAGCATCATTGTATCAACATTTTGTGCAAGTAATAAAAGCAAGTATTTGCTCTGGCAACAAAGCGAGGGGGCCCTTGAGGGTGGTCGCTGAGAAGTCGAAGCTGAGGCATGTGGGTATGTATCTTAGGGAGATAGCAAGCAAGTGGTTTGCAAAGATTTTCAAAGGCACCCAAGCCAAGACTTGGACAAGTTTTAAGTATGAGTATTATAAGCGGGTCGTTGCATCTGATTTTGACAAGAACATCCGAAAAGAATGCGACTGGCTTACATACGATAAACATGAGCGTCTTATAGCTTATATGGAAAAATTTCGGTCGGTTCTTCTAAAAATTTTAATGATAACTGTCAAGAACAAATAAGAAAGTTCGAAGCAGGTCTTCAAACCCCACTTCGGAAGAGTATGAAGGTGTATCCTAATGATTTCAGAGGATGATGGAGTCAACTATCATAGTTGAGGACTTCCAATCTAGCGGAGCTCCAAGGAACATGGAGCAGAGCACCTATCGTGCGAAGCAAAAAGGAGTGTCTGAAGGAACTCGAGAAAATAACTAAAAACATTCTTTTTAAGGAGTCAACAGACTAGTCTAAGAAGCCCAAGGGTAGGAACAAGAGAATCGCCGATCTTCAGATGTTGTAAGTGTGGAGATGAGGGTCACATGGAGTCTAACTCTCCACTAGGCAACAGTGGAAAGAACAAAGTGGAAAGAACAAAGCCCTCCAGAGAAGGGCGAGAGAGGTGAGTATGAAGAGAGTTCACTCTCAAGTCTTGATATATCTTATTTTCAATTTATTGCAATGTAAAAAGATTGTTTTATCGAGTCACTCCTAGATTACCTCTTGAAAGCCCGGAAGATTATGAAATTGATCTCATACCCGGCAGCTCTCCACCGATCCAACCCCAACAACGGGTAAGCTTGACTAAACAAGAGGAGATCTGCAAGCAATTCCATGAGCTTTTAGAGGCAAGTACTTCTCTGGACTGCTCTTCAGTTCTTCTCATACAAGAGAACGCTGGTATGTTTCGTGTGTCCATAGACTGAAGATCTTTGAACACAACACATTCCTGATTCCATGAAACGACAATATTGTCACAAGGTGCAATTACCATTAGCCCCATAGATCTCAAGAGTGGCTATTATCAAATACACATAGTCCCTGAAGATGTGCATAAGGGAGGTTTTTGCATGAGCTTTGGACTATATAAGTTTTTGGTGATGTCGTTTGGCTTGACAAATGCACCACTTACAATAAATCAGACGATGGACAGACACGTTTGACCTTATCAACATTTCTAAGGACTGTTCTTTGACGACATTCTCGTCAACATTTCTTAGGAGTGTTCTTTGACGACATTCTAGTCTTCTCTCTAAGTCTGAAAAGGAACATACAAAGCACTTGGATACACTATTTCAAGAATTGTGAAAGCATGAATTGCATTATCAATGCAAAGAAAAGCGAGAGATTCATTACATGCGCCACATAGCATCCCACAATCACATGAAAATGGACCCGACAAAGATCCAAATCGTGTTAATTGTAAGAATGGCCGTCAAAGATCCAAGTTGTTAAGCATCGGCCAACCCCTCATAGTAACAAGGGGATGGAGAGACAGACGACATAGGACTGGGGGACGGGGACGGGAACAAGCCAAGAGAGCCAGGAAACAGACGGCCATCCCCAGTTGGTCTGGCAGCACAAGATCATCATGAAAAATGCAAGCCTAGTCAACACCATCCTGTGGTCATAGGTGTAGTATGGTGTACATAAGGAGCCCTTTGTAAGGATGCGCATGATCTCCACAGGATCAGTAATAGTCCTCTGCTGCCATCTCTCCTCGAGATCTCTCTCATGTCACGCTCTAATACATTGGATGGCCCGCCCGTGTCGATGTGGTGGTTTGTAACCAGAGGCTGGCTACCGGGGGGGTTTTGTCATTGCATCTCATGAGGATAGATGACTTACACCAAGAGACCTCTAAGTGGCATGCTTTCATTCATATATCCTTAAATTGTTCCACGTGACCGAAAAAATTAGTACACTCCTTTCAAACAATGGAATACATAATCTGTAAGCCGCTTTGAAAATGCAGCCTTTCAAGAATCATTAGCAATCTAATATG
The DNA here is from genome assembly GCF_014529385.1 of Adiantum capillus-veneris. NCBI lineage: Eukaryota > Viridiplantae > Streptophyta > Polypodiopsida > Polypodiales > Pteridaceae > Adiantum > Adiantum capillus-veneris. The sequence goes on from NC_140936.1 coordinate 110,484,164, forward strand.
GCAGTGAGAACTTGTGATGACCTATTCAGCATGAGATTGGTGACTTCAAAATGCAGAGCTTACATAATAGTGATAAGGCAATTAACTTCATCGAGATTAACAAATCTCCAAGGTGGAACAAGTTCCAATCTGAACCTGCTTCACCTCAGACCCTTACTATGACGTTAAGTTCGGATACATTACATTAATAAAAAATAAATCATTGACACAATAGAGCCTTGCATGTTCAACGAGTCCAAATTCTCCTCCAAAAGAAAAATGATATAGAGAACCTGGAATCACTTACTGCAGTGCTCTTGAGATCGGCACAGGCACAAAGAGCAGCATGGTACACAGTCAGCTTTCGGTCCACCAAATTTCCTCGTCCTCTTACAAAATCTATGGTGGGCAGACAATAGATGTATTCATCAATCTCATCAACATTTTCTGTACGTTCTCGGTCACCTCCAAACAGCTCATTGCTCGACCAGCTCCTCGCCTGGTTCAAAATTTCAATTATCTGCACTACCATCATTCAATCCCTTATGATAAAGACCATACACATGATTGCACAAAGTTCTGCACTAAAAATTGTTCATCAAGACTTTGAACCAAACACCTTCTCAAATGGGTCGCCTCTTTTTAAGAGCTGGTTCTTCTCTGCAGCTATGAGTGCAGCATAACAATACTTGTTCAGGGTAAGTCCTGATTCAGTTATCCTCTGTACAACCCCAGCCCTAGAGAGCATGCACAACAGAAGACCCAAAAAGTCTGTACGTACATGAGGCTCCCAGACAGATTTTGATAACAATCTGAAAGTCCTAAACATCAAAAAACACAAACACTTACGCTTCTTTAGGCATCCCTGCAGCTCCACAAGCTCCTAGAAGTGCAGTTAGGGTTTTCATTTTAGGACGCAAATTGAAATCTTTCATCTCCTCCACAACCTGGATAAAGGACATATCACTCTATCACACTTAAATACTGAGATAAACTATGTTCTTAATATTCAATTTGATGAATTAATAAAGCATTCACACCCTCAACACAAAGGAAAATTTTTCAATGCCAAAATCCATGCAGCGTGTAGAACACCAAAAGATCACCCACAGGAGCTACAGCCTTTGCTCCCGTGTCACTAGACTGTATATTATCACAAATGTATTGGACTGGAAACAAAACAATTTCAGTCAAATGATAAGCCCTACCCACAACGGTCAGATATAAGCAACAAACAGAAAAAATTAATTCCCAAAGCCTATTACAAGATGATAGAAGTGATGCTAAAACCTATGCAGCTGGTGAAAAAGAAGGCTTTCAACAAGATCGGAGACATAACATACGATAATCCACTATTACTCTTCACATAATGTAACATGTGAGGTATGTAGATGGCAACAAAATAAAAATATAAGAAGACTCCACTTTTTATTGCGTTTGGCATGTGACTCAAGATATGTAAATGTCAACAAGATTGAAACATAAGTAGACTCCATATTTTCATGTGTTAGGCATGTCAAGTCTTTTTAAGACTTGCCTAAAATGTCATACTAACTTGGGCCGCATGAAAATTGAGCTGAAAAACAAACCGATCCAGCTAATATCGAGTAGGATGCACAAAATTAAAGAACAAGAATTCCATGCCTGAAAAGCGCGACGTTGCTGCCGGCATCTTCCACAAGTTGCAACGAGACAATTGAATGCCAAATCCTGCCATCAAAGAATAAAATAACAGATAGCCACCTGGTAAAAATCCTTCCAATCATGAGTGGCGGAAAGACAAAGAGGCCCAACAAAGAAAGTGAAACCGTGAAAAAGGTGAAGAGTGAGGCAATGTTTCTTTTCTAGAATTCAAGCGTATGGGAAAGGGGATCCTTCTGGCTAAACAGACCCAACACCAGACAAAGAAAAAGCGGCCGAAAGTGACATGCAAGGTTGTTCACGTTCAACGTACGGAACATCTTTATTCAAGTAAGCTCTTTCCCCTCGTGTTTATTCTTTAAAGACTAAACTCTAGGCTAAAATAACAAGTCTTCTATTTTTTTCATATGCAGTAGGTTACAATTTGTGTAGTTAGATTAGTATCGTACGTGTATTGATAGTACTTGATCGTACATGTCATTCCTGGTGACACATGGCAGATTCCTTGAGAATCCACCATGAATCGTGCCGCAATTTGCAAGGACTGACGTGGCAGGCTGTACGATGGTTGACAGTGGTTGGCTTTTTTATATCACTTCCTTTTGGGGGTGTGCGGGGGGGGGGGGGGGGGGGGGGGGGGGGGGGGGGGGAAGGTTCGCTTCTACCAGATTATTGCATGCACAGTTGTAGAGTGACTCCCCGAAAGTTGTACTTTGTGGCTTCATTACTATAAAAAGAAGTAGAGAAAGGGGCACCAAGCTTTGGGGCCAATGCATCTGGAAGCCGCACTGCGGCAATTTGCGTCTCAAGTACAAATTGTTCTCAAGTTCAACTATTATCTATTTCAGATCTAGTCGAGTGTTTGCTATGGATTTACCGGCTTGTCACTAGCTTGCCGGTTATAATGGTATCACAGCTTCACCTCGATTCTTCTTTTGTCAAGGTTCTGGTCTGTGAATTCTAAGCTATGGTTGTGAAGTAAAGAAGTCCTAAAGATAGGGGCCAGGGGCCCCTATAAGAGGGTTGGTTGGGTGGAGATCAAACAGCATAGTTCCCTAGGCTTTTCAGTGATGGTCATCTATATCACCACCAAAAGCTATTGTGTGGCGATACCTAGGTTAAGGAAGAAGCTCATGCTTCACCTTACGTCGATCATCGAGGTATTCTCCCTATAACTCTAGCCCAACAATGCTCTCAGAGTTGACATTGAAAGATATGCTTGACAATGCCTCGTTTGCCAAAAAGTGAAATTTGATCAACACAAGACACCAGGTTTACTACAACCTCTACTAGCACCATAGCAACCAGGGATAAGTAAAGCCATAGACATTACAATGGACCTTCCAAAGACTCAAACCAGAAATGCTGCCATTTGGACCATTGTGGACAGCTTCAATAAACAAGCACAATTCATCCCGGATAAGAAGACTAAGAAAGCGACTCACGTGGCTAGAATTTTTTTGACTTAAGTCTTCAAGCATCACCGTCAATAGTATGTGATAGAGATCCTTGCATAACTAGCCTCTTTTGTTGAGCCTTGTTAGAGAATGTAGACACTAAGTTGAAATTCTCTTCAACATATCACCTAAACATGGATGGACAAAGCGACATTGTCAATTCCACCATTTTAGACCTTTTGAAGTAATATGTTTCAGATAGACAATCCGACTCGAAACAGTACTCACCTTTTGTAGAGTTCGCCTATAACAATACGGTGTACTCTAGGTAAGGCTCCTTCCAAAATCAAGTCTTCTTATGTAGGATAAGATCTTTGAACCAGATGAGTTCGAGAGAGATTTAAACCCTAGCTATGGGCAAGTAAGAAGAGCTATTCTTTACTCGCAAACAAGCATAAGAAACAAGCTGATAAGCACAGAAGATGCCTAGACTTGATTATAGACCAATTTGTCTTATTCAAGTTTGAGAAGGCAAGATTAAAGAAACAAGCTGGCCACAAAGGTGAAGTTGTTAAATTTCCAAGCATGGGCCATCAAGATTCTAGATATAGATAATGACGTGACCTTTCGCTTGGGTCTTCCTGCAATATGGAACATCTATAATGCATTTTCACATAAGTACCATATGTTGGTCTGCCATGATCCTCCTGAAGTAGAGGAAACAGAAGAACTTCTCCAACTGAAACAGATTGTTCACCATGGAGGCATGGTCAATGAAAAATGTACAAACTGAACAAAGCCACAAGGGCCAAAAAAATTATAAAACTGAAAAACGGCCTTGGAACAAAACTCCTAAAAAAAAGTAAAAGTCCCCAACTACCTACAAAAGAGTAGAAAGGGACTCCAGAAGCCTTTGAACAGGTATCCTGAGAGTGATAGGGTATTCATCTATCAGCAGTTGTCCACAATCTGGGCTTGGAAACCTCCAACCATCACAACAGTCCACATATTGCCATGTCACATGATACCTAGCAAGGTCTAGCCCTAACACCATTGTAAAGACCACCCAAATCCAACCTCCTTATGTGACTTGCCAAAGACCAAAGTCAACCAAGAAACAAAGAAGAAAGGACATCAAACTCACCTCTCAGGCCCGCTGCTGCTAAGCTCCATCCTAAAGCCAGCCATCCCATATCACCTGCTTACACCGAGCAGGTGCGTAGAAAGCTTGCCAACAGATACTTAAAGAGTTTTAGAGGGTCGTCTCCTGGGATAAACGAGTGGTAGTGCCCAGCATTCAATCAGGCAAATTTGGGCCAATTCCAGAGGGTGCCAAGTATATTGGCAGGCGACTCTTCAAATTTCCTTTCCCATGTCTTTTGGGTCTAGTCTCGGTCACCTCTATATTTAGGGGCCTTGAGCACTCTTAGAGTATAAGATCACATCATAGTGTGACTTGTGTAGAGTGCCCCTAATAGGGCTTTGTCCATACTCTTTTTTTTTTTTGCGGGGCTTTGACCCTTTGCATTACATAAAATCAACCATAGGTTCATATACAAGAAATACGGGAAAAACCCTGAACGATATACGATGAGATCAAGGGGACACAAACCACAGGATACATCTAGGAATAACGATACTCTAATGAGGTAGAAAAATGTGGCTATCTGGATTGTGATCAAGTCTACAGAAATCTGCCCAAAACTCTGTCCATCTCAGCTGATGTAGCAAGAACCACTAAGTCCAGCATTGTGTATCTGACTGATAAAAAGCTTGTCCATACTCTTATCTCTCTCTACTCTCTCTCATTTCCGCTTTTTGTCTCTCTCCCTCCCCATACTCATTCCCCTCCTGTGCACATGAGTACCCACCTTCCGCTGCACTTTGACATGGTCAGATGACAGAGCTTCAGGTAATTGCTCCAGCTTACTTGTTCAAGTCTAGAGGTCATATTCAATTCTTTGGGGATGCTACAGAAGCAGACAATGCAAGGACGTACATCCTTGCGATCCTCAATCATGGGCATTAACATATGGCTAGTACGTGCTCTTGTGAAAAGATACACATACACAACACACACTTTTATAGATCAATATTCATAAACACATATGAATGTTGACATGAATGTCAGAAGAAATACAGAAATTGCATATATACAGAGACTAATTACGACTCAGTTAGCATCAACATGTTGGAAAAAACAACCATTATTACCACTTCTTTAAGAGCCATCCTTCTGAGAGTAATTAAGGGTCTAATCACTTCAATCATTTGAGCAGAAACAATGTCTAACCATTTGCTAATTTACAATGCCAAATAATATAGGACAAGACTTACATCAGGAACATATCCCATGCACTTCATCTCATCGTAAAAATAAAATGCGTCTTGCAAACGGGACCCCTTCATACAACCCACTAGCAATGGTACAAAGGTATCTGAATGTGGCTGGATCCCATCCAAAATCATATCATCGTACACATCACGCAGTAGGAAAGGCCTGTAAGACATTCAATTATAGGTGATCAACAGAGCTAACTTACTAGTCTTACAGTAAAGGGATGCAAACATTACAATATGGTGATTGATGTGCTCCATTTGGAAACATCAGACCGAAAGAAATGCACTAGAAGCACCTATTAGCATTGTTCAGATTGTACAGCACATCTGTGTATTGGTTTACGTCTTTAGCATAGTTCCGCCTCTCATAGTCAGCTGGAGCTATAGTGGAGTAAAGCTGCATTCTTTCATACCGTTCCTTAAAATATCCAGATCGATCTCCAGGATCCAAACTACCTGTAAAGCCACATGTCCTCGCTCTAAGTACATCAAATGCAAGAAATTAGTTTGTTAACCAGTTATACCAGCACAGATCAATGCATGAGCAAGCAACTGAAGTAACAAGCATGCACCAGACAATTTCAATGTGCTGCACATTCTAGAGGAAATTGATAAAAGAAAAAAAATCCTCTGTACATCTGTTTTCTGAGAGATGAATGGCTTATCTCCCATAATAATTGCATTTATCTCTCTGCACGATTGATGCTAAATAGCATTTTGGAATTTGTCAATCTGAACTAGCAAGCAGCCAGAACATCATAGTAATGCAAGACACCCATTTTTGGGCTTCTTGTGCCAACTATTTCTCAATCCCCCTAATCCCAACACCGTCCCAGACTTGCCCCCTTGTTTTGAACCTCTCTTGTGAAAACAAGGTCCGCTTTTAGCCCCATCCGATTATCTGGAACACGTCCCAGGTTATTATAAAACACATCTTAGCCAAGGAGAAAATTTTGATAAGCACATCTCCATACGCTCCGACAGAAGGCTTTGACTCCTGCTTCGACTCCTAAAAGTAAAAAGTTCTCTTGCCTCCTACAAAGAGAGGACTAGCCCAAGAGGAATACATGAATCATCACTAATCTGCATAGAGCAGTGTACATAGGATTCTTCATTAACATCAATCAAGCGGGATACACAATGAATGGACTTGAAACACCCATCTTTACAACAGAAAACTTCCAGATCCGGACAGTCCAATAAACTCATTTATATGGCTGAAAACCGTTTAAAGATTTCCATATCATCAACAATTTGACCACCATTATCTACTAGCCCTAGGCTACTTATGAATGTCGTCAAGTGCTGGCTGCGTATGTCTTCCTTATCCCTGGATCACCTATCATGAAACTCATAAACAATTCACCACCTTATGTCTGAGTATGTGGATACCCATACTCTTCCTTTAGGCGTATTTGGTTCATCAATTCTCATAGGAGCACCATTTGTGGAGGTTGTCAAAAATGCAAAGGAAGATGTGGTGACAAGGGAACATGCGGGTTTTCGGGGGAGGGGAGAGAAATGAAAATGAAATGATATGTTAACGTCTTCAAGAGGCCAAAATTGTTGGGGTAAACGCCCACAACACCTCCGAACGGTTTCCACTGTGTAGCTCTCATTGAGAGCTCACAAATATATTTTTTTGTATATTTTTAGCCCACCATTTTGGGCATGTACAAGCATTTTACTTCATTTATTGGCCTTTGGGCACTTTGACTATTTTTAAAGGTTTCACATTGTCAAAGTGGCCAAATGGCCCATTTTAATACAAAGAGTCCCAAAAACCTCATCATTTGAGTTTTTAGATCTTTTTGATATCGTAGCTTCTTCCTACAGCTAACGCTAGCACTCGCAATGCCTCTCTTTGTCTCTCTCCACTCCACCTGCGCGTACGCACTCCACTACAGCAAATTATCAATTTCTAAAAAATTTTACAGAAATACGATATTCTGCATTTTGTGCACAAAAGTGATAATATGGTCTCCTCCTCTTCGGACGTGAAGAATCTCTTCGAAATCAAGAGATTCAAAGGCACTGGATTCAATTTATGAGAAGAGAAAATACAAGGCATTCTTTTCTTAAAAGATTGCGATCGTGCATTGCAAGATGTAAAGCCTGTAGCTATAACAGATGAGGTGTGGCTTCATCTAAATAAGAAGGCTATTGTGTATGTAAAAATGGTTGTTTCGGATGAAATTTTGGTAGACCTCAAGGGTCTTGGCACTGCCTATGCTGTGCGGGAAAAGCTCAAGGCCACTTATGAAAACAGGACGTCAAAGAACCAGACGCACTTGACGCGTAAATTGATGCATATGCAATTGGATACTGCAAAGTCGGTAGCTGAGCACATTGGTGCCTTTACAAGGATTCTTTTCGAGTTGCAAGACTCTCGTTTGCCAGCTTTTGATGATAAGTTAAAGGCCATTTTCTTGCTTATGGGTGGTTTCATTGTCTAATAACCCAAACCTTACCTTTGATGGAGTAAAGGGTTCTATTCTCAATGAGGAAATTAGACGAAAGGCAAGTGGTGAGGCTAATGCTTCGGCTCACAAGGCAAGACAAATGAGAGGAATGCTAATGCTGTCACAAAGTGGTGACGAGGCATGACCAACTCGACAAACTCCGGACAGAGGGAGGTTCAACCCCTAGCTCAACATTCACCATCAATCACTTCCGCTGCACATTACAACACATCACAACCCTCAAGTGGCATAATATGAAACTCTTCCGCATCCACATGACTAAGCTTCCCCAAAATGGGAGTAACACGTTCTGAATGACCTGGACATGCCAAACCTACTTCACCCGTCATGCCCATCGCCTCCGCACGAATGCCCAACATAGATGCCAACGCTGGTGATATGAGATTTGCATGGGCTTCTGGATCAAAGAAAACCAATGTTGTTTGGTCCCTAACTTTGCCCCAAGCTCTACACAATTCCGTGGCATCTGTCTTTGGTTGATCACCAACCAAATCTGGGACAAGTCCTACAATGGGCTTTTGGCTTCTTTCCTTTATGCTCTAACTTGTCATCCTTATCCTAAGACTTCCTTTGTGGGCATTCATTTGCAACATGTCACTCCTATTCACAAACGAAGCATTCTTGGCTTCTCTTAGAGCTTTCCTTTCTTCAAAGGATTTGCCAGAAAATGCCTTTTACATCCTTGTTCTCGCCCGAAAGAAGGTTTAAACTGTTTCTTGGACTTGTCAACTTCATCAATGGAGGGTTTCTTTGTGGGAGGCTTTGTTATGACTTTAACCTTGGCTGAAAATTGTTTGCCGTGGGACTCTCTTGTTGCCCTTAAATCCACCAAAATTTCCTTTCAACAAATTACTGGCCACTGTCGCATTCTCAATCAATTGCCATATTCATGACAATAGTCTATGCAATAGTCCCTCATTTCCTTGGGCAATCCACAACAGTACTTCCCAATCTATTCTGACAATGGCACAAACCTGTAGAAGCTTACTGGCAATGGTGCAGCCGAAAACTGCTTATTGTACTCTACAAGGTTCGCACGGTTTGCCGCATTTAAGTCGTGTCATGCTGTCATCACATCCACTTCAAAAGTGTTTGTAAGCCACGCAGGTGTGAAAAGCTGTTTAAACTAGACCCATGTTATCGGTGCTTAACCTTGATTCAACAATGTGATCCACCATTGAAGTGCAATTCCTTTCAAGAAAGTGGCAACCTTACGTATCTTTGAAGACTCTGTGAAGTTTCCTCCAACATAAGTTGTATCAAGGTCAAATTGTTGTATGATGGTCCAAGCCTTCAATTGATACTTTGTTCCCTTGAAAATTTCAAACTTCACTGTCTGTCCACCTTCCTTTTAATCCTTAGGCTGACTCTAAAAGGAGTCAAATTGTCATAAACACATGCCCGTAAAAGCGGTGCTCCATGATTGACCATTTCAACACTCGCATCACCTATTTTACTTGTCATATATGCATTTTGGGCATATGGCTGTGAAAAACCAGCCATACCAAACTGTGTTCCAAGCATTTGAAAATGTCCATAGGCACCCCTAAAAACCTGGTTGGACACCTATGTTCCCATATATAGGGTTAACCATGCCTGATTCCAAACACATTCCCTAGCATATATCCTTACAAACCTGTGGAAGTTTCAACCATAGCTTGAAACATTGAACCACCTCCAAAATAGCCATGATATGAAGTAGGTAATAGAAGGGTTTGACGCATAGCCTGTTCATTACTCCCCTGACCATTCACAAACAGTTCCTGTCCAAGTGAAGCAGATTGCTTTGGATCAATGGCACCGTTGGTTTCTCAATCACAGGGGCTTTCCCTTGAGCATCAAAAGACCTTTGTGCATGAGAAATCTCCTTTTCCTACAACGCCTCACGCGTGCTTTGTGTCAAATCCAATTAACCCTTTGTAGGAGTCTATAAAACCTGTATAGACTCCTGCATCCTTGGATTCTTGACCAACTACTGAAAAATTTTCCTTGCAACTAAGCAGTTGAGTTTTAAAACCTGTGTAGGAGCCTGTGAGAACTCTTGCATCCTTGGGTTCTTGAACAACTGCTGAAAAATTTCCATGCAACTAAGCACTTCAGCTTTAAACAACCTCTCCTCTTCTTGAAGAGTTGAAGGAACTTTCTCCGTGCCATGTGAGGAAGATCCCTCTTCAATTATCTCATCTTTCTTCTCTGTCATAATGATATGCTTTGTGTTGCTTTCACCCACAACAAACTACGCTGCACTTTTTTAAAACAAAAGTGATTATCCCGACGATGGAACCATGAAAACGGCCAATACCTAGTGCAAGGCGGTACTAATTCAATTACTTGTTAATTTCACACAAAAAATTGAGAAGAAGAGAGAACATAGATGCGTCCAGCAACTAGAATGTCACTGCGCACACGAAGACCGACACCATGTATGCCCCAATAATTTTCTGTTTTGGATCATTTTGAATGGAGCAAACACGTTTATGAGTTTCACGAGCTCTTGCATGCAATGGGACACTTCAAAAAAAAAAAGGACGAGTTTTCACGCGAGAAAACTCTCCTGTTTCGCAATCTGTCGCGATGGAACTGTGCGACTAGCTAATCCGGTTCCTGTTCAAAAGACTCTTGCCAAATGCAAAAAAATCCACAAGACTGTACATGGTCATCTGAGGAGCCCAACTAGTGGGGCATTACCATATGTGTAAGGGGGGAAGAGTGTCACAAAGTGATGACATGGCATGACCAACTCCAAGAGAAACGGCAGAAAGGACGAGAAATTGAGCCGACCAACTTGAAGAACTTATGAAGCACTGGTCGTGGGGCCCAAAACCCTAAAAGACAAGAGCTTGGACTTTGGGAGGGATTTTCGTAAATCGCGTTGACATGCTGACATGGCAAGCAGTACGGATTTTCGAGATTTGCGTTGGGCCGATGACATAGTAGCTTTAGCGTTGGGTTTTGGCATCAGATGCTTTTTGGTTAAAGTACTTTTGATATGATGCTTTTGGGGCTCTGCTTTTGGGCATCCCTTGTAAGAATAAAAGAGCCCCTTCACTCTACAGAGCATCTAGACACCAAGGTGGTTCAAAACGTATTGTACGTGGCGGATATGTACATACTGTAGGGAACCTCAATTTACGAAACTTACTAGGATATTTCCAATTAAAAACAAGATGCATAAGCTTTATAGACATTTGAAGACATCTCTATTTATGTGCCCAAAAGTGTACGGAATGGCTCGAAAACCCCCACGAAGCAACCAGATGGCCTAATCTCCCCCAAAAATTGGGTTTGGGGAAGGGGGGGGGGGGGGGGGGGGGGGGGGGAGAGAGACTTGTACGGATTGATCCATACCATGCAGATTGTACAGTACTACCATACGATACAGAACGGATTAGTATGTACGTTTTGAAACAACCTTGCCGCTCGTAGAGTCTGAGAGCACAGGACTCTCGGGAGTTGTACCTTGATGTGATCAATAATAAAGAAATACCAAAAGGGGCGCAAGTCTTCCGGGCCAGTGCTTCTAGGCGCGGGACTCCGTCATGCCGTCTCTCTCTCTCTCTCTGTCTCTCTCTCTCTCTCTCTCTCTCTCTCTCTCTCTCTCTCTCTCTCTCTCTCTCTCTCTCTCAAAGTTTAGTGATTTTGAAGTTTGTGACATATGTTCATGTGTTGCTATTGACTTCTCACTTGGAGTGTCCAAGCCGGTGACAGGAGATGTACAAGAGCAAAATCATCGCCTTACATGAGACAAGGAAGAAGGCAATCTTTCCATTAAAGCTACAAAAAATCCACTAAAAGCAACCCCCTCTCTCTCTCTCTTGGGCACCCCCACGCTAGGCATATGCTTCTGGGATGCTGAATTGGCTGGCATGTGGCTCTCCTTCAACCATGTGTCCACTATGCCCCTTATGGTTCAATTTCCTAACCCCTCCCAACTTATAAAGTTGTCAGTGACTTGTCGAGTGGCCCAAATTACATTTAGGCGCACACAAGCTTCCATACTCATCAAAATTCAGTGCTAACTGGCTCGATCCGTCCCCGACTAACCAACCTAAATTCCCAATGTGAGAAACCCGTTTGATTGCAGTCGTTTCACATTGGCCATGCAATGTCCACTTGCACCTTTTCAAGAGTTTCAAGGAAAACAAGTTAAATAAAATAGACTCTCTCTCTCTCTCTCTCTCTCTCTCTCTCTCTCTCTCTCTCTCTCGGAGTCCCTGTGTGAGACGAACTACCCGTTGAGAATCGGAGGCGTTATCAAGACCTCTCAAACCCAACCACGCACCCGCAACGTCCCAAGACAGTGGATTGAGGAGAAATCATTGGGTCAAGACTAAGTATACCTAGATGAATCCAAGATAAGCCCAGATTCACCCTTAAAGGAAAGTGCAAGGTATAGACCCATGGTAGTCACCCACAAGACAATATAACCATCAACTCCATCATGCATAGTTTTGACTAAATACCACCACATCCCCACTAACGTCGTCAGTGCCCAATAGTGGGTATAGAACTAGGTACTAACATATGCTCCCAAACCCAACACACACACCACACACATGAGCATACCTCAAGTTCTCAACACAAAGTTCAGTGTACTATCGTCCGTCGTCCCCACCCAGAACCGTCATGCGCACCACGGACCTGTGCCATTGTATGCCGAGATCCGACGTTGGCCATCACCCTAAAGCCCGGACTCAATCGAGGCCTAACATACAACCCTCCCTAGAAAGCTTTCGTCCCCGAGAGTGGCATTTTTAGGGTTGGACTCTCCTCAGTTAATGCATTGGAAGGTGTAGACCTACGTGCATCTCCTTGTGCAGAAATGTGGTTGCTCTCGGTGGTCTTACCTTTAATGGCAGTGTTTATTAACCCACAACAGCCGTGCATAGCCAGATGGCAATCGCGAGTGGTGAGTACCAAGGCCGCCTCGTACCTTAGCAAGGGGCTAATAGGAAGAATTTACAAAAATGGGCATAGACCACTTGTTGCGTTGATCTATGCCGAGGGAACCTGTGTGCTCCAGAAGTTACTTGAGCTACCTTGGCGATGCAGCCCTCGTCTTCGAGTGCGAGAACCAAGTCACGTTGATTCCCACTTTCTTCTTGTTAAGCTGATTGGATGTCTTCGTCCAGTTCCTTCCTGAATGGCGACAAAGGTCCACTTTGTGGTGAAGCTTGGCTAATTGCCAGGCAGTTTTGTAAGACCTATCGAAAAGATTTTCCAATCTTCACTATTCCATGGGGAGTAGGTACTTGTTGAAGTCGATCCTTTGGCTTAATTGGCGAGCCATATACCAGAGCTCCAGAAGATTTGGCCCTTAATTTTTCTTCTTGAAGCACTTACTCAAGTGCCCTTGTAGCAAGGTAGTTAGGTACGTAGTGTTCGGTACAAATTCGGTACGTTAGGTACATAGTACAGAATGGATTGAGTTTTTAGGTACGTAAAAATTCGTCCTTTTTTTCACAAAGCCTAAAATTGAGGGACTCTTTTGAACCTTGGTGTTCGGATATGAGTCTTGAAAACTTGAGGGCAAGACTTGAAGAAGGCAACTCGACTAGAAGAAGATGGCTAGTCTACCTCTATCCTTGCTAACCTGCTTGAAGACTCGTCTTTATTTGAGCCTTGGTTGCTCGATTTGGATCTTCCGCTCTTGAAGAACTTCGGCTTGTTCTTCACAAATCCAGCTTCGGTGGCTTGCCAAAGGCAAATTTGAGAATCATTCATCTCGGGTCTTCATGGTTTCCCTTGCTTTGGATCCGCTGCGATCCTAATAAAGGGTGTCTACTCTTGGTTGTTTACCCTGCATAGATGTTGGCTCTTCTTTTGAACCGGATGTGGGCCTTCGCCACATGTCTTTAGCTTGAAGGGCTCCTGTCTAAGCCGAGTGTAGCATAGTAGAATCCGTACGTACGTACGGTACCTTTCCGTACGGTACAACCGTACGGTACGGTACAGTACGTACCGTACGGTACAATACGGCATAAAAAAAAATTTGGGTGTTTTTTGCTCGGACAAATTCCGCTAGGGAGCGCTTCCAGTTAGGCTTATTAGTGTGAAGGGGGGAAGCCTTAGGCTTTTTTAATCGACCATTGTAGCAAAAGAGTCTCTGTTCTGTTACAGAGAAGTCTGCAGAGCAGTGCACAGAGTCCTGCAGAGCCGAGCTACGCGCGTGAAAAGGTACTGCTTCTGCCGCCATGCACTCCGTACTCTTCTCTCGCACTCCGTACTTCTCATGTGCGTGCACTCTTTTGCATTTGCAATGTGCAGGATTCATTATGCCGCGTAAAACCAACCCCAACTGGTCGCTCCACACCAATGTTTTGAGGATCATCACGACCACTTTTCAGCAAGGTTCTGGTACACGCTTATGGCAATGCAAGTATTGTGGGGACCAATACACCAACACTATTACGCGAGTCAAAAAGTACTTGACAGGCATCGGGTGCACTGACCAGATTGGTGCATGTGAGAAAATACCACCACCTTTGAGGGAGCAGCTTATTCAAGAGTATTTTCCTGTTGGTGCTCCTGCTTTGAGAGGTGCTCCCAGCACACAGGATGCTTTACATGATGCTTTTGTTGGAGAGCTGGAGTCTTTAGGTGCGGAGACAGAGGTTGGAGGAGGTTCGGCCTCCATGCAACCCCCTACTTCCAGGAAGAGAGCACGTGTTGGTGGTGAAGGTGAGGATTCCTTGCCACGTGAAAAAGGTACATCTGAAACATCAACGCAGACCACTTTGCATAGTCGCATCTCTTCTCAGGCTTGGGTGAAAGAGCGTCAGAGGGTGGCAGAGATGGAGATATGTCGCACTCTTATTGAGTGCAACATATCTTTCAATGTTTTGCGCGCAGATTAGTGGAAAAGAATGGTAAAAGCCATTGCACAGGTGGGGCCTACTGAGACATGGACAGGTCTTGATTACACAAAGATGCGCACCACTATGTTAGATGAACAAAAGGCCTTAATTGACAAGGCGCTTACGCCTGTGAAAGCTGGATGGAAGGAGTTTGGATGCACCATTATCTCAGATGGTTGGGCAGACATATGCAGACGACACATAATCAATATTCTTGTGTCTTCTGCTTTGGGCACCTATTTCTTGAGTGCTGTGAATGCAGGAAAACTAGGGGAAAAGATCACGGCTGAGTTTATTTTTGGTCACATCAAAACAGCCATAGAGGAGGTTGGCAAGGAGAATGTTGTGCAGGTGGTGACAGATAATGCAGCTAATTGCAAGGCAATGGGATTTATGGTGGAGCAACATTTTCCTGGCATAGTGTGGACTCCATGTGCTGCACATTGTTTGGATTTGCTCATGGAGGATATTGGCAAACTTTCATGGGTGCAGCCCATAGTTGCAGATGTAGTCAAGGTCACCACATTCTTTCGCAAGAAACATCAGGCTCTTGCTATCTTCCGCAGCCATAGCACTTTGGATATGGTTCGACCTTCAAAAACCAGGTTTGCCTACATTTACTTGGTTTTACAGAGGCTCTACAAACTTAGAGATCCACTACTACAGACAGTGGTGGATCCAAAATGGCGAGGCATGTCAAGATCGCAGGATGAATCTACAAAATACTTGCAGAGGCGGATCCTTGATGAGAGCTTTTGGCAGGAAGTGCACGCTCTTTCAGTGGCACTCAAGCCAGTCTACGTCCTCCTTCGATTGACGGATATGGAGGGATCGACCTTGGGACTAGTCTATCATCTGTTTATGCAGATGAAAGACCACGTTTCCAAATGCGATCTGTTGACTATTGATCGGTAAGGGTTCCTCATGTTCTAATGGTTGTAACTTGTCTATTTTAACCATCAAGTCTAAGTTATAACAGTTAACTTGTATTGACAAGTTGTTTTGATATTTCAGCCGATCAGATTTATTGGGATGTGTTGAGAGCCGCTGGACTTTCATGAGCCGTCCCATACATGCGATGGCTGCCATGCTTCATCCTCTCTACAGGTCGCCAGAGCTATGGAGTGATACCTTGCTTAGCACAAAACAATCAGAGTATGTTGGGCTCATGTTTTCAGAGGATGATCAGCTTGGGATAGACAAGGAATTCACCAACTACATGAATGGCATTGGCGCTTCTTTCACGAGAGCAGTTTCTTTGAGGAAGGAAGCCACAAAGTATCCTTTGACGTGGTGGCACTCGTATGGGAGAGTTGGTCTTCCCAACCTCTCACGCATTGCTCTTCGTATCCTTTCCCAGGTTAGGAAACTGCCATCCATGATTACATTGTATATATCATTTTAAACTTCTAACTTCATCTTTATATTACTTGACACTTGTCACTCTCTTGCTGATGATTGCGCTCTTGCTTGATCACTGAGCAGGATTGCTCGGCTGGAGCATGTGAGCGCAATTGGAGTGCTTACTCTCTCATACACACGAAGATTCGAAATCGCCTTAGCACTTCTCAGTTGGAGAAGTTGGTGTATTGCAGAGCCAACATGAGGCTTGTGCGGAGTTACCATTCTTTGGGGCAACCCAAACAGGTAATTACCTTGATGTTGGCCACTGTAAACTCAACCTGCAAGCATATGCCATAAATAAGTCAGTTTAACTTTATTTTACTCTTCAACAGGTTGATGCGACAGAGCTGAAAATCGTAGATGATCCTAGACCAGAGGAGGTGGACCGACAGATTAGAGACGAGCAGGAGCAGATTCTTAGAGAGCTGCATAGAGAGCTCGAGAGCGTGGATCGTCGTGTGACTAGATCACGTGCACGAGCTCTTAGCCTTCCTCTACGCACGGTGGGAGGAGATCCAGACACTGTGAGACGAGAGTATTCGTAGGGGGAAGCTTCCTATTCGCTCCATTCGCAGGCGAGCGAATGAAGCTGTCCGGCTCATCCATGCAGAGATTGCTGATATGCCTGAGGAGGCTTGTGGTGCAGAGGTGCTTGTACCAGAGTTGACATATGCTGAGCCTGACCCTGAGTTTGATGAGGAGGGCAATGTCCTTGATGATGGGGGCTTGCTCTCTACCGACGATTCATCTTCCGCATCTGACACAGACTTTTGAGGCCGCACGTCTTAGTGCACACTGGTGACTTCATGCTTTGGAGGACAGGCTGCAGCAGACTTTTATTGTTATTATGGCATTGTAGTATTTCACAGTACTTTGTTTTGGATCTTGATTCAGTTTGTATGGTATATGCCCACTTCTGGCTAATGCCATGGACATGATGTTTGAACTTTGTAGTTGTTATTTGGTCTTATGATTTATGGTCATTGGTTTTCTCATTGAGTATTGAATCTTGAGTCATTAAGTTTTTTGATCAATATGTTCATTTTAAGCATTGCATTGTTAATGAGGCTGAATTTTGAAAGGTCTGTGAACTTAAATTTAGTGTAATTGTCTTTTTTTACAAATGGTACGTACCTATCACGTACCTAAAGGTTGGTTCATTACGGAAGTACGTTCCGTACGTACCTAAACCGTACCGTACACTACGTACCGACTCTTGCCAAATGCAAAAAAATCCACAAGACTATACATGGTCATCTGAGGAGCCCAACTAGTGGGGCATTACCATATGTGTAAGGGGGGAAGAGTGTCACAAAGTGATGACATGGCATGACCAACTCCAAGAGAAACGGCAGAAAGGACGAGAAATTGAGCCGACCAACTTGAAGAACTTATGAAGCACTGGTCGTGGGGCCCAAAACCCTAAAAGACAAGAGCTTGGACTTTGGGAGGGATTTTCGTAAATCGCGTTGACATGCTGACATGGCAAGCAGTACGGATTTTCGAGATTTGCGTTGGGCCGATGACATAGCAGCTTTAGCGTTGGGTTTTGGCATCAGATGCTTTTGGGTTAAAGTACTTTTGATATGATGCTTTGGCGGCGATGGTAGTCCCAAGATAGCAATCGCACTAAACCTCCAAGGTCATCCGCTCGTGAAGAGACATCTACTGAGAGATGTTGAGAAATTTCAAGTTATAATCTGCTAGGGTTTCCATGGCAAGCATTTCAGGATACCCCACTCTGCCAGAAGTTGCACTCTGAAGGAAGATGTCAGAAACCATTCAACTTCACGCAATTTTATTTTTTTTCCTTGAAAGCTTGCCAAGTACTTGGAGTATGTTGCTTGGTAGGCTATAAACATCAACATCTGCATGGCACTGATTCTGAGAAAAACAGTGACTTGAAACAAATCTGGATCCTTCTCTTGCAAGTGATCTTAATTGGCTTACGCCCTATAAGACATGAGCGGTGAAGACGGGAGCGCGCCCGATGCGCGATGAAGTAAGGGTGGGAGTGGCTAATGAGTCCGGGTATAATTCCTCGCATAATAATTTCAATAGTTCTGTCTGCTCTTATGTAGGACCGGTATGCTTTCAGAAAAGCACACGCCTGATGCTTTGATACCACTATCACAAGACGCGCACCACGTGCCAATAGAAAAGAACAGACTAAACAGACTTTTAGCACTTCAATAACAACTGAACTTAGAGAGAGAGAGAGAGAGAGAGAGACGACACGCGACACGGAGTGGCGGAATTCTGCCCCAGAGAGTATTGGCCCCAAACCTTGGCGCCCCTTTCGGTATTTCTTTATATTGCATCAACACAGTACAAGCCGGTACTCGACACTCTGCACCTTCTCCAAGAAGCATGCCAGAGAATGAGCCCTTCCCTCATATTTAAAGGCCCTGGGCTTAAAAAGCAATTACAGTGAAAAGCCTTCAAAACTCAAAAGCTCCCAGTCCAAAAAGCAATGCCAAAAACTATCAGCTTTTTGTAAATCGCGCTAGTGTCCGTACAGCCCGCCACATCAGCAAATCAGGGTTAGGGTTAGGTTAGGGTTTCTGATTTTAGCGTTAGGGTTTTGGGAAAAATTAGGGTTTTTTATTTTAGGGTTAGGGTTTCAACACAATTAGGGTTTCGGGCAGAATTAGTGTTTTTGGTTTTAGGGTTAGGGTTTCAGCAAAATTAGGGTTTCGACACGTCAGCAGTTTGCTACAGGGACTCCTCACCTGGAGCCCTCACCGAAGAAAAAGTGAGTTGATGTCGTCAACCAACTCGGTTACCTCTCATGGGCACCATCTTGCTTGCATTCCATGAGCACCTTCAGCTAAGCATTTGTTGTTGGGAGTCCCTCTTTTCGTAGAGTCGCGTCACTCTGCAACCCCAGTCACCTTCTCGATGACCCAGTGTGTTTGCATCGCTAGCTCGTACCTTCAACGACAGTAGATCTTGCATACATTACTGATGAGTCCCCACCGTTGCAGGACAAGAAGTTGACTCCAATGCCAAGTGTTACGGGTGTGCTCGAGACACTCAAGGTGGAACCTTCACGGAGAGACCAAGTCCCCGCAACTTGAGCGCGTAGGCTTGGGAGGCTCGCGTTCCGCTAACTTGAGTCCCCTTTGTTGCGGCTCGTGGAGGGTCCGTCCAAGAAACCGTCGGTCGTCACTTTTAGCTTGATGCGGGCAACGTAACCGCAAAACATTTCAAGGCGGAAACGTTTCACCCTGAAACGCGGTGTTTCACTACGAAACGTTTCAGTCTAAAATGAGAGCACAGTGAAACGTAAGACCGAAATGTGCGTTTAGCGACTTTGAAACTAAAACTATGGTAACTTGTTGTTAGTGAAACGGCTTGTGTTTCACTTGGTGAGCAAAACGTTTCAAGGCCCGAAACGTTTAACCTGTCGTGACCTATCAAAATGCGTTTCATGGTGATGCTGGATGCGGGTGAGTTGTCGCGGCTCCGCGCGGTGCAAAAGCATCATGTAGGATCAAGTTGGGCCTCAATCGCATGTCTAAGATCTCTCTCTCTCTCTCTCTCTCTCTCTCTCTCTCTCTCTCTCTCTCTCTCTCTCTCTCTCTCTCTCTCTCTCTGTGCACCCCGCTCTGCTGGTCATTGCCCTGCCCTGCTCGTGAGCTCTACTTTGCACCCCCCTGCTCTCGCCCTGCTCCCGCTCTGCTCGTTGTTGTCCTGCCCTGCCGCGCTCTGCTCACTCTCTCGCTTGCGTGCCCTGCCGCACTCTCTTCCCCCCTCCCCTGCTGCCCAGCGCTCCCTTCCCCCTTCCCCCCCGCCCCCGTTGCGTAGAGAGAGAAACTGCAAGTGCAGAGAGAGAAAGAAGCACGTAGAGAGAGAAACTAGTAGTGCATAGAGAGAGAAATTGCCAGTGCGTAGAGAGAGAAAGTAGACTTTGTTCAAGCATAGAGAGAGGTGGAAAGCGTAGAGAGAGAAAAGTAGAGAGAGAAGACGTAGAGAGAGGGGGGAAAAAACCGAGGAGAGAGAAAGTCTACGAGCGTAGAGAGAGACAGAGAAGGAAAAAAAGAAAAAAAAAAGTTCACTTCTCTATCTCTCTCCCTCTCCTGTTGCGGCCTTCATTCAATCATGAGAAAACAAAATGCCAAGGATGACCCTATGGAGGATGCCATTCAAAAATACAAACAAGAAATGAGCGAGTCCATCGGCAAGATCAACCGCCATCTCCTAGGTACTATTAACGCACTCGACGAGCGCGCGGCAGCACAGGAAAGCACGATACATACACTCGAGGATCGTGTGAAGGCCCAAGAGGAGGAAATCGCACTACTCAAGAAAGAGCTTGCAGAGGTGCGATCGCAGAACGTCCTCGAAGAGGGAGAGCTTCAAGTTTCAACCCTCAGTAATTGAAGACCTTAACACAATTAAGGAACAAGTGCGGGCCATCAAAGAAGGTGGGGAGCGAAATGACGACCATAAAAAGAGGAAAATGGTATAACCTTTCTATCACCCAAGTGCGGTAGATTGGTTATGCCATTTTCCTCTTGAATAACAGGTCTTCTTCTTCTTCTTCTTCTTCTTCTCTCTCTCTCTCTATCTATCTATCTATATATATATAGAAGAAGAAGAAGAAGAAGAAGAAGAATAAATATATATATATATATATATATATATATATATATACAGTTCAGTTCTTTGTAGATTTGTACTTGTGTTGCTATTGATTTCTCGCTTGGAGTGTCCAAGCCTGTAACATTTCCGCATTTTGCGCTGACAGGCTAACATGGCAAGCTGTATGGATTTTTGCAAATTGTGTTGACTAATTTATTGGCAGTTTGGTGCATGCTTTTGGGAGCATTTTCTTTTGGATGCAAGAGCTGTTAAAGCAAGTGCTTTTGGGCATCCCTTGTACTATTTATAGAAGCCCTTGAGGCCAGTCTCTAGGGGGCATATGGACGCAGTCTTCAAGAGAACTGGACCCTCACGGAATTGTACCTTTGGCAAAGCATTAAAAAAGAAACACCCGAAGGGTATCGGTCTTTGCGGCCAGTGCACTTACGGACAAAACTCCATCGTTCTGTGTCAACTCTCCTCTTTTCTCCCCCTCTACTCAAGTTCAGTTCAATTATTTATAGTTTCTCTTCGAGTGTTGCTATTGATTTCTCCCTTGGAGTGTCCAAACCTATGACACTTACTCGTAATTCCAAACTTGATTGTCATTCAATTCACCTTTTCCGAGGATCCCACTGCACAAAACAGGGTCCAAACCATCTAGAGAACAAGATGCCTCGGGACGAAGGAAAACAAACACCAATCGAACGTGAGTACCCAATGTAACTACAACCACATCCATTACAAACAACATGTGACCAAATCGAGCACCAGTTGGAACGCGGCTAACATCAAGAAGGTTTGTCATCTCTCTGCCTGGTCCTCACAAAGCTACTCGTGCCCCAATATCTCACGGGGGCCGATTATACAGAGTGAGGGTTGTTTGGTGATTGTGCCTGGAGAAATCACCCATAGTAAAAGAAGGGTAGAGAGATGTTAGACTACAGCCTGAGTGTTTAAGTAGGGGTTTTTTTGCTTCAAATGGCTATGGCTGTCGAGTGGAAGATGGGAGCGAAGATAGTATCTAGGCTTCCGCTTTCCCAAGTAAAAGGTTGAGAGAGAGCCTATGTAGAGTCTCTCCCTTACATAATTATAATGCACCTTGATGTTTTTGGTGCAACATGGAACACTGGATTCCTCACAATTGCCGTCATGAAGGCCGTATTCAAAAGGTAGCTAAAGGTGGGTGAGTGGGTCCAGTTACACCCCTTAGGGTTTAAGGGTTACTTATTCAGAAAACCAAATTTGTTTTTTTTTTTGAGAGATAGGGATGAGCTAAAAGGAAATCTCTTTATCCATCAAAATAACAGACTACTCTTTTTAGAAGGAAAGGTGATTAAGGCCTGGGTTCCTTATGACTCTCATACCAATTGTTAAGAGTCACGATGAGTAGAGGAATTACGCATTCATGGTGGAGGAAGAATGCTGGACACAATGAGAGAGATATAGAAAAGAGCTACACTTGACTTATGAAAGACTTACGATACAATGTACAATAGATGGGCCTCATATTTATAGGCCTTATGGATTCCTTACATCAGCTAGAGCATTATGGTGATGCATTATTGAGCTTAGGGGATGGTTCACGTACAAAAGCAAAGGATTACCCAAACACAGTTAACTCCCAGCTAGATTCAGCTTCTTCCATGAATGAAGTATATTTAATGTTTTAAAGTATATCTCGAGCTCCATGGCATCCAAGAACTTCCTTACTCGGCATAGAATTCACACAACAAGGAAAATATGCAGCGATCAGCATCGTATCCTTCAAACATATGGTGTTTTCCATAGGAAGGTAGACCAACTGCCAGACGTTGCTTGTTGACTGTGACAAGCATTAGACATTCTACCCTCTTTCATACCCATGTACCAAAACAAAGAGTCGCAAAAAGAAATGACGCAAGCACAGAGCAAGGCCCCCAGATCGACCTGTAAACATTGAACCTTTTGAGAGAATAAATCTCAGGGAGACGATCAGTCTTCACGTCTTCATTCTTTTGATACGCAACAACCCAAAGGAAATGCAGGCAAGCACAGCAGAGAGAAGGTAAGAATACCTGCTGTGAAGCCCAGAAAAGGAGAGAAGACTCGAGGGCCATGGCGCACAGCTTGCCTGATGCTAGCTTGCAGCGCCATCAAAATCCAAAAAGCTTCTCTCTCTACCCAAATGCCCTCAAGCACCTCTAAACCCCAGCTCGATTTTCGAATCTCATCACTCTTCTCCCTGCAGCAGCCAAACCTAGCATAGCTACGTGCACTTTCTCACTCCTAAAACCTCATGAACGCAAATTGCATTTCAAATTCCAGGTCCACTCAAAGAATTTTAAAGGCCGTGATTTGAAGGTCATGATCGATTGCTAATTGGCACCTAACCTTGGGGGCTTGGGGTGGGGGCTCCTTGTCTACAAAGGCCACGGGCAAAAGTCAAGGGATCTACGACAGAGATTCAATCCACCGTTGATCCATCTCTATGAGGCAAAACTAATTAGGCTTCCCGTCGTCGCGTCGCAACTCGAACTCCCAAACCTTCTACTCAGGAGTCGTGCTGCCTATCCAACCCGCCTATCGCAATTGCTTGAAATGATAGTGTTGGTTGTACTATAAAAGCCCCCCCCCCCCCCCCCCCCCCCCCCCCCCCCCCTGCTGTGTTGATCCAACGGCCCAAAGCCCCCCCCGTCTCGCCGAAAAAGCACACCGTCTTAGATCCCCTTACTCCGACCACGATCACATATAGACGAGGGTAGGGGCTTGGCTTGGGCAAACCACCTGGTCTTGAATGAAGCCCAAGCCGTGGGATCAACAATGGGCAACACAGACGCGATTTTCATGACGACGGGCATTGATGAAGATCGAGTTTACTTTTGTTTGCGCTTGTTCACTTTATCATGTTGCGAAGTAGAGTGTTGGACAACCAAACCCACAAGGGCACATGGTTAACACATCAGCCTGCCAACAAGGAGTTCGTTGATTCTATGTTTAGCTAGGGAATGAAAAATTCAACGCCATCCAATTTTTTGCATTGTCCATCCCCCTCGAGATCCGTGCAAATCCTTGCACGACATCAATCCCATCTTTCAAGCTTCATTAAATACCCCATGCCACTTAGTGTTGTGGCACCGAGCAAGATTGGGATGCCCACCATTGGATCTGGGATTGTATTGTAAGGTACCTCCCACATGGAGGGAGATAATCGAAAATGGTGGATTGAATTGATTGATTTGATGTGAGAATCTCCATGTATGCATGCCAAGAGAGGGGGTAAAAAAGATTGTTTTGCAATTGTAGTTAGTGGAGGGGGGGGGAGGTAACTCAAAGCAGTTATCCCTCTCCCGTGTGGGGTCCCTTGGGAACGTCGACTGATCCATTGCAAAGACAATTCCAAGTGATCCTCTCTTGAACTTCAAGTGATCCCAAAGTCAACTCCAAGTGAATTGCATGCCCCGTGATCTCTATGTGAAATGAATGTAATCCATCTGTAAAGTCAAAGTGCACTCTCCTCGCTTCTTTTTTTTATGTAATTGTTAGCTCACGTGTGTATTTCAAGTGGCGCTTGGCAACTTAACCATAAAGGCATTTTCCTTGTTATTTTTTTAAAAAAAAAAAACCTTTTTTTTTAAAGAGTTGTCACCCTTATCAATGAAGACTAAAGCAAGTGGGTGGGCCATGATAGGCAAAGTGAGATGCAAATCTCTATCACTTGGATATGACCCTCTGTGGAGATGCCAAGAGGTGCCCCCACCGTATCAACCTCTACCACAACCAAGAAGGATTGTCATTGAGATTGTTGAAGACAATGCAAATATTGTTGCAATTACAAAATACTAGAAGAAGTGGACCACACATCTCAACCTTCAAGGATGAGCCAAAGGAGTGTCTTAGATTGTATGCTCTATCAATATTGGATTAGTAACTCGGATATATGCGAAGGAATCAAAATTTTATTCCAATTCATGGTTGTGTATTTGAGTATGTTATGAGGTTATTTAAGTTTGATTTTCTATCTCCGAATTCATAGTCTTTATGCATTGAAATGTGTTAGCCGTTCATAATTGATAAGTTGTGGACTGGTTTGGATTGATGTTAAATGGATTAAGATGGTTTATACCTTGATGTATGTCCAAGCATGTTGTCGAGTTTTAGACCTTTATTTTGATTTTGATTGATTCTTGCTCGTTGATATGGTTTTGCTGCCAATTGTGGGTGATATAATTTTTTGGATCTTTACCTAATATTCATATGTTAATCCTTTATGGGAACTTTCCTTTTTTAGTGGCTAAATGATATTTGCCCGATGCTTTGGGGGTATCATGGATTGAGTGAAAAAGACAAGGGGTGATCATTGCAACAAGTTGTCGTCAAATAACGCAATGATCACTCAAGATCCATTTTCCAAAAAGAATCAATGGCTTGTTGGAATTAGGGTTGCAAGGAAACGGACACAGCTTGGAGAAGACGAAGGAAGCTCGAGGCACACAATAGAGAGTGTATTACTTGTTGTGCAATGGAAAGATAGATAGACCTAGAATGAATGGGCGTATATACAATGCACGCAGGAAAAAATCTCCTAGAGAGGGAAAAAATGCCCCGGCGGTCCTAAGGGTGTTCACACACATCACTACCACATGTATATGGTAACAAATCCCCCCTGGAGTGATGTGGTGAATGAGATTTGGCACATGAGTAAAGGGAAGTGACATGCCCTGAGGACATGATCATTCCACAAAGGGGAGTAAGCCCAAAGCTTTGCGGAAATCTTCGAACTTCTCACGAGACAATGCCTTTGTGAAAAGATCTGCAAGGTTGTCCTGTGTTGGCACATAAGCCAAGCTGATCTCTCCTGCTGAGAGCCTCTCCTGGACATAATGCTAATGCACCTCATTGTGATTTGTGCGAGCATGAAAAATTGGGTTTCTCGCAACTGCTAATGCGCTCTCACTGTCAGTGTAGATAGTATTGGCAGTGTCCTGTCCAACATCCAAATCAGCCATAAGGCGTCTGAGCCATACACACTCAACCGTAGTTGTGAAGACTGCCCTGTACTCAACCCCACAACTAGAAGTGGCCACATTAGGTTGCTTCTTGCTCAACCATAATATACATGAATTGCCAAGCATGAAACAAAAACTACTTGTGGACACTGGCGTGTCAAAACAACCAGCCCAATCCGAGTCTGACAAAGCATGTAAGTCTTGTGTCAATGATCCCCCCTTGGGATAAAACAAGCCAAGATGTAAATTGCCACTCAAATAGCAAAAAATACTCTTGACTGCCTGCCAATTCTTAGACCCTGGGCTATGCATAAATCTGCTGACATGTGAGACTGCAAACTGAATATCTAGCCTCATGTTGCATACATAAATGAGGCAGCCAACAACAATTTGCTAAAGAGTGACATCAGCAGTATCATGAGCATCACGTAGACTCAACTTCAACCCTGTTTCCATGGGAGTGGCAATAGGTTTGCAATCCTCAAGTCCAAACTTACACATCAATGTCTCTATGTAACTTTTCTGACACAAGGCAATACCACCATCACACTGTTTGAACTGTATGCCCAAGTAATGATGCAATAGCCCCAAATCTTTCATCTTGGAAGTAGCATTCAAAGCAGCCTTAAATTCAACAATATGTCTCTCATTTGGTTCACTGATCAGCAAATCATCTACATAAAGAACCACAATGAGAAGTACATCACCCTCACGCTTTACATACAATGTGCTTTCTATTGGATTGTTATACAAAAGCCTCATTTGACCAAATGAGTGTCAGCCTTCTCATACCAAGCACGAGGAGATTGATTCAACCCATACAAAGCTTTGTTACATTTGCACACCTTATCCTCTTTCCTTTCTTGACAAAACCGTGAGGCTGCGTTACATAAACTTTCTCAAATATGTCACCATTCAAGAAAGCAGTAACAATGTCTAATTGATGTACATCCCAACCAAAATGTGCCGCTAATGCACATAGAAAATGCACAGTAGTCATACGACATGTGGGAGCAAAAGTCTCTTCATAATCTATGCCTTTTTGTTGTGCATAACCCTTGGCAACAAGTCGAGCCTTATAGCCATCAATCTCACCATCTGGCTTGCGTTTCAACTTGTAAACCCACTTTGTACCAATGGCCTTTTTGCTAGGAGGCAAATCACATAAATTCCATGTGTTATTTTCTATAAGTGCATCATATTTTGATTGCATGGCAGCCGTCCAATTTTTTGAATTCTGTGCTTAATCAAAAGACAACGGTTCCTCAACATCATGTAAGCTAGACACAGCCAAAGCATAACAATCTGATGCATAAGATGCATGGCGAGAGCCTGAACGAGTGCAACTAGACAAAGGTGCATCTAATTTACTATCATTCAATGTATCCCATACATCATGCCATTTTCGTAAGTGACTTGTTTTTTCTCTCAGCAACACCATTTTGCTGAGGCGTATAAGGCACTGTACATTGGTTTTTTATCCCATGACTAGCCAGAAATGCATTAAATTCATGAGACATATACTCCCCCCATTGATCGGAACGGAGGGTGCCCATAGTACATTTCGAGACATTTTCAGCCATAGCCAGAAATTGTTTGAAGCATGTAAAAACTTTGGACTTCGCTTTTAGTGGAAATACCCATGCATGCCTGGAGTAATCATCAATGAAAGTCACGAAGTAAAGGTAATTGCCCAAGGACGGAGTTTGCATGGGCCCACAAACATCACTATGCACAAGTTGTAACCTGCATGTGGCCCTAACTGAACCATCCTTTGGAAACTTAGAACGTTGCATCTTACCCAAAATATAGCCTTCACAAACATGTTTGACAAGTGCTTCAAGAGGCGGCAAAGAAGCAACCATATCAGATTTCTACAAACACAACAAATTGGCAAAATTCAGATGACCAAAACGTGCATGCAAATTTTTGCATCTGAAATAGCCTTTGAATCCACAACTGCATTTGCAAAATTCTAACCACACTTGTCATACAAAGTGAGCTTATACAACCCACGGAAAATCCCAGATGCACACAATTTCATCACCGAAATTGAGATCATGTACTGTACATCTGTCATCCACAAATTTGACTACAATACCAAGTCTAGCAAGTGCAGATACAGACAAAAGATTCTTCTTGATCCCAGGTACATAAAGTGCATCAACAAGTGTGAAAGAATTGCCATTTGCAGTAGTAAGCACAATCTTTCCAACTCCTTGAACCGGATAAGAGGCATTGTTGGCACAAGTGACTGAATTCCCATGAGGGACAGACTCGAGAGAGGTGAACCAATCACGATGTGAGGTAATGTGCTTTGTAGCACCACTGTCAAAATACCACACGTGTGAATCTAGAGCAACTGACATACATGCATCATGGACAACAGGATTATAGGTACACTCTACACTAAAAGCCCATTTTGCATTAACATCAGCATCACAGTCTTCTTTCACAAAGACTCAACAATATCTGCATTTGTAGTGGAACCACCCTCTTTCTTCTTAGCCTCTTTGGCCTTCAACTTAGGACACTACTTAATCAAGTGATCATTAGCTTTACAATAATGGCAATGCATCTTATTTTTGTCCTTATCACCAGAATTTCTAGATGAATTACTGCCAATAGAAGCATTAGGAACATGTGATTTTCCACTCGCAGAAGAACCATAAGAAGTGGATGCATTGCTGTTACCACCCTTTCTTTGAGCAGCAATAAACGCATGTTCAACTGCACTCTGTCTAGTCCTGTTTTTCCTAGAAAGTGACTCTTGCAACAGCGATGTGCATAATGCATCAAACTTGACAGCTTCAAGATTTCCTTGGATCATAAGTCTCCAAGTACTTGCAAAAGTCTGATAAGAATCGGTTAAGGCATCAATAACAATTTGCACAAGGGAACTGTCTGAAATTTCTTCACCTGCAGAAATAAGTTGCTCATTGATATTCTTGACACCAGCAAGGAAAGTGTCCATATCATCTTCCTCATGCATAATCTTCGACTCTACCTCTTTACGTAGCAATGCAATTTTTGCCTCATTGCGGCTTGCATAAAGCCAGTCAGAATATCCCAAGCCTGTTTTGCAGATTTTGCTGAATGAATGTGAGGAGTAATGGTGCGCTTCACAGACAACGCAATCAACACATGAGCCTACACATCCTTTACATCCCAACAAGCTTGTCTTGCCGTAGGCAAAACAACTCTAACAGCAGCAATCCTTGCAACAAGACCTGCAACATCCTCAACATCGCCTACATCCTCAGAGCCAGGACGCACATCAATGCCCTGCACAATATTCTAGACGCCCTTTGACACAAGAACATGTTGCATCATGTAAGCCCACATAGGATAATTGTCCCCATCCAATCTGTCCTCAGCAGCAAACATCTTGAACACATCTGTGTTGTTGTCAGCCATGGTAAATGTTGCACCTAATGTGAAAATTGTCCAAAAAGAGGAGAAACGAAGCGAGAACAACACGTGCTATATAGCACAAATTGTAGAAGACTATAAGGGACCTGTTATGCAAAAAATGGCACTGACAAAAATTTTGCACAAAAGGACGAAATAGCTTGTGTAGTACTAGTAGCCTGTAGTGGAAACAGAGGCTGAAATGAGCCCGAATCAGAAATCTGAGCAGACTATCTGAAATTTTTGTTGACATGCTCATGCTCACCAAAGCTCAGTGAAATTGTGTAAAAGTGAGCGGGCGTGTGTTGGAACTGCTGGCGACTAAGCCCGTGAGGATGCAACCTACTCTGATACCAATTGTTGGAATTAGGGTTGTAGGGAAATGCACACAGCTTGGAGAAGACGAAGGAAGGTCAAGGCACACAACAGAGAGTGTATTACTTAGTGTGCAATGGAAAGATAGATAGCCCTAGAATGAATGGGCGTATATACAATGCACGGGGGGAAAACCTCCTAGAGAGGGAAAAAATGCCCCGACGGTCCTAAGTGTGTTCACACACATCACTACCACATGTATATGGTAGCATGGCTGGACTCATCAATAGTTCTTGATTCCTACCATTGATACATGTTTGAAATCCATTTAACATTTGAGATGTTGAAGGGAAACAAAGCAACCTCTCTCACCTATGTTGGGTCAAGGGTGTGTAAGCTATTTCTTAGCAATAGGATTTCCCTTCTCTGTAGGATAGTGGCTGGATGGGTGCCATGGTGAAGCATTACTACTCATTTATGGATTGGGTGTTGCATCTTTGCTTTATTTAGGTTGCACAAGTTTTCTTCTCAAGTATTGCCCAACTTATTTCAAACCTATGATTCTTGAAGTTTTTTAAGCTTGCTTCTCTTAAGAAGGTGAGATCTCAAAACTAGCATTCGATCGTATGGCTACAAACTCTCCTAGGGTTGAACAAGAGGAGTTGTACGTGCTGGAGAATCAAGTGTTATGGTTGAGTTAAAGTCTTTATAATTATATCTTTGGGATTTATTAAAACAATCTTTTTTTTCTTGTACATATCTTTCTCACCTCCTACCTCAGTTGTGGCGAGCACACCTAACATCTAGCACGGTATAAGAGTGAGGTGTTGATTAAGCAATTTTTTTCTTAAGGAAGGAAGGGAAACATTGTTTTGCATGCTTTTGCGTCTCACGTGCAGAGTCAAATTCTACACCATTTGACACATAATTCAATTTTCTACTTCATCTTCTTTGAGTATCAAAGGTGTTGATTCATCAACATCACAGCTTTGAACTTCTATGATCCTCCTATGACATCATTAACTCAAAGCCTTTCATTGAAATTAGACAAGTTTGACACAACAAATTTCACGCCTGGTAGGTAAAACTTAAACACCACCTTTTATGAGGTAATCTATGGAGTATTGTTGATCAAATGGAGTTGCGACTTAAACAGGACAAAGAAACTATACAAGCAATCCATGAGATGAGTCTTGAAAGAACATCAACAAGTCTACATAGAAATTTCAATGGTAGTACTCACATGGAGAGATTGCGTGAAGCTCAAGTTGCTTCTTGAAGAGAAAATTTTGATAATCAAAATTATATCAATGAAAATTGCGAGTGCGCAAATGTGGTGCGTGTGCGGGGAGAGAGAGAGAGAGAGAGAGAGAGAGAGAGAGAGAGCACGATGTGGGTGGAGCAGCTCACCACAATGTGTGTGAGAGAGCCCCTTATTTTTCTATCTAGTAAAGAATAAGGTGTGTACAAGTGATGGCCTGGTCAAATGCCTCTAACGTGTCTGATCGGGGTAAGAGGCACACCGCCTTTATCCCAACAATCTCCCACTTAAAGGTGAATGTGCCGGTAAGTGGTACTACTATAAGACCTAGTAGTACGTACAAGAGGTATAGGGAGGAATCTTGTCTCAACCTATACCCATTGGCTCTCTTGAAGTCCATGCATGCCACCGTGTAGGCTCTAGCGGTGTGCGAAAGTGTGTATCCCTACTAGATCAATTAGAATCATGCTAGTGTTAGTCATCGCACGACTAACAATCCCAACTGCAAATGCTCCCACTGGCAATGGTTATGTCCAATCTTGACACTAATGTTGAAGAATAGGTATCACATGCCTATTTAGGATAGGTTGCATATACTTCATATTTTAATTTACAATCAGCATTGTAATTCAGAATAACCATGATTGATCACCTTTAGTCAATCAATCATGCCATGATTGGTGGGAAGAAAGACATTTTTCCTACAATTAAGGCAAGATAAGTGGAATTGTCTACCTACAGCTGGACAGTTTTGCACATCTGATTTCTCTCGATCTAGGATTAATTTTAAGAAGGTTCCAAAAGAAAATCTCTAGCTCATAATATACTTTATTAGCATACCAAATCTCATGGTAGCTCATCTAACTCCTCATGTTATGGTCTCCGCAAACAGGCCATGTAGTGTTGTTTTTCTATAGTAACACCTACTAGCTACCTACCTAAAGCTCTATATAAAGAGCTCTGTAATCCCTGCTCATATGGGGTAAGAAAGAGGCTAATAATAGATTTCTAAGGGCCACATTAGAGTCTTATCTCAGCACTTTGTGATTGGGGATCGAGTTTACTCGTCCATTGATTAGTGTATCTCAAATTGGCCACCTACACCTCATGTAATTCCGCCATTACTAATATAATCGAGTGTTTCTCATCAAATCAGATTGTGTACTTATTCTCTTGATAAGTATGTGTGATGTACTCTCATTTCCGTTTGCGATGAGCACAAGTACTAGCGTAGTAGTAGTTACATAATGTTATAGTGTACATGGAGAGGTGCATCTAGTCTATGATCTTGTGTTTGATATGTTTTAATACCTAAGAAGTCGTACATGAGAGTCCCTGTAATAAAATCTAATATCTAACCAACCCAAATGATTTTCTCATTTTAAATTGATAATTTAATGTGGGAGAATAAACGGGAACAAGGGTTAGAATATAGACATGTGCTTATGGATCTGTCTCAACACGGGGCCAAGGTTAAAGGGGTCTAAATGAGAGATGGTCTGTTAAAGAGCAATGCTACCTAATGGAGCTGCAGACCTTAGGGTTAGCTTCATTAAAGACCTCCAAAGTTTAGTGTTAAAAAGTCCTTTGACCTTGACCTTAGGCAAGCTAGGGCTGACCTTGAGGTGGGAATCATGTCATAAAATCTAATACCTAACCAACCCAAATGATTTTCTCATATTAAACTGATTATTTAATATGGGAGAATAAAGGAGAACAAGGGTTAGAATATAGACATGTGCTTATGGATATGTTTCAACACAGGGCCAAGGTTAAAGGGGTCCAAATGAGAGATGGTTTGTTAAATAGCAATGCTACCTAATGGATCTCAAAGAACTTAGGGTTAGCTTCATTAAAGACGTCCAAAAGTTAGTGTTAAAAATTCCTTTGACAAGCTAGCGCTGACCTTGAGGTGGGAATCCTACCCAAGCATGAGGTATTTGTTGTGCTTGCTAACTAAGGTGCGTAAGGTGTTTGTGGGAACCTTGCCCAAGCTTGAGGTACTTCTCATGCTTAAATGACTAAGGTTCTTGAAGTGTTCAATTCAAACATGATCTCTCGAGAGGCATAAACGATTTTCATGCTTAAATGACTAAGGTGCTTGAAGTGTTCTATTCAAACATGATCTCTCAAGAGGCATAAACGATTTTCATGCTTAAATGACCAAGGTGCTTGAAGTGTTCAATTCAAACATGATATCTTAAGAAGCATAAAAGACACATGTCAAGATCCTCCGTATTTGGCCCTCATGATGTGCTTGAATCCTATTGGATAGGATTTAAAGGGGTCCAATGAGAATTTAGATGCATAAAAATAAATAATTAAGTTCTTTCTCTCAAAGAGGAAAAAGAGGACGTATGTCCAAATGATATAATTAAATAATACAAAGGAGAGAGAGAGAGAGAGAGAGAGAGAGAGAGAGTATACTCTCCCACACACACACACACACACACACACACACAGTCTCTCTCTCATTGTGTGAAGTGCAAAGTGCAAGGGCTCCATCTCCTTCTCCAAGCTTGTTGAGAAGTTGAGAGCCTACACCAACACTATTGGCTATGGAATGCAAATCCAACCAAGAGCCATGCTTCAATGCTTAAGCTTGCCATCTTCTTCATCTTCATTACTATGCTATTATGCTATGCTATGCAAGAAGAGTGATGATAAGTGAGGAGCTATTTCTTTCTCCTATGAATGATTCTTCTTCCTCTTCCCTACCCTCATTCCCTGCTAGCTCTCTCCACCTTCGAAGGTGTTTGAGGCCTTGGGATAGTTAATGCTTTTTGCAAAGTTTATATTATGCTCGTGATGCATGAAGCTTTCCATCTTCATTGCATCAGCTAGGTCACAAGGAACACAAAGATTGTATTGTACCAAGTGTCTCTTGATGAGAGAATCTATAATACAAAAGCCTTTTAGAGGGGGGACCGGCTCCAAGTAAATCCGGTCCTCAACTATTTGTTGTTCTATAATACTCTCTCTTGCAAAAGCATTTTTCATGCCAAGTACTATGTTTATGTTGCTACCATCAATTAAGTTCACCCTCTATGTTCTCAAAGTAACCTCACAAAAATGCTCACTAATCCTCTTAATTCCGATATTCTTAAAGTTCATAGGCCATTCCATTACAGTCCCAAAGGATGCTGAAAAATGTGTAATCTTTATTAGCATATCTATGGCAATTACATCAAAGCCATGTACTCTATCTACAATAGGTATCTCAACACTCACTGCATCACCACCAGAACTAGTCACACATGGACTGACTCTAAGGTAGTCATCACTCCGTCATCGTCCATAGGGATTGTATCTAGATTTCCTCGCGTCACCATATCAACCTCTAGCATGAGCATGTCAAAAACCTCCTTATCGCTCATATTCATATTAGGAGGCATCTTTGTCCTAAGAGGATCAATGTGTTGTGTCTCGCTAAAGCATGGCTGCTCTAACTCTGCATCTACAAACATGTTGTGCACAACACTCTAGAGCTCATTCACAAAAGATATGTGTCCAGCATGTCGCTAACATGACTATAATATAATCAAGACTATGTCATACGACACCTTAAATACATGCATAGGGTAGACCAAGCCACTCCGAATGCCCTGCACAATGACTAGAAATCTGGAATACATCTGAAAGAGCTGCTCCCTAACTAGTACCTGACATCCATCATCTCTCAATTGGCTCACCAAGACCAAGCTCTATGTAATCTGAGGAACATAACACACATTCTTCGCAAATAAGATGCACCATTGGGTAATGACAATCATACATATCCTGCACCCTCTATGTCACATGTTGATATGTCGGCGGCTAGATGCACATGACCAAGGCTCCCACTAGCAAAAGTTTTGAATCACTCACGGTATGATGTGACAAGAACCACTGCATACTCATCTAGCAACCATTGAGAGCAAGTGGCATCTCTATCAGACATAAAAGCAAGAGGAACACTAGAGGCAAATGTGACATCATCGTCACTAGCATGCAAAGACACCTCTCTAGTTTATGTCAAAACCATCTCTGCATCATGTATACATATGTGCCAATGCCTCATGCTTCTAAAGCAACGATGTCTAATGTGCCTTGTGTGACCACAATGCCAACATTTCAAGTGTCTACACGAACGAGACCGTTTTCTCACATAAGTCATTGCCATGGACTCAAAAGTGTCATACATATCAACTGCCATAAGTAAAGCTATGGCTCTATAGTATGTTTAAGGGCAATAATCATAAATTAATAAGAAAAATAAGTGAACCAAACTTGGAACAAAAGGAGCTCCCTATAAGGAGAAAACACTCTCAAAAGAGCTCACCAGCCTCATAGTGCTCAAGCGCATCAATGCATAAAATCTTTCGCAGTAGTGTAACCACATTGTGCTCTGCAATCATCACATTGATGTCTCAAGTGCCAAAAGTACATGGAACATGTAACGAATGACCTGTAAATGTATGAAATAGATGCACGATCGAAATATTCATCGATAAAAAATAGTGCATCCCAAAAGTCTACCTGTAGCCACTTCGAGCATACACAAAACACCAATATGTATCCAAAAACAACCATATGCCCATCAATGTGGGATCAAAGCCAACCACAACAGGAGAGAATCACCATCTCAATCCAATGACTACAATTGCATCAAAAGAGTGTTTGGAAATCAAGTTAAAATTATGCCAAGAAATCTAGAGAAAATTGGAGAGAGTCTCCCCTGAGAATTAGCATCTCAATCCAATGACTACAATTGCATCAAAAGAGTGTATGGCAATCAAGTTAAAACTCTGTAATAAATCTAGGGAAAATTGGACAGAGTCTCCCCTGTAAACTAAGCAAAATCTAAAGAAAAATCTTAAACCATAAACCACATCCAAGATACCAAATTGGGAAATGATCTTGACCACTACAAACTAATCAAAAATCTATCAACCAAAAGTATGGCAAAGTGGGAATAAACCTCGACCACTATTGTCTCTGAAAGAGGACTCAAAACCATAAACCATAACACTACTCAATGGCAAAGAGTAATGCCAAAACAACTCCACAATGTGCATACAATGGCAATCCGGAAAATTGATCAATTTGGAAACAATGCTTTCAAGAGAGCTCACTGGCACTCAAAAGTGTTTGCCAAAATGCATGGACAATGGGCACCAACCATATTTCATAACCATATGCAAATCCGTCCACAAAGACTGTGAACCAAAGTACATAATTGATGTCAAAATGTCAAGTGAAAACCTATGAAAGAAGCTCAATCTATAGTGCCAATGCTGGCAACTTCACCCCGGCTAGAAATGGATATTTGTCGACTAAATCTATCGACTTCTTCTTTACCCATATCTACCAAAAACCTCAAACCTTAAGCTATACATAAGCTGAAATTGCATCTTCAACCTCAAAATTTATGCACCCAACTTTGAGCACATGTTATGCTATCAAAAGTGCATCATACTTGCACACTATGCGACACAGAAAACCTGAATTTTTTTGCAAATGGAGGGACACCATGGCCAAAATTTTCAGATTTGCAATCTACAAGGAGAAAAACAAATTTGAAGACAATGCTACTGCACATAGTTTTTAGGGTAGCACCGTCACTTGCACACTATCTTCCACATTGTCTTCTAAGCTTTCACAAGAGCATACATCACTCTCATCTAAGCTCACAAGCTTCCATTACATTCGCACAAAGCTTCTAAGATTTCTTGATCTCTCCACCACCGAGAGCAAGCAAACTATTGCCTCAAAGCTCTCCACGTTACCATGCTCCTTGCCATTGTCAAGCCGTACCTATAATACCAATTGTGAGTGCGCAAATGCGGTGAGTGTGCAGAGACAGAGAGAGAGAGAGAGAGAGAGAGAGAGAGAGAGAGAGAGAGAGAGAGAGAGAGAGAGAGAGAGAGAGAACAAGATGTGGGTGGATCAACTCTCCACAATGTGTGAGAGAGAGCCCCTTATTTTTCTATCTAGTAAAGAAAACGGTGTGTGCAAGTGATGGGCGATCGGATGCCTCTAGCTTGTTTGACCAGGGTAAGGGCACACCGCCTTTGCCCCAATAAAAATCCAATAGATATTCAACCATAAAGACATGTTTGAGCTTCAAGGTAAAGGTATTGAGTTCAAGATTTACATTAGAATTATTTGCTATCCATGTTGAAATTACTTTGCAATTGGTGGGACTCTTGGATCCCTCAAGAACCTCCAACTGAGTCAAGATCAAAGAACATCTTCAACCGAGATTGGTACAGAAATTGACAAAGTTCATGGCGTATCCATGTAGGCTTAAGCTACGAGCCAACTTTCTACATTTATAAAGTTACATATAACAATGCATCATTCTCAATTTGTAAAAGGGTCAGACATTGAATCTGCAAGAGCTAAGGCCTCCTTCATTGCACAACATACACATATTAATAGATGTTTGATCCAAGAGTGTAGACACATCACTCTAAGGGGGGACAAATCTCAATTCATAGAAGTTGAATAATCTACAACATACTAAAACTTATGGAAGCCACTGAATTAAAATTTGATACAATTGATAGGGGGGATTGTTGAATAATCAAGTACACACCACCATGGGATTCATTCCTTAAATGATTACATCCAAGTTGAAGTGATTGGACACCATAATTATTTACGAATGTATGAGATTAGTGGTTGAGATTACATTCAAGTTAAAGTGATTGTATACCATGATTATTTATGAATGTATGAGATTAAAAAAAAACTCTCCCTTTTTCTTGATGCATGTGTGTAGCTTTCTGTCCTCCTACCTTGGTCATGGTGAGCACGCCTAACATCTAGCAGTGCCAAGCCATTGCTCATAGATTCTTTCGTAAACTAAGCAAAGAGCTGGTTCGTGTCACCAAGTTAAATCTTTGGTACGCCCAAGATTACTTTGAAAAGAAACAAAGATTTGTTTTGATCCTTTAAAGATATTTTAGAGTGATCAAAATGAAAATATAAGGCTAAGGGGAGTGATTTATTTCTCTAGCCTAGAGAGATAAAATGACTGTATCTCAGTCTTCACAGAGTGTGGAATTTAACAATTGTACTTGTAATTTTTATCATGATAGAAAATTCATTTTGAGGGGGGTTGGCCTCAAAAAATTTGACCCTCTACTCTACGTCAATCTCAATTTTTTCTTACCTAGAATGTCTACATCGATTAGTTACCATGATTAAGTAGTGTAACAATTACAAGAATTATTATTTGCAAATTATAATTTAGGTACATTGATACTAGAGCTTCATGTCTTTCTTTCTTCCTAACGAGAGGATCGTTTGAGAGAAAAGCATGAAAGGATGATCCTATTGAGTAACCAAGAGAAGGGTGATAGGGTGCATTATTTTCCCAAGAATATCGATTAATACCCTCATAGTTGTAGTCTTAATAGTGGAGTATTTTAGGGATTACCTTTAGTTTAACCACTATTGAGCTAGTAGGAAGCCTAGAAGAAAGAGGGCAATGATATTACTTTCTTCTCCATTTTAATTAATTACAAGACTTAAACCACAAGTGTGGATGCTACAAGAATTCTTCTTGATTTGCAAGAGGAATTCATGATGTTTGATATACGTGCTATGACAGAATGTTGATGATAAGCCAAAGGAGGAGAAATTACAGTCCAGATTCTAAAGGAAAGAACCAAAACAACAATAACTATGAAAAGAAAGAGAAGGGAATTTCTAAAGGTGAGAACAACCTCTCTCCCAAGGAATTTGAGAGGTATAAGAAAGAAAATAATTGTTTTGGGTAAGGGGAAACTAATCATTGAAAGTTTTCGATCAAGATGCCTTCATACTCTTTGATCCTAGCTCTACCCATAATCTTATCTCCCAAGATATGGCTATCAAGTTGGAAAATAATTTCTCTAAGATGGGTCCCTTTTGATGATGTGGATATAGCTTTTGTAGGACAAGAAGCCCTAGTTATCTCACCAATTGGAAAACTTTGAATTCACCTTCAAGGATATGTTGATCAACATGAATTTTGCATCTCTCTTTTGAAGTATGAAGATGTTCTATTAAGATCTCCATAGTGTACACCCATGTAAGCCAAGTTGCAAGTTCTTGATAGGGTCATTTAGATTTCACAACAATAGAAGTAAAGGGATATCCACTCATACAAAGAGCAAGGGTAGCGCAATTCCAAATGTAGCTCAAGAAGCTTTTCAATAATCAATAAAGAAGTCAATTTTTGTGTAGATGATTTATGTTAAGGAGTCTACAGCTAGCATCAAGCTACTCCCTCCTCAAAACTTAGACTCATTTGGAAAAAAATTGTCTTTCAAATAAATTCTTGATTAGCATACTTCCTTGTTTACTAACTCCTCCCCCCTTCTCAAGGGAAAGTAGTGATCAAAACATTAAGCTTTTCCCTAGAAGCTCTCCTCTCAACAAACCACCTTATCGAGTCTCTTATGCATGACAAGAACATTTTATGACACAAGTACATGAACTATTCGAGAAAGGTATGATTAGACCAAGTTCATCTCCTTTGTTCATCGATGCCTTTAGTGCAACAAAAGGATGATTGAAAAAGAATGTGCGTGGACTATGATAAATTGTATTTAGAACCACTTCTAGTTTCTATAAACATCTAGTGATGCCTTTCAGACTCACTAACGCACAAGCTACATCTAACAAAATGATGGATTCACTCTATCATAAGCATAGGGTTTACACACATGTATTCTTTGATGATGTGATTATCTACTCCAAAACTCTTGACGAGCACAAAAATCACTTAAGGGAAACTTTTCAAAAATCGTATGATCATAAGATCTACATCAATGGCAAGAAGAGTGAATTCCTTTTTCAAGATATACAATATTTGGCTCTTATATATTTCTAAAGATGGTATAAGGATGGATCAACAAAAGTTTAAAGTGATAGAGGAACAACCTACCCCAAAGAATCTCCAAGAGCTCCAAATTTTTATTGCGATGTTCTTGTATTATTGAAGATTCATAATTTTTTTTTTGGCACTAGCCATTACTGTGTTAATTTAGGGTGGATTAATTGGTGGAGCATTCAAAATGATTTAGAGAAATACTTAGATGAAGGTAGCACTAATGCAAGACATGGTAATGCTAATGATGCTCCTCCCCTTGAAAGTGATTTGTTTATTTCCCTCATAGTGTTAAATAATCAGTTCTTACCCACTCATTGTCATGAAGTTCCCTCATAGTATTAGATAACCAATTGTTACCCAACACCATGGAGTTCACCTCTTAAACCATGCACTATCTCAATGGTTAGAATTACACGCACTTAGTGGTGGTTGGACAACATCCGTCTATATATATGTAATCTCACATTGAATTAAACTTCTCTTCTTTTTTACTATCATGTGTGAGTGTGCTTTCTCTACTCATTTTGCTCATGTGATTTTGCAAGCTCTACACCTCTCTCCTAGCTGTGGATACCTAAGCCTACCAGAGCTAGAGAGTCACAACCGGCTATAGTCGGCTCGATCAACTCAACGAGCATGTGGGAAATCACCCGAACAAAGAGGGATCTTGCTTTGTCAACCTTCACAATTCACTTTTTTTGGTCTCAAAAGAGAGCCCAATCTTGGGAAGCATATTTTGTCACAGTAGCCAACTCAAATCCTCTTTCTATAGGTCGCGATGAGCAAATACCACCTCATACTTTTTTTTGCTCGCTACATTGGAGGTTTCCTTCAACTTTCTTCCTCCTTTTCACACTTAATTTAGCTCTTGGACACAAATTTGAACACGATGATGCTATCGCTATTCATTTCAAGAATGTACAAGATTTATTCGAATACAAGAGCATAGTCACTATCGTAAGAGCTACGATGGATAAACCATTGTGGCATTCATCATTGGGTAGGCACCATAGAAATAGAGAATAGCTAAATTAAATGGAGTGTACTCAATACACTGGAATGAAAGTTGCTCGATTGATTAGACAATTGAGAGCAATGATACAAGCTTTACATATAGTGGCTTTATAGGCTCAAGGTGGAAGACGGAAATAAATGTGAGAGGGATATCCATCACGTATGGTAGATGGCAAGTATCATGTGGGTTAAAATGTGTAGCATGTGTGCATATCACGCGTAGCATGTGCTAGGGAGTTCTATGTAGGAGGGTGTATCCATGCATATAGACGTGCATGCATGCATGCTTGGCTTTACGGATTGGTGGCATTAGAGTGTAAGCTAAAGGTTTACCCCAACAATTGCCCCCGTAAGCTATAGCTTATACGAGAAGCGTGGATTCTAATCATGGACCCTAATATGGGCTACATTGGGTAAGTACACATGGCTCATAAAGATGAATCTAACGCAAGAGGGTAGGTCTCACCTCCAAAATTTGGATTTGGGTCAGTGTCTAAATCCATTACAAAACATCCTTGTAGTAGAAAGTGTTGACACCCCCTTCTTCTTCATCTTCTACTATTACATGTAGCTTGCCTTTGAAATCTCTAGGATTCTCTTGATTCTTAGCATTATTTTTTGAAGGAACACATGTTAGGTTCATGTCTCTTTTTGTTGCAATGAGGGCACACCTTAATGCGGAAGCAATCTTTTGACTTATTGTTCCTTTTGCCACAACGTGAGCAACCTTTATCTTTGACAACTATTGCGCTATTTTGAGACCTTGTGTAAGTGTCAGGTCTTTTCTGTTCCGCTATAAGTGAATTGATGATAATGTTATCAAGATACTTGGTAGGGATCTAAGGAGGATGGCTATTGTATCATTGCTAGACTTTGTACCTCGGCATAAATGAGTTGGGTTGAGATACTCCTAAGTTTGCTGACAAGGCTAGCAACATCATATTGATCTTGCATGGTCAGACCATTAAAGCTAGATTTTTAAGGCTTATTTTGGAGTGCTTACCTTGAGAACCAAATAGATGCTCTCGGTTTTGCCAAGCATGAAGAGCAGAGGTAGCATCATCAACATGGTGGATGAAGTCATCTTCTAGGTCCGTGATGATGATTCCAAATGCTTGCTCATCTTTGGCTTGTTGCTGAGCATTTAAAGTTCATGTCTAGGATTCCCCTAAACCAGATGGCAATTTTACAATGCTCCAAAGGTTCTTCTTCATGAGCACCCCTGTCACTTTGGTCTGTTAGGTGTGAAATCAGATGCCATTGAATTTCTTTATATTTCTGGTGCACATTTTGCCATACCAAATAAAATTGGTACTTTCTTGACCCTTTACAACCTTAATGGTGCAATGTGGTTGAGCCACTAGCTCAAATATGGCATACAAAACATTTTTTACAACCAAAGAATAGCTATGCCATCACCATAAACAAAAGTTTTGGAGCCACTGGAGAAGAAAGACTTTCAGATTTTGAATTGTAATATTTAAGAAATTTAAAAAGTATAAGCGAGCGAAACTTGTTTCCGACACAATGGTAAAGGGCAAAAAAACGGGGGGGGGGGGGGGGGGGGGGGGGGGGGGGGAAGGGAAAAAGGAGAGAGGAACTACACAAGAGTCTACACCAAACGCGTTTCGCTATATTAGCTCATCAGTGGTGTAAACAAAAAGGGAGGGTGGAAGGGGTATAAGTAGGGAGTCATGGTTCAAAAACTTACACAAATACCGTAGTTAGGGAGGAGAGGCTAGTTTGGAAGGTGAGTAATTCCTCTTTAAATGTAGGGGGTACATGCAAAAAAGGGTGGGAAAATATTTTTTAGGTGGGAAGTAAAAGATGGGAGTACAAGTCACTTAGGGGCTATTTAGAGTCAATGAGGGCCTAAAAAAAGGCTAGTCAATCAAAATTAAATGAGCCTTGTGTGAAAAAGGCAAGTTTGAAAAGAGGCATAGGGGAAGTAAAAGGGGGTGGAGGAGTTAGTGTAGGAGAGAATATCAAGGTTTGGAAAAGGTAAAGGGGAAACATAAGGGGGTGGGGGAGTTAGTGGAGGAGAGCATAATTAAGGCTAGCTGGGGTCGGGTTTAATGGAGAGGAGGGTACCAAGGTTTGGAGCATTAAGCCAACATATGATAGGCTTGGGAAGATGTGTGAGTTCGGGATCATTTTTAAGAAGCTTAGCGAGGGGTTTGTTGATGGTGCGGGAGAGGTTTAGAGTGCGGGTAAGGGGAGAGAAGGGAATTTTTACAATGGTTGGTGAATGCTTGGTTCTATGTATTTTATGAAGTAGAGAAGGTCTTACTTCATAAGATACAAAAAGGAAGCAAGCTTCCAAAAGAGAGGGGGGATAGCCTTTAGCTCTAAGCCTTGCATAAAAGAGGTTGCGAATAGTGATGAAGCCCGAAAGAGAGCTTTCCCTGACAATATATCTTTTGACTTCTGCAAGGATGAAAGCAATCTTCTGGTGTGTTGGATGCCAAGATTGCCAAGGAATGTAGTTGTAGGAGTTAAGGCTTTTCTGGTGACAGTGTGAATCAAGAATACGAAAGGTGGCAAATGAGGGTCCTTTGAAGAAATGGATATCCAAAATAAAAGCCTCTTGAGAGGAGATGGAAGAAGTAATTTTAATATACTTTTGGAGAGGATGTCCATAGCTTTGAAGAAGCTTTTTAAAACTAGAGGCAGGGCCATCCCAAATGCCAAAAGCATCATCGATGAACCTTTTGAAATAAAGGAGGGAAGCAGAAGTGAGTAGCTTCATGCCTTCTTCCAGGGAGAAAAGGAAGAGGCAAGCGTAGACCACTGCAAAATTTTGACCCCATTGCTGTGCCTTTAGTTTGATGCCACACTTCTCCTTTGAAAGAGAGATAGTGATGATTGAGGATGAGGGAGGCTAGGGACATAATGAAGTGTACTTTTGGTGAGGGAAAAACATCTTGGATGGAATTTTTGAGAGCTAAGAGTCCTTCTATAATGGGGATGCTAGGATAGAGAGACTCTACATCAAAGGAGAAGAGGATAATATGGGGAGGGAAGGGGGTGGATATGAGGTCCACGATAAGGGAGTGGGAATCTTTTAGGTGTTGGTTTTTAGATAAAAGGATAGGATAGAGTTGTGCGTGGAGCCATTTAGAGGCATTTTCTAAAACATATCCCTTGTAGGAACAAATGGGGCGGCCTACAAGGAATGGTTTATGGATTTTGGGTAGGAGAAAAAAGGGGCAAGGTTTTGGCTTAACTAGAGAAGAGGAGAGGATGAAATCTCTTTCATTGCTAGGTAGAAGGGGGTAGTTTAAAATCATAGAGGTGAGGAGGGACGCAACAAAGGGTAGAGGAGGGGAAGAAATTTTGGAGTAGGTAGAGGGGTCCATGAGGTGGCGAAGGGATTCTTTTTCATACCAATATTTGGAGAGGACAACGGGACCAAGGTTTTCATCGCGGATTTGATTACAATGTTTTGGTTATCTCTTAAGGAAGAGAGGGCATTCATGAAAGAAGGTTTCGTGTGGAAAGGAGGACGAAAGGAGAGAAGAGAATTGAGGAGAGTAAACACATTTTTGAAAGCCAAGTTTAGAGTGGAGGAAAGCAAAGGTGGATTCCAAGTGGGATTAGGAATGGATAGAGAGAGGGTAGAGGGAGGGGAAGAGTTCTTAAAGAACAATCTAAGATGGAAGCTTCTTTTTAAATTTGAGTAGGCTTTAAGTATGGAATCCGGAGGGGGTGGAGGAGAAGGAGGGATATAATTGAGTCCAAGACCTAGGAGTTTATGTTTGGAGGAAGAAAGGGGGTGACATGAGAGATTGTGCGAAGAGAGGTTTGTAATTTTGTGCTCAAGAGTGAAGATAGAAAGATTGCTTAGAACTAAAATTTTAAAGAGGTGAGGATTAGTTAGAGGAAGACAAAATTTATGACGCTTTTTTCCGGAGTGGGAGGGATGGGGGAGGAGAGGGAAAGTACAAGTAGGAGGGGTCCAAAGGTGAGAAAAAAGGGGGGGTTTTGAGAAGAGC
This sequence comes from Adiantum capillus-veneris, assembly GCF_014529385.1. NCBI lineage: Eukaryota > Viridiplantae > Streptophyta > Polypodiopsida > Polypodiales > Pteridaceae > Adiantum > Adiantum capillus-veneris. Next base: position 110,528,702 of record NC_140936.1, read on the forward strand.
AAGTGGACCCAAGAGGTAGGGTGCTCTTGCCCTAGTTGGTCCTCCTCCATTGCAAGTTTTTTGAGCCTTTGGGTAGGCTAAACTTGGGATGTAGAGGCTTGGTTTGGGGCAAGTGGGGGGGTTTGGGGGAGGGAGAGTTGAGTGGGTAGTTGGGAGTTTGGAGAAGAGAGGGTAAGTGAGAAGTGTTGCTAGAGGGGGGAGAGGGATTATTGGGAGTGCTTAAAATGGGGAGATTACAAGAGGGGGAGGAGTGGCGGGGTTACAAAGTAGGGGGGGTGGTTTTGGGTTTCTTAAATGATTGCTGAGTGAATTCCTCATGGGGTCTTTTTGCCAAGGAAGAGTATGGTTTGGAAGGTTTGGATTGAAAGGAGGGAGGTTTAGGGTGGAAAGTGTGGTGAGGGCGTTTGGGAAAAGGGGGATTGTGAGGAGGTGAGAGGAGCTTTTTCATTTGGGTAGTGACCTCGTGATGCACCAATTCACCTACCATTTCTTCTTTAGGTAGGGATTCTACTTCTTCTAGGACAGAGATTTGTGATCTCTTCCTAGTACTATGAGCCACCATGCTCAAGGAAGAGGCCAAGTGAGTTTGAAGAATTTGATTTTGTAGGAGAGCATCAAATTCGTTGAGGGAAGTTTGTTTCCAAAAAAGGAGTTGGTTAGCCCAAGCCGAATGTAGCACCCTAAGGAAAGAGATGGGTGCAAGTTTTTTAGTGAGTTCTAGAAGCCTCTCTTCCATGATGTCGTGGTAGTCATCAAAGCTTTTTTGAAGATTTTTTATGAGTGAAGTTTGGGCTTGGATGTAAGCTTTAGTGCAATCTAGTTGAAATTGTATGTTTAGTGTCTCTAGCTTAGCGCTTAAAAGCGCTTGTGCATGAATGTCATCCAAGGTAAGACGAGGGGTTTTCATACAAAGACTATGAGGGGCCTTTTGGTTGGCGTGAAGGCTTTAAAGGTGCGTGAGATGGGATTTAGCTTTGTTAAGCTTGAGATTAAGGGCTTTAAATTCCTCCAAAGAAAGGGATACAATTTTGTTGAATTCCAAGGGTTTCTGTATGGCGGGTAGGATGGGGAGGGATGGTGGATGGGGAGAAATATTTGAAAAGTTAGCGGAGAGGGAGCCGAAGGAAGAGGGGGAAGGTAAGGGGGGGATTAGTGAGGATGCCACTTTGAGGAAAATTGGAGAAAATACCGCCTTGGTTTGGGTAGGAGGAAATCGTGAAGCCTTGCTTAGAAGAGCTAGCCAAGCCGGGATGAGTAAAAAGGGAGGGGTTATTTTTGCCGCGGTTGTTGGTAGAAGGCATAGAGAGTTGATCGAGATCCTCGATGGGTAGGTTAGCGGTGAGGCCCAAGATCTCCTCTGGACTAAATAAAATCTTTTCGGACGAGGTAATGGAGGGGGTAATGGGAGGGGTTGGGATTAGCATTGGCGCGGTTAGGTTTGAAGAGGGAGGGTTGATGAGGCTAGCCGCCGTGACGAAGCCGGGAAAGGAAACCACATCAACGGGTGAGGTGTTAGGGTTTTGGGAAACCGTGAAGGGGGAGGGTGCAAGATCCACGGAAGGAAATTCGGAGGTTTCGTCCATAGCCGTGGGAGCAAGGGACAAGGACGAAGTGGAGGAGAGAGGAGGGGGAGCCGCCATTTCGGATTCGCGTTGACTAGTTGTTGTAGTTTTGTTTTTCTAAATAGCTGCTGCCTTGTTGATTTGCTGCCGTCATAGAGTGGGCAAGACCAACTGTCGTCGACGCTACGAGGCCCACAGGACTGGTCGCCTAGTTGTAATAGTTGTTGTCATGAAGCCCGCAGGCTTGGTCACCTAGCTGCCATCGTGGCACTCGAAGGAAGCGTGCCAGCCGTTGCCGCAGAGCGGGCGGGCGAGCATGACTTACCACCACAGCCATCGGACGAGCAGGAATTACCACAGCCGTTGGGCGAGCAGGGTGCCCGTTGGGCTGAAGTTGCTGTAGGCGGAAGAGAAGTGATACAGGGACCGCCGCCGGGTGCTGCTGTAGCCAAAAGAAACACGAGCAGGGGGACCGCCACCGGGTGCTGTTTGTAGGAGAAATAATAACACCCGCTGCTAGGTGCGGCCACTTGCCGTCCAAGCCGTCTGTATGCCGCTGCTGGTAGCCGTCTGTTTGCCGCAGCCCACTGCTGTAGCACCTGCTATCGAATGAGTTGGGTAACCGGAGCAGGGTGTCGTGAAGAGAGTTGCTACGTGCAACCATCGGGTAATAGCCACAGGGCGAATGCTGGGTAACAACTGTGGTTAGATGCCACAGCTGCACTTAGAGCGCCTTTTGGTTTTAGCTGTAGGTAGAGAGCCGACAAGGGCCTCCCGTGGGAAGCAGTAAAGCAGGAGAGGAACGCCGGAGGCTAATGATGAAGCTACGGCTTCATAGCTAAACCTCGTCGGAGTGTTGTTGCCGTCGTTGGAGTGCCGAGTTCAGCCTTTGAAACCGTAGAAGGGTGCTTGCGTTGCTAAGACTACCGTCTTAGTGTAAGCCGAGCTTACGGGTGGTCGCAACTAGCTAGTCGGAGCAATCGCCAGGGTGGGAGATAGGTGCCGAGAGAAAGCGGGATATCGGTGGTGGGTGCAAACAGTGCGTAGGAAGTGGGCGAGTAGTGTGCAGGTAGCGATTTGAGCGTTGCGCTAAAAAGGCGAGCTTGTGCGAGATCAGTTGTGGGTTGAGTTGCGAGCTGTGTGTTGAAGCGAGCTGGTGCGATGCGAGTTGCGAGCTATGGAGGGCTGTGCGTTGAAGCAAAATGGTGCAGTGAATGAAGCGTGCCTTTGCACAACCACCAAGAATAAAAGCTCTTGAAGAAAAAGGCCGTTTACAACCTTGGGAAAAGGTAAAACTTGGAAAAGGGACGTTACGCTTTAAGAAAGTATAAGCTAAAGGGGGTTTTTTTTGTAAGGAGAGGACGAAGGGCAAGGAAGGGTAAAGGGTGGGCGGGGAAGGAAAAGAGAAAAACACAAGTGCTGCGCTAAACATCAAAGAGGGTGCTCGTCGCCCCTCTAAAATTGAAATATTTAAGAAATTTAAAAAGTATAAGCGAGCGAAACTTGTTTCCGACACAATGGTAAATTTCTTAAATACCTCAAATAATTTTGAGGTTTTAATGCTTGATACCCTTTGCAATGCTGCTTCTTTGCTTTGTGAACAAGGCCTCAATGCCAAGTAAATAACACCATTATGAGAAAGGGCTAAGGCCAATCAAGGAAAGGGTGTGAAGCCAAGGGAGTAGTAAGCTACGCGGGAAAGAGGTCTTCTATAAAGGGGACCCGAAAAACAAGCTCAATGGAGTTGAGCGTGTGAGCTTTGGTGTCTAGCTACTAGGTGAAACCTTGAGGGCACGTGCAGGAGCGGGCTCTAATGGACCCAAAATGGAATTTAGGGCTTTTTAAGGTCCAATGGACGATAAAAGTTTACGTGCGATGGGCTCCAATCAATGTGGGTTGGGGGTTGTAGGAGCTTAGACTAGATAGTAGACGGGCGTGCTAGAAACTTGAATTAGTGGTGGGTAGGCAAGTGCCCCTTGGACCCTAGTGAGACAAGGGTCCCATGGCCAATAGCCTTTTCAAATCCATTGAAGATGGTTCTTTTTTGCCTCAAGCACACACACTCACACACATTGGTTGATGTTTGGGGAAACACACATACACACACTCTCTCTCTCTCTCTCTCTCTCTCCACACACACTTACTTTAGTAATGGCAATGCATAGAACCTATGGAGAAATCAAACACTAACACACTCACACACACACACACACTCACACACATTGGTTGATGTTTGGGGAGACACACACACACACTCCACACACACTTACTTTAGTAATGGCAATGCATAGAACCTATGGAGAAATCAAACACTAAAACGTGAAGATTAATGAAAACCACCATTGCTTGATGTTTGAGCTAGATTGTGTATCGGTGCATCATTTGAGCGCTCTTGATTGGGGGCTTCACATGCATATATGCATAGATAGGCAATTTTGTAAGCATTAAATTGTAATCACGCAAGTCAAATGAAGAAGAAAAAGCACACAACCTAATACTCAATTTAATTACTGCTTATCATTGGCAAGGGTACAGGCGGTATAGACGTGCCCAAAGACCAATGCCATAGATAATTAGAATTGAGTAGCAATCAGCCTAAAGAGTTATGAATCAACTCATTGTTGAGAGAGAGAGAGAGAGAGAGAGAGAGAGAGAGAGAGCACTAAGTCTAGCATAGGGAAATACTAATCACGTGTTAGCAAGGTGTATCCATGCACATAGAGGTGCATGCATGTATGCTTGGCTTTAAGGATTGGTCACATTAGAGTGTAAGCTAAAGGGTTACTCGAACAACTACTTTATAGAATCTTAATGCCTTTAAATTTCTAGGTTTGGTCGCATCATCTCAGGAATAAGAACATGCGAATTCCAATAGTATTGACTCTTTGAAAGAAGTGTAGAACATCTGGGCTCTTCTAGTGCAACATCGAAGCCCTATTGCTATCAATACAGTTAATTGTGGTCAAGGTAACCTCAAGTCAAATGTTCCATGTGACTATTTTTTATAAAAAACAAATAAAAGGTGGATTAAGTTAAAGATGAAGAAGATGGTAATCTAGGTGCTACAACGCTTTGTGTTGTTGTGAATTTTACTTATGTCAATAAATTCAATTCTTAGATCATTTTCTATTCTTTTGGGAGCACTTGTGGGATTGCAAATAGTTGAGGAGAGTCACCATGTTCTGGAGGCTTGTCACCCATTGAGCTACCGCAGTGGGAAGTTGGTTGGTCTATAGTGACCATCCGATGGCATGTGTCGTGTGTGACCACCACTTGAGTCACAGAGGCATTGTTTATGAGAATGCCCCATGGTGCAACAAGTTTGGCTTTGGATTCTACGACTGATGTTAGCCTTGTCGTCAGCTAGTTAGTACACTTGGGGTGTTGCTGTTTGATCCACCCTCATGGGCCCACCACTTTGTTTTGAGCTATCCTCAACTAGCAAGATGATTGTGATACACGAGGGCCAACCCACACTCCAACATGTCACAGAGCTTACGTCCCAGGAGTGGAGCAGTGATAAAGAGATTTATTTAGAGCTTATCTATAGCCCATTGCTTTCTCATCTTCAAGGCCTACCCCATCCCACCGGTGGAGACTGTATGAGATACATGGTTGGAGCTGATCCACATACTTTGAGGTTAGTTCAAGAGGCTATAGGGTAGCTACAACCATATGCAGGAGCACCGCGAGGCATTCCTACAACTTTGGCATCCGAGGCATTTCTACACCATTGTCCATGGGATCCTAGATGGCACTATCAGTCACTTGTGTGGATGTTTACTCTCCCATATCTTCATTTAGCCGTCATTGTAAATATCTCTTTTTTTCATTTAGAGAGTCTCCCCTCATGATGATGTAGCCCCCTCTCTTGTTGGGGCAGTTTATAGCTCAATGGGCACTTTTATTAACTAATAGAAGGATATTTTTCTTGGAAAAAAATAAAATAGAAAGGGTAGACAATGGCTCCATGATAAGCTAAGACCCTTGTACAACATACATACTTTAATCAATGTTTATGGATTCGTCCCTATAGTGTAATCCCCTAGAATTTGGTAAAGCCTTAGTAGCATTATGAATCCAAGAATGTAGAGAAATCACTTTAAGCGGGGACAATTCTCAATTTCTAGGACTTGAACAATATGCAATCTACCCACAACTTGTGTAAGCCATTAAAGTAAGAGTGGATAACACTTGATAGGAAGGATAGTTAGATAATCAATATCACTTTGAGAGTCTCAAAGGACAATGCCTATGTCTCAAAATAGCACAAAATCAAATCATATCCATACATGAAATGTAGAGCATACAATATAAAAGATACTTGATTGTGGTATGGATGCAAAACATTTTTAGCTTTGAGTACAACAAGAGAAAGTGAGAGAGATAGAAGAATTTTTCCTTTAGATGAATTGGAAAAAATTTCCTTGCTACCTTTTTATTCTAGTGAGAATGCCCTTTAAGTTGAGCTAAGCACTGGTACTTTCTACTAAGGGAAAGGCTCCTTATTTGAATTTCTACTCTACCTTGTGTGTGATTGCTCCCTTGACAAGAAATGACACTCCAAAATTAGGCAGGAGGCACCTATTGCATAAAAAAACACTAAAACTATGGGCTCTAACATGCCATAGGAAGAGTCCCTTATGGATCAAACTGCATAAAAAGGTTTGAATGGAATGGACTTTTTTGGAGGTTGGAGGCTTCGGGATATGTTGCCCTTGTGTGGACAAAGACTGAATACAACACCTTATGAAGCCAAAAGAACCTGATGTTGCATTCACGCGTTGTCATGCCACTTTGTGGGCATGGTGTGAAAAACCGAGTGTAGGTTGCACTTTTGGGGTTTTTTGGTTTATATTGGGGATCAATGACGACAAGAGTTTGCTAAAATGTATACCATTTGATGTATCCAATTAAGTTTGCAATAAATATGATGCATTTCATAGATTCAATGTAGTAAGTGTTTGATGTGTGCCAGATACGACAAAAAATGATGGGTTGAATGAAATGTGTGCTAGGAATTATGCTAAATGGGTGGGTTTTGACTTTGTGATCATGTCAAATGTCTTTGAGTTCCAATTGGATATATACTGGCTTGATACAACAAGACTTGCTCCATCTAAGTGGATTTTACGTGTTTTTGGAAACTTTGGATGCATGTTAGAGTGATGCGATGATTGGTGTTTTTTTTGTGAATTTGCAGGCCAAAACCAATGTTTAGGTGATGGACATTGAGATTGGGGTCTTTTTGGGTTTTACAAGGATCAATTTGGACTTAAAATGATGCTTTTATGGCCAAAAAAACAACTTTGTAGGTCAACCTTATGAAACTTTTGGAGGTTTATGTGAATTTGAATGTGGGGTGCCTAGTGGGACCTGCACCCCCAAAAAACCCACATGTGTTTTGTACCCCAAAGTGTGCATAGAATGTATATTAGAGTATGAACTCTTCTAAATCATCACAAGACATGGCCTATTCATGGGGGAGCTTGAGGGTGCCAAATATGGCATTGGTCATCCTTGTTGGTTTAAAGAGCCATAGTGGGTGTCCCCTTTTGGTGACTAACCCTACAATAACATTAACTCATTCATTCTCCTTCTCAAATATATAATAAGGAACCCTAGCACATACACACAGTGTGGCTCCACCCCAAAGTCTCTCCTCTTTGTCTCTCATCTCCCCTCTTCGCAAGCACACATCCGTGCACACATGCCTCAACAACCGGTATTAGAGCTCTGTCATTGCGCTCGACATGGCCACGGAATGTAACTAAGGTTCAATCCTCAACAGGCACTCAATTTGTGCAAAACTTGTTTTTCCTATGTATATTAAAGCGGTCGATTGCAAAGAGTTTGAGAAACCTTGGCTCTTGATGTAGCACAAAATAAATACGCAAGCAAAATATATCCTTGTAGTAGCGAGGGAAGCTAAGGCAACATAAGTAATTCTTTTAAGGCATCACAAAATATTAACGCCACCCAAGATTTGGTTTTTGGCTATAGTTTTGAGTTGAAGCATTGAAGCCAATGAGTAGTGCAAGCAAGAGAGACAAAGTGTGTGTGGAGCTTGGCTCAACATGCACATGCGTGCACACACACGCACGCACACACACACACACACACATTTAAGCTTTAGAGAGGGAGAGTGTGTACTAGACACACATGCACGCACACACATACATACACACACAGATCGACATCGAGCTATAGGTTTCTTGCAGGCTTGTTTGAGCTTCAGAGAGTGTGTATCTCTCTCTCTCTCTCTCTCTCTCTCTCTCACACACACACACACACACACACACACACACACACACACACACACACACACACACACACACACACACGGATCGACATAAGATTCAGCTTCTTGGTGAGCTAGCCTACGACTGAGATAGTGGTGGTTTTCTTGCGGCTCCCATACTCACAACGTTAGGGAGAAATTTCTTCCCAAAGGCAACACTTCCATCTTCTGTTGCATACATGGCATTGATGGTTCAAGTTCCACATCGACACCGTACTATTGTGCTTTCGTCCATCACAAAGGAGGTTCACACTCTTGTAGCAGTCTCTTGAGAGATGTGGTTTCCTGAGCACACACTATCTTGGAGGAGTAGATTTTTGCTAGGACACTACATGTGGAGTACTTTTCGCCAACAACTTTGGCCATGAGATTTGATGTTGCTTGCTCGAAAATGGGAATCAAGCTTAGCACCGTGGCACAAACCTATAGCTTCAAACAAAAACAAGGGAAAACTATAAGAGATTGTGTGAGTCGAATGAGGCAATACATCGATAAATGTACAAAGTTGGAAATTCCAACCGAGGAGAGGCGTGTCTCATTGATCCTAGAAGGATTTCTTAATAAGGAATTGCATGCCATTTTGTATAGTAAAAAACATACAACATGGGAAGCTTGCAGTCTAGATGCAATTGACTTGGGTGACAATTGCAAGATTTTCAATGAGGAAAGCACCTCAGAAAGCACTATCACGGATACACAGAGTGAGCGAACCACATCTACTATGCCAACACAAGGAGGATCAATAGTGGCAGCTCCTCTTAATGCCATGAACGACATGCTTAAGCACATGAATGACATGATGAATACCTACGAAGGATGCCTATGGGATTGCCAAAATAGGGTTCATCTCAAGGACAACCTACGGGACAACACAAACCATTGAAATGGTGTACCATCAAAGGGAAATAGATAGATATGATGGAAATGTCTAGTATGTGCTAATGAGACATTAGGGACAACCCAAGTATAGATATCCACCAAACATGGCACATGTTTAGAAACCACCTATGGCTATGAAAAGACCACAACCCGTATTAGGCCAACATCCACTACTACCAGGAAACTATGTTGTACCAGTCAAGTACATGCTGCCTGTGAGGTCGCCATGTTAAGTATGGATCCTGATTTACTCCTTGAAATTCTTTGTATTAAAATGCACATTTGTAAGGCCCCCGTTATGAGGAGAAGCCATCGTGCGTGAAAAAAATCACTCACCGAAAAACCAAAATTTCAACGGCCTGTCTCGAAATTTCCACGACCGAAATATTCCTTCTTCGCTAAGATATTATGGCAGGAAAGTGGTCGGAAAACGGACGGTCAATTGGCTGGTGGCTGGTAGTCAATGACGGGTGGCCGATTTCAAATCGAATTTGTCTTCTCAAGGGCAGCCACACATGGGCTCATGGGAGAATTCAAAGCGGATTTGTATACACAAGGGCGGCTACACATGGCTGCCTCTCATGAGAGAGGGCAACCCTTTTGGCCTATAAAAGCATGCCTTTTCTACACACAAAAACGGATTGAAGAAGTGAAGCACTGTGAAGTTGATACAACAAGGTGGATGAGGGGTGGTGTGAGTGAAGCAAGGCGGAGCTCCAAAAGGGAATAATCCCTATCTATAAAACGGTGAGGAATTGCGACCCCTCCCGCGGCCAGGTGTCTATAGGAAATATAACGGGGGGTGCTTTTCTAGCCCCCCCCCCCCCCCCCCCCCCCCCCCCCCCCCCCAACTCCATGTGTCACGATTTAACATCTCCAGGCATAAGCCTAGGTGAACCTAGGTGAACCCTACGCATAATAGCCGTTGATGGGCTTGCATATTCTTCTGGTATAGGTTTCCATGTGTGAAGCTCTTATCAATTTGAAAGTGGGCTATGTTTTTTGAGGAGTGTTGTTTTGACTATGAGAGCCACTACCTCTTGCATTTAAGCACCATATAACTTGTAACTCTGCAATTCAAGTCTTAGCCTCAGATACCTGCTTAAAGAGAAATTCCAAAGAGCGAGCAAGATTTTTCGAGCAAATACAAAATCGAGCAAACAAATCAAACTAAATCTCAAGGAGATTCTATAGCTGTGCCATCTCTAATAGCATTTTGGACTTGATTAAACATTAGAGGCTCTTAGAGAACTTATCCTAAGCACACCCATATAGAAGCCATCTAAAATGAAGCTTGAGTAGGAAGGAATGCACAAATCAACATCTTAGCACCACTAAAGAAATTTCCATTGTAGAAATCTTAGTCAGGTCTACAAACATGGTCCACACTCTGTGGAGTGCAGTATTTTGTTGATCAACTCTCCATAGTCTAGATGATATCTCTTAGTGAGTTTAAGTACTAGTGCATTATGGTTAAGAACACAAGCACCACTACGAGATACATGAAAGTTACCAACAAAGAGAGGCACAAGAAGGCTATCTTGACAGACATTTATTGGGATGCCACCTACAAGGACAAGGAGAGAGCATGAGCGCGCTAAAGGCCGAACACATATCATTGTCACCTCTTTGCATGCTAGTGGTTGCTTGTACCGCTTAGCCTTTGTCTATGCCAGTCTCTTGTGTTCACACTAGCTGTAGTGTGCCAACTTGTCCTTGCTGTAGATGTGGCCTCCCCACGAGGGTGCCTGCTTTACCTTTGTCTATGTTTTCCATAATTTAGCAAGAATTTTGAGAAGAACTTGGGACACACACAGAGAGAGAGAGAGATATAGAGATAGCAACATGCTAGCTTTTGAGATTTGAATCCACTAGTGGAGATAAATCAATAGGCCTAGGCTAAAAGCTATCCAAATTGGACCACCGATGGCTTAGATAGACAATGGCCAAAGGTGGCTAAATCAAATCCACTCATGGCGTGCTAGGATATTTATATAGTGTGTGTGTGTGTGTGTGTGCACGCGCGCGTGCACCAGGTTCTTACCTAGACTCATCCAATACGTCCAAAGTCTAGAGCGTTCTTCCTTTCCCCTTGAAAAAGATATATACCTGTGAAGGTAGAGACGCTCTACCAATATGCAAGCTCTTCTTAACCTTGCATCAACTGCCTCTCTCTCTCTCTCTCTCTCTCTCTCTCTCTCTCTCTCTCTCTCTCTCTCTCTCTCTCTCTCTCGCAATAAAACCATGCATGATGCAACAATGAATAAATGTCATATTTGAAGTGTACAAACAATTAAACCATAGTGCTCTTGTGTGGTGGATTATAACAACGAGCAGAATAGTGCCACTCCAACGCAACACCGAAGTTTGAATTTAGCATTGTTTAGCTTTTACACCTGTCAAAAGAACTACTTTGAGAGCATCATCCTCACAAATGCCTTGTAATTCATCTGTCCATCACCATCAACGTTTGCCTTTTGAATCATTTTTTCAAACTCTTATATGTTAACTTCTCTCCCAGATTTTTCATCACATGGCAAAGCTCTGCAGCAGAATAAAACATATTCTTATTTTAATTGAAAACCTTGAATGCTTCTTTCAACTCCTTACTTCATCTTGCGAGCCATGAGATTCAAGAACCCAAGAAAATTGATCATTCCATTGTCATTTGCATCCACTTCATTGATCATCTCTTAGACCAAAAGCTTCCTTAGAACTTCAAGATCTTCTCTCTGCTAGATTACTTTGTCATCATTCCAAAGAAGGCACGCACAAAAGAGGGTGCAAAAGAAGATGAAATAAAGAATGGGGATCCATAGGAAAAAATGGAAAGTGGGTCTCTCTCGCTGCTTATAAAGGTTGGGATCCTTGAATTCTCTCTCTCTCTCTCTCTCTCTCTCTCTCTCTCTCTCTCTCACACACACACACACACACACACACAGCCGTTTTTTGACCTAGTAGGCAGCAGTTCACTCTTTTGACCATAACTTGCTCATCCGAACTCCGATTTAGGTGATCTATAGCCTCAATCGAAGAGCACGAAGCCCTCTACGCATGGATGTAAAGACAGAATTTTTTCTGTGTAATGAAAGGCTTTGCTGTAAACAGCATCTCAGAACTGAAAAAAACTGTCAAAACTTTGCATTTTTGGTTGCCGACTTGAAGGCAATGTCAGACAAAACTCGCAAGGGTGGAAAAGCCACACTCGCCATGGAGAATGATGTAAAATCTCCAAGGAATTTGGATGCTAATCCAACCACATCGTCTACAACAACGGAAGCAATGATCATGGCTTACTTGATCTGTTACAAGAAACCGTCAACAAGCAAGGTGAAGAGTTGCGCGCACTTGCAATGGAGAATGGTACTTTAAGAGTTTCTCGTTGTGAGAATGAGCACCTCAAGAAGGTTCTTGAAATGCAAACAACACGCTTGATGCATCTTGAGAATGAAGTTCAAGAATGTAAACGCTCTCTTGTGGACATGAATGTAGTGAAAGAGCGCTTGAGCAAAGTTGAGAGTGATCATGTATTGAAAGAGGAAACGATAGATACAATACGACATGATGTATGTGAGATGAGAAATGCATCCAAATCATGGGCTGATATATGTAAGGATAATGTGGTTTCTACATCTCCTATCACGCAAGCCATTGTCCAAGCAAAGAATGTAGAGAATGTGGACACTCAAGAATTGCAAGAACGACAAAAACGCTCAAAGAACATCGTCATTCGTGGAATCAAGGAGGAAAGCATGGAACAAACCCCAATCTCTTGCGGTTGCTATTGAAGAGTTTTTTGCTACACACTTTGGCATGTCAGGAATCATGGCTTATGGTGCACATCGAGTTGGAAAACAAGGAGTCCCTCGCTCGGGAGAAAGACCTATTGTATGTTACCATGGCTGATGAGGTAAAGAGAAAGATCATCCTTGACAATGGTTGGATCTACCTCAAAGGAACGGGTTGTAATGTATATGAGGATCTCACTCTTATGCAACAAAATGTACGTCGCAAAGCATACGAGGAAAGAAGCAAGAAGGTTAAGGTATCATCTCAAGAAGAAAGTCACTTGAGGAGGATGCAAGTCCACCCAACAAATAGGGACAACATGATCTATGAGACCAACTCACGCTTGCGAATAAGCTTTTGGAATTGTAAGGGTATCCATGGAATGCGGGAATTGGCATTGATGAGCTTACCAATGACTCCGATGTGATACTTCTTGTCGAAACATGGGAGCATGATGCGCAACGAATTCTTGGATTTGACAAATACGATGTACATTCTTTGATGTGGCCAAAAATGCAAAGCAACGAAGAGGCCAAGGAGGCGTAGCATGTATGACCAAAAAGGGTTTGAAAGATGTTTCCATTGTCAAAGAAGATAAGTATAAACGCTACTTATGGCTGAAAATCAGCCCACCAAATGGTCAAGTCATGTTTGTGGCCGACTGCTACATTCCACACTATGACTCCAACTTTTATGCTCGCTTGAATATGGATAGAGATCAGCCCTTTGTTGAACTAGAGGAAGACATTGCTCATTACAAGGATCAAGGTGAAGTCATTGTTTTTGGAGACATGAATGCTCGCACAAATATGTTACAACACGACACACAACAAGTCGACATGCCGCATGTATCAAGAAGAGTGGATGACTCATACATGTATAATCGAAGTTCTAATGATGCAAAAGAAGTGGATCACTATGGAAAGTCACTTCTACATATGTGCAATAGTACCGGAATGCTCATTGCAAATGGTGTATCTGTATGGCAAGGCACCAATGACTTTACATGTAGAAAGCACAATGGTGCTAGCGTGATTGACTATATGTTGTTCTCAGAAGCCACTCTAGAATGCATACAAAGCTTTACACTTGGTGAATGGAATCCGGAATCGGATCATAGGATGTTATGTATTGACCTCAAGTGTGGTAAACGGCCCGAGCATGTAGCCTCCAATCATGATGTGAATCATTTGTACCTACGTCTAGACTTCAAACGAGCACTTATATATGCTGATATGGTGGACCAAATGTTAAGCATGATAGAGCATCAAGGGAGCCCAACATTAGAATGCAAGTGGAAAGTTTTCAAAGAAGTAATTTTCTCTTGTGCGAAGGAATGCTTTTCAGTGAAACACATGTCTTGCAAAAGGTCTAAGAAGGGTAGCACCAAGAAGAAATGGTTTGACATGGAATGTATTCAAGCCCAAAAACACTTGCTAAGATTGGATGCAATCAAAGACAAGGAAGTTTACTTGGAATGTTCACACACATACAAAGCACTTGTTCAAAAGAAGAGGAAGAGGTGGGAAGTCGAAAAACAACTTCTTTTAGCACAAGAGAAAGCACATGCATGTGGCAAGTTTTGGCAAAATCTAAAAGGCAAGCGCGTTGAGAGCTTTGGTGACTTGACTCTTGAGGATATGTATATGCATTGTAAGAACCTCTACGAGCAACCCAATGTTGATAAGATGGAGGGTTGTAGCTCCCTTCCATTTATGTCTCCCTTCTTTACCATTGAAGATGTATGCCGCGCGCTTGAGAAACTTGCTACTCGCAAGGCAGGTGACCTTCAAGGTGTCAAGGCTGAAATGATTAAATGGACAAGCAAGAAAACACGATATTGGATATGCGATATGTTTAACCTTGCACTTCAGTATGGCATGCCTCATGATTGGAGTGCAAATTGGATCAAACCTTTGCACAAAGTAGGAGATGTAAACAATGTGAACAACTATCGCACTATAATGGTTGGTTCTTTGATGGCAAAGTTATTTGGATGTATCATGGAGATGAAGATAAGTGAATGGGCTGAAAAGAATGACAAACGTGCGCTTGGCCAAGCAGGTTTTCGAAAGCATCATAGCACTATTGATCACCTTGTCACTCTTCGAGTTCTTATGGAAGCGTCTCGATTGAAAGGAAAAAAGTTGTATTGTTGCTTTGTGGATTTCAAGAAAGCTTTTGACATGGTACCGCGAGGAAATCTTTGGAGACGTATGCAAAGCCTTCAAGTGCCAAGAGAATTTATGCATGCAGTCTTTCGCATCTACCAAAAAGTGATATGTCGATTACGTATGGGAGATGGAATTTCAGAATTTTTTGCAAGCACTATTGGTGTCAAACAAGGATGCCCACTTTCCCCAACCCTCTTTGGGCTACTCATTGATGAATTGGAATACATGGTTCTTGATTTTATGCAGCAAGAAGGCATAGAAGAGGTTAAGATTGGAAATGCGGTGATCATGCTTTTGCTTTATGCCGATGATGTAGTGCTCTTGGCACATACCTTAGAAGATGCACAAAAGCTTATGAGTGTCCTGGAACGCTTTTGCCTACATAGCGGGCTGATCGTGAATGGATCCAAAACCAAGGTTATGCTTGTAAAGACCCTCAATGACGAAAATCCATGCATTGTATACAACAATGAGAAACTTGAAGTGGTAGATCACTTCAAGTACATTGGCCTTGAGGTTCCATCCAATGATAAATGGAAGGATTGTGCAATGCGTCGCTTGGAAGCCGGAAAGAGGGCTTATTATGCATTTGAGAACATGTGCAATGCAGGAGAGATCAAGTGTTGGGCTCTCAAAAAGTACCTCTTTGACACATTGGTGACACCGGTGCTTCTTTATGGAGTGGAGGTGTGGGGTGGAAGCATCGGGAAGTCTACTTGGAAAGAGTTTGAGAATGTCCAAAAGCGTTTTCTCACCAACTTTCTCCAAGTCAAGACACAAACACCCTACATGCTCTTACTTCTTGAGTCCGGATCGCTTCCCATTGAGGTCTTGGGCATGGAAAGGGTTGTGGAGTACATGCGTAAGACACAACGTAGCCCTTTGCATCGACTTCCTAGAATCGCATATGAAGCAAGTCAAAAGGTTCAAAAGACATGTAAGAGCAAAATACTAAGTTCGGGGTGGATGCTTGATATCAAGAAATGGTTTGGAAGATGGGATGCATGTCACTTGGTCAAGGATGCGTCGATCGACTCCCAAGTTAATGAGGCCTTCTTACAACGCCAATGTATCATGGCTTGGGAGAAATCCGGAGGTTCTCGCTTCAGCCATTACACCACACACGTTGCCCCAAACTACAAATCTCTCTTCTTCTCGGAATGCGGTAACCGAACCCATTCCTACATCCTTGAGCCCATCCTGTTGAGTGCGATCCGCACCATTGCCTCCATTCGTCTTAGCTCCCATTCTCTACGCTGCGAGACAGGACGTTGGGGCACTGGCGAGGAGTGTCATCGACTTTGCACCTTATGCCCTCGTCAAGTGCGAGAGAGTGAGTACCACACACTACTTGAGTGCTCAGCTTTTGACCACATTAGGTCCTCTTTTCCCCATATATTCAGCCATGAGCTCTCCCTACATACCTTCCTCTCCCAACCACGATGTGGACTCTCTATTGCGACGCTCATTTCAGCCATTTTTGAGCATCGAGAGTCACTTATGAACTCCACTCACACCACGTGACATGTTCATTTGGTCCCATAGGTCATATTTGACCTCCCAGGACGATAATAGAACTATCTATCTATCTATCTATCTCTCTCTCTCTCACACACACACACACACACACACCTCATGCACACGTGCACCTTCAGATGCTTCAAGCAGCCAAAAAGAACTATTGGCCCACCAAAATCCTCTCATATCCCTGTCAAAATCCACAGCTTGGCTCACCGTCTGCATCGGAATTGCATTGACCTCGCCTTCACAATCAGTTGCGACCATAGCCATTTCAATGGCGGGAGAATGTGTCATTCGCGTTCACACTCTGCATTGATTGACATGTCGTCATAACTTTCTGTCTCTTTATAGCAATGTGCATGTGCACGTTTTCTCAGGTTGCTCGATAATCGATCAGTCCAACGGCTTCTCAGAACGGCACTGCTACATGTTTGCAATGTATGTTTGTCTCTCTCTCTCTCTCTCTCTCTCTCTAGAAGAGCTTCTTTTGTAAGGTATAACAAATCAGCTTGTAAGAGCAACCCTAGTTTCATATCCTCTATCATGTAAGTAGTTGTAAGAACCTTGTGGAAAACTACAACAGCTTCCCTTCACACTCAATCATAGCAAAACTTGTTGCGTGGCTCTAGCTAGTTTTTCATGTCATTTACAACAAAATTTTCATATGGTTTTTTGTCAGAGCCTCTCATCGTTGTGGGTCCTCATTTATCCCCACCTTTTCCAAACACATAATCCCAACCTCATTAAATGCATCATCGCCAAAAGAAAATTATCTTTCTTGTTTGATGCATCACCACTCTCATTGTTACCACCAACACTGTTTAGTGTTTCTTGGCTGAATGTGTTGTTGCTAAAATAGTTGTCATTCCTTGGTTGGTAGAGTCACCAAAGCTGCTATTACTTAGAGGTTACCTGCTACTAAAACTGGCGTTTTGAAACAATGAGCCATAGCCTTTTTCTCCAAAACCCCACCTCCATATCATCCAAAATTCCCAAAGCCATGTTGTTTTTGAATGGAAAACTTCACGCGCATTGTCCTCCCATTGAGCAATTTTCCATCCATATTGTCCTTGGATGATTGTACATGGTCTGTACACATAAAGTTGATAAATCCAAACCCTTTGGATCTTTCAAAATCCCGACCAAGAACCACTTTGGCCTCAATCACTTCTCCATATTCAAGAAAAGCACCCCTTAGAGAATTTTCATCCATTCCCCATGCCAAACCTCCAACGAAGAGCTTGGTGGAAGGAACAGAGCACATGAAGCGATATCCAAAGCAGGGTAAGAGGCTCTTGAGAAGGAATCCACTGTGTGGTTTTTGGTGAACAAGCAAACGGCTTGGCTCTTAGAGTTGAAACCGAGGTAGCACAAAGTGAAAAGAGTAGAGGACCTACGGAGAAATGCCATGGCTGCACCTCTCTCTCTCTCTCTCTCTCTCTCTCTCTCTCTCTCTCTCTCTCTCTCTCTCTCTCTCTCTCTCTCTCTCTCTCCCCCTTATTAAAAGAGGTCCAAAATCTCCTAAAAACCTTCCGTGTCACCGCTATCTGTTTTCAAGAGTTTTGAAATGCTTAAATAATCTTATCCTTACGTATGCATTGTGAAACGCAATTATTCTCTACCTATAGCTTGGTCGCAATCTCTCTCTCTCTCTCTCTCTCTCTCTCTCTCTCTCTCTCTCTCTCTCTCACAGTTCGTCACCTTCAGCTACGCTATCTCTCTCCCTCTCAGACCTCTAGCTACAACAAGAAAAACTCTTCATAAGTCACAAACCCCAATATCTGAAGCGTGTGCAATACATGTGAGAAGTTTCCAAGAAATGCAAAAGATACAACTTATTGCTCGCTCTCTCTCTCTCTCTCTCTCTCTCTCTCTCTCTCTCTCTCTCTCTCTCTCTCTCTCTCTCTCTCTCTCTCTCTCTCTCTCTCTCTCTCTCTGCTCTGGAAGAACACCCTGCTCTGGCTTGTTTACCCGCTGGGTTAAGCTTCTTTTGTATCTGCATCCCTAAGGCCAGGAAAGCCATAACTATGGCGTTCTTCTCTCTCTCTCTCTCTCTCTCTCTCTCTCTCTGCACGTTTATTTTTGCAAGCATGATCTTTCCCCTTATTATGCCTAACCCCTAGCAAAATCAAGAAACCTTTTTTAAAATCTTTCTATGTATCTTTTATACCTCTGCTGTATTTGCTGACTCAAAGTTTTATGAGCATTGGAATCATCTAAATTCTTTTCCATACCTTACAACTAGCTGCGGCTTACTCAGGATGGGATGAGAGCCTTATGGCTCTAGGATACTCTGCACAAAATTTCCCCCCCTCTGTAATTGTCCAGGGTTTGCTCCTTTGCATTAGCGACCCTGTCTTTCACTCCACTCTGCTCGAACTTGATGGTGCCATCCCTTCTCAGCAGGCTGAAGATACCACAATCCTATCCACTCTTGACCTTCCCACATGGTTTCGCTTGTATGCCATGGCCCAGGAAAACCCACCTGCTGCGATTACCCACCTACGTGATTTGGCGGAAAATTTGCCCGCAATTATTGACGTAGATGAGGGTGAGCGAAAAGAGTGGCTCTAGCATGCACCAAATTTGATGCGATGATTCATGGAGAGTAATGGAAAGCGGCTGCAAAACGACCCACTAACCCGACAGCGAAAAAGACATTTACTTAATGGTTTTTCAGAGATCATCACAACGCCTCCAACCGAAACCGGAAGCTCACTCTTACCTATGGATCTTGACGAAGAGGGGCAGATGCTTGGAAACAAAGACTTCACCATTTCCACACCGAGTCGAAGCCTCACCACAAAGCCCTTTGAAACCTACACCGATCCCTTCATCCCGAGCCGGCTTTTAAAAATGTTTTTGGGTAAAGCTCACCACGAAGCTTGGTCCTTCGGTAATGTTACGACTGTTTTGAAGAGTTTTCAAACGCTCAGATATAGTCTGATAACGGGGTGGCTATGACTCTGTGACGCGCTTTGGTCTGAGCGTGCACTGCTTTGCTGATTTTATTTTTCTTGCCCCAAAACTGCTCGTTTTCTTCAAACCCGCATGTCCGTGGGTCTTTAACCCCTTAAGCCCCGAATCTCCTTTACAATTGGCCTTTCCACGAACCTCAATTAACCACCTCCCAAGGGCCAAGAGTCCATTCCCAGTCTGCATTGCCTAAGTTCCCTTCGAGACATGTTTCCACCAGCGGGTCTTCCCACGCGGCCAAGGGCCCTCGAGGCCTTATGACTCCAAGGCCAGTAGGCAAGTAATGGTACCAAGTGACTATGAAGGGTCTTGAGACAGATCGATGACTAGAGACTCAACTCACAAAACCTCTTATACATTATACTCGTGTTGTAGACATACTTACTGGCTCTTCTTTATATAAAACCCATTAATTTCCCTACAGAGTCGAATTAGGCTTGCATTGCCTATGCTAGCATGTCAGTTACACCATCGACTACATTGTTGACCAATCATGGTATAGCCTTGGCAATTGCAATGGAAAATAGTGAGAGACGACAGGGCTATAAGAGTTTGAGGGCAATGAGAGATGACTGGGACAGGTCAAAGACGGGATGCTCGCCTACAATATATATATATATATATTATATATATATATATATATATATATATATATATATATATATAGAGAGAGAGAGAGAGAGAGAGAGAGAGAGAGAGAGAGAGAGAGAGAGAGAGACAGAGAGTTCTATTATCGTCCTCAAAGGTCAAATATGACCTATGGCAACGAACGAACATGTCACGTGGTGTGAGTGGAGGTCATAAGTGACTCTCGATGCTCCAAAATGGCTGAAATGAGTGTCGGAATAGAGAGTCCACATCGTGGTTGGGTATGTAGGGAGAGCTCATGGCTGAATATATGGGGAAAAGAGGACCTAATGTGGTCAAAAGCTGAGCACTCAAGTAGTGTGTGGTACTCACTCTCTTGCACGTGACGAGGGCATAAGGTGCAAAGTCGATGAGACTCCTCGCTAGTGCCCTAATGTCCTGTCTCGCAGTGTAGAGAATGGGAGCTAAGACGAATGGAGGCAATGGTGCGGATTGCACTCAATGGGATGGGCTCAAGGATGTAGGGATGGGTTCGGTTACCGCATTTGGAGAAGAAGAGAGATTTGTAGTTTGGGGCAATGTGTGTGGTGTAATGGCTGAAGCGAGAACCTCCGGATTTCTCCCAAGCCGTGATACATTGGCATTGTAAGAAGGCCTCATTAACTTGGGAGTCGATCGATGCATCCTTGAACAAGTGACATGCATCCCATCTTCCAAACCATTTCTTGATGTCAACATCCACCCCGAACTTAGTATTTTGCTCTTGCATGTCTTTTGGACCTTTTGACTTGCTTCATATGCGATTCTAGGAAGTCGATACAAAGGGCTACGTTGTGTCTTAACAATGTACTCCACAACCCTTTGCATGCCCAAGACCTCAATGGGAAGCGATCCGGACTCGAGAAGTAAGAGCATGTAGGGTGTTTGTGTCTTGACTTGGAGAAAGTTGGTGAGAAAAGGCTTTTGGACATTCTCAAACACTTTCCAAGTAGACTTCCCGATGCTACCACCCCACACCTCCACTCCATAAAGAAGCACCGGTGTTCACCAATGTGTCAAAGAGGTACTTTTTGAGAGCCCAACACTGGATCTCTCCAGCATTGCACATGTTCTCAAATGCATAATAAGCCCTCTTTCCGGCTTCCAAGCGACGCATTGCGCAATCCTTCCATTTATGATTGGATGGAACCTCAAGGCCAAGGTACTTGAAGCCATCTACCACTTCAAGCTGTTCATTGTTGTATACAATGCATGGATTTTTGTCATTGAGGGTCTTTACAAGTATAACCTTGGTTTTGGATCTACTCACGATCAGCCCGCTATGTAGGCAAAAGCATTTCAAGACACTCATAAGCTTTTGTGCATCTTCTAAGGTATGTGCCAAGAGCACTACATCATCGGCATAAAGAAAAAGCATGATCACCACATTCTGATCTTAACCTCTTCTATGCCTTCTTGTTGCATAAAATCAAGAACCATGCATTCCAACTCATCAATGAGTAGCCCAAAGAGGGTTGGGAAAGTGGGCATCCTTATTTGACATTAATGGTGCTTGCAAAAAATCTTGAAATTCCATCTCCCATACGTAGTCAACATATCACTTTTTAGTAGATGCGAAAGACTGCATGTATAAATTCTCTCGGCACTTGAAGGCTTTGCGTACGTCTCCAAAGATTTCCTCACGGTACCATGTCAAAAGATTTCTTGAAATCCACAAAGCAACAATACAACTTTTTTTCCTTTCAATCGAGACGCTTCCATAAGATCTTGAAGAGTGACAAGGTGAGCAATAGTGCTATGATGCTTTCAAAAACTTGCTTGGCCAAGCGCACATTTTCCGTTCTTTTCAGCCCATTCACTTATCTTCATCTCCATGATACATCCAAATAACTTTGCCATCAAAGAGCCAACCATTATACTGTGCTGGTTGTTCACATTGTTTACATCTCCTCCTTTGTGCAAAGGTTTGATCCAATTTGCACTGCAATCATGAGGCATGCCATGCTGAAGTGCAAGGTTAAACACATCGCATATCCAATATCGTGTTTTCTTACTTGTCCATTTAATCATTTCAGCCTTGACACCTTGAAGGTCCCCTGCCTTGCGAGTAGCAAGTATCTCAAGCGCGCGACATACATCTTCAATGGTAAAGAAGGGAGGCATAATCGAAAGGGAGCTACAACACTTCATCTTATCAACATTGGGTTTCTCATAGAGGTTCTTGCAATGCGTATACATATCCTCAAGAGTCAAGTCACCAAAGCTCTCAACACGCTTACCTTTTAGATTTTGCCAAAACTTGCCACATGCATGTGCTTTCTCTTGCGCTAAAAGAAGTTGTTTTTTAACTTCCCACCTTCTCCTCTTTTTTTGAACAAGTGCTTTGTATGTGTGTGAACATTCCAAGTGAACTTCCTTATCTTTGCTTGCATCCAACCTTAGCAAGTGTTTTTGGGCTTGACTACATTCCATGTCAAACCATTTCTTCTTGGTGCTACCCTTCGTAGACCTTTTGCAAGAGACGTGTCTCACCGAAAAGCATTCCTTCACACAACAACAAATTACTTTTTTGAAAACTTTCCACTTGCATTCTAATGTTGGGATCTCTTGATGCTCTGCCATGCTTAACATTTGGTCTACCATATCAGCATATATAAGTGCTTGTTTGAAGTCTAGATGTAGGTACGAATGATTCACATCATGACTGGAGGCTACATGCTCGGGTCTTTTACCACACTTGAGGTCAATATATATAACATCTATGATCCGATTCCGGATTCCATTCACCAAGTGTAAAGCTTTGTATGCATTCTAGACTGGCTTTCAAAAACAACATATAGTCAATCACGCTATCACCATTGTGCTTTCTACATGTAAAGTCATTAGTGCCTTGCTATAGAGATACACCATTTGCAATGAGCATTTTGGTACTATTGCACATATGTAGAAGTGACTTTTCAAAGTGATCTAGTTCTTTTGCATCATTAGAGCTTCAATTATAGATGTATGAGTCATCCTTCTTTTTGAGACATATATCATGTCGACTTGTTGCGTGTCTTGTTGTAACATATTTGTGGGAGCATTCATGTCTCCAAAGACAATGACTTCACCATGGTCCTTGTAATGAGCAATATCTTCCTCTAGTTCAACAAAGGACTGGTCTCTCTCCATATCCAAGCGAGCATAAAAGTTGGAGTCATAGTGAGGAATGTAGCAACCGGCCACAAACATGACTTGACCATTTGGTGGGGTGTTTTCAGCCATAAGTAGTATGTAGCAAAAAACTCTTCAATAGCAACCGTGATAGAGAGAGAGAGAGAGAGAGAGAGAGAGAGAGAGAGAGAGAGAGAGAGAGAGCTGCATCCATGTATAATAAGAGTCCATCATCCTTTCCTAACAAACATTGGGGATACATGAAGGATAGGAGTCAGGACAGGCGACGGAGAGGAGACGAGAGAGAGAGAGAGAGAGAGAGAGAGAGAGAGAGAGAGAGAGAGAGAGAGAGAGAGAGAGAGAGAGAGAGAGTTGCATGCATGCATCCAACACCATTTCCTAGCTTTGTGATCATGTATCCTTGCAAGAATCTCTTTTGATTCCACTGAAATTAAAAAAATTCAAAATTGTGGCGACTTACTCGCGATTTTACAAAAAAATCAATATCTCCCCGGACCAAACAATTGAGGAAGTGAACCTTTTATGACCCCGTCCCTCAGCCTCTCCCTCTTCCACTCTCTCAAAGCAAGTCCTCCTCTCTCTCTTGCAGATGATGCACGCTGGGCAACAAATGTCGAGAGTGTTGAAGTGCTAAATTGCACCTTGAAGGACCGTCAAAATGTGATAGAAAGAAACGTTGGTAGGCCTTGCAAGGATTTAGAGAGAGAGAGAGAGAGAGAGAGAGAGAGAGAGAGAGAGAGAGAGAGAGAGAGAGAGAGAGAGAGAGAGAGAGAGAGAGAGAGAGAGAGAGAGAGAGAGGGGTCTCTTCTCCTAGTTTGACAGGAGTGTTGCACTTGTGATTCACATCTATAGCAGCCATGATGAAGAGAACAAATATGGCAGGCATTGCTGGCAAATATGGAACTCGTTATGGTGCTAGTTTGAGGATGCAAATCAAGAAGATGCAGGTCAGCCAACATGCAAAGTACTTGTGTGAATTTTGTGGGAAGTTTTCGGTGAGGAGGAAAGCCATTGGAATATTGTATTACAAGGACTGCAACAAGCGGTAGTTCCAATACAATGCATACTACTAGTGATGGTACCGTGTGTAGTACCATCAGTCGATTGAGGGAGCACTGCTCATTTGAGTGCATGTAGGCATATTGGAACTGTAACTGCAGCCGCTTCAAGCACCAAGATTACCCTTGAAAACACAACATCAATTCCCTCACGGTCTCAGACCCAAGACCTCACACACCGTCAAAAATGGTGAGAGCTAGCGGGGTATCAGAGTAGATCGAGAGGAAGGAGTATTCTTACAAGAAAGAAGTATGTTTCCTCACATAATCACTCTTAATAGCTTAGCATAGCTTAGTAAGTAGCATGGTTGAGGAGATGAGCATGCATTGGAGCTTGGCTCTTGCTTGGATTTGCATCACAAAGCTAAGAGTTGTTGGTGTAGACCTCCCTTCTCACAAGCTTGGAGTAGATGATGAGCTTTCCATTAAAGAGTGAGAAGGAAATAGTCTTCTTTACTTCACACATGAGATTGTGTAAGTGTGTGTGTGATAATGCCTTGCAAAAATCAGGCCCCTCTCTCTCTTGGTCGACCCCTCTTACTGTTTGCTCATGCTGACATCCAAGTGGCCCTTGCATAGATTAGCCAATGACAATTGAGAAGCATAAGTGATAGCCTTGTGACATGTGTCCCCCTTTCCCCTTTTGTGAGAGCGTTAGGTATTTAAATAATGCAATTAAACTCTCATTGGACCTCTTAGTCTTATGGCCAATAGGAATCAGGCTAGCCATTGGGCTGCTGAATGCTCATTGGACCCCTTGGGAGCCTGTCTAATAGTCTTCTAAAGAGATTAATTTCTATTGGTTCTTTTATCAAGTGTTTTTAAATGAATTAAAATAAATTTACTTTAGCCTAATTCCCGTTGGTCCACCTTTGTGCATCCAATAGGATTTGAATGCACCTTGGGGGAAACTGGGCTAGGGAGCTGACATGTGTCCACTATGCCCTTTGTGTAAAGGGAGCTTGCAAGAGTGTGTGTGTGTTTCTCTCTCATTCCCTTTGTGTAAAGAGCGCTTGCAAGAGTGTGTATATTTCTCTCTCATTCCCTACATAAAAGGCTCGCCCCCTCTTAGATAGGAATGTGGTAAGACTTTTGAGTTTTCCCACCAGCATCCAATTTTTGCCTAAAGCTTGACCATTGAGTATTGATTTAATTTTGGAACCTTAGCATTTTGAAGTTCTTTATGGGTTGAACCTTAAGGTCTTTGAAGCCCATTGATGCACATTGCTCTTTTGTAGATGGCCCCCCTTTGGATCCTTACTGTGAATGGTCTACCAGCCTAACCAATATTCTAGCCTTTTCTCCCTTGGTACTTCCCCATATCAAATGATCAGTATAACATGAGAAAACCATTCAGGAGAATTAGATATTAGTTATTATGACATTACCTCTCTCTTGAAATTATAGTCATCCTTGACTATGAGGTAGAGAAGATAGTCCTTTTTCTAGGGGGTAGAGGATCCCTATTTTACCCTACTACACCGTTCCAAAATGGATGACTAATCCATTTGGCACTTGAGAGCCTAAGCTGCCACAAGCATGTCTGCGCATTAGTCCTATCAATCTTCCATAGTAGAGTGACAAGATCTACTTGGTGTTTGGAAGACGTCGTCTCCACAAACTTGATCCTAATCATGCATATTTTTAACATTTGTGCACAATAAAGAAAAAGAGAGTCTTATAAGACAAAAACTTTGTTCATTTTCAACATTTTTACATTTGCTTACTCTAGGGAAGCATTGTAAGCATTGACAAGGTTTAGGTTATCCTTTTATTGTATGCCTTGCATCAATCTAGCATCTTCAAAATGATAGTTCTTAAACTTAATAAGATACCATCGAATAATCTTACCACCTCTCAATACCTTGTCTTCATGTCGGGGAGAATGGACTCGGACACTGCAACACCTCTTCTTGGTCCTTGATCTCCGGTGGGTCTTCAATAGTTGGTTCTTGAGGTGGGTCTCCTTTGTAAGGTTTTAGTAGGCTCACATGGAAAGCATTGTGTATGAGCCAATGATTGGGCAACTTGAGCTGATAGGCCATCTCATTGATTGGTCTAAGAATCTAAAAGGGACCAAAGTATCTTTTTGCTAGTTTAGCATAGTACTTTTAGTTTCCCGTAGGATTCTTGCCCGTTGTGTGCCTTAGGCGAGCCTTGGGAAACTTAAGCAAGACCCAATCATTTTGTATAAAGGCTTGAGCTCTTTTGTGCCTATCAGGAACAATCTTTTGCCTTTGCTATGAGATAGAGATAGTATCCTTAATGTTTTGAAAAGATTCTTGTAGGTCTCACCTATACGCATTTGAAACGAAGATCTTCCCGTGTAGCTTAAGTAGCAGGGGACTTTTTGATCTTCCCTCAATTACCTCAAAAGGTGCTTTTCCGGTCGAGGTATGTATAGTGTTATTGTAGGCATACTCCACTGACGGTAAGTACTTCTCCCTTTGGGACCTTTGATCTACTTCCGTTACGTAGGCTTTTAGTAGATCAATAATTTTTAGGTTAGCTATTTCACTTTGGCCATCTGTTTGAGGGTGATAGACTGAAGACAAGTTTAGCCTTGTCCCTAAATTTTCAAAGAGACCCTTCCAAACATTAATGGTCATTCTAGGATCTCTATCCGACACTATGGACATCGGCAAGCCACGGTACCTGAAGATTTGTGATATGAAGAGGGTTGCCATTTGATGGGCTTTAATAGTCTTTTTGACAGGTATAAAACGAGCTTGTTTGTTGAACCTATCTACTATCGTCCATATTCCCATATTCCCATGGATAGACTTAGGCAATCCAAAGATAAAATCCATGGATATCCTCTCCCATGGTGAATTACGGATTGATAAAAGTTGAAGCAATCCAGGTTGCTTCCCTCTATTAAACTTCGTTTTTTGGCATACCACACATTTAGAAACATACTCTTGTATTTTTGCTTTCATGTTAGACCAAAAGAAATATATTTCTATCCCTTTGAGGGTAGACTGAATCCCTCTATGCCCCGCATAAGGAGGAGCATGAGATTCATACATTACTTTCTCACGTAGTGAGTTAGTAGCGCATAGTCTATTGCCATAGAGAAGGTAACCATCTTGTAAGATAAGTGGTTCCTCTTTCTTCCCTAGTGCAAGGGTTGAAATCATGTCTCTAAAATTGAGATCGATAGCGTACTCATCTATCATAGAAGATAGATCATTGTGAGTTGCTATGGAAACCGCATTCACTCTCGGCTGTCTTGAGAGTGCATCGGCTACTTGATTATGCTTGCCAGCAATGTGAGCAATATGAAAATGAAATTGCGAAAGGAAATTTGCCCACCTCATTTGTTTGTTGGAGAGGTTCGTCTGCATCATGAAGTACTTAAGGCTTTGGTGACCTGTCCCGAGAATGAAAGGAGTCCCCAATAAATAGTGCTTCCATGAATCTAAGGCATGTAGAACTACGAGGAATTCCTTTTCATATATGCCTATAGCTTGCTCAACAGGGTTGAGTCTTTGACTTTCATAGGCTATGGCGTGCCCTTCTTGGAGCATAACAACTCCAAGGAAATCACCACAAGCGTCACATTGGACCTCAAATGGCTTTGAGAGATCCAACAGTTCAAGCACAGGTTGAGAGATAAGCTTTTCTTTAAGATTTTCAAAAGCATTGTTCTCCTTGGTGGACCATGTAAAGCTAACATTTTTCTTGGTTAGGTCATGTAATGGTCTTGCGATTTGTGAGAACTTTTCTATGAAACGTCTATAGTATGCACCCATACCTATAAAGCTTCTTAGTTCATGTAGGTGCTTGGATTAGGCCATTCTTTTATTATCTCTAGCTTTGATGGATCCATTTGGATGCCATCTTGAGAGATAATGTGACCTTTTGACTAGTTTAGCATAGTACTTTTGGTGTCCCATAGGATTCTTGCCCGTTGTGTGCCTTAGTCGAGCCTTGGGAAACTTAAGCAAGACCCAATAATTTTG
Source organism: Adiantum capillus-veneris (assembly GCF_014529385.1). NCBI lineage: Eukaryota > Viridiplantae > Streptophyta > Polypodiopsida > Polypodiales > Pteridaceae > Adiantum > Adiantum capillus-veneris. Next base: position 110,556,689 of record NC_140936.1, read on the forward strand.
TTTAAAGGCTTGATCTCCTTTGTGCCTATCAGCAACAACCTTTTGCCTTTGCTGTGAGATAGAGATAGCATCCTTAATCTTTTGAAAAGATTCTTGTAGGTCTCGGCTATACTCATCTGCAACGAAGATCTTCCCATATACCTTAAGTAGCAGGGGATTTTTTGATCTTCCCTCAATCACCTCAAAAGGTGCTCTTCCAGTGGAGGTATGTATAGTGTTATTGTAGGCATACTCCACTAACGGTAAGTACTTCTCCCATTGGGACCTTTGATCTACTTCTGTCACATAGAATTTTAGTAGATAAAAATTGTTAGGTTAGCTATTTCACTTTGGCCATCCATTTGAGGGTCATAGGCCAAAGAGAAGTTTAGGCTTGTCCCTAAATTGTCAAAGAGAGCCTTCCAGAAATGATTGGTCATTCTAGAATCTCTATTCAACACTATGGACATCGGCAAGCCATGGTAGTTGAAGATTTTTGATATGAAGAGGGTTGCCATTTGATGGGCTTTGATAGTCTTTTTGACAGGTATAAAATGAGCTTGTTTGTTGCACCTGTCTACTATCGTCCATATTCTAGTACATATTCTCATACATTATTTTCTCACATAGTGAGTTAGTAGTGCATAGTCTATTGCCATAGAGAAGATAACCATCTTGTAAGGTAAATGTTTCCTCTTCTTCCCTAGTACAAGGGCTGAAATCACATCTCTAAAATCGAGATCGATATCGTACTCATCTATCATAGAAGATAGATCATTGGGAGTTGCTATGGAAACCCATTCACTCTCTGCCGTCTTGAGAGTGCATTGGCTACTTGATTATGCTTGCCAGCAATGTGAGCAATATGAAAATGAAATTGTGAAAGGAAATTTTCCCACCTCATTTGTTTGTCGAAGAGCTTGGTCTGTGTCACGAAGTACTTAAGGCTTTGGTGATCCTTCCGCCGCAGAATGAAAGGAGTCCCATATAAATAGTGCTTCCATGAGTCTAAGGCATGTAGAACTACGAGGAGTTCCTTTTCATATATGCCTAGAGCCTGCTCAACAGGGTCGAGCCTTCAACTTTCATAGGCTATGGCGTGCCCTTCTTGGAGCAAAACAGCTCCACGGCAATCACCACAAGCGTCGCATTGGACCTCAAATGGCTTTGAGAGATCCAACAATGTAAGCACAGTTGAGAGATAAGCTTTTCCTTAAGCTTTTCAAAAGCATTGTTCTCCTTGGTGGACCATGTATACCTAACATTTTTCTTTGTTAGGTCATGTAATGGTCCCACGATTTGTGAGAACTTTTCTATGAAGCACCTATACTATGCACACATACCTATAAAGCTTCTTAGTTCATGTAGATTCCTTGGATTAGGCCATCCTTTTATTACCTCTAGCTTTGATGGATCCATTTGGATGCCATCTTTGGATTAGGCCATCCTTTTATTACCGCTAGCTTTGATGGATCCATTTGGATGCCATCTTGAGAGATAATGTGACCTAAATACTGAATCTCTATGATAATATTGTTCTCCTTGGTGGACCATGTATACCTAACATTTTTCTTTGTTAGGTCATGTAATGGTCCCACGATTTGTGAGAAATTTTCTATGAAGCACCTATAGTATGCACACATACCTATAAAGCTTCTTAGTTCATGTAGATTCCTCGGATTAGGCCATCCTTTTATTACCTCTAGCTTTGATGGATCCATTTGGATGCCACCTTGAGAGAAAATGTGACCTAAATACTGAATCTCTTGTAAGAAATTTCTTTTGATTAATATAGAGTTTATTCTCTCGTAAGACTTGAAATATTACCTAAAGATGTTGCTTGTGTTCGTCTAGTGAATTAGAGTAGATGCTTCTATCATCAAAGAACACTCTACTAAAGGTTCGATAAGCCTGAATAGCTTCTCCATCAAGTGGTTGAATGTGGCTAGTGCATTGGTCAAGACAAAAGGCATGACAATGTATTCGTAAAGAACAAACTTAGTCCAAAATGTGGTCTTTACAATGTCTTGATTAACTATCCTTATTTGATGGTAGCCACTTTTTAGGTCAATCCTACTGAAGTAGGTCAACCCTTGCAGCTTATTGAATAGGTCTTCTACCATGGAATGGGAAACCTATTCTTCATAGTGATCCTATTTAGTGCTCTATAGTCGACACACATACGATATGTGCTGTCTTTCTTTTGCACTAATAATACGGTGAACAAAATGGAGATGAGCGAGGCATGGTCATCATTGCCTCCTTTAGGAGATAGTTCACAAGGGATGTCATCAATAAAACATCTTGAAATCCCTTGAGAAAATTGGATAACTCTAATTCCTTGTGATTGTTTATATTTTCTTTTGCTAAAGCATTAGGTTCATTTTGAGAATCTTCAACAAAAATCATGTACACAGAAATAGAGCTCTTTATTGACTTAATGAAAGCTTGCGTATGTACAATGGGTATGGTGTTACCCAACTCCTTAGCATCTATGTACATATCGTTTTCCCTGAACCTAAAGTGGATTTGCATTTCAAAGAATTTAACATTGGCAGCCATGCAATCAAACCATGGTGCCCCTAGGATTACATCCTCGTGCTTGAGAGGAGCGATAAAGAAGTCCTCCTTGTCCACATAGCTTTGGACATGGAGCCTCAATTTCCCAATTAAGGGAGTGACTGAGGCTTCTTGCCCCTTGAAAGCACCATCGACGGGTAGGACATCTCCCATTCCATAGGCTTGGATGTCTAGCTTGGTGGCCAACTCTGTGGATATGAAATTGTGAGTAGAACCAGGGTCAAAGAGAATAAAAGCATCATGTTCTCGTACCTTTCCCCAAGTATGGCATAGAGGAGATCCTTTGTGGTGAGCATCCTCTTCTTGGATTTAAACCAAGGTAGCTCTAGGAGGCTCATTTTGTGTATTGTTGTGGGGACAAGCACGATAGGCATGCCCTTGCTCCCTGAACTTGAAACAATGGTTATGTTTATGATAATATGCAAGCTCTTTAGGAGAGAGTTTATTTTGCCTTTATAAACTCCCTTCTCATTAGCTTTATTGTTGTTGGCGTTGCCTTTAGGAGACTTTTGGACATGGTCCTTCCCCTTGGGCACATTATTATGGTCCTTGTTGTCCGTGGGCTTAAGGTTTCTCTTAGCCCCTTGTTGGTGGTGAAGCCACCATGGTGGTGTATGACTACAGATATGGTGCGTGGCGTTTGGGAGTTGACATACTCCGCCATATCTTCAGTTAAACCCGTACAAAATTGTTGTTTTTGCTCTCCAAAATCCATTTTTTTGAAGAAAGTGGCTTTGAGATCTAAATCCCAAAACTTGTCTACATATTTGTGAATAGATTCATAGGGAGAGAGCTTCAAGCTTTGCCATTCGGTGAGTACTTTGTCTTTGGCATCGATAGCTAAAAACTACTTCATGATGGAAGCTCTTAAAGCTTTCCATGTTGGTGGAGCTTCACTGTTTAGACCATCATTGCCTGGCGGACTTTTGAAAATGCATAGGTACATGGTGTAGCTTAGAGGACTTCGTGAAGCCCTCATCTCCAAACGCTGCATCGAATTGTTGGATGAAGGCCAAAACTTTGTCCGTAGCACCAAAGGTGCAATCGTAGGTAAGGAAAGAGATGTTCTTTCCTCCCTCTTTGATTTTTTTGAGCTTGGAAGACCTTTCCATGCGGCATAGGATTTCCTGTGGCCTCTTGTTTTTGGTGGTTTGAAAGCTGCACCATCACTTTCTTCAGAAGAGAAAGAATTTGAGGAGGATGGAGAAGAGGGTGACCTCTCTCTCGCCATTTTCTTCCCTTGTTCCTCCTTGTTTGCACCATCACTTTCTTCATAAGAGGAAGAGGATGAAGAAGATGGAGAAGAGGGTGACCTCTTTCTCGCCTTTTTATTCTCTTGTTTTCTGTCATCCCTCTTTGAATTATGGTGTAGAGAAGTGTGCGATGGTCTTCTCCGTTTAGGGGGGTGTTGGTGAACGTTTTTCCCACCGTCTTCATGGAGCCATCTCCGCCGAGGTGGCAGGAGATTCACTTCTTTCTTGTTCTTTAAATGGGGGCTCTACCATTGAAACTTGAGTTCTCCTTTGGGAAGGAGATGCATCGTCAAGTAGTAGATTTTTGAGCCCTTTGTACGGATCCTCTTCTTCTTCCCTTATCGGAGAGAGGCCTCTTTTAGAAGTCTCACAGGGAGGCTTCCTAGGTACTCTCTCTTCTTGGTGGGGAGTTTGGAGAATCCCATGAGCACGTAGCTGCCGTTGCACTTCACTTTGGAGGGATGGATTTCCCATGGCTTCTTGAAGCCTAGTAACAAGGTAATTAACAAGCATAGGGGCATCATTAGTAGCCTGCTCATTAGCAAAATCAAAGTTAGGAACATTAATCTCACTCTCTTTACTATTGTTAGCCATTCTAAAAACTTTTAGGTGTAAAATTTTTAAGTGTACTTTGGCACTTCAAGCCCTAGTTGCTACTCCTCTTAACCCCTTAGAAAAGCACTCAAGCTCCTGTACCGGTGGCTCAAATAACATTAATTGCAAGGAGTAGAAGAGAGGGTCTTTCACCACCAAAACAATACCGGCTCTTTTCAAGCTTCTAATAGATCAATAGTGGTTAAGCCGTAGGCAAGCCCCGTAGGATTCCACTATTAAGACCATAGCTCTCGACGGTGATGCCTCATTATCTGCACGAAGCAGCTGCACTGCAAGGCTGAAAAATCCCTATTCTAATTACAAAGTTGCAATTAATAATACCAACCATTTATAGTCAGCTTGAGGACCTCTCTTCTTGAGCAAGAAAAGAGAAACCTTGTGCTCTGATACCAATGTAACATTTAATGGTTTAGTAACTTTTGTGTAGCGAAAAATAACATAGACATAGTGAGCATTTCATTAAGAATAGATTCCTAATGAGCATAGCAAGAGTGCTTCGATGGAGAGAGCTACAAAAGCATAACACCTAGTTAGATAGGCATGAACAATACTTCAAAAAGAGAGAGAAATTAAGCTATTGACAACAGTTGGAACGGAATTTACATTGAGCCGGTCCCGCCTCCAAAAGGCTTTGTATTATAGGTTCCCCCCATCAAGGAAAGCATTTTGCAATACAATACTTTGTGTTCCTTCAATAACTTGCTGGTGCAATGAAGATGGAAGCTTCAAGCACCAAGCTTACACTTGAAAACACAACATCATTTCCCTCACGGTCTCAGACCCAAGACCTCACACACCTTCGGAGATGATGAGAGCTAGCGGGGTATGAGAGTAGATCAAGAGGAAGAAGGAGTATTCTTACGAGAAAGAAGTATGTCTCCTCACATAATCACTCTTAATAGCTTAGCATACCTTAGTAATTAGCATGGTAGAGGAGATGAGCATGCATTGAAGCTTGGCTCTTGGTTGGATTTGCATCACAAAGCCAAGAGTTGTTGGTGTAGGCCTCCCTTCTCACAAGCTTGGAGTAGATGATGAGCTTTCTATTAAAGCTTGAGAAGGAGATAGTCTTCTTTACTTCACACATGAGATTGTGTGAGTGTGTGTGTGAGCCCCCTCTCTCTCTTGGTCGACCCCTCTTGCCATTTGCTCATACTGGCATCCTATTGGCCCCTGCAAAGCTTAGCCAATGACAATTAAGAAGCATAAGTGATAGCCTTGTGACATGTGTCTCACTTTCCCCTTTTGTGAGAGCTTTATATATTAACATAATGAAATTAAACTCTCATTGGACCTCTTAGTCTTTTGGCCAATAGGAATCAAGCTAGCCATTGGGCTGCTGAATGCTCATTGGACGCCTTGGGAGACTCTGCAATTGTCTTCTAGAGAGCTTAATTTCTATTGGTTCTCTTATCAAGTGTTTTTAAATGAATTAAACTAAATTAAGTCTAGCCTAATTCTCATTGGTCCACCTCTATGGCCATCCAATAGGATTTGAATGCACCTTGGGGGCAACTAGGCTAGGGAGCTGACATGTGTCCAGAGCTTGCAAGAGTGTGCGTGTGTTTCTCTCTCATCCCCTACATAAAAGGCTTGGCCCCTCCTAGATAGGGATGTGGGAAGACTCAAACCCCTCCTAGATAGGGATGTGGGAAGACTTTTGAGTCTTCCCACAAGCATCTCATTTTTCCCTAAAGCTTGACCATTGGGTATTGATTTAATTTTGGAACCTTAGCATTTTGGAAGTCTTAATGGGCTGAACCTTAGGGTCTTTGAAGCCCATTGATGCACATTGCTCTTTTGCAGATGGGCCCCCCTTTGGATCCCTATTTTCCCTCCTTTGGATTCCTACTGTGATCGGTCTACCAGCCTAGGTTTTTCTCCCGTGGTACTTTCCATATTAAATGATCAGTTAACATGAGAAAATCATTTAGGAGAATTAGATGTTAGTTATTATGACACTACAAGACACATGAATGTTACCAACAAAGAGAGGCACAAGAAGGCTAGCTTGACAGACATTTTTTGGGATGACACGGACAAGGACAAGGATAGAGCACGAGCAGGCTATAGGCCGAACACATATAATTGTCACCTCTTTGTGCTAGTGGTTGCTTGTACCGCTTAGCCTTTGTCTATGCTAGTCTCTTGTGTTCACAGTAGCTATAGTGTGCCAACTTGTCCTTGTTGCAGATGTTGCCTCCCCTCCAGGATGCCTACTTTACCTTTGTCTATGTTTTTCATAATTTAGCAAGATTTTGAGAAGAACTTGGGGGGGGGGGGGGGAGAGAGAGAGAGAGAGAGAGGAGAGAGAGAGAGAGAGAGAGAGAGAGAGAGAGAGAGAGAGAGAGAGAGAGCAAGATGCTAGCTTTTGAGATTTGAAGCCACTAGTGGAGATAAATCGACAGGCCTAGGTTAAAAGCTATCCGAGTGGGACCATTGATGGCTTAGACAGACAGTGGCCAAAGATGGCTAAATCAAATCCACTCACGGCATGCTAGGCTCTTTATGTAGGGTCTCTGTGTGTGTGTGTGTGTGTGTGTGTGTGCGTGCCAGGTTCTTACCTAGACTCATCCAATAGTTCCAAATTCTATGGTGTTCTTCCTTTTCCCTTTAAAAAGATATACTGCGAGCTTCAATACGTGCGTCCTAGGTCTTCTTGCAAAGCTAGAGATGCTCTACCAATATGCAAGCTCTTCTTAACCTTGCATCAGCTGCCTCTCTCTCTCTCTCCTCTCTCTTCTCTCTCCTCTCTCTCTCTCTCTCTTCCTCTCCTCTCTCTCTCTCTCTCTCTCTCTCTCTCTCTCTCTCCTCTCTCACTCTCTCTCTCTCTCTCTCTCTCTCTCTCTCTCTCTCTCTCTCTCGGAATAAAACCATGCATGATGCAACAATGAATAAATGTCATATTTGAAGTGTACAAACAATTAAATTACCAGTGCTCTATATGATGGTGGATTATGACAACGAGCAGAATAGTGCCACTCCAACGCGACACCGAGGTTTGAATTTAGCATTGTTTAGCTTTTACACTTGTCAAAAGAACTACTTTGAGAGCATCATCCTCACAAATGCCTTGTAATTCATCTGCTCATTACCACCAACGTTTGGCTTTTGAATCATTTTGTCAACCTCTTTATATGTTAACTTCTTTCCCAGATTTGTCATCACATGGCGAAGCTCTGTAGCAGAATGAAACCTATTCTCGTTCTTATTGAAAACCTTGAATGCTTCTTTCAACTCCTTACTTCATCTTGAGAGCCATGAGATTCAAGAACCCAAGAAAATTGATCATTCCATTGTCATTTGCATCCACTTCATTGATCATCTCCTAGACCGAAAGCTTCCTTTGAACTTCAAGATCTTCTCTCTGTTGAATTACTTTGTCATCATTCCAAAGAAGGCATGCAAAAAAGAGGGTGCAAAAGAAGATGAAATAAAGAATGGGGATCCATAGGAAGAAGGATGATGAAAAATGGAAAGTGGTCTCTCTCGCTGCTTATAAAGGTTGGGATCCTTGAACTCTCTCTCTCTCTCTCTCTCTCTCTCTCTCTCTCTCTCTCTCTCTCTAGAAGAGCTTCTTTTGTAAGGTCTAACAAATCAGCTTGTAAGAGCAACCCTAGTTTCATATCCCCTATCATGTAAGCAGTTTTGTAAGAACCTGGTGGAAAACTACAACAACTTCTTTTCACACTGGATCATAACAAAAACTTGCTTGGCTCTAGCTAGTTTTTCATGTCATTTACAACAAAAATTTCGTATGGTCTTTTTGTCAGAGCCTCTCATCCTTGTGGGTCCTCATTTATCACCACCTTTTCCAAACACATAATCCCAACCTCATCAAATGCATCATCGCCAAAAAAAAATTCATCTTTCTTGTTTGATGCATCACCACTCTCATTGCTGCCACCAACACTGTTTAGTGTTTCATGGCTGAATGTGTTGTTGCTAAAATAGTTGTCATTTCCTTGGTTGGTAGAGTCACCAAAGCTGCTATTACTCAGAGGTTTCCCGGTGCTAAAACTAGAGTTTTCAAACGATGAGCTAGATCCTTTGCCTCCAAAACCCCCACCTCCATATCATCCAAAATTCCAAAGCCATGTTGTTTTCGATTGGAAAAATTCACGCGCAGTGTCCTTCCATTGAGCAATTTTCCATCCATATTGTCCTTGGCTGCTTGTGCATGGTCTGTACACATAAAGTTGATAAATCCAAAACCTTTGGATCTTCCAAAATCCTGAGCAAGAACCACTTGGCCTCAACCACTTCTCCATATCTAACAAAAGCACCCCTTAGAGCATTTACATCCATTCCCCATGCCAAACCTCCAACGAAGAGCTTGGTGGAAGGAACAGAGCACATGAAGTGATCTCCAAAGGAGGGTAAGAGGCTCTTGAGAAGGAATCCAATGTGGAGTTGTTGGTGAACAAGCAAACGGCTTGGCTCTTGGAGTTGAAAGCGAGGTAGCGCAAAGTGCAAAAGAGGAGAGGACCTACAGAGAAACGTCATGGTTGCACCTCTCTCTCTCTCTCTCTCTCTCTCTCTCTCTCTCTCTCTCTCTCCTCTCTCTCCTCTCTCTCTCTCTCTCTCTCTCTCTCTCCCCCCCCCCCCCTCCCCCCCCCCCCCCCCCTTGTTAAAAGAGGTCCAAAAACTCTTAAAAATAGTTCACGTTGTCGTGGATTGTTTCCAAGAATTATGAAATGCTTAAATAATCTTATCCTTATGTATGCATTGTGCAACACAATTATTCTTTGCCTATAGCTTGGTCGCTCTCTCTCTCTCTCTCTCTCTCTCTCTCTCACATCACACACACACACACACACACACACACACACACACACACACACACACACACACACACACACACACACACACACACACACACACACACACACACACACACACACACACACACATTGTCACCTTCAGCTATGCTATCTCTCTCCCTCTCAAACCTCTAGCTACAACAAAAAAAAGCTCTTGATAAGTCACAAACCTCAATATCTGAAGGGTGTGCAATACACGTGAGATGTTTCCAAGCAATGCAAAAGATACAACTTATCACTCTCTCTCTCTCTCTCTCTCTCTCTCTCTCTCTCTCTCTCTCTCTCTCTCTCTCTCTCTCTCTCTCTCTCTCTCTCTCTCAAGTTGTCGCCCCTACTTGCCCCAACTGAAGGCAATGACTGCATTCCATGTGATGGATTGCCAAATTGTAGAGAATCTCTCCTACAGAGGAGGAGTCCGCACAAACCAAGTTGGGCGGCCTTGAGATGACTCCTTCTCTCCCTCTCCCTCCCTCCCTCCCTCTCTCTCTCTCTCTCTCTCTCTCTCTCTCTCTCTCTCTCTCTCTCTCTCTCTCTCTCTCTCTCTCTCTCTCTTCGCCTTGAAGAGCTCCAAAAACTCCCGCAAACAGTCTGCGGCGCCGTCGACTATTTTAAAGAGTTTTCAAATGCTCGATTACAGTCTAAGAACGGGATGGCTATGACTTTGTGACGCGCACTGGTCTGAGCATGCGCTGCCGCTGCTTATGTTTTTTTTTGCCCAAAACTTACTCGTTGTCTTCAAACCCGCATGTGGTCCCAAATCTGCTTCATACTTGGCCTTTCCACGAACCTCAATTAACCACCTCCCAAGGGTGAAGAGTCCATTCCCAGTCCACATTCCCTAAGTTCCCTTCGAGACATGTTTCCACAAGCAGGTCTTCCCACGTGGCCAAGGGCCCTCAAGGCCTTCTGACTTGAAGGCCAGTAGGTGTGTAATGGTACCAAGTGACTATGACGGGCCTCGAGATAGATCGATGACTAGAGACTTAGCTCACAAAAACTCTTATACATTATACTCGTGATGTAGACATAGTTACTGGCTCTTCTCTATATAAAACCCATTAATTTCCCTACATATTCGTATTAGGCTTGCATTGCCTATACTAGCTTGTCAGTTACACCATCGACTACAATGTTGGCCGACCATGATATAGCCCTGGCAATTGCGATGGAAAATAGCGACAGACGACAGGGCTATATGAATTTGACGGCAATGAGAGATGATAGAAGCAGGTCAAAGACGGGATGCTCGGCTATGAGAATATATATATATATATATATAGAGATAGATAGATAGAAATAGATAGATAGATAGAGAGAGAGAGAGAGAGAGAGAGAGAGAGAGAGAGAGAGAGAGAGAGAGAGAGAGAGAGAGAGAGAGAGATAGTTAGATAGTTCTATTATCGTCCTCGGAGGTCAAATATGACCTATGGCAACGAACGAACATGTCACGTGGTGTGAGTGGAGGTCATAAGTGACTCTCGATGCTCCAAAATGGCTGAAATGAGTGTCGGAATAGAGAGTCCACATCGTGGTTGGGTATGTAGGGAGAGCTCATGGCTGAATATATGGGGAAAAGAGGACCTAATGTGGTCAAAAGCTGAGCACTCAAGTAGTGTGTGGTACTCACTCTCTTGCACGTGACGAGGGCATAAGGTGCAAAGTCGATGAGACTCCTCGCTAGTGCCCTAACGTCCTGTCTCGCAGTGTAGAGAATGGGAGCTAAGACGAATGGAGGCAATGGTGTGGATTGCACTCAATGGGATGGGCTCAAGGATGTAGGGATGGGTTCGGTTACCGCATTTGGAGAAGAAGAGAGATTTGTAGTTTGGGGCAATGTGTGTGGTGTATGTAATGGCTGAAGCGAGAACCTCCGGATTTCTCCCAAGCCGTGATACATTGGCGTTGTAAGAAGGCCTCATTAACTTGGGAGTCGATCGATGCATCCTTGAACAAGTGACATGCATCCCATCTTCCAAACCATTTCTTGATGTCAACATCCACCCCGAACTTAGTATTTTGCTCTTGCATGTCTTTTGGACCTTTTGACTTGCTTCATATGCGATTCTAGGAAGTCGATACAAAGGGCTACGTTGTGTCTTAACAATGTACTCCACAACCCTTTGCATGCCCAAGACCTCAATGGGAAGCGATCCGGACTCGAGAAGTAAGAGCATGTAGGGTGTTTGTGTCTTGACTTGGAGAAAGTTGGTGAGAAAATGCTTTTGGACATTCTCAAACACTTTCCAAGTAGACTTCCCGATGCTACCACCCCACACCTCCACTCCATAAAGAAGCACCGGTGTTCACCAATGTGTCAAAGAGGTACTTTTTGAGAGCCCAACACTTGATCTCTCCGGAATTGCACATATTCTCAAATGCATAATAAGCCCTCTTTCCGGCTTCCAAGCAACGCATTGGGCAATCCTTCCATCTATGATTGGATGGAACCTCAAGGCCAAGGTACTTGAAGCTATCTACCACTTCAAGTTGCTCATTGTTGTATACAATGCATGGATTTTCACCATTGAGGGTCTTTACAAGCATAACCTTGGTTTTGGATCCATTCACGATCAGCCCACTATGTAGGCAAAAGCGTTCCAAGACACTCATAAGCTTTTGTGCAGCTTCTAAGGTATGTGCCAGGAGCACTACATCATCGGCATAAAGCAAAAGCATGATCACCGCATTTCCGATCTTAACCTCTTCTATGCCTTCTTGTTGCATAAAATCGAGAGAGAGAGAGAGAGAGAGAGAGAGAGAGAGAGAGAGAGAGAGAGAGAGAGAGAGAGAGAGAGTTGCATCCATCTATAATAAGAGTCCATCACCCTTTCCTAACGAACACTGGGGATACATGGAGGATAGAGTCAAGATAGGCTGCAGAGAGGAGACTTGAAAGAGACAATGCTTGCATAGAGAGAGAGAGAGAGAGAGAGAGAGAGAGCTGCATCCATCTATAATAAGACTCCATCACTCTTTCCTGACGAACATTGGGGATACATGGACGATAGGAGTCAGGACATGCTACAGAGAGGAGACTTGAAAGAGACAATGCTTGCATAGAGAGAGAGAGAGAGAGAGAGAGAGAGAGAGAGAGAGAGGGAGAGATTGCATTATTTTCCACGGAGGTCATATATGACCCATGGGAGCGGAGACAAAAAACATTACAACGCAGCCTTTTAAGTGAAGGCATTGGATACATATCACTTAATGACTGGGGGTGCGTCAGCAGGGTAGAAGATAAGAAAATAAAGGAAACAAGACCTAAAGCTTAGTAGGGTTGGGTAAGGGGAGACCCTTTGGGAGTTCGAAACTCTTGAATGATGGCCTTCCCCCCTCGGTAGACTGCCCATTTGCCTTCCTTTTGGGCTTCGTCAACCTTCTCGAGTTTGCACTTTTTAACCTTGAGTTGATTCATGGTCAGCTCCTCAGCAATCCAAACCTTTGTTCCTTTGAGAGAGAGAGAGAGAGAGAGAGAGAGAGAGAGAGAGAGAGAGAGAGAGAGAGAGAGAGAGAGAGAGAGAGAGAGAGAGAGCTGCATGCATGCATCCAACACCCTTTCCTAGCTTTGTGATCACATATCCTGGCAACAATCTCTTTTGATTCCACTGAAATTAAGAAATTTCAAAATCCTGGTGACTTACTTGCGATTTTAGAAAAAATCAATATCTATAGCAACCATGATGAAGAGAACAAAACTTGTTGTGGTGCTAGTTTGAGGAAGCAAATCAAGAAGACGCAGGTTAGCCAACATGCAAAGTACTTGTGTGAATTTTGTGGGAAGTTTTCGGTGAAGAGGAAAGCCAATGGAATCTGGTCCTACAAGGACTGCAACAAGCGGTAGTTCCAATACAATGCATACTACTAGTAATGATACCGTGTGTAGTACCATCACACGATTGAGGGAGCACTGTTGATTTGAGTGCATGTAGGCATATTGGAACTGTAATTGCAGCCCCGCTGCAAATTTTGTTTATATGAAAACCACTTGAATGTCTTTGGTTGAGAGAGAGAGAGAGAGAGAGAGAGAGAGAGAGAGAGAGAGAGAGAGAGAGAGAGAGAGAGAGAGAGAGAGAGAGAAGGAATCTTTCAAGATTCCACGTCATTTATTCTATTTTTAAACACAAGTAGAAATAATACTCCTATTTTTCACTACCAAAAGTCTCTATTCATGATGAGATTCCTTTCGAAGAAAATTGTCAGGCAACAACCAAACTTTGGAATTTCACAAAGTTCCTTAAAAGGAATCTTATTGGATTCTCGATAGGCTTGTGTTGCATGGGATTTCAATCATCGTCTTTCATTGTAGGCCCTTGTGCACAACAGCTCATGAACTTGCGTGAAGGTTGAGAGAGAGAGAGAGAGAGAGAGAGAGAGAGAGAGAGAGAGAGAGAGAGATCTTGGCAGGCAACGAGGCGATCCAAAACCTGCACACAAGAGTAAAGATGGGGGGTCTCGCTCAGGAGACGTGATCACAAAGTTAGGAATCTGATTCCACCTTATGCTAGGAGACGTGATTACAAAGCTAGGAATCCGATAAGGTGGCTCATAAGGTGGAATTTGATGCTCTTTATGGTGGGTCTTGCTCGGTTTTACCATTTGCTCGATAAAGTTTTCTCAAGTGTATGGTAAACTCCTGCTTTCTCAGGCACATATGGATGAGAGTACATTATGAAGCGTGCCAACATTCTCCATGTTCTGGAGCTCGTGTTGAAAGCTTTGCTTTTACTGGGAAAGCCAAGTTCAAGGGATTACTTAGTAACCCATGGGAAAGCCAAACCCTGAGACCTTGATTGCTAGCTGGTCTTACCCTCGAGATCGAGATGCACATCAACATCTCCGCATTGTATTAGGCTTCGTCCTACGACAAAGCAATTAAAAGCTGGAAATCTTGTCTCATCTATGTAGAGAGTGACAAGACCGGAACCGATTTGCCTGGGTTAAGATCACGTAGATGAAAAGGCCTTGGTCCGAGGCGTCCCCACGAGGCAGGTAGACAAAACCAATATTTGAAGGCAAGCACATCCACGACTTCAAAGCCTGGGTCTACCAGATTCGTGACCTAATTCTCGGAGAGATGCTTGACCTGCTTCTTGCTGTTCTCTTGCTTCTGGGTATCTTCTCCTTCGGTTTGAGGTAGGGCACGCAGATGGACGACAATCCCATCTGGCCCATGAATTGATCATGACCTGCAGCCTAGCTGGTCTCCAGGACCTGCACCTCCGAATGCCAAGGGGGCGAGGGCGCTCCTCTGTGGGGTATGGTATTGCCTGTGGGAGGGAAAGAAGTGAGGAAGCGGCATTCTGCTGCAGAAGGAGGTAAATGCGAGGAGCACCATAGCCGTTAAGAGAGAAGGATTTGCTTCCTTTTTTGGTGACTTGACTCTCATCTAATAAGGCCTACGAAGGATTGCTGCCTACAATTGTACCACTTTGAAATTAAAAAATTCTTGGAAGAGGGAAAAGAAGAAACCTCCTCAGATTTTGAGGAAAATAGTGTAAAATTAGTAAAAATTTACTCTATTTTTCAATATTTCCTCTTGAAAATCCATAAATAGGAGTTGTGTATGGTTCTGAAAATGATTTTTTTTGAACACTGCTACTCACTACTCACCACCTTACCTTTTGCCTCTTGCCTTCATCCTCCTCTTTCTATGCTATGTAGTAGCCACCCCTGCGCCAATCAATACTTCTGCCTCCTCTTTTAATCCTCCCCTTTCTAAGTTGCACATTGCCGAACCCTGCGCCTACTGCATGATCATGGTTTTGAGCCCTTGTATATTCTGCTACATGATCAAACCCATGTATGCCCGCGTACATGTTGCCTCTCTCTCTTTCTCTCTCTCTCTCTCTCTCTCTCTCTCTCTCTCACACACACACACACACACACACACACACACACACACACACACACACACACACACACACACACACACACCACGCCTATTCGGCCTCAAATTTCAATGCCTAAATCTAGACACGGAGAAAGCCGCCAGCAAAGAAGTCGGATAGATCTTTAAGCTCTCTTGGGATAGTTCCCTACGACATTAAAATTCTCTTCTTCTTCTCTCTCTCTCTCTCTCTCAAAGAGAGAGAACTTAGAAGACTTTTCAGTAGAGTCTCCAAAAGAGTAATTCTTTTAAGTTTTTGGGTTAAAAGGTTAAAGGGAGTAAAGAGAGAAAAAGAGAGAGATTTAATGGGCCTGCAGGTTGTGCGCACGTGCTCGCAACTTGTCGCTCATGTGTGTGCATGCGACCAAAGGTTGAGCACGTAGGCCAGCACGTTCAGTGAGGCAGAAGTCGCCAAGGCAACAGGGCAAGAGCAGAGGCAGATACGTCGTCTCTCTCTCTCTCTCTCTCTCTCTCTCTCTCGGATTCGGTTGAGGCAGCGCCACTATGGACGGGCAATGTAAAGAGGGGGGGCGGGGCATGCTATGGTGGCATGTTCTCAAGGGGGAGGTGGGGGTCCTGGGGGTCCGGGGGATACTGTGACAAACCCACACAAAGCAAGACACATTCTCTCTCTCTTTTTGAATGCAACAAAAGCCGCTGTGTGTCAAACACCTGGACACTGTGACAGTCGCCGGCTCAGATTGAGAGAGAGAGAGAGAGAGAGAGAGAGAGAGAGAGAGAGAGAGAGAGAGAGAGAGAGAGAGAGAGAGGCTTCTTTGCCAGTCTGTGCACTATTTTGCCTCGTTGTAGGGCACACATGCCAGATGCAGAAGCTGGTACCCTCATCGGATGCCTCTTCTTTCCCCACTCACCAGAATGCTTGTTCATTTGCCGGCCAAGTCCTTTGCAGGACCTCTTCTTTTGCCATGTGGTGGGCAGGAATCCTTGTCCGCTTAATAGACTAGTATGGCCAGCCGCCTTCGGCGGCCTCTCTCTCTCCCCCTCTCTCCCTCTTTATTGCGTGCAACTTGGCTTTTTTTCTTTTTGGACTTTAGCTTTCAGGTCACAGATTGCGACACGTGTAAAGGGGAGCCCTTCCGCCATATTATGTTAGTAGATAGTATCGATAAGATATAAGATACTAAAGTGATAGATGAATGCCTGTTCATTTGCCGGCCAAGTCCTTTGCAGGACCTCTTCTTTCCCCACGTGGTGGGCCGGAATCCTTGTCCGCTTAATAGATAGTATTGATAAGATATAAGATACTAAAGTGATAGATGTCTTCAACATATGCTTGAAAATCCTTCAAGCCACATAGCTATAAGATATGAATGAAGCTCTCTCACTATCTGCATGGGAAATTGATGCTTCACATTTTTTTCAAAGGTCCACACAAATTTGTTTACAAAATTTTAGTTGCTTGTGTTATCGACAAACTGAGGCAGAACGCAGTGGAGTGGGGAAAATCTCATGGATTAGGAAAGGTAGCACTGCACTAAAGAACAAGTAGGTGGTGGGTACTATGGTAAATTTAAGGTAAAATAGCCAACTTCTAAATTTCATTTCAATCTTATTTTATGCTTGACCCTTTTGGTTCTTCCCATCCATCTCTTGCTTTTATTCAGCATGGTTGGTTAAGGATGCGGTGGACATTACCTGTGTCCTGCATATCCACACTCTTATGGGAAGCATTGCTTCCATCATCATCTTGAAAAAAGCCAGCTTTCTCTTGGAACTCTGCATTAGCATCAATCAGGTGTTCAACCCTTGCCACAATCTCAATAAGGAGAGCTATCAAGCATGCCAATGAGAGGGTTTCTGCGAATGCCATACTCTCGGGCGCCATCAAGGTAGGTGTTGCCGTGTCCCCGTTGGAGAGGTCAATCAAGGTAGCTTTGGGGGCTTCAATATCAAAGAGAGCTTTAGGGTTAGAGCTAGAGTTACGTAAGTTAGGGCTATGGAAGGGTTCATTCAAAATGGAGTTGAAATCTGACAAAGGGCTTGAGGTGGTGCTCAAATTAGTGGGTGGCGAATGGGGAGGGCATTTAGGTTCAACATTGGCACTAGAGATAGAATTAGGATCATAGTTATGGTCATGGTTATGGTTATGATTGTGGTAGGGGTGAGGGTGGGAGGAGGAGGCAATGAGAAACTGGGGATAAATGCAAGCAACAGAATGGAGGGCTTCAACAGCACGGTGTAGAGGGTGGAGGAGAGCGAGCTTGGGTGCACATGTGCACTTGTTACGTAGGCTACATGCCACACTTCTCAACACTGTTGCCACCTCCTTCCCCACCTCCATGCACACACTTGCAAACACCTTTCTCCATGAGTCTGGTGCCTGTAATAACAATTAAACACCACCTTCAAGCTCTCTCTCTCTCTCTCTCTCTCTCTCTCTCTCTCTCTACACACACACACACACACACACACACACACACACACAAGTCTTGAGCTCAAGATACATCTACTATATAAAATTATGGTTTTTTTTTTGCAACTATATAAAATTATCTTCTTCTTCTTCAATTATCTCCCTCTAGAAATTCTAGTAGCACTTCTTTCGCACAAAAATAAAACCAAATCTACCAACAAATTTTGACTTTGTATTAATTTTGTAGGTACATCAAACAATCTCTCTCTCTCTCTCTCTCTCCCTTCTAGTGCAATTCCCCCATGGGAACCTTAATAACACGAAAGCCTTAAAATGGTGGAATCTATCAACTTTCCCTTTTTCCTTGTAATGACAAGAACCCTTATCACCTACACTTAAAAGTTTCCCTTTTTTCTTTTTTCACTTTCCCTGAACCTTAGTTTGAACCAAGGAAAAAGGAGGAAAACGCCACAAATTTGCAGGGCATTAGCCTCTTCAAACAAAGTCAAAGTTCACTACGGGCCTACATTAAGAAGCATTTAAATTGCCTTATTGCACGTTAGCAGCCAGAATGCAACTTCCGCCCTCTCCAATGAAATGGTGCCACAAATTAGTGGGTGGAATTCACCTAGGTTTTGCCATCACAGTCATCCTAATCTTGCCTGTGACACCTAAACATACAGCCTATATTGTATAACTGCTTGCCTGTACTATAGTCTCGAAGTACAGTTCTAGCCTTTGCCTATGAGTGACAATGTTTAAGTCTAGTCCCCCCTCCCCGGGATGCTTGACAATGTAGGGAAAGGTCTTTGACTAACCTTTCCCTTGGAATAAAGGCTCCCACAACTAGCTCCTAGCCTCCATCGGTCGCTTGCTAGGTGGTCACCCTCATTCCAGGGAAAGGTTAGTCAAAGACCTTTCCCTACAACATCAAGTTCACTACCCCCTTCTAGATCAAGCTCATCAACACATTTAAACGCCCAATGTTAGTTTCCACAATGACCTCATAGAATCATTCTTGTTGGTAAAGCCCTGGTGATGTTGTTGCTTTCTAGGTTTTAACAATTTTAACAACTAGAACTGGGCTATTGTGCTTGGAAGGTTGCCTAGTGCCCAAAGAGGCTTCCCAATTGGTGGTGGTGGTGGTTTGGGGGGGGGGAGAGGGAGAGAGAGAGATTAAATGAAATGTTTATTAACATCTGCAAAAGGCCTAAACGACGTATGAGACCAATACATCACATCCTCATCAGTGAAGTGTTCAATACAAAAGATAGATGTGTGTGTGTGTGTGTGTGTGAGAGAGAGAGAGAGAGAGAGAGAGAGAGAGAGAGAGAGAGAGAAATGAAATGAAATGTTTATTAACATCTGCAAAAGGCCTAAAAGGCGTATGAGACCAATACATCACATCCTCATCAGGTGTCTCAAGTGTCAAATACAAAATAAAAAAGATAGTGTACTGAAATAAAGATTGAACAACTAAAAGGGAAAAACGGGGGTGGCTGGTATATGTGTGTGTGTGTGTGTGTGTGTGTGAGAGAGAGAGAGAGAGAGAGAGAGAGAGAGAGAGAGAGAGAGAGAGAGAGAGAGAGCTTCCCATTGTAGGTTTATATTTGTCGACATCCTAATGGTCACCAAACAAGGAGGCTATCCAAATTAAATGTTTTAGACATTATTCAATAAGTTGTTATACCACGGCCAAAAGGCCTCTTACTTTTCATAAAGACATCTTGCTTTAATGATGAACCTAGGTAGTGGAAGATTTTGGAGAAACTTGAAAGGCAAGCAGGCTGATAGCTTTTGTAACTCGAGTCTTATAGATATGTGCACACATTGTAGGCGACTATATGAGCAACCAAATCCTATAAAGATGCCACTTTATGGTTCACTCCCACGTATACCCTCTTTGTTTACTATTAAGGATGTGTGAGGCAGGTTCAAAAAGTTGGCCACTCGCAAAGCGGGAGATCTTTAAGGTATCAAGCCAAAAATGATTGAATGGATGAGAGATTTTACACATGATTGGATGTGTGATATGTTCAACCTTGTACTTCAACATTGTATGTCTCATGATTGGAGCACTAATTGGGTCAAGGCTTAACTATCAGACTATAATGATTAGGTCTTTTAAGGAAAAGTTATTTGGCTGCATAATGGAGATAAAATTGAGTGATTGGGCTAAATAGAATGGCAAGCATGCAAGAGAACAAGCAGGTTTTTATTGATGCCATAGCACTATTCATTTTCTTGTCACTCTTTCTGTTCTCATGGAGGAAAGTCGGTTGAAAGACAAGTGTTTGTATTGTTGCTTTGTGGACTTCAAGAAAGCTTTTGATATGGTTCCACATAACAATTTGTGGAGAGGGATGGAAGAACTCCAAGTGCCAAGTGAGTTATGCTTGCGGTTTCCCAATCTATGAGAAAGTGATGTGTCAGTTGCGCACACAAAGAGGAGTTTCAAAATTTTTTGCAAGTGTTATTGGGTTTAAACAAGGATGTCCGTTGTCACCAACTCTCTTTGGTCTATGCATTGACCAGTTGGAACAAATGGTAGTTCACTTTATGCAAGAAAAAGACATTGAAGAGTTCACTATTTTCAATGTGGTAATCATGCTTTTGTTGCATGCAGGTGATGTAGTGCTTCTAACACACACTTTAGAGGATGCACAAAAGCTTATGGTTGTCCTTGAGAACTTTTGCTTGCATAGTGGTCTGATTGTGAATGAATCCAAAACAAAGGTTATGCTTGTGAAAACCAACCATCAGGAGAAGCCATGCATTATGTACAACAATGAGACACTTGAAGTTATTGAGAGCTTTAAGTACCTTGGCCTTGAGGTTCCAACCAAACACAAGTGGCGTGAATGTGCTACGTGTCATTTGGAAGTCATGAAAAGAGCGTACCATGCATGTGTAATGTGGGAAACATGAACCGTTGGGTTTTCAAGAAGTACCTTTTTAACACATTGGTGACATCGGTTCTTCTTTATGGAGTTGAAGTGTGGGATGAGAGCATCTCAAAGTCTACTCGGAAAGAGTTGGAAATGTCCAAAAGCGTTTTCTTACAAACTTTCTCCAAGTTAAGAAACAAACACCATATATGTTCCTACTTCTTGAGTAGGATCTCTTCCAATTTAGGTTACGGACATGGAAAGGGTTGTGGAGTACATGATAAAGATGCATCAAAACCCCTCACATCAACTTCCTACAATTACATGGGAAGCAAGCAAAAAAGTTCAAAAGATGCATAAAAACAAGATCTTGAGCATGGGATGGACGCAAGATATAAAGAAGTAGTGTGGGAGATGGGATGCATTACACTTGCTATATAATGCCTCAATAGACCCCCAAGTGAATGAACTTTTTTACAATGCCAATGTATTGCAACTTGGGAGGAATCCGGTGGGTCATGCTTCATACATTACATCCCCATATTTCCCTCAACTACAAAACCATGTTCTTTGCTGAAAGAGGAAACTGTACTCACCCTTATATGCTTGAACCTATCCCCTTGTCAGAGATATGCACTATCACAGACAGCTAATCTCCCACTCCCCTCGATTTGAGACAGGGTGTTGGAGCAATAAAGATGATTCAAGTCAATTTGTGCACATCATGCTCATTGCAAGTTTGAGAGTTTGAATACCACACACTACTAGAGTGCTCAACTTTTGGTCACATACCAACTTGCTTTCCTCACATTTTTAGCCATGACTTAGTTCTACACACTTTCCTCTCCCAGCCATAGTGTGGGCTCTCCATTGCAACTCTCATCACCATAATTTTGGAGCATCGGGAATTTCTCATCAACTGCATACATACTACATCACATGTAACTTTGGTCCCATAGGTCATATTTGACCTCCAAGGACAATAATAATCTCTCTCTCTCTCTCTCTCTCTCTCTCTCTCTCTCTCTCTCTCTCTCTCCCCCCAAGCTGTCGGCACTCTCTCCGGGGACCCAAAGGGCATGAAGGTTGCCCAAGGGAAAATGATATGGAGAGAATTCACTCATTCTCACAACCCATCCAAAATCAAAATTGTAAGCTATTACCCTTGTGGCCTTGCAAAAAGATCACATTGATTCCATATTGAGAGGCTTTTGTGTGCTTCATGTCAAAAAAATAAAATAAAAAAATCATCTTATTGAGACCTATAAGGATATAGAAGCAGAACTTTGCAAGAGCCTTGTATATTTGGCCTTGGCCAGCAGTTTATAAGCAAGAGTTTTGTGGTCCTCCATGCTACTGCACCTACAGCTAAGCCGTTCCTTAAAAAATACACCTATCTGCTACAATATGCCAAAATAGGCTCACCCCCCCCCCCCCCCCCCCCCCACACACACACACACACACACACACACACACACACACACACACACACACATACATAGCATGAAGGTTGAAAGTCTCTCTATCTTGGGGCTTTGACATAGGTTGAGGCCAAGAAGCTAGCGGAAACAAAGAGAATAACAATGGACACATGCGGAGGGGTGCTCCTCCTATGGAAGAGGGTAGCCACCAACTCGGGCTCTTCATGAAGGGGATTCAAGAAGGAGATCATCATGCACATCTTTAGGCTGCAAGCCATCATTCAAGATGGAAGGAGAGTCAAGAGATCATCGTGGCACCCGTGTGAAACTCAAAATAGACAATTGTGCAAGCGTGAAGGCTTGAGGGAGTGCCCCCAATGGACGATGAAATTTTTTGAGCACTAGTGCTTGCCTCTCAAAATTCCAAGATCAAGAACATCAAGGGCATTGCCATGCAAGCACTAGCACTTGAAATTTAATGTTGTGGGCCTCCAATATCATGGCTGCCAAACCTTGGGACCCAGAGACTCTAGGATGGGTGGTAGACCCGAGAGAGAGAGAGAGAGAGAGAGAGAGAGAGAGAGAGAGAGAGAGAGAGAGAGAGAGAAAAGATAGGTGTGATCACTTGCCAAGCTAAGATGTCACCAAAGATTACTAAGAAGAAAAAAAAAAGTGACATTCATGTGAAGAAAATATCAAGGTTCCAAGAAGAGGGAAATGATCTGTGATATTTTCATTGGGACGAGGACTTGCATAAGTAATGAGGAAGGCACCCAATTGCCACTGTAAGAAAAATAGAGTCTGTCAAGCCTGGAGGCTGATTGGGTGGATTGGAGACAATGGTAAGTGAACCGCACGTCATCCTTCCAAGGGCCAGTCTGCCACGAGCTCCAGAAAAAAACCTTTGGCTAGCAATAGGGTTGAAAAATGAAGAAAGAGAAGAGGAGGAAAAGGATGAAGAGAAGCCTCCTGCATTGCTTCAAAGGTCAAAGAAAAGTCAACCTGCAAGGAATTCACCACATCCATCAGCTTCTTCCCTGCACTTATCAATGGCTCCTTCAAAGGCCCTATTCCTATCGATCTCAATTTGGGAGGCCCACATGGCCTCAATGCGAGTGCATAAAGAAAACCTGCCCATTGCATGACATAGCCTATATGCAGATCAATGATGTGAGATGATGTATCTGATAATGTGTTATCTAGTATTAGCCGGTTAAGAGCTAGATGGCAGAACCTCCTTATCGGCTTCACATTGTAGAATACACAGAAGGCATCCTAATTAGAGACTAGAACAGCTCCTCTTTGGAAGAGGGCATGAGACTAGCTTTGAAGTGCCAATCCAATCTTTGCAAAGGAGTGCAACACGAGAGCAAGATAGTTGCAACCTCAAAGTTGTCTTTCGAACTTCCTCTGTGCACGCAAGTAAAAGATGCAAGAGATTAAGGCTTGATTATTGAGTTTTTTCATCATAGTGCTTGAGCTGCTTTGTCTCAGGTTCATGTCCCTGAATGGGCCCTTTTTCGACGATGAAGGGAGTTGAAATGCCCTCTTTTGAGTGATGGGTACAAAGAGTGGGTCTTTGTGTTTGAGTGGGGGAGGGGCACGCGTGCGCGTGTGTGTGTGTGTGTGTGTGTGAGAGAGAGAGAGAGAGAGAGAGAGAGAGAGAGAGAGAGAGAGGGTAGTGCCTATCAACCTACGGCATTCTAGGTAGTCAATGAAGAGAGTAAGACCCTCTCTCTCTCTCTCTCTCTCTCTCTCTCTCTCTCTCTCTATCTATCTATCTCACCTGTGTTGTCGGGCTATAGAGACCATTGGCCGGAGCAAGGAGCTACCGCCACGTGGCTGAGGGGGGACCGAAATCCCTCCCCCTTTTATAATAGTATAGATAATCACAAATGCCTTAGACCTTATGAAGGGTCCCACTTAAACAACAATGTGAAAGATGCACATTGACACTTTTTTAATAAAAAAAATGAAAACAAAATACTTTCGTAAGAAAACAATAAGTACACGAAATAAAAACCCAATTTAATGAAATAGACTTTTATATGAGGCCTTTAAAGGAAAGGACTCTATTACAAGGTAAAATATTAAGAAAATTCTCATTGACTCATGATCCGATCAAACACTTTTTTTTTTTGTTGGAAAACCCACAATGGTGAGTGGATTATATTAGCAAAACTAATAAATTACAAATTTTAGTCGTGCTCACGAGCCATGAATTCTCCTAGCTACCACAGATACATTGGTTGATAGGGGGGCCACCCAAGGACACCGGTATATGCATCAATGAGAGTCTAAGTTGAGCATCAATGAGGACTCATCAACTAACTAGTACTAACTAGTAGTTGCGGCATCAATCTTCCTATTATATTCCAGAAAGTTTTGGCTTTTCCCAATGGCAACAATTGCTTCCATGCTTTCTTGAGTAGTCTCTGAGAAAATAGCTGTTTTCAGGGCTTTCTCAAAGATTCGACAATTTTTGGCCTTCCACACATGTTTGAAGTAGTAGTATCTAACAATATGTGTTTCAATAAGTAATGCTTGCATGTTGAATACCTTCCCACCTAGGAATAGATCGTTCTTAAATTACCCTAGCTTCTAGGACTTTTGAACCCACTTGCATACCTTTCCTTCCAGGCCGCAGATAGGCGGGCACTCTTTGAACAAGTGAGGTAGGTCCTTCCCGATCGTTCTGCATTGTGAGCACCTATCTGGACCAATACCTCTAACTAGGATCTTCACACCAGTAGCTAAGGCTCCCCAAAGGACCTTTCACAAAAAAATCTTCATCCCTAGTGGCCATTGTGGGTTCCAAATTTTTTTCACAATTAACCTCCATCTTGATTCTGGCCATTTCTTACCCAACATTTCCTAAAACTGCAAACCAAGGCCGTACACCTGGATGACGGGATCAAACTCTTAAGAATGCACTCCTTAACCTCTTGTTCTCTAAGGCCTTTTTGAGCAGGCCAAAAAGGAAATCCAATCACCATATAGTATAGAAAATAATAAAACAATTCAATGAAATATAGCCATATGAGTTCTCAAATGAAAGGAGTCAAATTCACATGTGTGTACACTAGCTTGGTTTGATCCAACTGCTCAAAATATGCACCAAGGTTGCACACTTACCCCTATCATCTATGGTTTGATGCATATAAAAAAGAACAATGTCAAAGTTCTTGAAGTTTTTCTAAAGAGTTTTTAAAGGCAAGTGTGCTCTCGTGCTAAGAGCTTTCTTCTCTATTTCTATTCCACTTCTTGAGAGGGCCCGTTCCGAAGAGGAATGCTCGCTTGCATTGCAAGCTCTTTGCAAGGAGAAGTCCCCTGGGTGGGATGGCTTGACCATAGAATTCTTAAGGGAATTCTGGGAGGACCTCAAAGTCCCGGTCACGTTTATGGCAAACCAAGCTTTTGTCAATGGGTCGTTGGATTCCAGTGTGAAAAGAGGCCTTATCAAGCCTATCCCAAAACAGGTTTGTTGCTCGCATCTTAAGCACTGGCGACACATAATCATGATGTCTGTGGAATAAAAAATCATTGCCAAGGCAATTGCTCTTAGAATTGGCCCCCTCCTAGACAAAGTCATCTCTCCTCATCAGCACGGGTTTATCAAAGGGAGATGAATATATGACAACATCTTGACGGCAATGGTGGGCATTGAGTACGCAACCTTCATGAAGAAAGAGTGTATTTTGATTGAGCTAGACCTAGACAAGGCTTATGATAGGATTAGGTCCTTTATTGAAGGTGTTATGAAAGCACTAGGCTTTGGGCCTTGCCTTTGTCGACTTATACACACTCTGGGGGTTGGCAGCCAATCAGAGCTCTTATTCAATGATAGAATTGTGGGCTCCTTTGAAACCAAAAGTTCTATCAAGAAAGGGTGTCCCTAGCTTCAGCTCTTCTATTTTCTATTGGGTTGCATCCTCTAATTCTGATGCTCGAATCTGCTGCTGAGCGAGGGGAAATCCAAGGGGTAACTTAGCCCGGCAATGACCAGCTTCTGGCCAAGATGTTTGCAGATGACTCCCCCCTGTTTTTGAAAGCCTGCCCTCAAGTTCTCACAAAGTCCCTTGAGATTGTGGAGCTATTTTCTTTGGATTTGGGATTGAAGTGTAGTATTGAGAACTCTAGATTGATCTCCTTGACGAAAAATGATACATTTGATCCATCGGGCTGGTTAGGGGAGACCGTATCTAAAGGAAGGATATTTCGGCATCTGGGCACCCCCTTAGGGGTGGATATTACTCACAAGCAAAGGTTCCAGTGGGTACTGGAGAAGATCCAAAAAACTTGAGAAGATGGGAGTTTGTGTTGCTTCCCTTCCAGAGTCGGTTTAGAGTGATCAACTCATTTATTCTCCCCTATATTTGCTTCACCAACCCGCTCCTCAAAATAGCCAAATGTAGCTGGAAGGAGTTCTTGAAACCTGTTTAAAGATTCTTATTGAGGAACAACACTAAAGACTCGAGGTCGTGGAAATGGGCAAAGTGGCAAGGTATTGCTTGACTCTTGGTCCAAGGTGGCCTTGGAATTCTCAACCCTACGGTTCATGTTGAGGCCTTCTACACCAAGTTTGTGGTCTCAATTGCAAAACAAGACCAATCTTCGGCTGTCATGATCAAGGATGTGGTAGATTATGCAAGACTTTGCTCTGATGGTGGTCAGTGGAAAGGGATCTAGGTACATGACAAACTATTATCCCTGACAGGGTCTAGTCTAAGTTTGGGTGGCATCACGGGAGAGCTGGTGCAAAAGTGAAATTGAGCATCAAGGGTACTAGAATGGGGTGAATTAACCAAATACTTCTAGAACTTCATTTTTCATTGGTCCCCTTGGCTATCTAAAGCTACTGGTGTAATCCTAAACCCTTATTGGAGAGAATTTGCAAGAAAGATCAACAATAAAGGAATCCAGTGGTTAAGCCACTTTTGGGATAGGAATAGCAAGTGCTGAAAATCTGTTGACCAAGTGGCAGCCTAGTTTCAACTCAACGACATTGAGAAGCTCTTTGTTAGTAGAAGGCATGGCGAGTGTTGTGATGTCGATTTGTGAATCTACTTTGGAGTGGAAAGCTTCAAAATGGCCTTCAATAGCCATTTCTTTAAACCTCATACCAAGGGCATCTACCAAATGTTAATACATGAGGCGGATTGGTTCGCCCCATTGAACAAGCAGTGGAAGAAGGGAAGCAATCCCAAGGCATCCACTAGGAAATATGTAAGATAACACATGCAAACAAAATAAGGGATTTACAATTAGGTACACTTACAGAAAAATGTACTTACATAAAGGGTTTTTCAATTGAGAAAGTGAGAATTTTCATACATAAGGGCTAGTTTTTTTACGAAAAATTCATACATAAGGGGTACATATAGTACTTGAAAATATACAGGTAAGGGATTATTTAAACACCTCTCGTTCGCACGTGCTATATGCAATTTTTACATAGTGGACTCCTCAGGGAAGCAATGGATGGAGGCTAGATGGGTGGAGGTCACGAAGAACATCTGGAACCAAAAAATTACATTACAGGCCATGCTCACGTTGGGCCATGCCACGCAAAACCAACGCAAGGGACCTCAAAACATGTTGCAGCACCTGTCAAATAGCCAAGCTTTTAAACGGAGCCTCAACCATACAAACCAAAAAATTTCACATAGGAAACAACATGAATGTGCTAAAAACATTAGCAAGGCTAACGAACACACAACTAGGTCCAAGATTTTGAAGGGGAGCCAAGCCCCATCAAGCGGATGACCATGTGCTACCACTAGGATATGTACGTCTCTCACCCCTATAGATCCTGTTGCTGAGTCAAACCCAAAGCTCAGGTCGCTATTCCAATCCATGCGGGCCCAAGAGGGTGACCTCCACCAAATGTGAAAAAAAAGGATGGTCGACAACCTTGCCAAAGGCGGCGTCATGCAGCTTTGCTTCCATGCTAAGAAAGATGTCACAAAGATGAACATTGAGCTTAATAGAAGCTTACCTAATCCTTGATCAGTGTTCAGGGCTTGTTAACAAGCTATTTGTACGGTTCATGTATGCCAGATGCGGCTTTAGTGAGCCAGTGTCCAGTGTCCAGCACCAGTACTAGGGAGACCAGTATTGGATGCCAAGTTATCAAGTTATCAACATTGGAAGTTTCACAGGGCCAGTTTTGTGTTGGGTTGGCCGCACCAGTGCCAGTCAATGCCAGTACTACCAGTTAGAGTATCTTGGGAGCTTGTATCTCGAGTTCCAATATCTCCAGTCTCGAGCGCCAGTGTCTGGAGAGCGAGCCACAATCTCTAGTACTACCATGGCCAGTGTTTCCAGTGTCCAATATTAGAGTGTCTCGAGCGTCAGTGTATCGAGAGCCAGTGTCGAGTTCGAGTCTCCAGCACTAGTGTCAGTATCTCGAGGGCTAGTGTCAGTATCTCGAGAGCCAGTGTCCAATGTGTCGAGGGTTAGTATCTCAAGAGCTAGTAATTCCAAATGCGCCAGTACCAGTGAGACCAGTGGGCGAGCCGATGGGCTTTGTTCCCTTTCACCAGTGAGGCCAGTACTAGAGAGACCAGTGGTGCGGTCGGGCTTTGTTCTCGAACAACAGTGAGGCCAGTACCAGTGAGACAAGTTGGCGCAGCCAAGCCGATGGGCTTTGTTCACGGTCACCGGTGAGGCCAGTACCTGTAGGGCGGTCGAGCCGATGGCTTTGTTCCTAGTCAGTACCAGCTGCAGTAGTACCAACGAGACTAGTTTATCAGTACAACATTGAAAATCTGAGACCAATATCAGTATTCAAGTATTGAGCCATGGAGCTTAAGGCAAGCTACAAATAGCATTTAAAGGGGCAAAAAATAGGGAAAAGCGAGGATTACACACACCATACAAAAGCTAAATAAAGATTTAGGGGGGGGGGGGGCTAAAACAATAGGGAAGTCGGATGCGCCTTAAAAAGGAGTTTTCGAGGATAGTGAAGGGGTTTTTTTTTTTGTAGAGAAGAAGGAAAACGTGTGTGCATGAGCAAGGGGTAGCCACTCTCTCTCTCTCTCTCTCTCTCTCTCTCTCTCTCTCTCTCTCTCTCTCTCTCTCTCTCTCTCTCTCTCTCTCTCTCTCTCGAACAAGCATGGAGTTGAAGGAGAGGCTGCTTTCAGACTTAAAAGTTGCAGAATCCAAGGGCAATTGAAGAAAATTTCCATCATCGTCATCAGCTAGAGATCGATTAATCATCCTGATAAGTCCCGGTGTCGTTAACAGCCTAGTTAATCTTGTAAAAAGGAAGCTTAAACTCCTAAGTTTTAGTTGATCTAAGTGACGGTGCTGCTAATAGTCTGCCTTGGCTAAGGATTAAGTTTTACTCAAAGCATTAGTCAATTAATTGATAATTACGATGGTTACTAGATCTTTCAGTAGCTGCTGTTTTCTTTCTTTCACACCTCCCACAGCTAGAGGCCCGATACATTTTCGCCTCACATTTTGAACACATATCCCCAGACATACTTGGTGAACACGACGCGAGCCGAGCCAGGGTGGGAGATTTAGACTAACGGATATGTCTACACCACAACAGGCAGCCATGCAGTAGATGATACAACAATTTGCAGTGTACATGCAACAACAGCACGCTGCCCAGTAGCAGTATAATTTGCAAGAGAGGATTCATAAAGCTCGACAGGCGGCTACAAATAAATTGCAGCGCTTTGAAGGTCGAGATATTTCAAAATTCTTTACCTCTACGAGAAATCTATGGAAGATAACGGAATTGATAACCAAAATGCAATAGATGGGTTTCATTTGATAGTGGTACCTGAACTGAGGGCCATGATTAAAGACCTTCGGACGGTTCACATGCCGGATTGGCAGGAGTTTAAGAAGGCGTTGCAGGAGGAGTAATACCTTGAAGATTCTCAGAGGGTGACCAGACAAAGCTTCGTGAAGTGGGTGCAGAAAAAGAATAAGGACCTGTCTGCACGAGAGCTGTTATAGGAATTTGAAAAGAAATTTGACCATCTATCTACAGCGGAGCAGCGTTCGATGAAGGACCAAAAGGTGGAATTGGTTATTCAAGCTGCTGATCAACGACTTCAAAAAGGTTTGGTACAATTGCTGAAGGATCCAACAGGTGAACTGGGATTAACGTCTGATTGGAAGATAGTCACTAAAGCAATAAACATGATAGTGAAACGGCAAAAGAGAGTTGATAAGATGATTCTGGCAGACATCATGGACGTTGTGTAAGAAGAAACTAAGGAGAAGCCATCCTCTGCAATACCTAAGGTGGAGGAGCCAGTTCTCGAATTTGAACTAAATTTGAGAACTGAATTTAAAGGCTATTAAACTGGAAGGATTAGCTGCAAAGGGGTCTACTTCAGAGCCTAAACAACAACCACCACGCAAAGGTTGGGATAATCGATGCATGTGGTGTGATAGTGAAGACCATAGGTATGTGAAAGAGTTTGATGAGTTTGATGAAGCTTACAAGAAGAATGTGGTTTTTTGGAAAGACAGGAAGATTCATCTCAGGGCAACAGAAGAGATGCTCCATTTAAACTTTGGCAAGGGTGGCATGAAGAAGCTAGTGGGGACGAAATACAACATAATGTTGCTCTTGTGTAAGCAGCTGCATATGGGCAAAGGGCATAGGTGTAAAGGGCCAATTGTGGCCGTATGCTTTAAAGACAACAGAAGCAGGTAAGGTAGCATATGGGAAGTTATGACAGGTAGGGAATTCAATTTGGGAAGCTACTGGGTGGACTGATCCAATAGATTCTTTTTCAGTATATGCATATATTGCTAAAGCTCAAGCCAATGAAGCTAAGGTGTAAGAGAAGCAAAAAAGGGATGAAGAGGTTGCTGGGACATCAAAAAGGCCAACAAGATCCAACAGTAAGAAAGAGGAAGGGCTTGGGCCTGCTCCTAAGCCCGCTCCTAAAGTGGTGATGGAGGAGGCTCCAAAGGAAAAAAAGCAAGGTAAGTCTAAGGGGCCTTCGTATAAGCTTAAATCTAATATTGAATTGGCTACAGTTTGGAAGAAGGTTTTTGAAGAGCGAATCGTGAATAGCAAAGTGGATCTCACATTGGGGGATATTTTGGGAATTTCCAAGCTCGAGTTCCATGATGAGATCATTGATATTATAAAAAAGAAGCGACAGATACCAAGTGAGCAAGAGCCAGAATCAGTTAAGAGCCAAGTGGTTCAATACATTGAAAAAAATTATGGATGATTATGAAGAATATTTGGCAGATCTTGAAGAAGATGAGTCGAAGTCTATGGTGGTTTCAAACCCGATTGTACCCAAGGTAAGAAACATGCATTTTTAATGACGGGGAAGACAAGAAACTATACCCAAGAGTCACTTTTCAAGGACTCATTGGGCAAGAGCAATGATAGAAACTGTGGTAAAGCTTGGCGACATTTAGAAGCGGGTCTTAGCCCTTATAGACCATGGTTCAAAAATCAATCTGATGGCAAAGAATTTGCACCAAAAGGGGAAGTGGCCTATTGATGTGGACCATGGGTGGTGGATTCAAGCTGCCAACATGCTTCCAGGAAATCTTTATGGTGCATGTGCAAATGTCAAGGTAACTATTGGGGATGTCTGTGATAAGAAAAACTTCTTTATACAGAAGCATTCCTCCTACCCACTGATTTTAGGATAGCCCTACATTACGGCTGTGGGGATGGAAACCAAGGTGCTTGATGATGGCTTGACTTATCCTAGGATTCGAGGTTCAAATTTTTGATTGTATGTGTTGACCATGATAGGAAGAAAGACAATTTACGTGATCGTCCAACGCCAAAGATATGCAAAGAGTTCAAAGAAAGATTTGCTCGGGATTTTCGTGGGATGCCACTATAAAGCGGGACTATGATGGTACAAGTGAGGAGAAGTTCTCGCAAAGATCAACCTTCTCTTCAGGATTTTCGGGATTGACATCTAAGGGTTCAGTATCTTATAGAAAATTGAATGATTTATCTAAGTGGGAGAAACAATATGTTTCAAGTATTCGAAGTGAATTGCAGGAATGTGATGTGCTTGAACCAGATGATGCGATTTCAGGAATCTTCGAAGAGATTTCTTATGTTGACACTATGTCAGAGCTTGAGGATATCTCGCAATAAAGGTTACAAAGTGGAACTGAAGTTGTTAAAGTGCACTCAATGGACATATATGAAGAGTAGGACATATGCGAGGCACTTATGCATATTGAAGATGACTTGGGTAAAGTAGTTGAAGCACAAGTAGAGATGAAGTACAAGACAGTTGCAAAGAAAGTTGGACCAGTGGCTACACCTCTACCAGAAGGAAGTGAAAGGGTGATCAAAGAAGCTTCTCGACAACCTATGCTCAGGGATCCAAAGAATATTGGGCATAAATTTGCTAAGGAGACATTGCAGCAATAGCTGAAGGTTGGAGAAGATGGTTTTTTCAACAAAGAGGAAATCAAGTGCTTTCAGGGTATGCTCAAAAAATACGGTAAATCTTTTGCTTTTGAGCCAAGTGAGATTGGGTGTGTGACCCAAGTGTTGTTTCACCTAAGGTTATATTCACTGTTCCTCACATGCCGTGGAGCTTACGCCCCATTCAGTTCCTAAAGCTCACTTGCCAAAACTTATTGAATTTCTTAATGAGAAGATACAAATGGGAATTTTGGAACCATCATGTATGCCATACTCCAATTGATGGTTCACTGTTCCAAAGGAAAATGGTACTTTAAGGTTCATACAGGACATGCAGCCGGTTAACAAGGTAACAATCTGCAATGTGGGTACTGGCCCAATCGTGGATGAATTTGTTGAGGCCTTTTCAGGTAGATCAATCTACTCTATGGGTGATCTTTACTATGGATATGATCAACTTTAGTTAGCTTTGGAGAGCAGGGATCTTACTACAATGCGCACACCTCTCGGGTTGGTAAGGATGTGCACTCTGCCACAAGGTGCTACTAATTTTGTAGCTCATATGATGATTGGTATGAATAAGGTATTAAGGGACTTTATCCCTCATGTTACTATGCCTTTCATTGATGATCTACCAATTAAAGGATGTGAAGAAGGATCCAAAGACGAGGTAAAAGATCAGAGGGGGTGTCGACGGCTTGTTGCTCAACATATTGCTGACTGTGATGTTATTTTATCCACGCTTGAAGAAGTTAACAATTTCAGTGCAAAAATCAACTTTTGTTGCTAAAGAGGTTCTAATTGTGGAGCATATGTGCAGTCCAAAAGGTAGAAGGTTGAGTCTAGCTAAAGTTGAAGCTATTCAAAAGATGAAGGAAACATGCTCTTCGGTTATTGAAGTTCGTTGGTTTCTAGGTGCATGTGTATTCAATCTTATTTGGCTACCACATTTTGCTCATGTTGTAGAAGTGCTTTATCAATTGCTAAGGAAAGGAAAGAGGTTTGTTTGGGAAGAAGTCCATACGAAGGCTATCAAGAAGCTAAAGCAAATGCTTCTCGAGGCTCCTACCTTGAGGTTGATTACAAATGTGGAAGGCCAGTAATCTTAACAGTCGACACTAGCACGACAGGTATTGGGTGGACTATAGGTCAAGATGATGATGAAGTATGCAATTTGATTTGGAGCAAAGGTGCTCAATGCTCGTCAACGAGGTTACCCACAGGCTAAGAGAGAACTTTGGGGTGTTGCTACTGCTCTAAGGTCTAATAAAGAGTATTTTATTGGAGCTTCAGTCGTGGTAGAGATAGATTGCTTGCCATTGATAGGGATGATTGCCAACTGCTCTACTTCAAACATTGCCATGCTATGATGGATAGCTTATATTAAGTCTCTTAACCCTGAGTTTTGTCATATTGTAGGTAGAGATAATCATATTGCAGATATGCTTTCAAGGGCTAGATTGTTACCATATACATGTGGTAGTGATGTGTGTGAACACACTAGGACCGCCGGGGCATTTTTTCCCTCTTTAGGAGGTTTTTTCCCCCGTGCATTGTATATACGCCCATCACTCTAGGGCTATCTATCTTTCCATTGCACACTAAGTAACACACTCTCTATTGTGTGCCTTGAGCTTCCTTCGTCTTCTCCAAGCTGTGTGTGTTTCTCTGCAACCCTAATTCCAACAATTGGTATCAGAGCAGGTCACGTCCTCCCGGGCTTAGTCGCCAGCTGCTCCAGCACACGCCTGCTCACTTTCTCCGATTTCAGTGAGCTTTGGCGAGCGTTCGCAGGTCGACAAATATTTTGGGAAAGCTCAAAGAGTTCGGTCTGCTCAGAATTTTGATTTGGGATCATTTCGGCCTCCGTTTCCACTACGGGCAGTACTACACAGGCTATTTCGTCATTTTGTGCAGATTTTCTGTCAGTGCCGTTTTCTGCATAACAGGTGCCTTATAGTCTTCTACGGTTTGTGCTATATAGCACAAGTTGTTCCCGCTCCATTTCTCCTATTTTCGGGTAGTTTTCACATCAGGTGCAGCATTTACCATGGCTGACAACAACAACACAGATGTGTTCAAGATGTTTGCTGCTGAGGACAGGTTGGATGGGGACAACTACCCTATGTGGGCTTATATGATGCAACATGTTCTTGTGTCAAAAGGTGTCTGGAACATTGTGCAGGGCATTGATGTACGTCCTGGTTCTGAAGATGTAGGCGATATTGAGGATGTTGCAGGTCTTGCTGCAAGGATTGCAGCTGTTAGAGTTGTTTTGCCTACGGCAGAACAAGCTCGTTGGGATGTTAAGGATGCACAGGCTCATGCATTGATTGCGTTGTCTGTGAAGCGCACCATTATTCCTCACATCTGTTCAGCAAAATCTGCAAAACAGGCTTGGGATATTCTAGCAGGTCTTTATGCAAGCCGCAATGAGGCTAAAATTGCTTTGCTGCGTAAAGAGCTAGAGTCGAAGATTATGCATGAGGAAGATGATATGGACACTTTCCTTGCTAGTGTCAAGGATATCAATGAGCAACTCATTTCTGCAGGTGAAGTCATTTCGGACAGTTCCCTTGTGCAGACTGTTCTTGATGCCTTACCAGATTCCTACCAGACTTTTGCTAGTACTTGGAGACTGATGACCCAAGGAAATCCTGAAGTTGTCAAGTTTGATGCATTATGCACATTGCTGTTGCAAGAGTCACTTTCTAGAAAAAACAGGACTAGGCAGCGTGCAGTTGAACAGGCTTTTATTGCTTCTCAAAGAAAGGGTGGTAACAGTAATGCAGCCACTTCTTATGGTTCTGCTGCGAGTGGCAAAAATTCTGTTCCTAATGCTTCTGCTGGCAGCACTTCGTCTGGCAATTCTGGCGATAAGGGCAAAAAGAAGATGCATTGCCATTATTGTAAAGCCAATGATCACTTGATCAAGTCGTGTCCTAAGTTGAAGGCCAAAGAGGCTAAGAAGAAAGAGGGTGGTTCCACTGCAAATGCTGGTTCCACTACAAATGCAGCCATTGTTGAGTCTTCTGTGAAAGGAGATTGTGATGCTGATGTTGATGCAGAATGGGCTTTTAGCGCAGAGTGCACTTACAATCCTGCTGTCCATGATGCATGCTTGTCAGTTGTTGCAGATTCACATGTGTGGTATTTCGACAGTGGTGCTACAAAGCACATTACCTCACATCGTGAATTGTTTACCTCTCTCAAGTCTGTCCCTCATGGGAATTCAGTCACTTGTGCCAACAACGCCTCTTATCCAGTTCAGGGAGTTGGAAAGATTGTGCTCACTGCTGCTAATGGCAGTTCCTTCACACTTGTTGATGCACTTTATGTACCTGGGATCAAGAAGAATCTCTTGTCTGTATCCGCACTTGCTAGACTTGGACTTGTAGTCAAATTTGTGGATGACAGATGTACAGTTCATGATCTCAGTTTTGGTGATGAAATTGTTGCATCTGGGCTTTTGTGCCGTGGGCTGTATAAGCTCACTTTGTATGACAAGTGTGGACAAAATTTTGCAAATGCTGTTGCAGATTCAAGGGCTATTTCAGATGCAAAACTTTGGCATGCACGTTTTGGTCATTTGAATTTTGCCAGTTTGCTGCGTTTGCAGAAATCTGATATGGTTGCTTCTTTGCCGCCTCTTGAAGCACCTGTCAAACATGTTTGTGAAGGCTGTATTCTGGGTAAAATGCAGCGTTCTAAGTTTCCAAAGGATGGTTCAGTTAGGGCCACATGCAGGTTGCAGCTTGTGCATAGTGATGTTTGTGGGCCCATGCAAACTCCGTCCTTGGGCAATTACCTGTACTTCGTGACTTTCATTGATGATTACTCCACGCATGCATGGGTATTTCCGCTTAAAGCAAAGTCCGAAGTTTTTATGTGCTTCAAACAATTTTTGGCTATGGCTGAAAATGTCTCAAAATGTACTATGGGCACCCTCCGTTCCGATCGAGGGGGGGAGTATATGTCTCATGAATTTAATGCATTTCTGGCTAGTCGTGGGATAAAACGCCAATGTACAGTGCCTTATACACCTCAGCAAAATGGTGTTGCTGAGAGGAAAAACAGGTCACTAACGGAAATGGCACGATGTATGGTCAAAAGTCAAGATTTGCCGCATTCTTTTTGGCTTGAGGCCATCATGTGTGCCACTTATGTACTTAACAGGTGTCCTACGAAAGCTTTGCAGTCTATTACTCCATATGAAGCATGGCATGATAGAAAACCTTCTATTGAGCACATGCGTGTTTTTGGCTGTTTGGCATATGCTTTGGTGCCACAAGTGCAGCGTAGAAAATTGGATGATAAGACTGTCAAATGTATTTTTGTTGGTTATAGTGCTGAAAGCAAAGGTTACAGGTTGTATCATCCGCAAACAAAACGTATTCTGGTTTCACGGGATGTAGTGTTTGTGGAAGACTCTGTTCAGCCCTTGCTGTCATGTACTAGAGACAGTAATGTAAGCTCACACGACATTTATGACACTTTGTTGCCTCTTTTCAGTGGTGGAAATACGAATGTAAGTTCCAATGAGGCAAATGTACAGCCTATGGGGGTTTCTGAAAATGTTTTAGAACAGCCTATCACTGATGCAGATGTACATGATGTACTTGATGAGGAAAGGGCAGAAAATGAGCAGGCTAGAGGTATGCCAAAATGGCTGGTGCACACTTTGCGTGACAGTAAATTGGATGCACCTTTATCTAGTCGTACTCGTTCAGGCTCTCGCCATGCATCTTATGCATCAGATTGTTATGCTTTGGCTGTGTCTAGTTTACATGATGTTGAGGAGCCTCTGTCTTTTGATGAAGTACAAAATTCAGAAAATTGGATTGCTGCCATGAAATCAGAATATGATACACTTATAGAGAATGACACATGGACTTTATGTGATTTGCCTCCTGGCAAAAAGGCCATTGGTACGAAGTGGGTTTACAAGTTGAAACGCAAGCCGGACTTGTTGCAAAGGGTTATGCACAACAAAAAGGCATAGATTATGAAGAGACTTTTGCTCCCACTTGTCGTATGACTACTGTGCGTTTTCTATGTGCATTGGCAGCTCATTTTGGTTGGGATGTACATCAATTAGACATTGTTACTGCTTTCTTGAATGGTGACATATTTGAGGAAGTTTATGTAACGCAGCCTCGCGGTTTTGTCATAAAAGGACAAGAGGACAAAGTGTGCAAATGTAAAAAGGCTTTGTATGGGCTGAAGCAATCTCCTCGTGCTTGGTATGAGAAAGCTGACACTCATTTGGTTAAACGAGGCTTTCGTAACAATCCAACAGAAAGCACATTGTATGTAAAGCGTGAGGATGATGTATTTCTCATTGTGGTTCTTTATGTTGATGATTTGCTGATCACTCGACCAAATGAGAGACATATTGCTGAATTTAAGGCTGATTTGAATGCTACTTTCAAGATGAAAGATTTGGGGCTATTGCATCATTACTTGGGTATACAGTTTAAGCAGTGTGATGGTGGTATTGCCTTGTGTCAGAAAAGTTACATAGAGACATTGCTATGTAAGTTTGGACTTGAGGATTGCAAACCTATTGCCACTCCCATGGTAACAGGTTTGAAGTTGAGTCTACATGATGCTGGCGATCCTGCTGATGTCACTCTTTACCAAACTGCTGTTGGCTGCCTCATTTATGTATGCAACACGAGGCCGGATATTCAGTTTGCAGTCTCACAGGTCAACAGATTTATGCATAGCCCAGGGTCTAAGCATTGGCAGGCTGTCAAGAGGATTTTCCGCTACCTTAGTGGCACTTTACATCTTGGCTTGTTTTATCCCAAGGGGGGATCATTGCCGCCAGACTTACATGCTTTTTCGGACTCAGATTGGGCTGGTTGTTTTGACACGCGAGTGTCCACAAGTGGTTTTTGTTTCATGCTTGGCAGCTCATGTATATCATGGTTGAGCAAGAAGCAACCTACTGTGGCCACTTCGAGTTGTGAGGCTGAGTACAGGGCAGTCTTCACAGCTACGGTTGAGTGTGTATGGCTCAGACGCCTTATGGCTGACTTGGGTGTTGGACAGGACACTGCCAACACTATCTACACTGACAGTCAGAGCGCATTGGCAGTTGCGAGGAACCCAGTTTTTCATGCTCGCACAAAGCACATTGAGGTGCATTACCACTATGTCAGGGAGAGGCTCTTAGCAGGAGAGATCAGCTTGGCTTATGTGCCAACACAGGACAACCTTGCAGATCTTTTCACAAAGGCATTGTCTCGTGAGAAGCTTGAAGCTTTCCGCAAAGCTTTGGGCTTACTCCCCTTTGTGGACTGATCCTGTCCTCAGGGCATGGCACTTCCCTTTACTCATGTGCCAGCTCTCGTTCACCGCATCACTCCAGGGGGGATTTGTTACCATATACATGTGGTAGTGATGTGTGTGAACACACTAGGACCGCCGGGGCATTTTTTCCCTCTTTAGGAGGTTTTTTCCCCCGTGCATTGTATATACGCCCATCACTCTAGGGCTATCTATCTTTCCATTGCACACTAAGTAACACACTCTCTATTGTGTGCCTTGAGCTTCCTTCGTCTTCTCCAAGCTGTGTGTGTTTCTCTGCAACCCTAATTCCAACATAGATTTGAAGATGAAGAAGAGATGCTTACACGAGATAATCATATTAAGTCTCTTAACCCTGAGTTTTGTCATATTGCAGGTAGAGATAATCATATTGCAGATATGCTTTCAAGGGCTAGATTTGAAGATGAAGAAGAGATGTTGGCTTGAAGTTCTACAGATCTTCTTATCTACATGCAAATTGCGGTAATATTGCTCATATTTTTGAGGTATTTTCTGAGGAGTTCTATGATGGAGAATGGCTTTTGATTGATCGCTACCTTAGCACTCTTACTAAGCATGAAGGGTGGACGGATCAAGAGTATAAAAGGATCAGGAAGAAGGTTTACTACTATTTTCTAAAGGATGGACATTTATGGAAGCAACCAAAGCGCCCAGGAGGGGTACCGCAATGGGTTGTTTGTGACTCAAGCAACTCAACATCAGGTTATCAAAAAATTTCATGAAATTTTATGGGATGGACACAGAGGAGTCTAGGTAACTTTGTCAAGATTAAGGATCGATACTGGTGGAAAGGTATGTATAAAGATGTGTCTCAGTTTGTGGAGACATGCCTAGTATGCCAACAGTATTCTAACGTGCCACATCGAGATGGATTGCATCCCACTTATCCACTGGCTATGCACTACAAGTGGGTGGTGGACTTTATTACAATGCCAGTAGGAGTGTGGAAGATGAGGTATATTGTTCTTGCCAGAGAAGATCTTACTAACCAGGTTGAAGGCAGAGCTTTGCGTACCAAAGCTATCAGTTCTGTATGCAAGTTCTTGCTTGAGGATCTTATTTCCAAGTATGGATGTGTTGATAAAATTACTGCTGACAGAGGAGAGTTGGATGCAGATGAAGCTCGTGATTTCTTTGCTCGGATGGGCATTAAACTAGCTCTCACTACAACATACAATCCAGAAGGGAATGGAAAAAGTTAAAGAGGGCACTTGCCTATTGTTAAAGCTTTAGAAAAGGCATACCGGGGACATATTGGTGATTGGCCTAAACTCCTACCATTTGCTTTATGGGCTGATCGAACTACACATAGTTTTGTTACAGGTTTTATGCCATTTGAGCTCATGTATGGGCAAAAACCCATTATGCCTACATAAGAAGTGGTTATTTCTTGGACCATAATGCCATGGGAAGAAGGTATGGCTACAAAAACTTTGCTTGCTTTGCGCACTCGCCAACTTGAAAGGCGTCAAGGAGATATTGAACGGGCCAAAGTGAAGCTTAAGGAAGGATGGTAAGCACAGACTACGACCTCATGCTATTAAAGATGGGGATTGGGTCCTTGTATATGACAGTAGCTTGGAGAATCAGTACACTAATATGCAGAAGATGGTTAAACGATGGTTTGGACCATATGTAGTACTTCATGTTTATGACAATGCGACCTATAAGTTATGTGAGCTTGATGGCACTGAGCTTAAAGTGCCTATTGCGAGAAAAAGAGTTAAGTTGTTTAAGCAACAAGAAGGTGAAATCAATATTGAATATTTCAACACAGATCAACCTCTTGAAGATAATGATATGTATGCATCAGACGATGAGTCTCATAATGCTCTTAAAGATACAAATTTAAGTACAGTTGGCATAGATCAGAGGCTGTGCAGGTTCAGAGGGGGTGGATGTCGTGCAGCTCCGCTCCCATGCTAAGAAAGATACCAGGAAGATGCACATTGAGCTTAA
Source organism: Adiantum capillus-veneris (assembly GCF_014529385.1). Taxonomy (NCBI): domain Eukaryota; kingdom Viridiplantae; phylum Streptophyta; class Polypodiopsida; order Polypodiales; family Pteridaceae; genus Adiantum; species Adiantum capillus-veneris. Next base: position 110,597,197 of record NC_140936.1, read on the forward strand.
TAGAAGCTTACCTGATCCTTGATCAATGTTCAAGGCTTGTTAACAAGCTATTTGTACGGTTGATGTATGCCAAATGTGGCTTTAGCAAGCCAGAGTCCAATGTCCAACACCAGTACCAGGGAGACCAGTACCGAAGGCCAAGTTATCCAGTTATCAGTAGTTGAAGTTTTGCAGGGCCAATTTTGTGCTGGCTTGGCCACCAGTATAGCAGTATAGCTGCACCAGTGCCAACCAATTCTAGTAGTACTAGTTAAAGTATCTCGGGAGCTTGTATCTCGAGTTTCAGTATCTCCATTCTCGAGCATCAGTGTCTCGAGAGCGAGCCAGTATCTCCAGTACTACCTTGACCAGTGTTTCTAGTATTCAATATTAGAGTGTCGAGCGTCGGTGTATCGAGAGCCAATGTCGAGTTCCAATGTCAGTATCTCGAGAGCCAGTGTCCAGTGTGTCGAGCGTCAATATCTCGAGAGCCAATAATACCAAATGCGCCAGTAACAGTGAGACCAATGGGCGAGCCGATGGGTTTTGTATCGATCACCAGTGATACGAGTACCAGTGAGACCAATGGCGCGGCCGAGCCTACAGGCTTTGTTCCCGGACAACAGTGAGGGCAGTACCAGTGAGACTAGTGGGCACGACTGAGTTGATGGGCTTTGTTCCCACTCACCAATGAGACCAATACCAGTGAGACTAGTAGGGCGGCCGAGCCGATGGGCTTTGTTCCTAGTCAGTACTAGTTGCACTAGTACCAGCGAGACCAGTATTAACGGTACAACATTGAAAATCTGAGACCAATACCAGTATTCAAGTATTGAGCCGTGGAGCTTAAGGCAAGCTAAGAATAGCATCTAAAGGGGCGAAAAATAGAGAAAATCGAGGATTAAACACACCATACAGAAGCTAAATAAAGATGGAGGGAGGACTAAAAAAATAGGGGTATCGGATGCTCCTTAAGAAGGAGTTTTCGGGGACAGTGAAGGGAGACATAGTTTTTTTGGCAGAGAAGAAGGAAAACGTGTGTGCATGTGGATGGGTTAGCCACGCTCTCTCTCTCTCTCTCTCTCTCTCTCTCTCTCTCTCTCTCTCTCTCTCTCTCTCTCTCTCTCTCTCTCTCTCTCTCTCTCTCTCTCTCTCTCTCTCTCTCGTTCTTAGATAAGCATGGAGTTGAAAGAAGAGGCCGCTTTCAGACTTAAAGGTTGCAGAATCCAAGGGCAATTGAAGAAAATTTCCATCACTATCATCAGCTAGAGATTGATTAATCCTTATAAGTCCCGGTGTCGTTAAAACGGCCCGGTTAATCTTGTAAAAAGGGAGCTTAAACTCCTAATTTTCAAATGATCTTAGTGACAGTGCTACTAACAGTCGGCCTGGGCTAAGGATTAAGTTGTACTCAAAGCATTAATCAATTAATTGATAATTACACTGGTTACCATATATTTCAGTAGCTTTTGTTTTCTTTCTTTGACACCTCCCGTAGCCAGAGGCCCGACGCCTTCCCAGCTCACGTTTCGCACACATATCCCCCGACAACGGAGGGCACAAGCCAACAAGATACTTCCCCTCAAGCCATCCCTAGCCTTCTGCGAGCAGATCCCTCCCCCAATAGCAGACACTCCACCAAGTCTGGGAGCACCCAAAGAGCATCATCCACCAACCTCCCTTGGACAGTTCAAGGGCTATCCTCTCTCGTTGATGACTATATGGACTCCATTGCTGCTATGTTGGGCAGGGTACTTTTCATTTCGAAAATGTAGCAGGTAAGATCAGGCTTGGACATAAAGGTATGCATTCTGTGGAACATGGGTAATCCGATTCCCAAGTATTCGGATTTGAGAATGGGTAGTTTTGGCAATTTTCGACAAGAGATAACCTTTCACTCATTTCCAAATGCCTACTATAAGTGCCACAGAACTGATCATTTTGCTAAGGATGGGCCACGAGGTAGAAGTCGTCCAGAACAAGACGGTCAAGAGACAACTTGGAGATGCATTACTAGAGAGCTCAAGCCCTCCACGGGTGTCACAAGGCCAGAGAACAGGACATGTCTCTCATAGAGGTGTCTGAAGAGAAGGGTTGCCCACTAGTTGAGATGCAAGAGGAACCAATCACGCCTATTAGACCGTATGATGGAAAGTTAGCAAAGAGTCATGAGTGTTTGGAGGCAGAGGTGCAAGATAACCCATAATCGCTCATCATTCCCGGTGAAGAGACGACGATCGATTCAAGCCACCTTGACTCAGATTGATCTCATTAGCCATGTTGTTCATGTTTCGAGCACCATGGCAAATATGTTTAGTTTACTTAAACGAAAGAAAAAGAAAAATAAAATTAAGGCTCTAGTGGCTTTTCATATCAGTATTATGTTTCATATGCACTAGCTTGGTAGTTGAGGGGTGTTATGGCAGGGCTAACTCCTTGGTAGCAACCCCGAGTCAACCTTTGTTCCCTTCTATTGTTAATGATCTCAGGGTGGCGCCCTTTATCAACCGATGTATCTGATGGTGTGTGGTATGGATGTTGGTAGATGCCATGGCTCGGATGGAGCATGGATCCCCAAGTTTTTTAATACATTTATCACTCATGATTTGTGAGTTTGGGGGGGGAAAAAACCTATTCTCACCTTGTTTCTAATGCTAAGTATTGAGAATTGCAATTCTCTCTACTTTGTGCATTCGTTTCTTGAGCCCCCCATTCTCTCTCTCTCTCTCTCTCTCTCTCTCTCTCTCTCACACACACACACACACACACACACACACACACACACACACACACACACACACACACACACACACACACACACACACACACACACACACACACACACACACATATTTAAGAGCCCTGTCCCGCATAACGCAACGAGGGGCTAGAGGAAGTTTTCCTGTCATGCTCCACAACCTCTCTGTGTGGTCACGCAGCGAAAACACCTTCGTAGTTTGCGCGAGGAGCTTTTTCCATGGCAGCGTCTGATTCGTTTACACCATCATCCCCGCATGAGTCTGCACGACTTTATTTGCTTTATGCCTTTTTTGGCTTCAACACCTCGAATGCTCTGCAAATATTTGGTTTGGAATGGATTTTTGCAGGGGTTACAGCGGTTATGTCTAGGCATTGTTTGCGCTGCAAGTAGCCCGCGTGACCACACATGCTAGCTCTTCTGGAGCTTTCTACCCCCCAAGCGCCAGGCGGGACGGGGCTCTTAGGGCACGCACATGCAGTGCCGTCGGCCTCGAAAACGGTATAAAATCACCCTGGGCCCACTGCCAGCAGCACACGCACTTGTCCAGTTCAATCGCAAAGCCATCGACAGTTGATCGTTGCCATCGGGACTGATTACCCTTGGTCCTAACGATCATGGCGGTGAAGCACCGTTTGCTTGGAGGGAGGGTCCTTCATTGGTGAGCTCTTTCCTGCACTGTGTTAGAGCGCTCTCTCTCTCTCTCTCTCTTCCTTAGCAACCATGGCCGCCGGCAGAAAGCAGTGACCACTTCTTCACCGGATTGAGCGCATGTGCGCTCTCTATCTAACCGTACCATTCTTTATTTTTGGACAAGCTAGTTATAGTATTTAACGTTTATAGTGCTTGTGACATACTGGTGACTTCGTTATTATATTGCCCCCCAATCTTTCACAGATCCCTTTGAAATCCATTCGATTCTCCTCATGTGGAGCAAAAGCCCTCCACATTGTGAGGATTCGAACCATGGAGGCGACACTACTTTGAAGCCAGAGCTGCTCGACGCTGCACAATTGAAGCCTCACATATATTTAAAAAAAATACCTGCGCCTGTCCTACCCTCCACGCCCGGAGCCCTTCATGCTCTGCCCCGCCTTCGTTTCGCCCTTACCTCTGCGCCCCTTGCCCGACGCAGCACGGCCCCTTTACCCTCCTGAGAGTGCTAGCATCTCCAGAGATGCTTATAACTTACGATTTTTTAAAAAAGCAGACATACTTGTTTAAGACATATCAATCTTTGCCAAAGAGGAGGTCAGGACGTGGTGTGCAGCAAAAGTTATAAGCTCTGAGGCTCTAGATGAAGCCATGGTGCGGTGGGGAGTGCATGAGCAGAGGAGATCGAGTGGTCGTGGAGATGAGTTGGCTGGCCAGGACCCTATTGCTGTTGTTAAGTTCTGCCAAATCTCCAGAGCGCTCGGCCTGCGCTCAAGAGGTGGTGGGTCGCTGACGTCACTGAGCAGGAGCTGGGGGATGACCCAGTGAGTGCAATGCAAGCCAAGGCCGAGAGTGGGTCGCCCCACCCAGCACGCTAATTATTACTTTACGTAGTAAGCGTGATTTTGTATTTTGCACCCTTTAGCGCGCTTCCTTCTGTGGACATCATAAGCTCGCTTCTACATGTAATCAGTGTGATTTTCCCCTTGAAGCCAAGGTAGGTCTTGAGCCTGCTTAGCGTATGTTCCTCCCCTGATGTGAACCCTCTTTCTTTGGGCCTCGTTCATTGGCTGAGGCAACGCTGCATAGCGTGCTCAATTATAGTCAGAATAAGGTGGAGGAGGGGTACGTGATACATGCCAAGTTTCGTCCGAAAGTAGCGCTTCAAAGCTCTGAGGCCTGTTGTGCCCACTTGGTTATCATGTACTTTATGGGCCGTGGCATGCCCACCCAAGTGGGCCGCAGCAGTGAACGAATAGCAGAGATGTGATTTGCTAGTTCGCGGTGGATTCTATGTGGCAGACTGTGTCGCTCAGCAAACTGTTCAAGATTTGGTTATCAGAGGAGGCATCTAGGGAGCGTCCCATTTTGCTTATGTGATGCTTTGGAGGCCCGAGTTCTTCCCAAGTGAAGAGTTTATGGACTACTACCCGGTATGGGTTACACTCAAGAACCTCCCTATTTGGTTCTAGGATCATGTGGACTCCATTGCTTCTATGCTATGTTGGGTCGAGTGTTGTTCATCCCGAAGCGATAGCGGGTTAGAGTAGGCTTGGATGTAAAGGTGTGCTTACTGTGGAACTTGAGCATGCCCATCCCGAAATATTTGGATCTTTATATGGGTAGATTGGGCTCCCTTTGGAACGAGTTGGCGTTTACATCGTTTCCCAATGCCTATTACAAATTAATGTCACAAAATTGGTCATTATGCTTGGAACTGCCCCGAGGCAGACATTGCTTGTAGTTAGGTGGTCAGGACAACCTGGAGCCTTGTCACTAGAGATACCAAGCCTCATGAGAGTAACAGCAAAACGATCGATGTGACCAGCGACGAGGAGATGAATAGAGAGGAGGTGGTAAAAGAGACTATTATCTCGGATGTCGACCATGATATGTCTTGAGACGAGGTGGTCAAAGAGACTGACTGCCCAACAGTTGAGATGCAGGAGACTACACCTTCGAATGGCAGACCTCGAGCGTAGTATTACGTGCGAGGTTGTTCATGACCATAACCCTGACCCCATTAGTCATAATGTGAATATCTCGAGTTCTACGACCAGTGCAAGCCTAGAAGAAGAAAAAAAGAAAAATGTAATATCTTGGTGTTATAGCCAGTATGGGTTTTTGTTGTTGATGCCAGGGCTTCATATGCTAAAGGTTTGTCCCTTCGGATTGGTTTGGTGGGCAAGGAGATTGTTGTGGTAGGGCTTCCCCTTAGGTGGCAACTCCAAGCCATCTCGGCCCATTGTTTTTCCTAGTTTCAGGGTGGTGCCCTTCTTTCTTTAATACATTACCCACTCACTATTGTGAGAGCATGGCTTGCATTGTAAATTTTTTTGTGTGCAAAACTCACAATGGTGAGGGGATAATATGGATAAATCCAAAAAATTACATATTCCTGCCATGCTCGTGACGAACCATGGCCACTTGATCATAGATACATTTGTTGATGGGTGTGCCACCCCACGACCATGAGTGCACCCCTACTTTCACCTTTGCACGTCCATTGTTGCGGTGCTCATGGTCCTATTCACTCCTTTGAGTTCTTTTGCTTTCCAATGGCGATGATCGGTACCTTGCTTTCTTGGACTATCTCTGTGAACTTAGCTACTTCTAAGGAGTTCTCAAAGATCTGATAGTAATTCCTTGTCTTCCAAATGTGTTTTAAAGTAGCAATATTTCACGATTTGTGTAATGAGCAGTGCTTTTCTTTTAACGTCTTCCTTCTCAAGAAGAGATCACTCTTGAAGAATCATATTTTTCAGGTTTTTTGGACCCATTTGAAGATCTTGCTTGTCAAATCACAGATCGTCGAACACTTGAGAGCGGTCTTTTTGTTGTGGCCTTTGAAATGGAGTGGATGGATATTTTGAGCATCTTATGAAGATTCTAGATAATGAGAATTGGAGTAGAGGGACAAGTAGATGTCATTTGAAAAAAGGGCTGATAGAGACTATTCCCAAATTAGTTTGTTGCTCCCTCTTAAAATAGTGGCGACATTTTTTCATGATGATAGTAGCTTACAAGGTATGTGCTAATGTTATCATTATGAGACTGACTCCAATGTTGAACAAAGTAATCACCCCCCCTTATCAACATGGATTCATCAAAGAAAGATCTATTTATTATGACAATATTTTGGTAGCAATGGTCGGCATTGAGTATGCTAATCTCACAAAGCAACTACTTATCCTCATACATGGTCAATGTTATGAAGGCATCGGGCTTTGGACCCAAAATGTGCAGGATAGTTCACACACTTGGGAAGGGAAGCTACTCTAAGCTACTCTTCAAGAATAGGATTGTGGGAATGTTTGAAGTCAAAAGATCTATTAAGCAAGGCTGCCCCCTTCCGTGCTATTCTTTGCAATTGGCTCACATCCTCGGCAACGACGCCAAATGTGAATGGGTTTCCTAACCTCACTCTTTGCAGACATAGCGAGAACTACGAATATAATTGTCAATCCATGGGACGAAGCTGACACGACTAGTGCATGGAGGCTACAAAAGGATGTCAATCTCTTGAAAACAAGAGACAACTCGTATTTAACTCAAACTACACTCAAATGACCTAAGTCATTAAAAGCTAGTCGCTATTCGGCAAGCAAACCATGATCGTTACATTATCAAACGACATCCAAATGCTATAAAACTTCTAGGACAAGTATATAAGACCTAAGCACACATACTTATGGTCTCAAATCTCACTTTCAATGAGTGACAGTGAGATTTTTATCTATTCATTTTTGACCTCGAATACATCTAAATGCTTAGCAATGACGTCCCAATACCCCGCCTAGACTTACTTTGTGATTTTCTAGTTTAAATTCCTACTTGTGGTGAATTTAGGCCCCAGGTCAACGATGTCAAATGCTACAATTTATCATGATATGGTTACGTCAATGTGTATAGCTCTTACCTGTGGTTGCAACGCAACAGACGGCATTGCAATGTGACAACCGACAAGAGAGATAGAAGCAGGAGAAGGGGAGAGGAGAGCGTCGTAAGCTCACGCTGTGTATTTCATTATCCAAAACTTAATAGAAAACTTTACAAAGTTGGCTTTTATACCTTAGCCAATATTTCGTAGGTCAAAAAATAATCATCTGGGAGCTCTAACCAGGAATTAACTGATACAATCTGGAAGCTTATAGCTCTGGATCATAGATTACAATATCCACTCGTTAAATAGGAGTTATAATATTCCCGATTTATCAAAAGAATAAGTGTTTTTACAATGAAGCTTCCAAAAAATGTTACATGGGTTAGCTTGTTGCTAACACCCCCTTCCGTGCTATTCTTATTTGCAATTGGCTCACATCCTCCGGTAGCCTCACTCGAGGACAATGTTGTGAAAGGAAAAATTGAAGGTTTTTTAGTGCTAGGGGAAAAACAATTTCTTGGAAAATTATTGCAGATAATTCACTGTGCTTTATAAAAGCCAAGTCATAAATGCTAAGAAGAGATCTCAAGATAGTCCAATTATTTGCTACTGCTTCCAGCTCAAAGTGCAATATTAAGAAGATTGATTTTGTTTTGAAAGCGACTCGTTTGACCCCGTCGAATAGTCAAGAGAAGTTTTCTCACAAAAGGCAATTTGTTCAGACACCTCAACGCTTCACTTGGGATGGAAATTTCGGATAAGAAAAGATTTGATTGGGTCTTGAATAAGATCAATTGTGTTATGAGAATGTGGGAGTAAGCGCTCCTCCCCTTCCACTACAAAATCACTGTGATTAATGCTTTCATGATCCCATACATCTCATCGATTCCAAAAATAGGCAAATGCCATTTGGAAAAAAAAATGAAACCTAGCAAATGTTCTTATGGAAGAACAACACTTAAGACACGACTCCTTGGCGATGAAAAAAATGGGAATGGGTGGCAAGATCCACGAACCAAGTTGGCATTGGGATTTTGGACCCTGTGTTTCATGCAAAAGCCATGTGTGCTAAAATATCATCTTGTTAACTAATCAAAGGCAGAAATGGGAGGTCATGGCCTGGGATGACATGATCAACAAAGCAAAGCTTGTCTCTCATAGAGGCAAATGGAAGGAGGCTAAAGTGCACGATAAAAACCTGGTGCCTATCTAGACTTTCCTTATGCTTGGGGGTTGCATAGGGGAAATAGCACGAAAGTGCAACAAAGTAGCACCGGCTTTGGAATGGAAGGAGATTTTCAGATAATTTGGGTGCTCCATTCTACATTGGTACCCTTGGGGTGGAAGTGGTTCTTTGAATCCTTTTTGAAGGGAAGTAGCACAAAAGGTGAGTAATAAAGGGAGCTCCAAAGTCTCACAACTTTAAAATTACAGAAAACTCAATTGGAAGAAAGCAGAGCAATTAGTAATTTAGCATAATTTGAGTATCTACGAAAGGCTTCTGACTAGTAGAGTCTTGGAAGTTTTGCACTAAAGTCTTATGCCTATGACTAGGAGACAGAGCTAGATTGAAAAGCCTTGCATTAGCCAAAAGATAGAGTGTTTGTACTCCCCAAGACCCAAGATATGTATAGCAAGTTAATAAACAAAGTAGGTTGGTTCACTCCGCTCATTAAGTCATGGAAGGAAGATTGGTTAGAAGAGTGATGGTAGAAGAGTGTAAATATGTGATGGAAATGGCCTATGAATTTTGAGAATAGCTGAATTAAGGGAATTAAAGAGAGCATTTTTGTGAGACTACTTTGAGAACATAGAGGGTGAACTTATTTAGCGGTAGCAACATAACCATAATACTTAATTAACTTAGCAAACAATACTTTTGCAAGAGAGAGTTTAGAGAACTTAACAATTGAGGACTGGATTTATGTGGAGTCGGTCCCCCCTCCAATAGGCTTTTGTATTATATATTCTTCCATCAAGAGAGACTTGGTACAATACAATCTTTGTGTTCCTTGTGACCTAAGTGATGCAATGAAGATGGAAATATTCATGCATCATGAGCATAACATAGACTTTGTAAAAAGCATTAACCATCCCCAGCCTCAGTCCCTTAAACACCAAAGGTGGAGAGAGCTAGCGGGGAATGAGGGTAGGGAAGAGGAAGAAGAAACATTCATGAGAAAGAAATAATTCCTCACTTATCATCACTCTTCTTGCTAGCATACATAATAGCATAGTAATGGAGATGGAGAAGATGGCAAGCTTAAGCATTGGAGCATGGCTCTTGGTTGGATTTGCATTCCATAGCCAAGAGTGTTGGTGTAGGCTCTCAACTTCTCTGCTAGCTTGGAGAAGGAGACGGAGCTCTTGCACTTGCAACCCACACAATGAGAGAGAGAGAGAGAGAGAGAGAGAGAGAGAGTACTCCCCAAGCTAGACCCCTCCTTGCTTTGGTCGACCCCCTCTTCTAGCACTATCTTGCACATGATTGGGCCTCCTCAAGCCTGGCCAATCACAAGCTTAGTGCATATCAAGCAACAAGGGTAGCCTTGAGATAAGTGTCCCCTTTTTCCCTTTGAGAGAGAGGACTAGATAATTGCATAAATAATTAATTAAATTAACTAAATTATCATTGGATCCCTTGGGAGGCCAACCAATATGCTTTAGGCACACCATGAGGACAACATGAAGAGGATCTTGACAAGTGTCATGTTTGCTTTCTTTGTACCCAAGCTTTCCTTGTGTGTACTGAGGGTGTATGTGTTCTCTCTCTAGCCCCTGCAATGAGGGCTCACCCCTCCTTGTGTGGAATATGCATTGACTTTTGAATACCTTACCCCCTCAAGCATCTTAGTCATGGAGCACCTTAGCACCTTAGTCATGGAGAACCTTAGCACCTTAGTCATTAAGCACCTCAAGCACATTAGTCAGCAAGCACGAGAAGCACCTTAGTCTCACAAGCACAGCAAGCACGGCAAGCACCTTAGTCAGCAAGCACAACAAGCACCTCAAGCACCTTAGTCTCACAAGCACGGCAAGCACCTCAAGCTTGGGCCGGGTTCCCATCTCAAGCACAGTCCTAGCTTACCTAAGGTCAAAAGACTTTTAACACTAACGTTTGGAGGTCTTTAATGAAGCTAACCCTAAGGTCTTTAAGCTCCATTAGCTAGCCTTGCTCTTTGACAAACCATCTCTCATTTGGACCCCTTTATCATTGGCCTTGTGTTGAGAGAGATCTGTAAGCACATGTCTATATTCTAACCCTTGTTCTTGTTTATTCTCCCACATTAAATGATCAGTTTAATATGAGAAAATCATTTGGGTTGGTAAGATATCAGATTTTATGACAAAATATTATCTAGGAGATAAAAAATGGCCAAACTCCATGAAGATGTTTACATGGAAGATGCTACGGGAAGCCATCCCAACTCGGAATAAGATTCTTGCTAGAGGGATCATCTTTGATAGTTACTCTCATTACAAAATTAGTTTTGAAGGATCCCCTACATCTACTCAAAAGTTGCCTTTTGCCTTGCCATGCAAGGTCTGGCTGCAAAAATCTTCAAATGGGTACGATAAACCTGGAAGATTCGTTTCTATACAAACGACATAATCTTGGGAGGGAGTGGATTGTAAAATCAAGCATTATTGTTTTCACCCAAATTACAGACTAGTGTTATCTGAAACAGATATGGAAATCTAGGAACATTAGTGTATTTGAGAGAAAATATGTTGTGGCTCAATTAAATGATGTTGTGAGTGAGTGAGAGCATTGAGCTCTTTAATGTTGTAGGATAAAAGAGAGGGATAGTTGCTAATGCTAAAGAATGGAAACATCCACTTCACTTAGTTGCATCAACAACTTGGGTGGTAATACTTAGCACTGAGCTCTTTGTGAGTCTCCTGCTATGTTTTTGTGCAAGCCCTTTTTAGAATGATGCCCCCTCAAGGCACACTTAGTGCTTGAGGTTGATTGTATATTCTTTTTATAGTCAATATAGCTTCCATTTACAATTATATGGCAAAAAAAAAAGCTAGAAAGTATATGTGTAGATTAATAGGGATGCTTATGTTACATAATAACGCCTTCTAACCCTCTAGCTTTATTCAAAATCACTATGGGGAGTACATGAAATGAACCTGAATTTCCGAAAGTACGCAACCATGTAATGCAGACACCGCATACGCACAATGTCGCAATACTGCACCCAATTCTACCAAAGCTTTCCATGGGTACGTGCATCCACAACGCCCTCTTCTTGGCTCCCAACTAGCAAATATTGCCTGCATGCCAAGACCAAAAGAGCATGTGTGTTACAATAATCCATTGCTTATTGCCATTACTAGACATGGGGCCTTGAATAATGTAATAAATGCCATACTAGAGACTCCTCAGTTTGCTTGGAAATAAGGACTCCTCTGTAACCCTTATAAATCTTGTCATCAAAAGGTTGATCCTTGCATATCTTGGATGGTACACTGCATGATTTTCGCACTCCTCCAAAGTACTCCTTCAAGCACTCTGTGACAACATCATGTGGAAGATCGTAAGAAACTATTTATGTACTATAACTCAAAGCTAGTAAAAGTCTCTTGGGTCCACCTATAGGAAATCATCTATATTACGTGCGTTCAAAGGGTATCGTATCAAAACAAACCCCTTTGAACTCTTGTTATTCAGTGCGTGTGAGTCTATACACAAGAAGTTTTGGACAAATTCTCACAATAATTCTTACATTGTGACTTACCCCGGCCCCCCCACCGGGTCGGCGGTCCCCTGCCCCCAATCGTACCTAGCTAGGTAAGCAGCGCCTCCCTAGCAGAAGCTCGTGATGTTATTCATTGTAAGAAAAACACTGGAAAAGACTCCGTTTTCCTACATAAGAAAATTTCTAAATCTTCTTGTGATATATGAGTATGCACACTCACGCATTCTCTCTTTTTATGAGCAGATAGATGAAAATGATAGCAACAAATGACCAACCTTCAAGAGAGTCGGCTAAGCCTTCAAAATTTTTTGTGACCAAGTCTTGCAGGTCATCACCAGCCCAAATAGGAAAGATGAAAATGCTAACAAGCAAGCAAATAGTGACTCCCACCATAACTGTGACAATCCGATCAAATACAACATCAATGTTGTCCGAGACTTTGTAGCCCGATATCACCACCAAGCAAAAGGTTAACAAAAATACGACAACCCCGTAGTCGTATTTTGCCTTCATGGATGGCACGAAGCGTATATATGTGGTCATCATCCCTGTGGCATCAAGAGGAGCTTTCAAAGAGTAAACCATAAAATGTTTAGTTACAAGAGTTTGAGACTAAGTGAATGTGGTTGATGGGAGCTAGCCCAGTTGGTTGAGCATTCGAACTCCGTGACTCGAGTCATGGATTTGATTGCGACTAGGTGATGTTTGAAGATGCACTCTTGTATCTACCCGAACGGGAATTCCCGGACCGTTACCCAAAATAAAGTGAATGTCATTACAAGAGGGTTGTGTGCACTTGTGACATTTTTAGCGACGAAATACATAGGGCCGTGTACTTTGTATGTATCGTATAATATAAGCTCATACGCTTGCATGTGCATAAAATTCAGAATTATGGCATAAATAACCCGAGAAGCTTCATCTTTTAGAGATGTTTGGTATAACGTACCTTGAAGAGATATTTGAAAAATCCCTCCTCTTTACATGACATTTTGAATAAAATGCCACCTTTTTCTTCATTATTTTTTTTCAAAGTTGATTAAAATAATCCCTCTTGAAGATGCAAAAATTTTACTTTTCAAAACAATTTTGCTCCTTATGATGATGAGCTCACATGGTATGCCAACGTGGATTACGTGGAGTCCCCCCAGACATTCAAATGGGCTAAGCTTATACGAAATGTGGCGATGCATAGTAATACGACCGATGCAAGCATAAATTAAGTGAGAGTATACCTACAACGAAGACAGAGAAACCAACAAAGAAGGGCTCTAAGGAAGCTCCGATGTAGTTGGCCATGTAGTCCACAAATAAACCAAGGGAGGTGGCCAAGATTGTTCCCAATCCTCGGTTCAACCCTTTGCTGAGTGTGGCTCCTGCGATCCAATCAAAAGTATGGCTCTCTCTCTTTCAAAATCATAATAGGATTTAGAAATTTTCTCATTTAGGAAAACGGAGTCTTTCTCAATGTTTTTCATACAATGCATAACATCATGAGCTTCTGTTGCTTGAGAGGCACTGCATACCTAGCTAGGTACGATTGGGGGCAAGGGACCACCGGCCCCCCCTTTCTCAATGTTTTTCATACAATGCATAACATCATGAGCTCCTGCTCGAGAGGCACCACATACCTAGCTAGGTACGATTGGGGGCAGGGGACCATCGGCCCCCCCACCGGGCCGGCGATCCCATGCCCCCAATCGTACCTAGCTAGGTATGCGATGCCTCCCTCAAAGAAGCTCATGATGTTGAGGTAAGTCACAATGTGGGAAATATTGTGAGAATTTGTCCAAAACTTCTTGTGAATGCAAAGCAGCTTGGAAATTGAAAAGACTTTATGTTTTCTATATAAACATGTTTGTTGTTGACATAATTCATTTCTACACTTTTTCAGCTTCTCTTTGTAATTCCTTTCTAACCTTTCTTTCTCCTTAAAGTTTCAATGCAAGAAAGTGCAAGCCTATGTAATTTGAAAGCCCATGTAGTAAAACAAGCCTATGTAATTTGAAAGCCCATGTAGTTTTACTTACCCACAGTATACTCAAAGATGATGACAACGGTGAGGATGGCCCAAACTGAGTTGGGACCCAGCTTGTCGAAGACATCTTGCAACAACACCGATAGCGACACCAAGGCAAGCGTGAGCCCCACCTTGCTCGCATGCGCCACACTGCGCCAATCGACTGCTACCTTAATTTTGTTCCACCACCATCCCATCCTTTGCAACAAGCACCCCGTCACTTTGAGATGTGATGCTCCAACTACATTCACAAGAAGATTTAGAAATTTTATAATGTAGGAAAATTGTTTTTCATACAATGCATAACATCTTGAGCTTATGCTTGAGAGGCACCTCATACCTAGCTAAGTACGATTGGGGGCAGGGGACCCCCGACCCCCCCACCGGGCCGACGGTCCCCTGCCCCCAATCGTACCTAGCTAGGTACATGATGTCTCTCGAGCATAAGCTCATGATGTTGAGGAAAGTCACAATGTGGGAATTATTGTGAGAATTTGTCCAAAACTTCTTGTGATTACCACCACCACCATCACCAGCTAGTATCTCCTCCTTCGCGAGATGTTGGTCAACAGACGTAGCGGCGTCTTTTCTCCCCATTCCCTACAATAACTTCTCGCCCTTTCCACTACATGAACAAGAAGGATGTGGTCACACGTACAATGCACTAGTTATCAGCAATATGTAAGTGGTGCAACTATGCCAAAATTGGCAAAGTTACAAGAAGACTTGCGTAGTTAGATAAAAGACATATAACTATTGCAAGTGCGACCATGGTAAGACACCCTAGGTCCGTGAGACCACTGCCTAACTACTACCCTCTGTGAAGATTAACTGACGCGGAAATAAAAACTGCAGAGAGAGAGAGAGAGAGAGAGAGAGAGAGAGAGAGAGAGATGCTTGCAAACCCCACCCTTGACCTCGTATAGTATCCTCTTAATCAAGACCAACGCTGCAAAATACAGAGGATGAGCATGTCGCATCTACCATCTTATCCATGAGCTTGGTCGTGCTTGCAGAAATGCGTGTGTAGAGAAGATATCGTGCATGCAGGCAGATTGGGCGCCTTGGTCGATCCAGGCTGGAGATAATAACTATGGCCATATGCGCTGTCAAACCTCGGCGCGCGCGCACACACAGGAGGAGAGAGAGATCAGAGGAGAGAGAGAGAGAGAGAGAGAGAGAGAGAGAGAGACTGCGCGCCAAGCAGCGACGTTACACTGCCGGGTGCAGGCTGTTGCATACTTGAAGATTCCTTATCCCTCCTCAACGCACGGTGCTCAAAAACCTACTACGCTGCCCTGCATCACTACTCCGCAGACAGATGCAGATGCCTCCTGCCAGCCACGTCACTATTTGGCACTTCTTTTTTTCGAGGAAATCTACGATGCCACCTCGTTATTGATTGTGGATCGTTCGATTCATTTGGGAGAAAATTATGAGGCAAATGTTTTATAACTATGTTTGTGCATGCATTTTGTTATACAAGGGATACGGTAGCATTATATTAAATAGTATTCAATCATTAGGAATATTCCATCTGCTCTCGAGCACCATCTCTTCTATTTCCATGATGGTATTCTCCTCCAATAAAAGAAGGGAGCATTGTCATAAGACTCGATCGCAGAAAGATCTTAGTTCGGTATGTACTAGAGCTGCTGTAAACCAACCGGGCAAGTACCCTATGTGACTTGCGCATCTCTAAATAATTAAAAAAAAAAAACAGATGATGTGGCCTTCCCAGCCGTGACCTGCCCTGTTCCTCTTGCTCCAATACATATGCCCCCCCCCCCCCCCCCGCCCCCCAACTCCCTCTTTCACACATGTGTTTTCTTGGATGTTCCCGCTACCTGCAGCAACGCCTCCTTCCAATAAAGGCATCTCCTATGATTCGGCTTATTAAGCGTTTTTTTTAAAATGTGTACGACATACTAGTTTGACATACTAAGTTCATTTCGAGTTTATGACCAATTCACATCACTATAATGCAGTGCACTCTTTGCAAGGTTCACACATAGTTAACTACGGAGGAAGCTCGGGAAGCTCGGGCACAGATTAAGCCAGAGAAAGAGAGAGAGAGAGAGAGAGAGAGAGAGAGAGAGAGAGAGAGAGAGAGAGAGAGAGAGAGAGAGAGAGAGAGAGAGAGAGAGTACACTCTCAAGTGCACGCAAGTGCATATTTGAAGATTCCTTATCCCTAGTCCTCAAGGCAGTCTAAGACAGAGGAGAGTGACACATGCAAATAACCACCCAACCATGCCCTATATAGCCCTTAGCCATGCTATTATAGAACCCCCTTTACTGCATGTCCATCATGGCCTGTCGGTCGTACCTTATGCATAACATTACTCCCCCCTTGGAGAAATGTGTTCGTCCTCAAAAATAAAAGTGGTGATATCCTCATAAGGACACTAGCGTTTTTCACACTGGCATCCTTCATGGATCTAGCTGTCCATTTGACCAGAACACGATTCAGAAGGAGATTCAATGAAATCAAGAAGAACATTTTGATTTTTCACATTGTTGTCCCTTTGCAACCGTTTTGTGAAACCGGCTTATACCAACATATTGTGTAAACTCTAATTATAACTCACTAGAGTGTGATAAACGTGTTACCACAACTACTAAGAGATGTCTAAAAGAATATCTCTTCTCACTTTCCATGAAAGTAGCATGCTGACATAACCCATCGTAAAAAATTAAGTCATTGACTTACTATCATTCTTCATCAGTAAACGAAACCCTACCATGTACAAACATAACTGCATAACACAGAAACATATATCAATGACACTACGATCAAAACATTTTGTGGTCCTACATGACCTTGTCATGTCTTTGAAGAGCGAAATAGATGAAAGCATTTGAGCTTATACATCCAATGTGTACCTGGAGTTTGAACATAGCGTTTTTTAACCCATAGTCAAGTGCATATGACAAAAAATCATGCCTGAAAAGACCTTGTATGTCTATAACCTATGAAACACCAAATTAGAGATTACTGAACAATAAGCAATATTGAATTGATAACCCTGAGTGCCTTGGCAATCCAAACTCCTTGGTTAGATTGTGCAATTTCAAACCCCTTGCTTAAATTCTGCATGAAAACTGCTGAAACTAACAGCCAACAGTGACCAACACAGTCTACCGAACTTTGACTTGTCCCCTATCCCTTGGCAGATTGTGCACGTAAAGTACAACTGGGATGAGATCAAATCGTGATCCTCAATGCCTATGTTGTGATTGTGTAATACATGGGTCATACCCCTAAAATTACCACTCTTAGAGACACAATCAGTGTTGCAATTAAGCAACAGATCTTCTCAAGTTGGAATCTTATTCACAATTGGATCTTGAAATAATCTTATCTCGCTATGAATAGAAGAGATAGCTGTCGAACATCCCAAAGAAGATAGTCATACTAAATTTTATTGGGTGTTCAAATAAGAGAATACCTGCTATACTGGGATACTCTCCTAGTCTATTTGTGTCTTTCCATGAATTACTTGTTGGATAGCAAGGCCATGCCTACTTGCTATCTGCAAAAAACATCATGCATAGTGGTTGCAAAGCCAATGAATATGTAAAGTGGTTGATGTTGTAGACACATACAATAGTCACAAGCCAATCTACCGGTCTCAGTTCTTTTTGAATAGAGTAGCTGATGGTATAGAGGAAGCGTAAACAATGATTCAATGGAATGAATCCCACCATACTCACATGCATGGCATGCAAATTAGAAAAATAAAGTGATAAGCCCTTGGATTCAATGATGGTGTCAACAATGTGAGCCGATGCCATGCGTACCTTTCACGATGTGTACTAGCATGGATACATCAGAGTTCATCATCGCCAAATATAATTGTGAGCTTATATCCTATTATTATCAATTTTATAAACCTATGTGCCATTATCCTTGATCTTAAATCAATGGATAGTACTTTGGCTCGGAATAGAAGCCTTGCTTTGCGGTAAGTCTGTCAAAGTACTTTGCTTTGCACAACAGAGAAATATTTTGCAAATGAGAATTTAGAGGCAGAAAAACAAATAGAACTTGAAATTGGGGGTGGGAATGGAGGGAGCTTTTTGAGAGAGATTTTGAGGAAGCTTTTTCTAAACTTTTCACTGAAGGAGTGTTTGCAAAAAAAAAGCTCTCCACGTCTTCATTGCAAAGAGCTTTTTGGAGGGAGCTTTTTTTTGTTATTTCAGATTCCAATAGAACCTTCAAACAAATATGTGCGTTTGAAAAAATTATGCTCCTGACAAAAGAGAAGAACAAAAAGACACAAGCCACCATCATGTACTAAATTTCCAAAAAGAATTATAATATCAAAATAGCAGTTACAGATCGAGTAATACAATTACATATAAGGAATAGGAGATGTTATTGATACAATTGAATTCCACTTCTTTTTTATGTCGTATGATGAGAGCTGAACACACGGAGTATATTCTCATTTGTTAGCTTGCTTTGATGTATAAACATATTGTGGTTTGAATCCAAACCAAAGTAGTGAAGGAAGATGAACTAAATATGCTTGCATGCCATGTAGGGTTTGCTTTGTGCCACTCGTTCTGCGAAGTCCCCACATGTACACATCGGGCTACTTACAATATGAACTTCATACCTCTCACCCCACACTTGTGAAGAAGATGTTTCCACCATGAATGTTTCATGCATGCTCGTCTTCACGACAGTGTGCTGCACAATTCGGCCTTCCATGGTTATTTCCGATTCAATTCTCTTGGCGGCTTGAATTGATAGTCTTGGTTTACTTAACTGCATTTTTCTTTATTGTGAAGCCTCATGTCTCCAATTCTAGCAACTCTGAAGCAGTCATGTTTGTTCCTTTTTCCACTTGCCATATATTGGGGACTGTTACGGGAGCGAATCACACCACCCATAAAGTGCATGCAACACAACCTAGATCAACATAATGTCAATCGAGGACACAAATGACATGATAGGCACACATAGGAAATCTTGTTAGCTTGTCAGGCTGAGACCATGCATCCTACACATACAACACTCTGGAAGGCCAACTAAACCACAATCTAGAGTCTCACTACTCTCAACTACACCACCTAGCCACATACACACAACGAAGGGAAACTCACCAAATCATACCAGAATCGTACGAAACTCAAGAAACACCATCCCCTCACTAGGATCACCTATCCCTAAGCCTCTACACCCAAAATCCTAGCTCTAGACCAATCTACAAAAAATGCGTATGAAGACAGAGCAAAATTCTGAAAGTGTCCGAAACTGAAATCTATGAGTACCTATGCATAGCTTATGTTGCCATGATTCTAATGACTACTTGCACGCAGAAAACAAACATCATTTGATATACTTACAGCCACAAATTAATAGCTCGTAGATGCACGAGCGCGTATGCTCCGTTCCGCGAGGAATGCTTGTCGTTGTCGCATAGCTCTTGCCGAGGCTAGCGCAATGGTGCAATCGGATCTACAATGTGATGAATGAGCGGGGAGTAGCGCCAAGACGAAGCTCACGCTCTCTCTCTTCCTCTATTACACACAGTCGACGGTAGCTTCAAACTTATTATTATAATAAAAGTTTTGTCCTTTACAAAAATGACCTAGGTACCTTATATACTAAGGTCACCTTAGGTTAACCAAAAATATAGTTTGAGGGGTCAAATGGCTTTGTATTTACAATCTGGAAGTGCCATTGCACCCTGGCTTCTGTAGCTAGACTACTTACTTATTACAAATGATGTTTATGACCATAATCCGCAGCATTCCATAACTCTCAGAGAATAAGGCTTTGTTGAGTTAAGCCGTGTTGTTGACCGAGTTGTCAACACTCCTCCACTCCATGATCATGCCGTCCCTGACATGACCTGGTTGCTGATATCGAAGTGGTCTCGGTTGTCGTTTTGTTGTCGTGAAGAAAGTATAGGCTGTAGCCTTTGCATGAGCTTGTAATGTTTATCCAATCCAAAGTACATAGTGTTCACATGAAAATCATAATTGATGACGAACTTCATGTCCTTCATACCATGCTTAGATGAAGCATCTGTTTCTATCATCGTACGTCTATTGCCAGATCTAAATTAAAAAAGAATCCAATCTGGTTCATCTTGACTCTTATTATCATGGATAGAGAAAGCTCCATCCATCACTTGCTCCAGCAAATCTGTCAATTCTGAGTATTTGTGATTTGCAGAAACAACTTCTACAATCTATAGAATTGAGTGATTGGCTTTCAGATCTTGTGAGCCAATGACAACTTTGTGAGGATTCTGTAGAATTTGTATGGCTAAACCTTCAACTTCTTCAGGCCAAGGTTCACTTCAATGCAAAGTCTGTCTGTCAGGCCGAATCAGGGAGATAATTTTTATGATTTGAGGGTCCAAACCCATGTTCAGCATTCGATCTGCCTCATCAAGGACAAGATATGTAACCCTGTCAAGGTTGGTTTTGTCTACCATTTGTGTCTGCTTTTCTTCATTGGTGACTTCCTTGTTCCTGCATCAAGGTGATTGTTAACTAAGTCAACGCCAGTTAACAGAAGCTACTAAAGACCGAAGACATACGGATGCACATCAAGGATGAATACGAAGAAGCAGTAAAGATTGGAGTTACACATTTTTCACTTTTTCCCAAAATGGTCACGTATTGTAAATTCCCGATTCATTTCAAGCCATTGTAATATTGTAATGTGTTATGGGTTCAATGGGAGTTCCAAGCTGTAAAGAACAGGTCAGTTACTGTGCCTAGGTAGCAGATTCAGTAAGTGGTGGAGTCCTAAGGCCTTGGGCGCTCGGACATTGCATATTTTTACCCTAGGTATATAAGGTAGTGTGTAATAGAAATTAGGGTTCTCAAGCTCATTTGTTGAGAGCACTCTTTGGTGAGAGCTCTTGAGGTGTGTGGCTATGGAGTCCTTGAGCTTCTTCTTGCTCATGAGACTTGGTTAGCACTAATTAATAATTCATTCTCTTTCACTATGCCTCTCTCATGCTTCTTATGATTGCCTATAATGCTTAGATTAACTAGATCTTAACTAATTAGTGGTTAATCCCTCTCTAATCTTATGTGATTGACCTCCTTTGCTTGTGTGTACATGTAGGTTTGATTGGAGTGTGGTGCTCGATAGATCTATGTGTGTGTGCTTGCGATTAGTGTATTGCATGATAGGATTAGTGTTGTGTGAGTCTTGCTATCGTTAGTGTGTGTGATTGGGTTGATTAGAGGTGAAGAGAAGTGGATGTGGAGATTGCCCTTCATTGTGGCTTAGCTCCTCCATAGGCCGAGAAGCTCACCTCGTAGAGTTAACCATTTGTGTTGCCACGATTAGCTCACTAACCGTGTGAGTGTTTCCATGCCCTAGCCGGGTAGCTCATCCTCCCTATTGATAATTTTGTTGGTTGTTGGAGCTATGCAACTATGGGACCCCCAACATTTGGCGCCGTTGCCGAGGACGATGGCCTACGCTAGTGTAATTGTGGCATAATCGAATGGGTTTCCTCACTAATTTCACTACTATAAATTTCACTTGTGTGTTTATGTTTTTGTGGATTTTGGATGTGTGTGCATGAAGCAAAGTGTTCATAATTCCCTAATGTGTCACCGTATCTTGCCAATTGTGTGTTTACACACTTTAATTTCACACTAACCCCTTGCTAATTTCACTCATTTTTGCTAACTTACTAATTTGCTATGAAGAATTGGAGCATTCGACCATTCAATTGATCTTCAATGGAAAGGTAATTAAGGTGGTATTCTCAACCTCCCTAGAATCTAAGGATGTGTAGAATTGTGTAGAAATCCCACCATGATGCAATGTAATATTGATGCAATGCAATGTTGACGTTATGGATTGAATTTTTTTTAATTATTCATTTTCATGCCGTCGCAATGCCGAAATTTTTAAGATTTTGTAGCGTATGAATTTGACAAGTTTGCCTAATTGAGTTAATTGCGCCATGCTTGGATGGTCAATTGCAAATGTGTGTGCACTAAAATCAAGTGTGTGTGCATTCTAATTGAGTGTGTGTATGCCTAATTTTAAGTGTGTGCACTATTTTGCCCATATTTATGCACCTAAATATTAACGTGTGCTTAATGTTTTTTCATTTGTGATGATTGATTTGTGTTGTTCTCATGCCCAACTAATGATTTCTGAAGTCACATTGCAATTTCGACAAAATTTTCCCTTTTGTGTGCGCACCTAAAGATTGGTAAAAACTGCCAATTAATAGTGTGTGTGTGTGTGTGCTTAAAAAGTGTTAAGTTTGTATAATTGATTCAATCTTTGATTGCATGATTGAAGTTGTAATGGTTAATTGCTGTGTTTTTGTGCTCAAAACAGGGATTTACACACTCCAATTGCGTCAATTTTTGACCTAATTTTGTTGTTAATTTTGTTGGTTTAATTGCCTACTCTTAATTTTATAGATGAAATTAATTGGCAATTGAATTGATGTGATTTTTGCAATTTTATTTGGCTGCACTGTTCCTCTATGTGTGGAGAATTTTAGAAAATTTTTGGGTATTTTTCGGATAATTTTTGTAATTTTTGATAATTTTTTGCTAATTTTTGCATTAATATTCGCTTAATTCCATAAGAATTTTATTTTACGATCTTTACGAGCTATTTTGTGTGTGCGTATTTTCGGTATCATTTTGTTTGCATTTCTGCCCTCCGTGGTCGAGTTTTGAGAGTTTTGCTATTTCCAGGGATTGGGTTGATAATTTTGTCAAAGTTGGCTTTTTCGGTAAAAGTGCTATTGTTGGTGTGCATTTTTATATCGGAAATGCTCGGTTGTGAATGACGATGATTTTCTAAGGTTTCTAGAATTTTCTGGCGATTTTTGGGATTTTCGGAAGAATTTTAGCGTTTTCGGCTAATTTTCGACCTATTTTTGGCATTTTTGGAAATTTGAAAAAAAAAACAATAATAAAAAAGGCCGGTTCCGAACTCGATGCCCGTGCCTTGCGGTGCATAAATTCCCTTTGCGGATAGATCTTTACGATCTCTTGCGATAATTTTTATTGACAATAAAATACTCTTCTTCTTCTTCTTTCTCCCACTGGCCGACAACTCTTCTTCTTCTTCTCACTCCGGGTGAACACCACCCATCACACACACACACACACACACACACACACACAGAGACACACACCCATTCTCACTCTCACCCTCACTCTCTGTCTAACTTTTTCCCACCCTCTCTCTTTTCTCTAACTTCCCCTCTCTCCAGTGTTAGAAAAAAAACCGGGGTAGAGTGTATTTTAACCGACGAAAATCATAAAATCCCGATTAGATTTTGAGCTTGCCTTGAAGAAAACCGGCAAATTTACACAAGTTTTTGTGTAAATATCCACAAAAGCTTCAAATTTTGACTTAAAAACTAGTAGAATTTCAAGTTTGCCCTTATTGTCTACGGTTAGAAAGAATGTATTTTTCTAGCCCTTGCTCTCTCCTTCCGTGAGAACGCACCCTCTCTATCTCTCTCACTAACTCTCTCTCTTCTCTCCTTCTCTCTCTAGCGTGCCCCTCTCACTCTCTCTCCTCGCTACACGCCAACCGGCCATCTTGTCTCTCTCTTTGCCCTACCCGCCATTTGTCTTTATTTGGAGGTTGCAGCCCACGCGCGCATGCGTTCTCTCTCTGCGTGCCAGGCCCGCCATCACCTCTCTCTCTCTCACTGCTATCACGCGTGCGCGCCGTCAAAATCACTGCTTCCAGTCAACTGTCGACGCTACTACCGTGTCATAGGCCAGGTAAGAAGGTAAATCTTTTGTTTATAATTTATTTTATTTTTAGTTTTTTTATTTTAATTTAGTTTATATTTAAAAAAAAACAATAAAAAATCAAAAAATACTAAAAAAACTCTAAAAGGGATTAAAGAATTACAAAAAAGAAATAAATAGAAAAACCTCTTAAAAATTATAAAAAAATCAAAATTTGATTAAAAAAATCACCATAAAATCAAAAAATCATAAAAACACAGAAAATCATTTTAGAAAATAAAAAACACTCACAGATAAATCATAGAAGACGAGAGTCTAGCATCTATGATGCCTCGGGCCCTGAAACCACAGAAGCTTATATCATAGGAGACCCATGGGATAGACAATATCAGGGCAAAGATAATGCTATCTACAGCTTGACTTGGGAAATAATTTGTCATGTTTCAAGGAGATACATAGGAAACTATGCAGAAAGTTCACAGATGCCAAACATCAACAGTGCTATCCCAAGTGTGCCTTCACAGTCCCAAAAGGTGAGACTAAACCAGAGCCAAATAATTTTGAACTCTTACAATGAAGCAAGCTATAGTGATCACCCTAGGAAGGGGGGAGCTGCAAATCCATCAAGCTCAGCTTATGTACCAGGAACTGTAATGCCAGTTAGAAGCCCTAGGGCTTCTAGCCAACATACCTCTTCAAAGCAGAAACCATTGAAAGACCATATGGTTGTTGGAAGTTTCTAATTGACCCAGATTCCCTCATAATCTACAGATAAATACCTCTATGAAGATCATCAAGGACAAAAGTTTCAACTGATCTCCACAAATCAAAGTCAAAAGCCGACAAATCCAATAGTGTTCAAACAGTTACATGTGACCAAGCTCACATATGCATATCAAGATGCACATGGTAATGAATATCAGCAAGATCAAAACCTTGTACAAACCCGTATGGATGGCCCGACTGAAGTCAAAGACTATCTGAAGATGATGCAGAGTCTCAAGCTGCCAGAACAGGTGACAGAAAAGTCAAAATGAACGAAAGCGAAAGTTCAAAAAGCTACACAAAGGTCATTACCAAAATCTCCTCCGAGGAGACAAATTTTGCCAGAAAGTACAATGGATCTTCTCAGATCAAAGGTTACTCAAATGCAGGAGGGTAATGCTCAACAATTGCAAAAAAGTGCAATATCACAGTCATACGGGTCAACATCAATTGAAGCAAGTGATCAAAGCAAAGAAAATGCAGACAAAGCTAAACCAAAGGACACGGCCACAACAAAAGCAGTCAATACAGAAAGAAATCCTAAGACGGTCAAGTGCAACATTGTTGGTGAAAACGAAGAAAAGTTGTCAAGAGAACTAAAGCTAGATTTTTAGTTAGACAAGAACCTCATGTCTTTTTGCACTTGGAAAAGATGTGGCCAACCACAGCTAGAAGATGCTCCTGAATTTGTGGGCATATCAAGAGACAAACAAGCAGAATGCTGGGGAATCATCTCCATCACCATTGAAGTAAGTCCACAGATCATCACACAATTCCATGTGATCACAACAAAAGATATGCCAGATGACATCATAATGGGAATGCCAATGGCCATGAAGATAGAGATACAGAATGCAAACAAGATGCAGTTTTCAGAGCAAACAAAGAATGATGACCAAGACTGGTCACTGGTGGACGACAGCACAAAGTCCTCTAGCACATTGAGAATGGAGATTCATATTAAAGCAGATCTTATTGAAGATGATTTATCTCCATCGAACAGAACTTCAAAAGAGCTTAAAGCAAATCAAGCAATAGCAAGTGCAGATCAAACAGAGAAAAGAGCAACGACAATAGCTATTGAGCAGAGAATGCCACCAAAGCCAGAAGTTAAAAGAACAGGGTTGCAAACAACCAGGAAGCAATAGAAATTCCAAAGATCCAGGCATTGCCAGTCGAATCAACCTATGTAAGTCAAAGTGGAACACAAGGTCTCAAGCCACTCTCCATAGAGACACAATTAGATCAAGATGAGACCATGACAAAAGCAGGACAAAGATCTTCAATAGAGGCAACGAGAATAGCTATAGTTCTCAGCATTGCAAAAGGAGAGAGTGTCAGATGCAATTCTCTAATGGATAAAGAAGCAAAGGGCAATATGGTTGCAGACAACATTCAGAGCATTCTTGAGACTACTTAGAGCAAGCCAGGTAATATGGAAATCATGTGTAAGGCTATTGATAGCCGTTTTTCGGCTCTTTATAATTGTCACAGTGAGTTACCTCACCCTACCAAAATCACCCAAACACTGTGGCTATCCCTACCATTTCACTGTACATAGGCGTGCGTGAGTCACGGGACTTTTCCCATATCTCCTTACTGAAATAAAAAACCCTCAATTAGCTAGGCATTGGGCTAGTTGAGCCAAAACAATAAAAAATATAAGTATATTATGGCCCATGCGTATGTAAATATTTCTTTGTATATAGGGCCTAAATAAAATATTTTTTCATAATTATTTTGGTATTTATTTAAATATTTTTACCTAGGTGTGTGTTAATTATGCTGTGTACATTGCCTCACCATTACCACAATTTTTCTTACCATTCTTCATACTCTTTATTCCATATAGAAATATTTTCATGTAAGCTTCTCTTATATTTGGTGTAACTCCACCCCAACAAAAATCCAAAAAAACTAGTTTTATTTATGTGTATATTTTTTCACTATTGTGATTTTTCCCTTCCTATATCTATTTTGTTTTTTTCTAAAAAATTAGAACACCAAAAATATTTATCTTTTTATGGTAGCCTCATAATGAGAGAGATTTCTTTTGACCCCTTTATATTTTTTCCACTTATATTATTTATATTTGATATGTACATATTTTTTAGACCCCTCAATATTTGATTTTCTTAGTTGTACTATTCACTTATATCATAATCTCAACAATATCTTCAATTATAGACCTACCAAATAAGGTCAAGGGTAGGTGGCATGCATACATGCACTATGGAGGGCTCACTCTTGGAGGTATTCAAAAGAATCATCCAAAGAAGGACCCCACAAGGACCTTGTGCAATGGAAAAAAACGGTCGGTTTTGCTGAATTTTTAAAGTTCACTTGCTCTCCAAATTTGAAAAGGTGATACAAACAAAAGTTGTAGCTCGTGGGCTGAACTTTTGCCTCAAATTTTTTCATATTTTTTTGAGCTACGAGCTGTGAGCTATGATTTTATTAGTGGACCCCAATTTTCCCATGTTATGCAGCCACACTCTCTCTTCCACTTTATCATTTTCCTCTTTCACACACACTTCTCCACTCATCATCCCCACCTCTCTCACCACTCCTCTCTGCACCCTACTCACCTTCTCCTCAACCTTGAAGAATAAGAGAAACCATGGTGAACTCATACCTCCCACACACAATTCCATTCCAAAATTGACCACCTAGTCTCATTTTTCCTCCTCCAAATTACCCATATCTATCAAAAAAACCAAAAAATTCAGCCTCTTCTCTTAAAAGACAGCATCATGGTGGTTGATTACTCAGCTTCAATTACCTTGTCTCTCAAGGAAGGTCAAGAGTGGAGAAAAAATGTACCGTCAAAGCTAGTGGACCGTCAACAAGCGTAAAAATTGGCCCTACTCAAGACACTTGGAGCATCAACCTTGTAAGAAATCCACCTTTTCTTACCTCTTAAGAGTTTTTCTTCCTTATTTGTATCCTACATGGATACTCCCATTGTAAATATCCAATTCCATTTGTAAATTAATACTAACTCTACTAACACTAACCCACTATGAAAAGTCCTATCACCTCCATTTCTCTCCTCTCTCTTTCCCCACCAACTTCTCGATAATTCCAAGCAAAAGAAATTAGATAAATTGCTGAAAATCTAACCCAACCATGGTTAGAGGAGTAACCCTAGCCTTCAAAATTGCTATAAAAGGAGGGTGTAGCTAGCACAAAAAGGGGGGAGCCATAAGCAAGAGCACTATGCTATAGCTTGAGAAGCCAAACTCAACCTCTCTAGAAGGAGCTCTTGAGTGGAAGCTCATTGTCTTATGCATGTGCATTTGTTGTAATAGGGGATTAGCAAGGGAACTCTATGCCATTGTAAGAGAGAGAGTGATCATTCAATCGAGAGTAGGAAATCTATCATTTCTCCTACTAGTGTAAGCCCAACATTTGCTGAATCAAGGAGGGTGGATTTGGATTAAGCTTGGATATTTTGTCTCCCTTCCAACGTGAAGTAATGGACAACAATGATGCGTAAGTGTCTTGGTGTTTTTTGTTAAGTTCTTGATAGCTTGTCTCTGGTGTTGTCATCAATCTAGCCATAAATCCCACATACTGTAAGAGGGCGACAGGGTGGAGAGGACTCCCCTGGCTTTAAAACAGTGATTGGGGTGGCTTTTCTTGTGATGTGTTGTGGTGAAATTTACGCAAGCTATGTTGAACAAATACTAATTTCACTTTGATTTGTCATGACAGATTTGTAAGAAGGTATTAATGCAACAAGCACCCCCTCCCCCTTTCTCTCTCTTTCTTAAATATATAGTTGTGTTTGCTTGATCATTGCCGATACGTTTCAAAGCAGCCCGAGCACTATCTCTCTCTCTCTCTCTCTCTCTCTCTCTCTCTCTCTCTCTCTCTCTCTCTCTCTCTCGTGTTTTAGTGTGTGAGAGTGTTCCATTGGTGTTAGGGTTAGTGTAAATTCCTTGCTTGTTTGTGGGTTGCTCTAACGATTCTCCTCTTTTGCGTCCTAGTTCGCTCTTAAACTAGGTGGTGCCCCTTGTGTAGTTGGGATTTGGCTGTGGGTTTGTTGTTTTGGTTTGTGTTGTGTTGTGCCCCAGCCCCATTGAGCAGCACGGGAGCCTTGAAGGGTGTCTAGAGGTTTCTCTTCTTGTTGCCCGCCCCGGACCGCCTCACTACAAGTCAAAAAGAAATGGTTGCTACCCTTAGCATCCAACATCATGAAGATCAGGTAAAGCTTTAGGTGAAGCCTTCAAGGGAAATACATGCATATGTCATCCTTGGACATTAGTGGTTAGACCAACACAAGGCCTACAAAGAAGATACCATGCTAATACTCTCTTTTCCAAGAGGTAGCAAGCAAGATTTACAGGAACCGTTACTGCTAGATTCAGAGTTGCAAAAGTCACAAGAATCGAAGACAAATTTTGTAGACAAAGGTAAAGCTAAAGTGGAACCTCCACCGATTAGCAAAGAAGGTGTGACATCATATGCCTCTACATCAAAGAACCCTCATGGATCAGCTTTTTCAAGCAAGTCAAGCTTTCAAAACTTCAAGTCAATTGCTGACCCAACTGAAACCAAAAAAGCAAACATATATCAGCCAAAGTACTCAAGAAAGCCAAGGAAGTCAAGCAAGTGTTTGTTCTGAGCAGTTAGTCAAAGTCAATGATCCAATTTGGATTAAAGACGAGAAATCAACACAGAAAGACAAACACATGGGATGGATAACATCACAATGGAGCTTAAAATAACAGGAATACTATGGAGGTAACAGACAGATATGGGTACCAAAACCACAAGTTAGAGCATAGGAAGCAACGTCAAGTCCCTCCCAAGAAAGAAGGCCCACAAGATATCAACCTCGACAATATCCTAGGATACCTAAGAAGCAGGTATACAACAAAACAAAATTGAAAGATGTTGAACTCTACCACAGTTCACAAGAGGACGCAGAACAAAGATGGATCTTAAAGAATCTTTCTCTTAGACAAGGATTCTACACAGGTTATACAAAGATTTGGCTATGAGTCAACCACAAGCCAATTGCAACTACACCAAACCTGCATGAAGATCTCAAGAGCTCAACAAGACCTAGAGCAAAGCAAAGTCAACAATGGAGATACAAAGGTCATCAAGATATTTGGATTCCTAAGTCCTACAGTGCTCCTAGTCAAAAGCCAGATGCTGACAATGAACATAGGCCTACAACAACATCAAACACTCCTATCAACAGGCCTAATTGGAGAATCAAACAGATAATGGAGTCTTCACAATCAAAGAAGGACCACCCAACCAATGTGAATGCAGATTCAAAGAAGATAAAACAGATATGGCAAAAGAAACCTTCAATACCAACTTGGTCCTTCACTAATCCCTTTTTGAGGATTCAAGCTTACTTTTACCTCAAGAAATGTTTGTAGTCAGCACAAGAATGTAAAATTCAAGTCGCCACGGTGCAAAAATCACTCATTGGCATAGTCAGAGTCGGGCTGCTGAGCCATCAAATGAGCAAAGCATTACTACCAAAGCTTCAAGTCATATTAACTTTGTGCTAAGAGTCATAGTTATTAGGCTTACGCTCAAGCTGGATGAGTTGAGAATATCTAAGTTGTGTCGCTCATGCTGGATGATGAGATGAGCATAAGAGTCAAAGTCTATTAACTTACAACTGGTGGAGTGTCGTAGAGTCCAACACTCAAGTACAGTGCACAGTAAGCTGAGAGCACATATCCTCGTAAATGAAAACCATTCTTAACGGGGTGCCAGCTTGCAAAGCCATGTCATATGCATTTATAGCTACACCATCTTTCTGAATTACCCCTCAAAATCCTTCTTGCACAGCATATTCTCTACCATGCATTTTTGTGTATGCATAAATAGGATGTCCCATCATTGGACATATACATTAGACACTCTTTTTTGCTTCCACCTATGCATCTTGAGTGGACTACAACAGGCAAACCAATGTTCCATCATGCTACCCTCTCATATTTGCTGCCTTTTTAATTCCATATCTATCAGCAAATAATCCCTTCAATACTTTATTAATATTTTCCATGCTAATAAGTACTCCAATAATGTGCGTATCCCAAAGGCACTTTTTTTCCACTAGGTTTTTTCCCTTTGGTCATTCACGTATTTGACCCTATTTTAGAACCTCATCATTCTACTTCTCTTATACATACTTTTCATAAATAAACATCATCCTCATCATTATGCTATTACAACGGACAAATGCAACATCATCTCTCACATCAGACATATTAGGACCAATGAAGATGTTGCAAAAAATTGAACCTCGTCAACAAATTCAACGACAAATGAAGACAATCAGCCCATCAACAACCAATCAAAACCCTCCACATCCTCCATGGACACTTTTCAACAGTGCCCGAGGACGAACACTAAAATCGAAAGGGGGGAATGTTAACTGCGTCAACGTCAGTTAACAGAAGCTGCTAAAGACCAAATACGTACGGATGCACATTGAGGATGAATACAAAGAAGCAATAAAGATTGGAGTTACACATTTTCCATGTTTACCCAAAATGGTCACGTATCGTAAATTCCCGATTTATTTCAAGCCATTGTAATATTTTCATGTGGTACGGGCTCAGCGGGAGTTCCAAGCTGTAAAGAATAGGTCAATTACTGTGCCTAGGTAGCAGATTTAGTAAGTGGTGGAGTCCTAAAGGGCTTGGGCGCTCGGACATTGCACATTTTTACCCTAGGTATATAAGGCAGTGTGTAAAGGAAATTAGGGTTCTCAAGCTCATTTGTTGAGAGCACTTTGGTGAGAGCTCTTGAGGTGTATTGCTATGGAGTCCTTGAGATTCTCCTTGCTCATGAGACTTGATTAACACTAATCAATGATTCATTCTCTTTCACTATGCCTCTCTCATGCTTCTTATGATTGCCTATGATGCTTAGATTAACTAGATCTTAACTAATTAGTGGTTAATCCCTCTCTAATCTTGTGTGATTGCCCTCTCTTGTTTGTGTGTGAATGTAGGCCTGATTGGAGTGTGGTGCTCGATAGATCTATGTGTGTGTGCTTGCAATTAGTGTGTTGCATGATATGATTAGTGTTGTGTGCGTCTTGCAATCATTAGTGTGTGTGATTGGGTTGATTAGAGGTGAAGAGAAGTGGATGTGGAGATTCCCTTCATTGTGGCTTAGCTCCTCCATAGACCGAGAAGCTCACCTCGTAGAGTTAACCATTTGTGTTGCCACGATTAACTCACTAACCGTGTGAGTGTTTCCATGCCCTAGCCGGGTAGCTCATCCCTCTGTATTGATAATTTTGTTGGTCATTCGAGCTATGCAACGATGGGACCCCCAACAGTGATCAAAGCCGTATTTACCATTGTTAGCTTTTGTGTGTTTTGTAAATCATTATATTGCTTCTACTTGATACATGACTTAATTTTAACCCGACAAACCCCAGTTAGTTTCCCAAGTTAGTAACTTGCTTTAAAAGGGCTTTATCTGACATCATTCATGATAGATGACCATCTATGAGCTATCATCGTCCATTTGTCCCCAAAATTCATGTAAATGATGTACACGGTATGTAGATGGTATATAGATGGCTATCATTTCTTCAGGTTTGAAAAAATTGCAGCTTTGGCTAGCTAGGGTTTTTTTTTAAAATAATAAACCCTTAGCTTGTACTCTCTATGCATAGTCTCCTGACATAGTGTGGCTTCATTTGGGCTTGTATTTGGCATACAAGCTAAATTTTTGGATTTTAGTCTCAAGAATGATTGATGGACATCTCTAGCATCTTCTGTTCTTGTCAGTATTGTTAGTCCCTTTTGTTTATTAGGCTTCATTAAGTCACATACAAGATAGAAGATTTACAGTATAAAGATCTACTTCTTGTATACGACACTTGATGGGTGCTTTCATTTAGTCGCATCTCCAACTTCCGTTGTCCTTGTAGTCCATCCCGGATTTTTATGACCATTCTCAATCATTTTTGACCTCATGTTGTTGTCGAAGGTTGATCAACATTCTTTCTGACCTCTGACTTCTAGCCTTGTGCATATGGCTTTTGAGACATGCTTCGTGAAGTTCGTCATTTTCTTAAACTTCCTTTGCTTTGTACTGCTCGACATCTCTTCAGTCTTTTCTTCATCTGGATTATGGATTTTTTTTACTGTTTTTTTAAAATCTCAAAAATAACAAAATAAAACCAAAAATCAACTCAACAAAAAAGGAAAATTATTTGAATAGGAATCTAAATGCTATGTACATTGTACGCATGTCCCTAGGGGCTCATATATGGATTTTGTCCCCATACTCCTCTTGTAACTCTACTATGAGGGCATAAACTCTGAATTTTGTCAAAAAATTATCACAATCAAATGCAAAAATTTGATATAACTCTCAAAACATTGCCCTCTAATATTCATATATTAGATTCGCATTTAGAATGCCTCCCCCTCCCCCCCCCCCCCCCCCCTGCCCTCCTATTTGGAGTCCTCCTTGATGAGGTATCACCAAGGGTATGTGTTGTGCTTGGGCAATCAAAAATTGTGCCTATGCAGGCCTCGTAATGTAGCCCTATTATGCATACACAGTCAATGCATGGAAAGTATTTATGATGTGCAAGATGTGGATATAAGAAATTTTCTTATTGGCATTTGATGGCTAGGCTTCCTTTTCGAAGCAATGTGATTTTCGTTGAAGCTCCTGTGTCGTTTGCTTGATGGAAGGTTGTAGAAATTTTTTGAAGGCTTACTTATCTATTTGATGCTTCTTTGGAATCCAATTAGCCTTATTGTTGGCTGTCGTATTTGGCATTGTTCCTCAGAGTGGGTTTGCTTGAACTAAGCGAAGTGCTCTCTTCTAACTATATTGTAAATGTAGGAGGAATTGAAAGAATTCACGTGAAGGTGCAGTAACAGTAGTGTTTTTGGTTTCCTTTGGGACCCACTTTTTCATGATTACTGGCTGCTTCATTGATGCTACTCATTTGGGAACCCGTACTTGTCCCTGCTTCGTTTGTGTTTGAAAATACTTCTTTGGGATCCACCTTGTCTTTGTGTGAGTCCTCAGCAATCTTTGCTTCAACTCTTGTATTCTTGGTTGAGGACGAGATTCAGACTTTGGGAGTTGATACTTTAACTATTTTGGAATCCAAATGAGCTCCTGACCTATTTGTGCTTGAATCCACTTCTTTGAAACCCAAATGTGAGTTGCGGAAGCTTGCGACTTTGTGTTTTTCCTAGATTTTCTTGTAGGCTCCGACTGTTTTTCTGATGGCAGTGGATCTTGTGATTTTTCATCAAAAGATCTGCGATTTCTTGATCCATACCTGTTTTTGGCCAATCTGGCTCTTTGGTATCCAGATTTGTCAAACTTTTTGGTTCCAACTCGTTTTTCTTTTCTTTTGGCCGTCCTTGAAGTTGCTAGTGATGGTGATGACCTGTGTTTTTTGTAAGGTATGTCATAAGAATCATCACTATCACTGCTATCCTCCACATGGTTGTGTTCTAGCACTTTTCCTTTGTGGTTTGGCTGGTTATGGAAATTTACTGTCTGTTTTCTCTTGGGTTGTTGTTTTTGGGATGACTTTGTGATCCACTTGATTAGAGAGATGTTAGCTCATTGACATGGATATGTTCTTTTTGGCTGAGTCTTTTTCTCATGGATAGGAGCCACGTATGAGGGTGCTTGCTGCGGTTGCATTTCCACCAAAGATTTTGGAATCCACTTCTGATGCACTCTATTTTTGTAGCGGTGACATTGGTTCCTAGGTTTTTGATCTGGACAACCATAAAACCATGCATTTGTTAAAGTTTTTTTTATGTCACCTTCTTGGTTGTTGAGATTCCCAATGTCGACATCTTCTTGAAGCTTGAAGTGTCCTACAGAGTTGTAGAACTCGTCTTCTTTTACATCTTTGTTCTTCTGGATCACACTCACTACAAAGTAAGGAACAACATCAAAGCCATCTTCATCACAAAACTTCGTTGTTGGACTTTCTTGAATAGCACACACATCCAGAGTAGCCAAGATGTGTTCCCATCCATGTGGCTATAATTCTTCCTCAAGAAAGGGTTTTGGGAAGCTCCACATATCCACAGTTCTTTAGGCTTTCCCAACCATGCTGGAAGTTCTGATCCTCCTACAGTAGCAGAATCAAACTCTTCCATAGGTCTTATCACATCCATGTAACTATGGTCCTTCAAATATACCCTTATTGTGGTTTCCATATGTCTCAGGTAGACATGGTCATATCCCCAGTCTTGGACCATTTTCAGTTGTCACATGAATGGTCTTCCTAGAATGATGTCATAGTTGTTCTTCTTGCCAAAGTCAACAATAGCAAAGGTTTGCGCATGTTCAATTCCACAAGAAGTAACAAATTCTTTTTCTAGCAGTCCGATGGGCCTTTCCATGTGTCCGTCTGCAAGCTGCAGTTTCATTCTTGTAGCCCTCACTGCTGGTTTTCCCCATTTTTTCCAGACCTCTTTTGTTGCAATGGAAATGCTAGCTTCACTGTCAAGGATTGCCATGGTTTTCACACCTTGAATTCCACAGGAAGAGTGGTGTTCCCATTTTCTCCCTCATAATACTGGCCTACCTTGTTTAAAGGCACTGACTTAGTGTTTAGCTGAGGTATTTCAAGCTCTCTGGTCCCTTCCTCAATTTGAGTCATTGGTTTTTTAACACCAAATTTCTCTAGGTATTTTCCCACAGTAGCCCACATGTTTGGTCGTATTTTGAGCAACTCGGCTAACATTATCGTACAGGTGACTGGTGTCGACAGAATGTCTATCAGCCCTTTTGAACAATGAGCTTGTTAGGAGATAGTCTCTGTGATGGGACTGTAATAACATCTGACTTCGCCTCGTGCTCTCCCATATAGGATGGTAGTGTTCTTAGCAAATGGGGTCGATTGTCCATAGACTATACAGATCCTTTGTCTCCCCAATACAATTCCACTTCTAGGTTCATTTGAGATCGAACCTCAATTTCTGGAAGAGACACTCCTCTTCCATCAATCGTTTGGTTTACTCGTCTACTTATATCACTCGCTTCATTGGCCTCTCTGACTTGTTTCCACATTTTGTTGAGACCGTCTACGTCTTTACAACTCTCAGGTATGTCTGTGTGAAATCCCTTGGAAGAGTTACCCGTGGTATTCAACACTATTCTTGGCTCTAATGTGGATTCCTTGAACTTTGATCCGTGCTCATGACTGGAATCTAGCTCTTTCCGTTCTTCTCGGTTTGGTGGGATTACTAGTGTAGGTGGGACTGGGATCACACCCTCAGGTTTTCCAACTTGTGGTTCTAGTAAAGTTTGGGGCTTTTGAATCATTTTCTTGCACATTTCAAGCCTGTCCTTTTCTAGTTTTGCATATGGATATGTCATCCATATTTGTTCTTGGGTTTGGTTGTTTTTGAGCCGTGTTTCATAGTCTTTTGAGAGGTCATCGAAATGCTCATTAACCTTTTTGACTAACAGTGATCCTCCCGAACTAGCACTTTTTGGCTCACTTTCCGTTGATGGTTCTATTGGAGGTTGAGATGCCTCCGCAAGACAAGATGC
Organism: Adiantum capillus-veneris; assembly: GCF_014529385.1. Lineage (NCBI taxonomy): Eukaryota > Viridiplantae > Streptophyta > Polypodiopsida > Polypodiales > Pteridaceae > Adiantum > Adiantum capillus-veneris. The sequence continues at coordinate 110,633,237 of NC_140936.1, forward strand.
AACCCTTTCCTCATGTTGTCTTATCTTCTCTTCAGCTTGGGTAAGCTTCTTAGCTAGGGATTTTTGATCTCGTTCCCTATGTGCTCTCATCCTAGCCTTTCTAGCTTTCCAGCTGTTTCATTTGGTCTTGGTTCTCTGACTAGGTGCATCTGTCTTTGGCTGATCACCCATCTCTTGACTCATGTCAGTTTCTGTTTTCTTTGTCTCTAGGTTCTCACCAGCTTCCTTTTGAGCTTGCACTCTCGTAACTACTTAAACTGGTACAATGTTTTCATTTTCTGAGCTATTGGGTAGCTAAAAGATTCCTGAGACATTCGTTGCGATCTTGATGACTCGGTTTGGGTTTTTTGGATAGTTGGGGATCAAGTGAATGACACCACAGTCAAGACAATAGGCATTCACTTGGGTGATCTCTGTTTAAGGACATTGTTTCACCCAGTGGTTGTCACGACTGAGGAGCTTCTTCTTCCAATTCCTCTTGGTTGTAAACAAGCTCTGAACTAGCTAAGCCTCTATTAGCAATGAACCACAATGTCCTTTTGTCCATCTCGTATCTTCTTTCTTCAGGTTGAAACGTAAGAGGTGGAGGTTGTACCGACCTCATCACTCCATGTGTTTCTCTCATCTTCCGTTGCTTTGAAGGGTAGTACCTACTTTGGTTGTCATAATACACTCCATTTGGTAATGGCGCTTGTTTGTTACATACTTCCATCATTGGCGCAGTGTATCTCATGTCTATAGGCATTCTGGCACGCGGCAGTGGAGGTTGTTGTCCTAAGACATGCGGCGGCCTTGAAACTCCTACTGGTCTCGATGCATTTTTCATAGTGTATCTGGGTGGAGTAGGTGCTATTGGAATAGGTTGTACATACCTTTCCCTAGCATATTCCATGCCATAGTAACAATCTTCTCTTGAAAGGTTTGTCCATTTTCTCTCAATCTCGCACCATAGAGGTTCTTGGAGATTAGATTTAACTAGAGGAGCAAGTCTCTGAGCTAATCCTTCTATAAGCTTCATTTGCTCACTAGATATCTTTGGCTTTATTGTGGGTTGGATTCTTGGTAAATCACTCCTCTAAGAAGATGTCTCACTCTCACTCTTAATATCATATCTTCTCAAGGTTCTACTCTGATTAGGATAGGAGTAGTTTATAGGGGGTGGTGATGGTACATATGGTTCTGTTGTGACCGTAATTCCACCTTTATAAAAGTCATGTTATATGGTTGCATCTGGGTACAACCATGGTTCGTTAGGCAGATTCACTTGAGGAGGCATGTCTGCCATCTCTGTGATCATTTCATCTCTTGTTATCACTCTAGAAGGGAATCCGGGTGGCTCCCTTTTTGGAATTCTCGGAGGAATTCTCGTTCTTGGTGGAGATATATGTGGTCCTTCATTGACCAATTGTCCACCTTTTTCTAATGCATTGTGTGGATTTGTGTCAAAATGTGGATAGATTGGCATTTCAGCACTTCTAGCTTGGCTTGTCATACCTCTAGTCATATCTACAAAAGGATTGGTAGATTGGCTTTCCATCCTGATGCTCTTAGATTTCTTAATGTTAGGCCCACTCAATACTCTCAAGATAGTCCTTAATAAGCACCTTTGGCCTTTGATCAGGTCTCAGAAGCCAGGAATTTGTGACTCTTTTGGTCTCTGGAAACTAGTTCTGGGTACCCTAAAAGTTTGGATTTAGGAAACCTGAAAATAATCAGCTTCAGGTGTGTGCTATTGCCCGCAAGCTTTCTTCCTAGCTATACCTGACTCAATTTGGAGATTTCTATCAAACGTTAGAGCTGTTTTGGTGAACTGCACTTGAAACAGCACTCAAAACAATTTCAAGATCAAGGATTTTTGCTTGTATCTTGACCAAATGTGACCCAAATTTATTGAAACTTGGTCACTAGGCCTACTTTAGAGTGCTTAACACTTCTAGAAGCTCACTGTGAGTTTTCACCTCCAAAATAGGGCTAGAGACATTATACGTGTATGATGTCTTTTTGCTCAAAATTTGACAAAATTTGGTATGTGAATTCTCCTTGATGTCCTCTACCCACTAGTATGCTTAGTTTGTGAATTTGACCTCTATTTTGACACTTGAGACATTATACGTGTATAAAGTCTTTTGTGACAGAATGAGGCGAGTTTTGTTCTACTCGTTCTTTATCACTCAAGCAAGTCTCAGCAAGTTTCAGAATTCAATTTGGACATTTTTTGAGAAAGTTAAGACTAATACCAGCTTGAATCTGCAATTTCTGTCTTTTGCTCTTTGCAAGCCCAAATGAGCTCCAAATTCTATGAAATTTTGGCTAGGGACTTCTTTTATGCTCTAGGACATTGAGGTATAGTCAAATGTCTGTTATGACCCAAATATGACCTATGAGACTTTATATGCGTATAAAGTCTACTGGCTCAGGATTCACTTGTATTTCGATCCAAGGTACTCCTTGATGCATACAACAAGAATATGTGATTACAGAAAAATTTTTATGTCAAAATTGCTCAAAATCACCTCTTTTTCACCTTTTCAGTCTTGTATCTGCAAAGTCTTAATGTATACTTGAGGTAAAACCCCCCTTCTGAACACACTGGTACAGTCAGATTTTCAAAATTTTGTCTTGGGATGGTGTTGGAGACTTTATACGCATATAAAGTCTATTGTCTCAGATTTCATATCTGTTTCTATTCTAAGTTCCCCTTATCATTAGCAACATGTATATGTGATTACAACAAATTTTGGATGTCAAAATTGCTCAAAATCACCTCTTTTTCACCTTTTCAGTCTTGTATCTGCAAAGCCTCTGTACATGCAAAGGTATGTGTCCAAATGAGATGAAATTTTGCAAGCAAGCTTAACACATCATTTCCAACCCTCCTATGTGGTCAAAAGTGAAATTTGACTTTCGGATCTGTCCTAGAAACATCATACGCGTATGAAGTCTATGTGCTCAGAATCGCACAAAATTTGGTCTCTGAGATTTTCTTGTTGTGCTCAACCCCTTGGTATGCTCAGATCTCAATTTTGGACTCTAAAAGTGCCCTTTAGACTTCATACGCGTATGAAGTCTAACTGGTCAGAATGAAGTGAGTTTCACTCTAGAGGTTCCTCACTCTACTGGCAACTCACAGCAAGTTTCAAAATTGATTTTTGACACTTTTTGTGCAAGTTATGGCCACTACAAGCATGAATCTATCCAAATCTGTCTTCTGGTCTTTGCAAGCCTAAAAGTGATCCAAATTTGATGAAATTTGGCCTATATGCTCCCTAAATGTTGTAGATCACCAAGGTACACTCAGTTGTAACTTTTGACCTCAGATCTGGCCTATGAGACTTCATACGCGTATGAAGTCTTTTGCTCATATTTTAGTTCTATTTCTACCAGAGGTGCCCCTTGTGTGTACAACAGGAATATGTGCTCACATCAAATTTTGGATGTCAAAATTACACAAAATTATCAATTTTACAAGGAAATCCCCTGAAAGAGTAAAATCCCCTCAGTTTTCAATCTATACGTCCAAATGACATGAAATCTGGTATATGTGCTCAACACAATGTGCTGAAGATGGGTATAATGTCAAAAGTTCAAATTTCTTGCCAAAATCACCCTTGAGACATCATACGCGTATGATGTATACTTATGAATGTTTGGACAGAACTCAATCACAGGCATCTCTATCACTGGTTTTCAAGCACTTCTACCAGTTTTCATGCAAAAATGTGCTCAAAATCACAAGTTTTCCTTTTTCGCGTTTCAGACACTCTGTAATGTGCTCAAAATCACAAGTTTTTCTTTTTCCCGTTTCAGAAACTCCATCTTTTGTCTTTGGGTGTCAAGAGTTGGTCAAAACTCTAGTCTCAATGTATACTTGAGGTAAAACCCCCCTTCTGAACACACTGTTGCAGTCAAATTTTCAAATTTTTGTCTCCAAATGCCTCTTGAGACTTTATACGCGTAGAAAGTCCAAGTTTACAAAATTACAATTTTTGAGCAGAGAACCCACATCAATTAGCCATGGAAAATTATCAACAGAGAGCTTTTTATTGCATTTTTTCCTCAAAAGCAGACTTTTCAGTGATTTTGAATGCAACCAAACACTTTAACAAATAAATCAGTGATGAATAGCTCTAGATCAAAATCAAATAACTTACCTAAAGCTACTCCTACAAATCATATGGGGTTTTGCATCTATGAGTAGAAAAATGCTTCAATACCACACACGGACTAGCAAACACTTCTATCACCTCACAAACCACTCGACCACCACAACAACTACTTCTAATCTACAAATCCTAACAAAATCTACCTAGTCGCAGACCCTCGGCAAGACACACGCTTCCTGGCTATCCACTTGAGCTCGGAATAACCTCTTCCGGATCCACTTAAGAAAAATGCTTTCTTTAGCCAAAACTAAAGCAAGCAACCATCACACGAGTGTTATTTGGAATACCTATCTAAGTGTTTATGTCCCCGACAGTGGCGCCAATGTTGCGGGAGTGAATTACACCACCCATAAAGTGCATGCAACACAACCTAGATCAACATAATGTCAATCGAGAACACAGATGACACGATAGGCACACAGAGGAAATCTTGTTAGCTTGTTAGGCTGAGACCATCCTACACATACAACACTCTGGAAGGCCAACTAAACCACAATCTAGAGTCGAACTACTCTAAACTACACCACCTAGCCACATACACACAACGGAGGGAAACTCACCAAATCATACCAGAATCGTACAAAACTCAAGGAACACCATCCCCTCACTAGGATCACCTGTCCCTAAGCCTCTACACCCAAAATCCTAGCTCTAGACCCATTTGCAAAAAATGCATATGAAGACAATGGAATTCTGAAAGTGTCCGAAACTGAAATCTGACTACCTATGGGTAGCTTATGTTGCCACGATTCTAATGACTACTTGCACGCAAAAAATAGACATCGTTTGATATACTTACAGCCGCAAATAGCTCGTAGATGCGCGAGCACGTATGCTCCGTTCCGTTAGGAATGCTTGGCATTGTCGCATAGCTCTTGTCGAGGCTAGTACAATGGTGTAGTCGGATCTACAATGTGATGAATGAGCGGGGAGTAGCACCAAGATGAAGCTCACGCTCTCTCTCTCTTCCTCTCTCACACACAGTCAATGGTAGCTTCAAACTTATTATTATGATAAAAGTTTTGTCCTTTACAAAAATGACCTAGGTACCTTATATACTAAGGTCACCTTAGGTTAACCATAAAATAGAGTTTGAGGGGTCAAATGGCTTTGTATTTACAATCTGGAAGTGCCATTACACCCCGGCTTCTGTAGCTAGGCTACTTACTTATTACAAATGATGTTTATGACCATAATCCTTAGCATTCCATAAGTCTCAGAGAATAAGGCTTTGTTGAGTTAAGCCATGTTGTTGACCCAACCGTCAAACAGGGACTCTAGTAGGGCATTGAGTCATTGTGTTACAAATCTGCCATGTGTGATCCACATTGTCATTGTAGAACCACATGAATTTTATCTTCGAACCGCAATCTTGAGCACTATCATCCCCTCTTAACCATGTTTGAATACCCCAAAAGGATGGTGCAGCAGCACCTGCACCTGCACCTGTGTTCTTTATATTTTTCTTACATTTACGTGACTCTAGGTCCTAACCACCCTTGATCTTGAGCCCTACTTCCCTTTGGTATACGGTGGATTGCCTACATTGTCTTATGAATGTTCAATTGCACAAGACATTTTGTGTGAGGTACGCTTGTCTACGTGAAGCATTCTCCTCTTCAACTTACTTTCCCAACCTCTTTTTTCATTATGGCTACTGTAATTTTGTCCTCCTCCACTCCTGGTCTTTGATAGAGTAATGTACCTCCAAGCTCATCCTCAATCTCTCTAGCAATAGAAGTTGGGCATGGTGCTCGGTCTTGTTGTGCCTCATGATATCTACCCTCCACAAAAGAAATCATCTTCATGCTTTGAAGCAAAGCATTTGACAGATCAGAGATGCATGCATCGTACAAGCTCAACAATTCTTTGTTTCCCTTGCCAGCAAGCCAACTAGCATGCTTTGTTTCAACAAGGTTTGTAGTAGGAATGTATGATAGATCTTCCACTTCCTACAACACATTTTTATTTAAAGATAGCATTTGAACACTAGATTAAATGATAGCCTAAAATATTTCTTGCAATTGTTTACCCCAACAAAGTGTTTTCTTGAGCAAGGTTATCGTACATGCCACCAACTCAGCCAACAATCCATTTGCGACAAGTTAGATTCAGACACTTTTTCAGAAGCCCACCAATCTCATATAGTCATGTACAAGCTGGTTGCCTCTTCCTCGCTCTTGGCACAATGCCATAATTCACATATACGTTTGTTCTCGTCTTGGAAATTTTTATGAACATATTGCATGATGTGAATGCGCAAGCTCTACTCCCAATGAAAGAAGCACGAGCATTGTCTTCCTTCCATAACATTGTCAGGTCCTCTATTGTATACAATTTGAATAGCTTTCCAATTTGCTTGAGCCTCATCTGTCATGAATCCTCTAGAATTAGCTAGACGATGTCTATTGTCTAACAACACCGTATTCATCATTTCCCAGACCATGATTTGTGTCTACGTGTCTTCTTCTATCATCCCACGAATGGCAATTGTTTGCATCTCTTGAATCCTACAAAGACAAAAGATTAATCCATGATATAGAGGAAAAATAGAAGGGTATAAGATGTCTTTGTAGTCCTTATGCAGGATCATAGACATGTGCTACCATTGTTGTCTACCCCACTACAATATGCATGTGGTCAGAACGTACCTAGCTTCTACACAAGTCCCCATTCCTGTCTTGTAGCATTCTATTGACCATCTCGACACCAGGTTTGGATCCATTGATTGATATTTTGAATATGTGACATCTTTTGTCTTGGAAATAGCATGCCGTAGAAAAAATTATACCTGCAATTGTTTTTCAGTCTAAGCAATTGAGACTCTGTCCCAAACCCAATCGATGTAGTAGTTGATTCTCTCATCCAATGTTTAAACCTGAGATTAAAAGTGGATACAAGGATGTAAATCAGAAGAACGATTAACACATTCTTAGTCAAGAAGTCAAAATGACACCTTTGTGTATGGATCAATGTGACATCTCCTCTAGTATAGAGAGAAGCTCATTGTTGTTCAGTTGATCTCCATTTTCTCAAACCATTGCTCCCATTACCATCTACTTTGGAAGATTTAATTGCAAATGCATAGGTCCTGTTGTTGGAGATTCGGACACCACAGAAGACACAAGCTCTCTCGTCTGTTGTATTGCTAACCGTAAGACTCCCTTTGCGACGGGGTGATTATGGCTTTCAATGTGGATAAACAACATGGTGCAGTTGTTCTTGGCTAGTAATTAGTACACAGTATAGGAGCACACTCAAAGCAGCACTAGGCTTTGACCATAGTGGAAACACCTTAGTGTTTCGTTTTCTAAGCTGGCAGCATACCGACTGACATAATTGATGTAAGCAACTTCCATGTCCAAGAAGTCTTGTTTGGCCGTCCGTTTATCACATTGATTGAGCACAAACTATTTCTGCAGAAAAGATATCCACCACATTTACTTCTCTTCATTATAGCTGGATACCTCATTCTGGAATGCACTGTCAGGCTTAACCCAATCGTGGATGTCATACTTTCAATCCATCCTAACATTTTAGGAACACCATCTGGCAAAAGATCCAACTCATAAACGCAATCCCCATTGTACACGCGGAAAACTTTAACAACCTTATTCTTAGCCAAACTCCTAGAAATCGATTGGCTAAGCTTGGGGTACTTGTGACTATTTAGCACAATGTGCTCCAGTGTACTCTGTGTTTTCTCTCCCTAGTGTGAACCCAAGATATGTTCTTTTATTTCTTCTCTTCTTCAATCCAAACATCTCGCACTGATTCTTGGCACACAAAAAAGGTATCATGAAGTTTCTTGGTTGAGGTTCCAGTAACAACCCTTCTTCTTCTTCTAAGGAGCTGTCAAATAACTCAACCATTGCTACATTTGATCTTGAGGACATATCCACACCCATGTTGGTGAACAAAACAAATTTTGTAATCAAGGTTGAATCCAATATAAATTGAAATTGATCACCTAATGTTACACCATCTTTCACCTGAGTCTGAATGTTGCCATCAAAAGTGGAAATGATGGCAAACATCTCGCTCTTACAACTACCTCCATAATCTCTAAGATTGACCATGGCAAATCTTGCAGGGTAATCAAGCAAGGAAGGTTCACCACAAAAAGTGTTCAAGAACAAACTCACCTTGCAGGATAAAGAGGAAGCCATCGCTAGGAGAAACTTCTCAACCTTAGTGGCTAGATATAATTTATTTGACACCCAGGCTTGTATTTATAAACAAAGAACACACTCAAATCCAAACATCAAAGCTCTTGTTATGTCACCGTATATAGCATCAAATATATCCTATGAGGTCTATATTAGCCCTCCCACCCCCTCTCTCTTCTCTCCACCTCCCAATCACTTTATCTATACCACTATCTCTCTTGCTATCTCTCTCTATACCTCCCATCCTCTCTCTTGATATCTCCTATCTCTCTATCTATACCAGTATCTCTATCTCTCTCTATCTTCTCTCCACCTCCCACTCACTTTCTCTCCATTCCTTATCTCTCTCTTTCTATATCTCTATACATACCTCTATCTCTCTCTCTATCTCAATCTATCCCTCTCTCTCTCTCTCTCTCTCTCTCTCTCTCTCTCTCAAAATGTGCCCAAGGAGGAGGCAATTCAATCGAGCAAAAAGGGATGTCCGACCTATGAGGCTGAGTTACAATTGAAAATATGCTTTTGAAATTGCAATGGATACCCATGGAATACAGGGATTGGCATTGATGAACTAACAAGCAAAACCAATGTTGTACTTTTGTTGAAACTTGGGAGCATGATACACAAAGGATTAATGGCTTGGAGGATTACAATGTACATTCATTGATGTGGTCAAAGAATCTCAAGCAACGAAGAGGGCAAGGAGAGGTAGCATGTATGGTTAAGAAAGGATTGGAAGATTTTGTATCAATTGTGAAAGATGACAAGTACAAACGTTATGTATGGATAAAATTATGACACCAAAAAGAGCACTCATTTTTGTAGCCGGTTGCTACATTCCTTGATATCATTCCCCCTTTTATGCTTGCATGGATCGAGATCAACCATTTTTTATTTAGAAGAGGACATTGCTTATTTCAAAGGCAAAGGTGATGTTCTTGTATTTGGGGATATAAATGCTCGAACAAAAACATTGCAATATAATACTCAACAATTTGATATGCCATATATTTCATGGGAGTTGGAGGAAGTTCACTTGTATGAACGTACTTCAATGGATGAGAAAGAGCCGAATCACTATGGAATTTACTTTTACACATGTGTAATAGCATGAGTATGCTCATTGCCAATGGCGTATCTTTGTGGAGTGGAACCAATAGATTTACATGTAGAAAACATAATGGGGATAGTGTGATTGACTATATGCTACTCTCCAAAGCCATCATATATCACATAAAGAGTTTTATGTTTGGCCAATAGATCTTGGAATCAAAACATTGGACCTTATATATTGACCTTGCAAGCAACTAAGATTTCAAACGGGCATCAATGTACATTGAAATGGTTGAGCAAAAGTTATGGATGACAAAGCTTCAATATGACACACCACTGGAAACTAAATGGGAAGCTTTCAAGAAAGTTATTTGTTCTTGTGCCGAAGAATGCTTTTCCATAAAGCATCTCCATGATATCAACAAAGATAGATCACGCAAAAGGTGGTTTAATAAAGAATGTCAAGATGCTCAAAAGTCCTTGCAACCTAAGTTGCATTTATACGCCTGTATAACAAAAATTGTACGTATATTTTGGTAATATACATTGTACACCAGTATTATATGTGTATCTCTTAATAAACATTATTTCGATCGAAAAATATTTTGATCAGAATATATGAAATTTGTGCATAGTCACGACTTCATTCAACATGATCTATACACTAGAAATATTCTACTACATTTGGCGAGCAAGGAGTGTATGCTGGAATCGCGGACTGGGAACAAAGTACACCATCAAACACTTTGGCAACATTTCCCAAGCTTCCAAATCTCACCCCGCAAACTAGAGCTCAATTCAAGCGAGATTGTTAACCCTCACGCACATTTCTATCACCTACGATGGACATTGTATTACTTATTTGGTAGAGTCAGGTACCGGGCTTGTCGGTCCAATAAGAAAAGGGTAAGAGTGATCGCCGATGAGAGGCGCACTCTAACTGGAACATTCAAGGGATTATTTGGCTAAGCATGTGCGCCCAAGTGTGAATGGGGCGAGCTCATATAAAAGTCAACTAAACCTAAAATTCATTTATTATCTCATTTGTGCAATTGAAGAGTGCTCTTGCTCCATCTCCATCTTCTTCTTCTTCATCTCCTTGTGTGTGTGTGTGTGTGTGTGTGTGTGTGTGTGTGTGTGAGAGAGAGAGAGAGAGAGTGTGTGAGATCGAGCATTGCGGCAGCACAACGGTGGCGAGGCGGTTGAGCGCGGCGTAGCGGCGTCTCTCTCTTCTTCACGGCGAGGAATCCTTCACGAAAGCAAGCGTAGAGCGGTGAGTGACACACCATCGCCATCTTTGAGCTTACTAGTTTAGGCTTGTTGTGTGCTTGGAGCCATTTGTGGCTCGCACACGGTGTATCGGCAAGTTCCTTGCATTGACACGTGCGACATATGCGCACATTTTTGGCGCCGCTGTCGGGGAATGCCATACACTAAGCTTGAATGGCACTCTGTGCTTCTTTTGTGGTGCAATTTCAATTGTAGGAAAGGTAAGGAAGGAGGGTGTGTGTGTTGAGAAGAAGGATTTTGTGTTGTACTGTGTATTTTTTTTGTTAATGGAGTTTTCAAAGGTACTGTGTTTTTTTCTCTGTGTAAGGTGTTAGTATTAAGGTTGTTAGTTCTGTGTGTAATGTACAGTAAGTAGGAAGTAGATCTGTGAGAGCTAATAGAGTGTGTTAGTGTGTAACAGTAGGTGTATTACTTGGAAGTAGGTAGGTAGAGTGTGTGTGTGCTCTTGCGCAGGCCGCGACGACCTTATCCTTTTTTTTTAAAAAAAAATAAATTTTTTTAAAACAAAATAAAATAATTTAAAAGTAGGACCGGGATCGAGAATATCTCCCAGACCCAAGCCCAAGCTCACACTCAGGCTTAGGCATCTATCGCCTTTTAAAATTACGAATTTTAGCTTCACACGTAGCTAAAAATCGATTTTTTGAGGACCAACGAAACTTCAGATGCCCGAAAATTGTGCTGTAAAGCACACAGCGACCCTCTACGTGATACGCTCGTTTCGAGCTATCACACACTTTAATTAAAAAAAATGATCATTAAAAAACATATAAAAACATATAATAAAAAAACGAGTGAAAACAGATGCCTAAAAAAGTAAGCGGTTAACCTTCGAGGTTATTCACCGACGCTTGTAGGGTGCCAAAGGCACATGCATCTGCACTCTGGTCGTGTGCTAGAGACGGAGCAACTAGAGAGAATTTTGACTTACGCGAGTTCTCAATATCCACCTACTTTAGGTTTCGGGCCCTCGGCGGGGACCCGAGGTAGTACAAACCAAGACCCGAACATAGTGGCTAGTGACTCTTCCTCTGACTAGGACGTCATGGAGGGTTTCCCAATGCCTAATCCCGATAGCTCAAGCCAAGACATGCATGCCATGTGTCCGCGGTCTGGGCCGAGCGTGCTTAGCCGCCTGAAGGAAACCTTTAGTAGAGACACTTGTTCTGAACATGGAGCTAATGATGTAAATGAGGGGGGTGGGGAAGTAAATTCTCCATTCGTGACCAACATAGACCCTATACCATTAGAGAATGTGCACGTGAATACTTCATTCACTGCACCTCCTGACTCTTTAGAGTTATTTCCCTCCGAGGTCATATTACCCGATGGTAGAAGCCTTGCCGAAGTGCAAGAGGTTGAGCGGTATATCCTTGCAGCGAGGGAAAAGGAAGTCGAGAGCTTACGCAAGGCGGAGCAACGAAGAGAGTTAAAAGCGAAAGCCCCTATGTCAATATCCTTGTTGAGAGAGCAATCAAGTGCTCCTGACTTAGCAACCGCTAAGGGCCAACCCCTAGAAAGCAAAATTGCATCTAGCTCAAAGGACGCCCCTAGCACCTCAATCCTAGATGGAGTGTTCTTAAATGAGAACTGGGCGTACGAACTACAAACGGAAACTCTGACCGACCTTTACACAGGTCACACCTATCACGTGGATTGGTTAGATGTCCTACAATCCACAATGGGTGCTACTAGTGTGGGATCAACAACAAAGAGTTTGTGAGGTCATCCATAGGGTCATTGAGTTAGAGAGACAGAACAAGGGGATCAACATGCCTTTAACGGGTCTCATGAGATTCTTAGATACAAGAAAGGCTAAACAAACGACCTTATCGCAAATGGAGACTCCCTCGGTAAGTCCGATGGATCCTCCATATGTTGTTTCTCCAAGGGTCTCAGTGAAATCTGAGCCCACGATTGATAGCTTCACCTTTCCAAGTCTAGCTCATCTTTCCCTTGATGACACCACAGAGACCATGCCTAACCCAATGATGGGCATGTCGAGAAACACGCCATGGACCTCATTTTTTAGTAAAGCACCGCTACATGGTAGCTCAATGCCTGCAATAGTACCTACAAGTGTGTACCAATCATATACACCCATGGGTCCTCGTACTCATGTAGTCCCTACTCCTCCCATTGTTTCAACTACCTATGCTCCACAACCACAACACCCAAGCTCTTATTTCAATGGGACCATACCGGCTAGCATTAGCATGTCACATCCGATGTCTGCTATTCCTAGGGCCATACATATGAACTTTGGACCATCACATGTCACAACATCGTACCCAACGTGGAACCCAAGGGCTTCCTATGCGCCAAGCCCAATGCCAATACCTACTCCACATGTAGTCTCTGGAGCGCCTTCACCCACGGTGCCTGCTCACTTAGGTGACTTGGCAACATTTTCTCAAGCTATTGGTTGATCTATTGCTGAGAATATGCGTAACAGGCCTGATAGAGAGCCTAGAAGTAAGGCAGTACAAATAGCCAAGCTCACACAAAAATTTAGTGGAGACGGGGATGTGAGAAAGCATATCGAAGTGTTTGAACAAATATGTGATTCTCTAGGAGAACACAATGACCTACATAATAGCAATGCTTTAAGCCTAACCTTAAGTGGGAAGGCAGGGGATTGGTATAGAACCCTAAGGGTGGAAGAAAAAACGATTTACCGTACCCTTAGGATACTGTTCTTGAAAGAATACATATGAGAGGGAGTACTTTGGGGTGTAGCCTCTCAGCTCCAGAAAGCCCAACGAGAGGAAGGAGAGTCGGTCAGAGAGTTTATTAGTCGCTTGAAGCATTTGAATTCTCATTGTAATCCAAATGAGCGCTTCAATAATAACCAATTGCTTGATAGATTCATTAGGGGGTTACGACATGAGGATATCTACAATGGCCTAGTCATTAGAGGTATCACCACTCGGGAAGCAGTCACCACCAATGCGATCCAATTGGAGGATAATTTAATGATTCAAGGAGAACGAGTGTCTGTTGAGCCTAAATCTATTAGCTCGCAAGCATCAGGGCATCAAGCAATGACCCTAAAGCCTACTGCTAAAGAGCCAAAGATATCTGAGATGACTTTAGCAGCTCTCACCAAGGCTATTCAAGAGAGTCTTAGAGACAATCGTGCTCCGCAAAACAATCATATGTATCCAAGAAGGGAGCAACAATGGTTCTCAGTATGCTATGGACGGCATAGTACTAGTGAATGTCCTACTTTTAGAGTAAAATTCAATGGGAATTGCAATGCCTGTGGAAGGTATGGTCATCAAGCTAAGGATTGCATAGTATTTAAGCGCGCGATGTCCAATAGACCAACCTTAGCATGGACAGACACACCTCGAGTGCCTGCATTGATGCCGGCCCCACCTCTTGAACAAACAGTACAACACATGGTCCCTAGGGCCCAAAATGTTGTTCAAACAACACCTTTACCACCTCCAGTGCTAGGACCGCAACCACCACATCCGAGAATCACTTCAGTGAATCAAGTGGGTTGTGAGTCATCTATTGCTTGTTTGGAAGGCTGTGACGAAGATATAGATCCTAATATTGCCTATGGGTTGGATGTGCTTGAAGAAAGTCCACAATACTACATGGAGGACTATTGGGGACAAGTCAAACCTATATATCAAGTAGCTGCTCTTGCGGCAAGAGGCCAAAATATCAATTACACTACTAAGAGACCACCTCTTCAATGCTATGAGTGTGGAGGTCCACATCGTGTAGCCAAGTGTCCTATTAAGCTACAAAAGAACGCCACACTAATGCAAACCAGTCAAGCGAGCACGTCTACAATGCAGATACTCATGTGTAATCAATGTGGCATAGATCATTTGATTGCCCAATGTCCAAATAATCCAAATGCACCGAAAATCACTCCGTTAAACGTGATTGAATTTACCGAGGAGCCATCACAAAGTACACATGTGGTACCAGTAAACGTACTCACACGATCGATGCTCCAAAAAAATATATATATTCTTGAGGAAAGAGACACGGCATCAATTGCCCAATCTCAGAAAAAGAAGAAAACACAAAGGAAGAGATCGCAAAAAGCAACGAAGTCAAACCCTAGTTCAAAGACCAACATAGGGACTGGTGACGACCCCGTATATATGAATGACGCTGAAGAGGATTATGATTCGGGTGAAACCATGGAGACCAAAACGACCACTAAGATAGAAACCAACAAGGAAGATCTTCATGAGCCACAATGGCAGGGATCCAAGAAGAAGATAGGAACTTATCCAAACCCTACAGAGGAGATTGAGTGAGTCAAGCAATTAAGGAGTTTGGTAAAAGATACCCAAAGGGATCTAGAACCAGCACCTAGGCAGATCCAGATTACAGACACCGTGTTTCCTACACAACAACAACCTCACCAAGTCTAAAGACCCTTAGCCATACCTAGTGTCATCCAAGAAGAAAGTGACTTAAAGTCATGGGAAAGTGGGCGTACTCACTTCTTGATGGAAAGAATGTTTATAGAGGGACTATTTGATCCTATCGAAGAAATGGAGATCCCATCTTCTCCACGTCAAGGGACTGAAGTCCAAAAGCTTCCGTTAAACATTGCCAAATTGATGGATTTCTTGTCTTCAGAAGTTAGAACCACCATCATGTCCAAACTATATAAAGATCCTGAGCTAGTCTCAGCTCTTCGAGCCTTCCTCAATGGAGAACTAAAGTTTGGGCTACCACAATTTGCACATATGGATGGAGCTGGGGAGATGCCAATAGAGGAGGAACACTTAGATCCACAACCCAACCTACATGAGAACCTTGTTATAGAAATACATGTTAACAAGTTGGGACAATACTTTGAGGGTGATGAATCCAATGCAACCAGATTAAATGTGAAGGGAATCCTTGATGGTGGCGCTGGGGTTAGCATTGTGACTAAAAATTGTTGGGAAATTATGGAAAGACCTCACCTTGCCACCACAACCATAGTAGTGAAGATGGCCAATGGGTCTATTGTTAAACCTATTGGGATGCTAGAAGATCTCAAGATCAAGGTCTTTGGACATAAAATAAGGATTACCTTCATTGTTATGGATTTCTCCAAACACACTATGGCATCTGAGATGATCTTAGGATGTCCTTTCATGAGGGAAGCAAAAATGGTGCATGACTGGTCTAAAAACCATGTTTACTTGGAGTTCCAAGATTCTGTCATTTGAGTGGATCTTGTAACTGGTCGAGCACATCCTCTAGGAAACAGGTTTATAATTGATCATAGATCTGACACAACAAGTCACTCGGCCCCATTACAGTATTGTTACACGTGTAAAGCAGACACTGATGTTGGGGAAGATTCTCCTTATATGGATGTACTACCTGGGATGACTGAGTCGGACAATGTGGATTGGGTCCACCTAGCAGCAACCATAGACACTTGGGGAAATCGGAGGACAACCTAGGTAACACCTGAGAGGGATGAAATACCACCACTTGTACCCTTAAATATGCTAGAGCAATGCATATAGCTTCTAATGATCTACAAGATGATAGTTTGACTGGCATTGGAACCAGTAGCGCCTCACAAGACTATAGCCCACACGATTTGGGGTCAGAATCATCAATTGAAATTGACTTTGAGGACGAAGAATCTGAGTTAAATATTAGTGAAAATGTGGGGCAAAACATTCAGGGGCCAGTGGTACCCCAGATGACAATCTATCCAAGGGAGCAGAAGACACAAGAAGCGATTCATCTCGTGACTCTTCACTAGAGATCGGCCGTAATCAAGAATTAAACAAGAAGAGTAAGAGATATAAGAGGCGACATATCGACCAAATGTGCGTGCTACAATAAATGAAAAGAAATCTATCGTAGAATGGCTTGATTATATAGGGACATGTGATGCTCATCGGAAGTTGGTAGATAACTGGGGTGAATACCTTCAAAGCGTTATGTGGTGTAGCCCACGACCCATTGACATCGCACAACTAGAGGCTACAGAGAAGCCAAAGTTGAGCCATACTGTAAGGAGACGACAAAATCGAGAGTTAGCTCAACAACAAAAGGAATCGGAAGTGAAATCACAGTCCACAGAACAACAGGACTCCACAGACTTACACCCGGCACCTGAACATTTCAAATCCTATACCACAGAGGAATGTAAGGTTGTGTATACAAAGGCTCAAAGAAAACCTATCGATGGGAGCAATGGAGTCTATGACGGTCCATCGATAGTTAAGGAAATAGAGTTAGCAGACCCAGGAGAAGAGTCCAAACCTGTTTTCATTGCCCAAGATTTGATAGAGACTGAGGAGTGTGTACTTAAAGAACTTCTCAAGGAATTCAGGGATATATTTTCCTGGACATATCATGATATGAAAGGTGTTCCACCTTCCGTGGTACAACACACAATCCCCATGAATAGCATGGCTAAACCAGTTCAGCAACAACCCTACCCAATGAATCCTAAATATGCAAAAATCATTCAAGAAGAGATTGAAAAGCTTGTGGAATGCGGATTCGTATACCCTATTGAGCACTCAGAATGGGTGTCTCCAATAGTGATTGTGCCAAAGAAGAATGGGAAACTCAGAGTGTGCGTGGATCTCAAGAAGGTGAATGCCACCTCTAGGAGGGACCATTACCCCTTGCCATATTCAGAACATGTGCTTGAAAGAGTTGCAGTAAAGGAAGCTTATAGCTTTTTAGATGGGTACTCTGGCTACAATCAAATCACAATTGCGTTGGAGGACCAAGCTAAAACAGCCTTTATAACCGAATTTGGAGTGTTTGCCTTTTGTGTTATGGCTTTTGGCTTAACCAATGCCCCTGCTACCTTTCAAAGATTAATAAACACTGCTTTTAGAGAATATTTGAGGGAGTTTTGTGAAGCTTTCTTAGATGACCCTTTTGTTTATTCCTCTTGGAAAGAACATCTATCATAATTACGAAAAGTGTTTGAGAAGTGTAGATTGTATCGCATCTCCTTAAACCCTTTCAAATGCCAATTTTGGGTTAAACATGGAGTCATTTTAGGGCATATAGTGTCCAAAAATGGGATTTCCACAGATGAGAGCAAAATTAAAGCCATTGCAGAATTTCCACCACCTACAAACTATAAAGGAGTTCAAAGGTTCATGGGCCATGTTGGTTATTACCGACGGTTTATTTTGAACTTTGCCGAGATAGCTCGTCCTTTGTACAAGCTTCTTATTGAGTTCCAATGGACTGCGGAGTGTGACTTTGCTTATGAGTCATTGAAAAAGACCTTGACTAGCGCTCCTATTCTATGAGTGCCCGATTGGAATGTAATTTTTCATGTGCATATTGATGCATCGAACTTTGCTATTGGGTGTGTTTTAGCTCAACCAGGAGAACATAAATTGGACTACCCCATTAGCTTTGCAAGCCGTCAGTTGAATGATGCCGAGAGAAACTACACCACTACAGAGCGAGAAGGTTTAGGTATAATTTATGCAGTGAAGAAATTTCGCTACTACTTTCTGGCCAACAAGTTTGTGTTCTATGTTGATCATCAAGCCTTGTTGTATCTAGTAAATAAACCTTGTTCCACGGGAAGGATTACACGATGGTTGTTAATTCTCCTTGAGTTTGATTTTACCATTGTGGTGAGACCTGGTAAAAGACATGTCATGGCTGATCATTTGTCTTGCATACCCAATGGTGAAGCCCCTACTGGAGTCGATGATGAGTTGCCCGATACTTCTCTATTCCTAGTCAAAACCATACCTGAATGGAGTGAGAATATTGTGAACTTTCTAGTTAATGGTTTTTCACCCAAAGAGCTTCGTAAAGACAAAGCTCGAAAACTGTTAAAAGAATGTGAACCTTACTCTCTCATTGCAGGAACTCTCTACAGGCTAGGGAAGGATGATATTCTTAGACATTGTGCCCGTGAGGATGAGTATTTATACATACTGCAAGAAGCCCACATGGGTATAGCCGGAGGGAATTTCTCAGGGTAACTAACAGCTAGAAAGGTGTTGCAATTAGGCTATTGGTGGCCTACCTTATTCAAGGATGCATCACTTTTTGCAAAAGGATGTGATGAATGCCAACGTTACAAGATTACACAATGAAAGGATAGGATGCCCTTACATCCTATTAAAGTGACTCAACCATTTGAAAAATGGGGTTTGGACTTTGTAGGCCCAATTATTACGGCAGCTCGTAGCACTCAATCTCGATATATTATCGTTGCCACTGACTATGTGACAAAGTGGGCGGAAGCCACGGCGACACGTAAGGCCGATGTAAAATCAACTGCCAAGTTTCTCTTTGAGAACATTATTACAAGATTTGGTTGTCCCTTTGAGATTATTAGTGACAATGGTACTCATTTTATAAATGGAGTAATAAAAGAACTCACTACCAAATTTATGATAGCTCACCATAAGTCCACACCTTATTATCCACAAGCAAATGGCCAAGCTGAGAGCACCAATAAGACCTTAAATCTCTATCTTAACCAAAACGGTGGAAGCTCATCGCACAGATTGGGATTTAAAGCTTACATCAGCTCTATGGGCTTATCGTACTGCGTACAAAGTTGCCATTATCTGCACACCATTCAAGATGGTGTATGGCCAAGAAGCGGTTATGCCATGGGAGTTTGTCGTTCCTAGTCTTCGAGTAGCTTCTCAAGAAGGTTGGGATGGTAACCCCTTAGTTGAGCGATTATATATCCTTGAAAGGCTAGATGAAGAGAGGCAATTAGCTGTGCAAAATGCACTTGTGGAGAAAGATAGGAGGAAGAAATGGTTTGACCGTCATCTAAAGAACAAAGATATCAATGTTGGTGATAAAGTCCTTATGTATGGAGTTCATAACGAAAAGAAAAAGTTGAAATATGCGGGAAAAGGACCATATAGAGTATGTGAGATCACCCCACAAGGAACCATTCGTGTGGAGACTCTTGATGGAGTTGAAACCATTGGATTCCTCAATGGGAGAAAATTTAAAAGATACTATGATCCTTTAAGCCAAGAGGAGCTATGTGCCATCCATACAAAAAAGGCAGCCAAGGCACAAATAGAATTGAAGAAGATACAAGCTCAAGCTGAGGCTAAGGAGCGACAACAACGCATAAGACGAAAACAAGAGGCTAACCTTGGAGTCACACATGCATTCCACGTTGAAACCGACGAGGATTGGTTGGACTCTGACACACCTCTACGATACCCTATTGAGCTAAACAGCACTTATGGAAAAGTCCTATATAACACCTTATTGGACACGGGTGCTAAATATAATCTGCTATCATATGGGGTGTGGTGTCAGTTAGGGAAGCCACCTCTATCTGAGAGTATTATCCAAGTCAAGGGTGTCAACAAGAAAAAAACTTCGGTTTTTGGAATCTGACACACTTCTGTCAGTTATGACAATGCGGTTGTAGCTCAAGATTTTTTGGTCATGCCTGTTGGAACTATGGAGGGTAATATAAATCTAGGACGCACGTGGATGATAGCGACCAAATGCACTATTGATTGGGGGACAGGGGGTGTCACAACACAGAAACCAACTCTTAGCCCTGCCATGCAAGCCATAGTCCCTGAGATATTGCCTTTTAAGGAAATAAAACCCAAAACATTGCATGTCCAAGAGGTTGAACCATATCTTCCCGTAACCCAACTCTCTAGAACTTCAACTGATGTAGTTGAAATAAAGCTTGAGACACAGAAAACCCATCCCAATATAACAAAGAAAACATACAAGTGGGTCCCCAAAGCTTCTTTAGCAACCATAGCCAGTGCTAAAAGACAGGTGCCTAGTAAGAGACGTCCCATTCGCCCCAAGAAATGTAACGAAACGTTGCATTGGATTCCTAAAAAACTATTGGAAGCCCAAGGCTACTATGAAGGAAATGCTCAAATCTGGGTGCCAAAACGTAAATTGTGCTTTTACTTGTCATCGGGCCCATGTGAGCTCAATCCTGTGGTTACAAAACAAATTGAAGATCGCGGAAAGAAAAAACTCACGGAATGTTACACACCTGCTCCCGAGCTAGTTTGGGTACCAAAGAAAGAATGATTTGTTCCACCTAGCTCAAGGACATCGAAATCAAATGAAGCTTCTTGCTCTTCATGTAGTTCCTATACGGAAATAGAAGCTTCGACACAACCTCCACCTACCATTGTACATATCCATACAAGCAAGAAAGAGTTTGCACCTCCCGTTGTAAATTCACCACCTACAACAATGTTGCAAATAAAATCATGGGAGAGTACCTTACCACCCTTGCAACTAGATGAAATGCATAGGGCGATCGAAAACTATTGGTTAAAGCCTTCACCTATAACAACTTGGAACAATTGGTTTCAAAGGGTGACGACATCATTCCAAAAGGTGTGATCTACCCAAGGAATGCTGACATCCATCATTCACTTGCTTCCCTTTCAACCTTCCTCCTTAACCTCTCAATCTCCAATCTTAGGGAATGTATATATAAAGGCTTATACCCACAAAAACAAGATAAAAAAGTAAAAGAGCAAGAGCCATAACACAAAATCATAAAAACACATTATGCACAAGAACACAACCCTTGTAATATTTGCACTCTAACCATCATCTATTTGCATGTACAGATATGGCTAGTACGCTAGAGTCATCCACTCCTGCCTTGGGTGAGAGGTACGCTCGTTACTTTTCACAAATGTTTCACATGGTCTTTCCGGTGCTTGCATGTGAATGGGATTTGGTAGGTACGCTAGCATGTGAGAGGAATTTCGAGAAGTTAGAATGGCTAATATGTCTCTTGACCACGACTGACCCATACTTAGTAGAGAGCGTTTCTCCCATTGCACAAGCCTACCCTTTTGACCAAGATGACTATAGGCGTCTAGTGACCTTATTAGTAAACATGGGTACCTATGATGAAGAAGATGATTTACATGACTACACGGATGGCACATATGGTCTCATGGATGATGACTTTGTTTATCTCGACAACAAGGATAGGGGTTTAGCCTTAGGGTTTTCCCCCAATCTCTACAATATCCTATTCCCTTGACTCTCTAGGGGGAGTGCAAATAATTAGGTAGGGTTCCTTATGTTTTTTAATTGTGTTCAATAAGTGTTGGTACCTTTTTCCACTGATGTGCCTTGTAGAGGTATTCTTTGTGTTTCCTAGTGTGTACATGAGCGTGTTGATGTTGTTAAGATCTGGACCTTCATGGAATCTTTCTCTCATTCACACTTCACATCAAGCGCAACCATCAACACAAATAGGTGTTTCTTGTCCATTAGCATTTCCCCTTATCTTTTTTCATCCATGTTTGTCTGGTTTAATTGTGATTGGTAGCATAATATCCAACACATTTGCTTAGTATAAAACATTAAATTCAATGTAATTTTTTGTCATAATCACTTGTCTAGGTTTAAAAATCAAGCAGTCCGACTAAGCTAGTTTGACCAAGCTAGGTGTTAGAGATCTTCTCTTAATACCATGGGGAATGCCTTCCTAATAATCAATGGTGGCTAGTTAGGTTCTTAATCCGACTTAGGCAGCATTGTGTGAAATGTACTAGGGCTTTCTAGTGGGCTTAGTCCCTATTGACCTTTAGCTTAAGTATTATAAAGGGAGTTTACTAGTGTGTTGAGCCTGGGGAGGTGTAACAGTGTTATATGACCCCCCAAAGTTACAAAATTAAAATGCTGAAAACGAACCAAAAAAAAAATCAAAGTGCCACAATGTAAAATCTTAAGCTGGAAGAGAAATCCCAGCTTGATGTGGTACTTCCTCACATGTATCGCCTATGGTACTAGAGCCCTAGAGGTTCCCAGTGTGGGCGCTTTTCCTTGAAAAGCAAAAACCCCAAGGCATACAAAATAAGCACACACATCAAAATTGAATCACTGTGAAAAGACTTTGGGGGGTCAAAGAAAAAGTAATCAGTCAGGCGATGATTTCATGAGAAACTCCTTTTATCATAGCTTAACTACAAGGTCTTCTAGGTATAGCCTCTAGTCAGCCCTCGAACATGAAATACTTGGCTCTCGCGATTAAACAACTTAATTGACCAGAGAAAATTAAGAAGCTTATCCATGGTATTAATAGTCAATCTGTCGTGCCTTTCTATCTTCGTTAAATTAGCGACTCCGGACTTGTTTAATTTTTTATCTTTACAAACTGTTTATGTGTTTGATTATATTGCAATTTAATATTTATTGCTGACAAATGGTTTAAAATTATGTTACCAATCAAATTGTCTGCCTACAACTGCATATGCTTTTTAATTGCTTATGAGAATGCAATCATTGTGCCAATGCAAATGGTTTAAAATTATGTTACCAATCAAATTGTCTGCCTACAACTGCATATGCTTTTTAATTGCTTATGAGAATGCAATTATTGTGCCAATGTTGTTTGATTTTGTAGTAACTGAAGGAGGCTAAGGACATTCATCTCAAAATATCTTCCACCTCGATGAACGAGCTTCAACTCAATAGCTTCCGAGGATGGAATCTACATCAGGAAGGGGGGCATGTTAACCCTCACGCACATTCCTATCACCTACGACGGACATTGTATTACTTATTTGGTAGAGTCGGGTACCGGGCTTGTCGGTCCAATAGGAAAAGGGTAAGAGTGATCGCCAATGAGAGGCGCACTCTAACTGGACCATTCAAGGGATTAGTTGGCTAAGCATGGGCGCCCAAGTGTGAATGGGACAAGCTCATATAAAAGTCAACTAAACCTAAAATTCATTTATTCTCTCATTTGTGCAATTGAAGAGTGCTCTTGCTCCATCTCCATCTTCTTCTTGTTCATCTCCTTGTGTATGTGTGTATGCGTGAGAGAGAGAGAGAGAGTGCGATCAAGCATTGCAGCGGCACGACGGCGGCGAGGCGGTTGAGCGCAGTGTAGCGGCGTCTCCCTCTTCTTCGCGGTGAGGAATCCTCCATGAAAGCAAGAGTAAAGCGGTGAGTGACACACCATCGCCATCTTTGAGCTTACTAGTTTAGGCTTGTTGTGTGCTTGGAGCCATTTGTGGCTCGCACGTGGTGTATCGGCAAGTTCCTTGCATTGACACGTGCGACATATGCACACAGAGATTATCCATGGACTGCCCCTGAAATTATCAGCACCAATCCTCCTCCTTTCACCAAAGCATCTGATATATATAGTCTCTTATATATTCTTAGACGCGTGGCTCTGTGTATTCTAGAGCCCTCTGAGGTTCTCAAGCGCAAACTTTTGCAACATGTAAACAAATATTTTGCCAATGGAAAATTCTCCAAACCCTTAAATAGGCCTAAAATATGGGATTTAAGCCTTTGTTTGAATGGAGCCCATAATGTTGGCTATCATGTTGTAACTGAATCTGGCTTGAGGCATGTTGATGATTAGACCAGTAAGAATATTTTTTGTCATTAATGGTGTGCAATGTGTTGTAATATTTCAAACTAGATCTTTAATCATATTTTTAGTTATGTCTTTAAAGTTCTTCAAGTTAAGGTTTTAAAGTATTTCAAGTTGGATCATTGAAATCCTCTAAACCATCTCTCTTTTCTAAGTTCTAAGACTTGTCTCATTAAAGCTTATTGTTTTGCACTTCAGGTATGGAAGATATTCCTCTCGACCAGAATGCACAGCATTCTAATGATCCTTTGCTTAATCATGCATTGGCACAACAAAATACAAAGAGAAAGAGATTCGGGTGGCTCAAGGAGATCTTAGCGCTTTGGCTACGTCCCCAGAAGGCGAATTAGAACTTCAAGGGGAGCCACTGAATTACAGGCAATACAGACAACTATGCCCAAATCACTTTGTACATAGTGCCCGAAGATTTCTTGCTTTCTTCTGTGGCACGTGTGGCTAACTTTGTTGGCTTATGCATAAGTCGCATGTTACAAAATACATACACCAAGTCCGTAGCTCGTTTAAGATTTAATCGATTTCGTTTTTAGTATGCACGAAAGCAAACAAAAACCAATTTCTTTCACAGCTACCACTTGAGGCGGCAACAGAAAATACTCTCACAGCCACATATTGAAGTTTCACTTTTTCTCCACGTACTCTTTCCACCAAATTGGTGCGCTCATCATCTTGATAGCATCTATATTCCAAGGATCCCCAAACATTCCTTCTCCGCTAGTATATGCCGTCTTTTGTGTGTATGCCAATTGTCCATCCACATTGCCTAATAGTTGGGCACACACTTTCTTGAAATCATTGATCACTTCATTGTTTGAAGATTGCTCGTGCATTTGGAACTTGGGATCTAAGACAAACCCCGCTCCATGTAAAGGAGTATGCAGCTACTCCCATCGTCTTTTGACAAGCGACATCATCATGGCTTTCTCTTTTCCTGCATAAGATGTACAGTCTTTTAAGTTGCAAGAGTCCTCATGCATGTACCAGTAAACCCGTCCAAAGATAGAGGCTTCTTTGTCTACTAATCGTATCAGATGAGTGAAGGGTTCTGTGACAGTAACAATTTTGTCTACATTTCTCCAAAAAACAGGAGAGTTTACAAGCTAATAGCATTTGGAAGCAGCAGGTTCATACTTGGGATATTTATCAAGCCAAATGTCCCATCTTCCATGTGCCACTATTTCAACAAGGGCTACTTTAACCTGCTGCTGCAGTGTAGAGAGAACGTAATATGCTGTTGCAAAATGGGTCACACAAAAAATCTGTAAATTTTTTGTTGGGGACTTTGTTCTAAACAAAGCGTAAGAAAATGAATGCTCTCTTATAAACTTCACCAAGTGGTTTGCATCTATAAGATTTTTCTTAATAGAAGGAACTTTTCCAAAGTCCTTTAAGAGCAGATTCAAAGTGTAAGCAGCACATGGAACCCATGTAATCTCTGGATACTTTGCTTCAATTGCTCTTCCAGCTGCTTTGTAGTTAGATACATTATCTGTGACAATGGATGTCACATTTTTAGGTCCCCCTGCTCTTCTGATCGAACATTTATATACACCAGCAAGATATCCACTAGTTTTCTCTTTCAGGGATGTGTTGATCGCTTCAAGAAAGATAGAACCTCTTGTACAAATCAATGTCACATTAATGAATGGTTTCTTTTGACAATTTTTCCAACCATCTAGAGCAATTGTGCATCCATTTTGTGGCACATGATCAAGAGTTGTGTGCTTTAAAATATTCTCTGATGTAGTTTTTACTTTATCTAAATATTCTGTATGCATCTTATTATAATTAGGTACCACAAAACCCTTCTTCGTTGTGCTCATTAAAGCATTTTTGAAGATAGGATTTTGAATGACATTAAAAGGAATTCCACATGCAACAAATGCTTGCATCCACTTAAGATGGAGTTCAAGCAGCCATTGTTTATCAAATGCCTGATGCAAAGTAGGACCACTTGGTGCAGGTACTCCTCCAATGCATACCTTACTTCGGCTTATGTTATCAGATCTTGCGGTAGGATTAGAGCTACAAGCCCCAACAAAGGATGAATGACACCCTCCTTGACCTTGAGCAGGGGTCGAGGAAGGGTTTTGATCATTCTCAAGTGTCATCTCCATGTCCCTAGCCATAGATGGAGCCATCATTTTGGGACCTCCCTTTTTTTTCCCTCAAGATGTACTCTCTTTGCCCTAAGCGCCCACTCAAGAAATTTTGCTTCAATACCTCTTGGGGGGGTTTTGCAAGTTGTCACGTTTCCAAGAATTTTGAACACATGTTATTTTATCCTGTGAGAATTTCCGCTAAAATTATGGCCGCAGGTCTTACACCTCAACTTTGATGTAGTCTTTCCACTGACCAATTCATCTACGTAGTTCCACTCATATCCTTTCACCATCTTCTTAAGATCTGCAAACTCAAACGGGACTAATTACTAAATACACATCTAAAATCAAACTCTAATACCATTTAAATTACTTTATCCGTCAATGTTTTAAAAAAAAACCATAAATTTTTAACCTCTTTAAATTATAAATACCAAAAAAAAATTCAAGTGTGAGCTTTTACTCTATACCTGAATCATGATAAATAAATTACTTGATCTATCTCAATAACTTCCAAGTGTGAGTAAACTTACATAAAGCAAGATATCTTTAAAAAACCTACCTAAATTACCTCCAAGTGTAACTCAGCACATGGCAAGCAATCAAAATTCACTACTTACCTAAATCTCTTCTAGGTGTAAGAATACCTCTACACAAAGCAAGAGATTATTATTTAATCTATCTAAATTTTCTGTAGTGTGAGTATTACTCTACACATGACAGACAATCATTAGATAAATCTAACTTAAGTAAGTTCCAGGTGTGAACATAGTTCAACACACAACAAGTAACTCCTAACTTTAACTATCTAACTTAAGTTACTTCTAAGTGTGAAATAGTTCAACACAAAGCAAATAACTGCTAACTTTAACTATCTTAAATCACTTCCAAGTGTGAGTTTCCTCTACACAAGGCAAGTAATCACTAACTACTTTACTTAATTTACCTCCAAGTGTAAGATATACTTCACACAGAGCAGATAAAGACTAAACTCAAAACTCCAAAGCCTAAAAAAAACTACATTTAACTAATGTAACTTTTTATCCCAAGCTCTCAATTTTTACTAAAAAGATTATATAAATAAATTTAAAATGGTTTTTTTATGTTTTTTTTGACATTGTAAAGCTCACCTATATATGAGAAAAAGGGGAAGAGAGATCAATACAATAAGAAAAACGGTCCGTTTCCACGGTATATATAGGGTTATATTTCAATCAAAATAATATTTTGATAAAAATTCTAAGAAGTTTTATGATACGGTGTTTTTGCTGATGTGGCACCGTATAATACGGCCAAATAGAAATAGGTGTCATATAATACGCCCATTTAAAGTGTATTCTACGTACACTGTATAGCGTACAATGCAACTTAGCTTGCAACTATGGACAAAGACAACTATCAAAGTCATTTGCATACATACAAGACATTGATTCCAAGAGAAGAAGATGGAAAGTAAAGCAGCTTTTTCAAGTCCAAGAAACGACACGTGCATGTGGAAGATTTTGGAGAAACTTGAGGGGCAAGCAGGTTGAGAATTTTGGTAACTTGAGTCTTGTAGATATATACACACTTTGTAGGCAAATATATGAGAAACCAAAGAATGAAAAAATGTCATTTTATGGTTCACTCCCATGTATGCCCTCTTTTTTTACTATTGAGGATGTATGCGGTGGACCTGAAAAGTTGGCCACTTGCAAAGCGGGAGATCTTCAAGGTATAAAGCTGGAGATGATCAAATGGATGGGAGATTTTACCCATGTTGTGTGATATGTTCAACCTTGCACTTCAATATGGTATGTCTTATGATTACACTAATTGGGTCAAGCCTTTGTATAAAGGAGGGGATGTGAAGAATGTAAACAACTACCGGACTATAATGATTGGGTCCCTTATGAAGAAGTTGTTTGCATGCATAATGGAGATGAAATTGAGTGATTGGGATGAAGAGAATGACAAGCGTGCAAAAGGACAAGCGGGTTTTTGTCGATGCCATAGCACCATTGATCATCTTGTCACTCTTCATGTTCTCATGGAGGAAAGTTGGTTGAAAGGCAAGCGATTGTATTGTTGTTTTGTGGACTTTAAGAAAGCCTTTGATATGATTCCACGTAACAATTTGGGAAGAAGGATGGAAGAACTCCAAGTGCCAAGTGAGTTTATGCTTGCAATTTCTCAAATCTATGGGAAGGTGATGTGTCAATTGCGCATGGGAAGAGGAATTTCAGAAATTTTTGTAAGCACTATTGAGCTTAAACAAGGATGTCCGTTGTCATCAACTCTCTTTAGTCTATGCATTGATCAATTGAAACAAATGGTACTTGAATTTATTCAAGAAGAAGTCATTGAAGAGGTCACTATTTGCAATGTGGTAATCATGTTTTTGTTGTATGCGGATGATATGTTTTATATATATCAATACCAATCCATACCTCTCTCCCTCTCTCTCTAACCCCTATTCTCTCTCTATCTCTTCCTTCCACACCTCTCTCTCTCTCTCTCTCTCTCTCTCTCTCTCTCTCTCTCTCTCCCTCTCTCCACTATGTTAAAATTGCATGTAGCACATGCGAACAAGAGGTATTTAAATAATCCCTTACATGTATATACTCCTTAGAATTTTTT
Organism: Adiantum capillus-veneris; assembly: GCF_014529385.1. NCBI lineage: Eukaryota > Viridiplantae > Streptophyta > Polypodiopsida > Polypodiales > Pteridaceae > Adiantum > Adiantum capillus-veneris. The sequence continues at coordinate 110,662,011 of NC_140936.1, forward strand.
GTAAAAAAACTAGCCCTTATGTATGAAAATTTTCACTTTCTCAATTAAAAAACCCTATATGTAAGTACATTTCTATGTAAATGTACCTAATTATAAATATTTTATTTTGTTTGCACGTGTTATCTTACATATTTTCTAGTGGACGCCCCGGTATCTCTCTCTCTCTCTCTCTCTCTCTCTCTCTCTCTCTCTCTCTCTCTCTCTCTCTCTCTCTTTCGTTTTGCAAACCCTAGATCCAAAGTCTCCCCCAGGCGATGGGCAGCCTATGGGGGCATTAGTACCTAAGTTATGCCCTACTACAACAGTGTTCAATAGCTCACGCTGACAACATCCCACAAAAGTCAGTAGGCATTCAGTAGTTTGCGCTCAAGCTTAGTACACACGCATCATTCGTCTGTCAGCAAGCCCATTAACCTTCATCAGTAGCGGCTCCATTGGTTGATAGTCCTATCTGCTGTGCAGCACCGTTACTCACAGTAGTAGCCTTTATTTGGCAGCACATTTGGCCTCCCAGTTGGCCTTTCTCCCAAATCAAGTCTATTGCCTTTGTGAATCTATTGACAGTGGTGCGAACAGAGAGCTGTCGGTATCAGGTTGTACGTTTCAACAGAGCAAAGGTGAAGGCTAAGGTTGAAGTTGGCTTCAACATTTATTTTTGAGATTTAGGTCTTTCTTAGATTGTGTTTACACAGAAGTCAAGGCCAATGTGGTGCCGAGCGTGTCTTTTGGTACTCCAATCTCTCGCACACGCAAGAGTTTTCTTGCGATGCCATTTGCGCCAAGGAAAAACCCCATCATTCGATTAGAAGCAAGGATTATAGATCTAGAGGCTAAGGTTCAAGAACTCATTGAGGAGAACAAAAAACTAATGGATGGGAAAGAAGTAGAGAGCAAGGCTTTGCTTGCAAAAGCACAGGAAGTCAAATCCTCCCTTGCCGAGAGTGTCATGGTGGTCCAAACGAAAGCTCAAGAGGCAACACATAAAAAGATTGATACAAAGATACAATCGGCCCTACAAGAGTGCCGACTACAAGAATCTCTTAGCCTCAAGGTTAGAATTGGGGGGCTCAACCCAACATGGTGCACTGACGTGGACACCCTCAAAGAAGAAATCACCAAACTTAATGACATTCTTCAACCAGTTCAGATCAAAACAGAAATCGTTTCTTGGATCAACGACACATATAAGCATGTGCCACCCAAGCATTGTATTCTCACTTTCAAGGACAAATAGGAGTGCATCAAGTTGCTACGCCAATCCTGACTCTTAAAGGGAACAAAGCTTTGGATTGTTGAAGAATTAACCGCGACGCAACTCAAGATGAAATCAAACGAACTCAAGAGGATGCACGAAGTACGCAAGCAAGGTAAATGGGTAGTCTATCAAGGTGGTAAAACCATCATCCAAGAATTCAAAACTCCCAAACCAGCTATCTCTTCACCTGACCCCCCTTAGATTTTTGTTATTTTTCTCTACCCTTTTGATGGACCCTCAGTCCTTAATTGATATGTATCAAACGCCCTCACATACTTGGAGCGATTGTTATGTTTTGTTTTTGGTCCCATGGGTTATATTTGACCTCCATGGGTGATAATTCAATCTCTCTCTCTCTCTCTCTCTCTCTCTCTCTCTCTCTCTCTCTCTCTCTCTCTCTCTCTCTCTCTCTCTCTATGCACAAAAGCTTATGAGTGTCTTGGAACGCTTTTGCCTACATAGCGGGCTGATCGTGAATGGATCCAAAACCAAGGTTATGCTTGTAAAGACCCTCAATGACGAAAATCCATGCATTGTATACAACAATGAGAAACTTGAAGTGGTAGATCACTTCAAGTACCTTGGCCTTGAGGTTCCATCCAATCATAAATGGAAGGATTGTGCAATGCGTCGCTTGGAAGCCGGAAAGAGGGCTTATTATGCATTTGAGAACATGTGCAATGCAGGAGAGATCAAGTGTTGGGCTCTCAAAAAGTACCTCTTTGACACATTGGTGACACCGGTGCTTCTTTATGGAGTGGAGGTGTGGGGTGGAAGCATCGGGAAGTCTACTTGGAAAGAGTTTGAGAATGTCCAAAAGCGTTTTCTCACCAACTTTCTCCAAGTCAAGACACAAACACCCTACATGCTCTTACTTCTTGAGTCCGGATCGCTTCCCATTGAGGTCTTGGGCATGGAAAGGGTTGTGGAGTACATGCGTAAGACACAACGTAGCCCTTTGCATCGACTTCCTAGAATCGCATATGAAGCAAGTCAAAAGGTTCAAAAGACATGCAAGAGCAAAATACTAAGTTCGGGGTGGATGCTTGATATCAAGAAATGGTTTGGAAGATGGGATGCATGTCACTTGGTCAAGGATGCGTCGATCGACTCCCAAGTTAATGAGGCCTTCTTACAACGCCAATGTATCATGGCTTGGGAGAAATCTGGAGGTTCTCGCTTCAGCCATTACACCACACACGTTGCCCCAAACTACAAATCTCTCTTCTTCTCGGAACGAGGTAACCGAACCCATTCCTACATCCTTGAGCCCATCCCGTTGAGTGCGATCCGCACCATTGCCTCCATTCGTCTTAGCTCCCATTCTCTACGCTGCGAGACAGGACGTTGGGGCACTGGCGAGGAGTGTCATCGACTTTGCACCTTATGCCCTCGTCAAGTGCGAGAGAGTGAGTACCACACACTACTTGAGTGCTCAGCTTTTGACCACATTAGGTCCTCTTTTCCCCATATATTCAGCCATGAGCTCTCCCTACATACCTTCCTCTCCCAACCACGATGTGGACTCTCTATTGCGACGCTCATTTCAGCCATTTTTGAGCATCGAGAGTCACTTATGAACTCCACTCACACCACGTGACATGTTCATTTGGTCCCATAGGTCATATTTGACCTCCCAGGACGATAATAGAACTATCTATCTATCTATCTATCTATCTCTCTCTCTCTCTCTCTCTCTCTCTCTCTCTCTCTCTCTCTCTCTCTCTCTCTCGCTCTCTGTCTCTCTCTCACACACACTATATATATATATATATCACTCTCTATCCTCTCTCTCCTTCCCACTCTCTCTCTCTCTCTCTCTCTCTCTCTCTCTCTCTCTCTCTCTCTCTCTCTCTCTCTCTCTCTCTCTCTCTCTCTCTCTCTCTCTCTCTCTCTCTCTATGTGTGTGTGTGTGTGTGGGGGGGGGGGGGGGGGGGGGGGGTCTCCCCCGGGTGATGGGCAGCCTGTGGGGAGGTGTTAATATCTAAGATATGCCCTGCAACATTAGTGCATTTCATACTCGAGCACTTAGCAACTCGTGCTCACATCCAACGGCTTGCAACTCAGCAGTTGGCGCTTACCAGTGCTCTCAATAGGGTAGTTTGCGCTCAGACAACAACACAATACGTAGGCACCCTGCAACGGTTCCCTTTACAACTCCACCAGTACACTCTATTGGCAGCATTTAGGGTTGCGTCAGTGGTGAGGTCAAGTCTCAGTTGCTCTCAATCGGTGGCCAATACAAATGTAGTCCATTCATCAACGACTCTGTCACAGCATCTTCATGAGAGAAATCTATGTTAGTGGCAAGGGTAGGTCAATTTTAAGGGGTCCTTAGACTTTGATCACACAGTCGGGATGTCGAATGGTACTCCAATCTCTTGCACAAGCAGGAGCTTTCTTTTGGTGGCAACAAGTGCACCAAGGAGGGACTCTGCCACTCAAAAAGAAGCAAGAATTATAGACCTGGGGGCTAGGCTACAAGAACTCATCAAGGAGACCGGGAAGCTAAAGGAGATCCGCTCTCCATAGCTAATAGCCACCATCTCCAAGATCACTAACCATAACCATCCACTTGCAAAGCATGCATATTCAATCCTCTACTTGCTTCTGCAACCCAAAAATAGGCCACCCTAGTAGCTCTTCATAGCATAGCTTTTTACCACCATGCATCCATAAACTTTCATAAACATTGTGAGCATGTATACTATCACTTGAAGCACCTACACCATAAGCAATTGTCCTACCACCTGCTAGAGAGAACTCCATAGCATAGTCCACTTCAAGAAAGCCTCCAGCATAGAGTTTCAAGTAAAGCAACCTTCAATAAAATATCTATCAATAGCATAGCATAGATCTATAGTATCTTTCCATTTTGTCTCAATTGGCTGCATAGCCAAGCAGACACTCTCCCTCCAAACCTCTATCCAAAAGGTATATAACTAGCTCAAAAAATGACCCCATACCCAACTCTTTAGCCCCAAGAGTATGACCTACTAGTACTTCAAACTATTCATTACAGACTAGATTAAGCCACTCAACTACCAGCACTGTAAGTGCTTCTTTACTCTCACACTCCACCTCTACATGCTCTTCAAATACCTACGTAATCACCACATCATTGGATAAGCAAGAAAAAAACTGACCAAATACTTCATCACCTATAAGTTTGGTAGCACCTTCTTCTTTGCAGGTATCCTCGCTCTCATAGGTTGCACCTATACCAGTCTCCATAGAGTCAACTGCTAGAGCCACTTCTCCATGGCCACACACCAACTCATCAAGGCAAGGTTTCCCAACCCCCTGCATAGGCAAACCACTTTGACATACCTCTGTTATTGTCTCTAGCTCTTGCATATCATTCTCAAGAACCTGTTCTTCAATCAAGTCAAATGTACAACAAACCATATCTCTTATTCTAGCAGGGAATCACCATCACAAGACACAAGAGAGGGTTTCTCAATCGACTGGTTCACACAAGGTACCTCTACATCTTTGGGGGGGGGGGGGGGGGGGGGGGGGGGGGGGCACCTTTAAGAAACTATTCATATAACATGCGTTCAAAGGGGTTTTTTTTTAATGACTACTTTTTCTTCAAAAACCTACGGGCTTTTCCCTAGAATTAATTTAAAAACCCCTTATGTTAATATAATCCTGTTAAAATTTTAAAATTTTGGTAATTAAAAAACCCATTCATTTGAACTCATGTGGTAACTTACATGTATAAGGGGTGAACCCCCCAAGCTCTGCATCTGCATTATGATCCTCTTTGACCTTCCATCGGCTTACATGCAACTTGCATACGCCTTTTACTACTTCATCCACATGCAAAACATCATAAGTATCATACCTTGAGGACATGGATTGTGCATCCCATGTGACATTTGTGTTTAAATCACCGTTGAATCTTGACAATCTTTCAGCTTCCTCCTTTGAACTCATCGATGATGGCATCTTGGCTACCTTCTTCGTTGCCTGTTCTGGAACATATATTTTCTCTTCAAGATCTTTCACCATCTCATCCTCTTGCGCAAGTAAATTGGGTGGCACCTTGAACATGCCCCTCTCCACTTTTTGAGACCTCATAGGAACATGGTGCATCTCCTTTGGCCTGGCATCAATTCTACCAGCTTTTATCAAATGCACATTAAAAGCCTTTACCTCTTAGAACTAGTCTATCTATTTTGGCTTATATACACCAATCAAAATTATAGATTGCAACAATCTCGTCTTCATTTTATTCTTCATTTTTTGACTATTTGCTTTGTTGATTCTGACAGCTTCATTGTAACTTTTTGGATCTTCATAATCCAATTTCTCTTGAACATGAGGATGCAAGCAAGCTAGAAATTTAATTAGCTTAAAAGATTCTACATTGTGGCCTTTCTAGCACATACCCACTTTAGTTGCGCCAACATGGGGGGAGGGGGCTATTGGAATGTTCCCTTCTCCCTTATATAGAGTATAGATGAAGGCACACCTTAAAAATAGGGGGTGTTAACCACAATCTCATGAGATACCCTTGTGAGATTCCTTTCCTTGTTTAGAAAGCTTAAAAATTTGCAGCACAACATGATTGCAAGTTTAGGAATCAAACCCACACAATTTTTCTATAGGATGCTTCACATAATCCACTCAAACAACAACACTTCATTGTGCCATGCGTTGCCCTTAAAATAAAAAACAAAAAGGAGTCGTGCATTGATGGCTATTGGTGGTAGTAGCCATCACATTTTGTGTGCATCTCATCCTATACTCTGCTTGGCATCCACAAGCACCATGTACATCTTTCCAACTGTCCATGCACCCCTTGCCTTGCTCTCTTTTGCCACAACACCTTGATGGCAAGAAACTCATCTGACCTTCCCATTTGCGTATGAAAAGCTGCGTGCATGCCTTTCCCTTTTTCTTATTTTATGCTTGAAGGGATCTACCAAAGATTCCACTTAAAACAAATGAGTCTAAAACTATTGCGAAATGTACGCATACTAATGTATTTTTAACAAGTTAAAATTGCAAAATCCTGGCTTGCCTTGAAGAAAACCATCAAAATTGTAGAAGTTTTAGCATAAATAATAGCGAGATACTAGAAAATGCCTCAAAAAATGACTTAAAAATGGAAAAAGTTTTAAGTGTGCCTTTTTTTATACTATTAGAGCTTAGGCTCTTTTCACATTGCATGTAGCCAGAGAGGAATCGAGATGTTTCTTTTTAACTCTGAAATCAATGAAGGAGATTGTTTGTAGTGGTTAGGCTATTGATTGTTGTTCCTCGCGTAGTGCTGAAAGTTGCAACCCTTCTCGCCCTTCCTTAGGGGTCTAGCCCTGCATATGCATGGATTTTTTTTGGTTGGCCTTCCCTGCAAAGGGCAAGGTGGATAGAGGTCCCTTCCCATTGGACAGGTACAATAAAAATAAGACTTCACTATGAAGGGAAAACCTTGAAAATGCCCTGACGAGATAAATATGTAGGCAACATCATGTAGAAGATTGTGTACTTCATAATTGTGTCCACTTTGGTCTAAAAAGTTTATAAATAAAAAGCATTAAAAATTAAAAGTTCGTATGTGCATTCAAAATGTCTTTCCTTATATTTCTATGAAGGATGTAATCTAAAACTTCAACTTGAAGGGAAAAATCATGACAAGTTGTGTGAGGTCCTCCTGATCAATGCAATTTGTGCTCTTGGACCCTGGTCCTTGCTTTTTGAGTGCTTCACAAATGGGGGCACTCTTTGTTATCTATGCATCAAGGTTAGAGTGATCAATTCTAATAAGAAACATCATGTAACGTGAGCACCCAAACAAGATATCAATTTTGAAGCTTGGAGTAATGAGATATAAATTTGAAATTCATTCTTACATTTATGTAAGCAATTTGTCTTCTTTTTCAAAGCCACAAGCATTATGAATTGTATTGTAGAGCTTGATTTACCTTTTTTTAAGAAATAATTATATCTTGTTTTGCAATCATGCCATTCTAATCTACACTATAAGCTATTGTACTTGTCTCAAGAACCTTCTTGGGTCCTTGCCATCTTCACATGTAAACCTTGCATAATTCATGAGAATAACTTACAAGTAGAAGGTTGAGCTTGACTCTAGGAAAGACTCTAGGCAACTGGAGAGCCAAAATAGATCCTCAGTAGTAAGGGGGCACCAAAACATGTGAAGGATTCAGGGGTGGCCTCTATAACACCTCCATTTTCACAAGATATATGAGGAAAAGTAAAGTAGCTCTCAAAAGAGGACAGGATCCAATATCCATCCACAAATTCACTCACCCTTGCACACACAAAACCCTGCCTACACTCGACTAGCTTCCCTCTACATTGCCATAGCCCCAGCTATGATCAATTGCATTGCACTAAAGGAAGAAAAAAAACCAATAAATTTTGGGGAAATGACCAACAAAAAACCAAGGAAATTCTCTGAACTTTTGTTCATAAACACCATATTATCACACCATCTCAACAGCCCTTGCATATGCGAGATGGAGCTCCATAATCGCTCTCAACCATGCATACAAACCGATCAAAACCATATCAATCATGAGCTATAAAAAAACTCATGATGTTCAGCCAAAAAACTTAGAGAAAATCATGGAAAACATGGGGAAAAACCCTCCCATTCACAACAATAACAAGGGGCTTTCAGTACCAAACCTGAGTAGCAGGCACACGCATTCAAGAGAGCCCCGCTTCATGCAGCTTCCATCACCAAAAAAATAGAAGAGGGGTCAACACCCATGTTCATGGCCTTCTTGATGAGAGACACACTCTCCAATCAAGGCTCCAGGCCCTTGCACACACACATGGGCACCTCGACTACACAACTCCTCCCATGCACCACAATAGACTGCAGTAACAGAGGCTTTCTTCTTCATAGTTGAAAACCCCAAGCCACTCACAAACCCAAGCCGATAAAAGTTAATTTTTTCTTCATATTATTAAAGCACTTACTCACTCTTTAAAGTCACGACACTTCCATGTACAAAAACAGAAAAACTATGTACCCCACACAACTGGCCCGCATACTAGAGATAGATGGCATGCACCGCCTTTGTACACTTTGTACAAGAATGATTTATTTACATCCAAGTGTCCCAAAAGCACAAAAAACCACTTCTCAAATTATTTGGGTGGCCTACACCATTCCGCCAAAACACATCACAACGTCTCTTTGCTGGCAGCAAAACCAGCGTCAATAGAAATCAAGAGGGTAGAGGCATGGGCATGGAGCAACCCATGGGGGGGGTGAAGGGGGGGATGGGCAACAAAAGTGTGTTGCATCTCTTTGTGCATTGGGTGAGAAATAATCAACAAACAAGCTAAAAGGAGGCATATTTGAGTGTATTGGTGGATACAGAGAGAAGCACACACATGCGAAGAAGCGTAGGGGAGTACTGGGACGGCATGAAGCAGAGAGGAGGAAGGACCACACAAGAGTGGGCAAATTGATCCTCTAAGACTTTGTAACAAAGAGACAAGAGCAGAGAGGGTGATAATGAAGATAAGAAGAAGCAGGTGTTCAGGGAGGTGTTTTTGGTCGCGAGGCTATGTCTCTCTCTCCATTGTGATCATTGTAAAGTGTGAGCTTTTTCCTAGTGTCCTAGAGTATAACTCAAGAAGAGGAAAGGTGGATTAATCCCAGATGCAGTGGTGCAAGGTTGTAGAGCTACTTAAAGCTCATTTCATGAATGAATAAACAGAAGTCTATTTTGCATTACATCTCTCTTGTTTATGGTGAGCTTATGATGTCTTAGCAGCAACTCAAGATCGTGTTTATGAGTCCCACTTAATTGGTTTTGGAACCTAATTCACTTGAGTGATAATCTACCCAACACACACTCACTTGTGTGTATGATTTTTCTCTTTCATCCACCATAGCTAGAACAATCCATTCCCATCAAGTGGTATCATAGCACCATGGTTTGCTAGCTAGGTTTGTTATGCATTTTTTGTATTAGTGATTTACATTCTCCGTAACTTATTGCATCACTCACTAATTAAGCCCTAATCTAGCTATGTGTGGTCATGTCCTTGGCACACCCAAGAGGCAGCTACCCTCCATGGCTAGGTAGGCTTGATTAGGGAGAGTATACACCTCAAACACACTCATCAAGAGCGATAAGCACCTCAAACACCTTAGTCAGCAAACGCCAATCACCTCAAGCACCTTAGTGAGCGAGCACGACAAGCACCTCAAGCTTAGGTCGGTTCCCACCTCAAGCTCAGCCCTAGCTTGCCTAAGGTCAAAGGACTTTTAACACTAACCATTAGAGGTCTTTAATGAAGCTAACCCTAAGGTCTTTTAAGCTCTATTAGCTAGCCTTTCTCTTTGACAGACCATCTCTCATTTGGACCCCTTTACCATTGGCCCCGTGTTGAGATAGATACATAAGCACATGTCTATATTCTAACCCTTGTTCCCATTTAGTATCCCACATTTAATGATCAGTTTAATATGAGAAAATCATTTGGGTTGGTTAGATATTAGATTTTATGACATTACCTCTCTCTCTTGAAATCATAGTCATCCTCGACTATGAGGTAGAACAGATAAAGCCTTAATCATTCGTCAATTTTTCTTAGCAAGTAGAGAATCCCTTTTTACCCTAAGACATCATTCCAAGATAGATGACTAATCCATATGGTGCTTGGGAGACATAGCTGCCACAAGCATGCCTACTCTTTAGTCCATTTCATTCTCCCAAATAGAGTGACAAATTTTTCTTGGTTTTTGACAGACGTTGTCATCACAAACATGATTCTAAGTATGCATACTACTTAAATTTGAGCACAATAAAAAGAGAAATAGTCTTATAAGACAAAAACATTGATCATTTAAAAGAAACATGTACATTTGCTAACTCTAATGTAGCAGTGTAAACATTGACAAGGTTCATACTATCCTTAAGCTGGATTCCTTGCATCCATCTAGCATCTTCAAATAATAAGATATCATCAGATAATCTTACCATGTCGTAGTACCTTGTCTTCATGCCAAAGGATAGCTTCGAGTTGTATCACCTCTTGTTGGTCTTAGATTTCGGGAGGGTCTTCAATAGTTGGTTCACTTGGTGGTTCTCCTTTGTAGTGCTTAAGTAGGCTCACATGAAAATCATTGTGTATGAGCCAATGGTTGGGCAACTTGAGTGGATAAGCCACCTCATTGATTCGCTTCAAAATTTTAAAAGGAATATGAAGAGAGTTTCCATTTGGTGTGCCTTAATAGTTCATTTTGATAGGAATAAAATGTGCTTGCTTGCTAAACTTGTAGACTATTGTCCATATTCCCGTATTCCCATGGATAGACTTGGGTAATCCAAAGATAAAATCCATGGATATACTCTCCCATGGTGGTGAATTAGGGATTGGCAATGGTTGGAGTAATCCAGGTTGCTTCCCTCTATCATACTTAGTCTTTTGGCATACCACACATTTTGAAACATACTCTTGTATGTCCGCTTTCATGGTAGGCCAATAAAAAAGTATGTCTCTACTCCTCAAAGAGTAATTTGAATGCCTCTATGCCCCATATAGGGAGGAGCGTGGGATTTGTACATGACTTTCTCACGAAGGGAGTGAGTAACACATAGCCTATTTCCATGGAGAAGATAACCATCCTGCAACGTGAATGGTTTCTCATTTTTCCCCGATGCAAGGGCTGACATTATATCTTTAAAGTGAGGGTCATAAGCATACACATCTATAATAGAAGATAGATCATTGAGTTGCTATAGACATGGCATCAACTTTTGTTCATTGTGAAAGTGCATCGGCCACTTGATTGTGCTCACCAGCAATGTGAGCAATATCAAAGTAAAATTGTGAAAGAAAATTTTCCCACCTCATTTGTTTGTCAGAAAGCTTGGTTTGCATCAGGAAGTACTTGAGAATTTGGTGGTCAGTTCACAAGATGAATCGAGTCCCCAATAGATAGTGCTTCCATGTGTCTAGGGCATATAGAACGTCTAAAAGCTCTTTCTTATAAATGTCCAAGGTCCGTTCATCCATATTGATCCTTCAGCTCTCATATGCTATGGCATGCCCTTTTTGAAGCAAGACTGCCCCAAGGCAATCACCACAAGCATCACATTGGACCCCAAATGGCCTTGAGAGATCCAAAAGCATTAGGACTAGTTGGGAGGTGAGCTTCTCTTTGAGCTTGTCAAAAGCATTTTGCTCCTTAGTAGTCCATGAATAGTTTATGTTCTTCTTTGTTATGTCATGTAATGGTCTTACTATTTAAGAGAATTTTGCTATGAAGCGTCTATAGTATGCACACATACCAATAAATCTTCTTAGCTCATGTAGATTCCTTGGATTAGACCATGCTTTTATTACCTCTAGCTTTGATGGATCCATATGGATACCATCTTGAGAGATAATATAGCCTAAATATTGAATCTCTTGAAGGAAAAAATTGCTTTTCTTTTGATTGAAAAAAAGCTTGTTCTCCCTGAATGCTTGAAACAACACTCGGAGATGTTGCTTGTGTTTCTCCAAGGACTTGGAGTAGATAATGATATTATCACCAGTGAATCCAGTGAATTTGTGGTAGGGTCTAAAAATTTTCTCCATTAATCAATTGAATGTGGCTGGTGCATTAGTCAAGCCAAAAGGCATGACTAGATATTCATAAAGGCTGAACGTTGTACAAAACATGGTCTTTAGGATATCTTCATTCAATATCCTTATTTGATGATAGCCACTTTTAAGGTCAATCCTACTGAAGTAGGTAGATCCTTGTAGCTTATCAAATAGATCTTCTACTCGAGGCACAAGAAATTTGTTTTTGATAGTGATATGGTTTAATGCTCAATAGTCCACACACATACGGTATGTTCCATCTTTCTTTTGCATTAAAAGGACTGGAGAACAAAAGGGAGAGGAGCTAGGTCTCACCATCCCTTTGTCTACCAATTGTTGTACTTGCCTCATGATCTCCTCTTGTTGAGCTTGAGAAACTCAATAAGGAGGCTTGTTAGGTGGTGAGCTTCCCGGTAGGAGCTCAATTTGATGGTCATCATCGCCTCGTTTTTTGAAGGTAAGTCCATAGGGATATTATTGATGAACACATCTTGGAATCCTTTTATAAAATTAGACAAGTCTAACTCTTCCTGATTCCTACCATTTACATTTGATGACACATTGGGACCTTTTAGGCACTCTTTGACAAAATCATGTAGCTCTTCATTGATTTATCAAGAGCAAGAGGATTTACAAGTGGTATAGAATGACCAGAATCACTAGCATCTATATACATATTCTTTCCCCCTGTAGGTGAAGTAGATTCTACTTTCAGGAAACTTCATGTTGGCAGCCATGGGATTGAACCATGGTGCCCCTAGGATAGCATCCTCATGTTGGAGAGGACAGATAAAGAAGTCTTCTTTGTCGACATAGCTTTGGATATGAAGCCTCAAATTCCCAATTAATGAAGTAATGGAGGCTTTGTCCCTTGAAAGATGTGTCGGCCGTTACAGTATCTCCCATCTCAAAAGTTTGAATGCCCAACTTGGTGGCTAACTCCATTGATATGAAATTGTGAGTAGAGCCAGGGTCAAACAAAATGAAGGCATCATGCTCCCTCACCTTTACGCAAGCATAGGAGAGAGGTGATCCTTTGCAATGAGCATCCTCTTTTGGAGCTTTGATGGTGGAAGCTCTAGGAGTCTCATTGCGGGCATTTCTCTTGGGGCAAGAACGATAGCCATGTCCTTGCTCTTCACACTTAAAACACTTATGGTCCTTGCAAAAAGCTTTAAGCTCTTCATGAGAGTTTTTTTTCCCTTTGTAAACTCCCTTCTCCTTGGACCGATTTTTGTTGTTGTTGTTGGAATGGCCTTGGGGAGAATTTTGGGCATTGGTTTTCCCCTTGACATCACTTTTGTCTTTATTTTCCATAGGCTTGACATTCCGTCTAGCCCCTTGTTGGAAATTGATGCACGAATCAATCATGGTGTGGTGGATTACTTTGGTGATAGAACTAGGCCATTGAGAGTTGGCATACTCTGCCATCTCTTTGGGTAATCCTGCACAAAACTGTTGCTTTTGCTCAGCAAAGTCTATCTTTTGGAAGACAATAGCCTTGAGATGTAAGTCATAAAACTTGTCTACGTATTTGTGGATAGAGTCATGAGAGAGAAGCTTCAAACTACACCATTTGGTGAGCACTTTGTCCTTTGCATCGCTTGCACGGAATTGCTTCATGATGGAAACTAGTAGAGTTTTCCATGTCTTTGGTGCTTTGTCGTTTCCACAAAGGCTAGCCCACCATTGATCATAGCTACATGGTGTAGCTTGGAGGACTCCGTGAAGCAGGTGATGTGACAAAGATGAGAAGAAGCGGGTGTTCAGGGAGGTGTTGTTGGTCGCAAGGCTATGTCTCTCTCTCCATTGTGATCATTGTAAAGTGTGAGCTTTGTCCCAGTGCCCTAGAGTATGACTCAAGAAGAGGAAAGGTGGATTTATCCCACATGCAGTGGTGCAAGGTTGTAGAGCTACTTAAAGTGTCTCTAGTGTCTAGAGACACTAAAGAAACTTGACTCATACTCTAGTGTCCTAGAGTATGAGTCAAGAAAAGGAAAGGTGGATATATCACACATGCAGTGGTGCAAGGTTGTAGAGCTACTTAAAGCTCATTTCATGAATGAATCAACAGAACTCTATTTTGTATGATTTTTCCCTTTCATCCACCATAGCTAGCATGATCCATTCCCATCAAGTGGTATCATAGCACCATGGTTTGCTAGCTAGGTTTGTTATGCATTTTTTGTATTAGTGATTCACATTCTCTGTAACTAGTTGCATCTATCACTCATTAAGCCCTAATCTAGCTATGTGTGGTCATGTCCTTGGCACACCCAAGAGGCAGCTACCCTCCATGGCTAGGTAGGCTTGATTAGGGAGAGGATTAATATCTTATTCTTTTCTGTGTGTTTTTGTGCTCGTTTTTAGCTTACTTCATTGAAAATATTCTCTCGTTAGAGCCATCATTGGCTATTGCAATTTATGTGTGTGGAAAGTGCTCATCGACTCCACCAGTAGAGCTGTCTCATGCTTCAATTGCACCACGTTTTGCTATTCTATTAAGCTCTCACAATCCCTTCTTTTTTCAACCTTCTACAGACTGCTCAATTTGTAATCGAAATGGCTTATGAACTTTCAGCGTAGCGAAATTAGGAAATTAGATAAAGTACTTTTGTGACATTACTTTGTAAGCATAGCGGGTGAGCTTAATTGATAGTAGAAACATAAACATGGTATTTAGTAAACCTGGCATGAACAATACTTTTGTAAGAGACAGAGTTTAGAGAACATGACAACAGTTGAGGATAGGATTCATGCGGAGTCGGTCCCCCCTCCAATAGGCATTTGTATTATAGTTTCTTCATCAAGAGAGACTTGGTACAATACAATCTTTGTGTTCCTTGTGACCTAGGTGATGCAATGAAGATGGAAAGTTTCATGCATCACAAGCATAACATAAACTTTATAGAAAGCATTAACTATCCCAAGCCTCAGTCTCAAGGCCTCAAACACCTTCGAAGGTGGAGAGATCTAGCGGGGATGAGGGTAGGGAAGAGGAAGAAGAAACATTCCATAGCAGAAAGAAATAGTTCCTCACTTATGATCACTCTTCTTGCTAGCATACATAATAGCATAGTAATAAAAGTGGAGAAGATGGCAAGCTTAAGCATTGAAGCATGGATCTTGCTTAGATTTTCATTCCATAGCAAAGAGTGTTGGTGTAGGCACTCAATTTCTCAACAACCTTGGAGAAGGAGGTGGAGTTCCTCTACTTTCACCAAGTGAGAATACTTGAAAAAAATGAGTGTGTGAGAGGTGTATACCCCCCAAGCATACCCCTTGCTTGCTTTGGGCAAGCACCCCTTTTTGCTCAATCTTGAAGCTTATTGGACCCCTCTCCCCCTAGCCAATCACATGCACCATGAATTTCAAGCACATGGGTAGTCTTTGGACAAGTGTCCTCCTTACCCCTTTGAGAGAGAGAGCTTGAAAATATCTAGATATTTGTTGAATTGACCTAGAAGCTCATTGGATCCCTCTTTAGCCCAGCCAATAGGATTCAAGCACACCATGTGGCTAGGCATACGGAGAGTCTGACATGTGTCCATGTGCCCCTTGAGAAAGGGGGTTCCCTTTGGGTGAGTGGGAGGATAAGTCAAAGATTCCCCTAACTTTGAGGCTTTCCCCTTCCTTTGTAGGGTCTCTTTTTTAATGAAGCACCTTACCCCCCATGCATGGGAATCTTCTCAAGCACCTTCTTCATCAAGCATGACAAGCACTCTAGTCATCAAGCACGACAAGCACCTCAAGCACCTTAGTTAGCAAGCACAACAATCATCTCAAGCACCTTAGTGAGAAAGCATGACAAGCACCTCAAGCTTAGGTCAGGTTCCCACCTCAAGCTAATCCCTAGCTTACCTAAAATCAAAGGACTTTTAACACTAACCCTTGGAGGTCTTTAATGAAGCTAACCCTAAGGTCTTTTAAGCTCCATTAGCTAGCCTTGCTCTTTGACAGACCTTCTCTTATTTGGACCCCTTTAACATTGGCCCCGTGTTGAGATAGATCCATAAGCACATGTCTATATTCTAACCCTTGTTCTCGTTTACTATCCCACATTCAATGATCAGTTTAATATAAGAAACTTATTTGGGTTTGTTAGAGATTAGATTTTATGACATTACCTTTCTCTTGAAATCATAGTCATACTCGACGATGAGGTAGAACATATAAAGCCTTAATCATCGATCAATTTTTCTTAGTGGATAGAGGATACCTTTTTACCCTATGACATCATTCCAAGATGGATGACTAATCCATTTGGTGCTTTGGAGACATAGCTTCCACAAGCATGTCTGCTCTTTAGTCAATTTCATTCTCCCAAATAGAGTGACAGATTCTACTTCGTGTTTGAGAGCTATCCTCATCACAAACATGATTCTAAGTATGCATACTACTTAAATTTGTGCACAATAAAAAGAGAATTAGTCTTATAAGACAAAAACATTGATCATTTAAAAGAAACAAGTACCTTTGCTTACTCTAATGTAGCAGTGTAAGCATTGACAAGGTTCATACTATCCTTAAGCTGGATTCCTTGCATCCATCTAGTATCTTCAAATAATAAGATATCGTCAGATAATCTTACCATGTCGTAGTACCTTGTCTTCATGCCAAAGGATAGCTTCAAGTTGTAGCACCTCTTCTTGGTCTTAGATTTCGGGAGGGTCTTCAATAATTGGTTCACTTGGTGGTTGTCCTTTGTAGGGCTTAAGTAGGCTCACATGAAAAGCATTGTGTATGAGCCAATGGTTGGGCAGCTTGAGTTGATAAGCACCTCATTGATTTGCTTCAAAATTTGAAAAGGACCATAGTATCTTTTTGCTAGTTTAGCATAATGCTTTTAATGTCCCGTAGGATTTTTTCCCGTCATTTGCCTCAATCGAGCCTTGGGAAACTTAAGTAAGACCCAACTATTTTCTTTGAATGTTAAGGCCCTTTTGTGCTTGTCAGCAGCACCAACTGTCTTCCTTTGTTGAGAGATGGATATAGCCTCCTTAATCTTCTGAAAAGATTCTTGTAGGTCACGGCTATACTCATCAGCAGCAAAGATCTTCCCATGTACTTTAAGTAGCAAGGTACTTTTAGTTCTTCCCTCCATGATTTCAAAAGATGCTTTTCCCACAGAAGTATGGACAATATTATTCTATGCATGCTCTACAAGAGGCAAGTACTTTTCCCATTGTGAGCGTTGATCTACTTCTATAAGGTAGGTCTTTAGTAGATCAAGAACCATAAGATTGGCTATCTCACTTTGGCCATCCATTTGTGGGTGATAGGCCGAAGAGAAATTCAATCTTGTATTTACATTTTCAAAGAGACCTTTCCAAAAATTACTAGTCATTCTAGGATCTCTATCTGACACAATGGATGTTGGCAATCCATGGTGTTTGAAAATCTGGGATATGAAGAGAGTTTCCATTTGGTGTGCCTTAATAGTCCATTTTGATAGGAATAAACTGCTTGCTTGCTAAACCTGTCGACTATTGTCTATATTCCCATATTTCCATGGATAGACTTGGGTAATCCAAAGATAAAATCCATGGATATACTCTCCCATGGTGATGAATTAGGGATTGGGAATGGTTGGAGTAATCCAAGTTGCTTCCCTCTATCATACTTAGTCTTTTGGCATACCACACATTTTGAAACATACTTTTGTATGTGTGCTTTCATGGTAGGCCAATAAAAGTATGTCTCTACTCCTCAAAGATTAGGTTGAATGCCTCTATGTCCCGCATAGGGAGGAGCATGGGATTTGTACATGACTTTCTCACAAAGGGAGTGGGTAACACATAGCCTATTGTCATGGAGAAGATAACCATCCTGCAAGGTGAATGGTTTCTCTTTTTTCCCCAATGCAAGGGCTGACATTATCGCTTTAAAGTCAGAGTCAATAGCATAAGCATCTATCATAGAAGATAGATCATTGTGAGCTTCTTTAAAAAAATGAGTGTGTGAGAGGTGTATACCCCCCAAGCATACCCCTTGCTTGCTTTGGGAGAGTCCCCCCTTTTTCCTCAAGCTTGAAGCTTATTAGACCCCTCTCCCCCTATCCAATCACATGCACCATGCATGTCAAGAACATGGGTAGTCCTTGGACAAGTGTCCTCCTTACACCTTTGAGAGAGAGAGCTTGAAAATATATAGATATTTGTTGAATTGAACTAGAAGCTCATTAAACCCCTCTTTAGCCGAGCCAATAGGATTCAAGCACACCATGTGGCTAAGCATAGGGAGAGTTTGACATGTTTCTATGTGCCCCTTGAGAAAGGGGGTGCCCTTTGGGTGAGTGGGAGGTTAAGTCAAAGATTCCCCTAACTTTGGGGCTTTCCCCCTCCTTTGTAGGGTCTCTTTTTTACTCAAGCACCTTACCCCCCATGCATGGGAAGCTTCTCAAGCACCTTCCTCATCAAGCATGACAAGCACCTCAAGCACCTTAGTCATCAAGCACGACAAGCACCTCAAGCACCTTAATCAGCAAGCACGACAAGCACCTTAGTCAGAAAGCACGACAAGCACCTCAAGCTTAGGTCGGGTTCCCACCTCAAGCTCAGCCCTAGCTTGCCTAAGGTCAAAGGACTTTTAACACTAACCATTGGAGGTCTTTAATGAAGCTAACCCTAAGTTCTTTTAAGCTCCATTAGCTAGCCTTGCTCTTTGACAGACCATCTCTCATTTGGACCCCTTTACCATTGGCCCCGTGTTGAGATAGATCTGTAAGCACATGTCTATATTCTAACCCTTGTTCTCGTTTATTATCCCACATTAAATGATCAGTTTAATATGAGAAAATCATTTGGGTTGGTTAGATATTAGATTTTATGACACAATTTCTAAAAATCAAGACCATTAACTTCTTTTAATTGCCCCCCTATTTTTAGGTGTTAAGAGTCTTGTTTGTGTGTGTTTAAGTGGTGGGACCACACTCAAAAGGAGGTCAAAGACCACAAGGGTCATCCCCAATTTTGCGTGAGGCGAACTTTAGAGAGGGGAAAATTATGGTGCATAAGAAAGCAGGTCCTCACTAGCTGCCAACTCATCCTAGCTACGCACTACCCGAAGGACAAAGGCCTATCCCTAATGAGCGCACTCCTTTGCTTTGATTACGCAACTGGAAATGCACCCAATATTTGCTAGCTTGTTTGCCCTGCTCTTGCTCATTCTACCCATGGCCACCATGGCCAAGCCTCTCAAACCTAGCAGGCCATGTTATCATCCGCTTGATGGATGCAATTCGGCCTGGCAATTTTGGCTGCAACATTTTAAGTCATCCTCGCCCACCATCTACAACCCGCTGAAGTGCCCAACTATCCTCACAAAGTCTCTTTGCTGCAGGTTGAAGCCCCTTGTTTTGTTTCCTTGAGTATTGCCCGTAGTTTGACCTACAGAACCACATGACATTGCTCTTCCACCTGCCAGGCTGTCAACCCTTTGGCTAGCTGGACCTGCACTGTTGGAGCCCCATTGGTCCAACTGTTGTAATGAGCCCATCTTGTGAAGCATATCAAATTCCCATTTTATGTCAAAGACGTCTTATCATTTTGATCCATTCGTCTGGGTTATGTAAAGATTAATCAGTTAGTCAGGACTCAGATTTGTTCCCACTTTGTAATAATGAGTAAGAGAACCCCATGTACATTTTCAGCTAAAGTGACTAAAGTATAAAAGTCACCTTAGAACCATTTTTGAATAACATTTGAATATTAATCCTGTGTCGTACGAGTCTGAGAGGGAGAGAGAGAGAAAGAGTGAGTGTGTCTTATCCTCTTCGCTACGTGCTTCTCCCTCACCGGATTCACGACGTGACCACACCATCGTGGTAGTCTCTCCGAGAGCTACGCGCCCACGCTACGCATTCACCGTTTCGAGTTGATCGCGATCGATCCGTCCTCGAGCTTGTTTTGCTTGTAAGTAGCACAAACGGTGTCTGTTTTCAATAATCAAGTGATTTATGGAATGAGAAAGAGATTAGCTACACATAGATACTCATAAACTTAAGTTTCGCCCACTTTTGGATTATGACATGTTAGTCTATCGCGACTGTATTTGAGATAACTAGGTTCAAATCTGGTGAGATTAGACTTATAGGTAAGTATATCCTAGTGAGAGGATGGTGCCAAGTAAGTTTGATGCGATTCCGAGTTCATTGGACGTGTAAACTATGTTGTGAGCGTTTAGGGATACAGTGGGTTGCATTCTACCAGGGTTAGTGATTGATGCATCATAAAAGTGCGTATGTGTAGATTGGTCTCAGCCTGACAAGCTAACGAGATTGCCTACGTGCACCTACGGGTTAGTCGTGTCATCGGATGATAAGTATGTTGTCTGTTCGTGCTCGTGAGTATGAACAGGGGAGTAGTTTTGCCCTAAAACATTGGCGCCGTTACCGGGGACACAAGACCTTAAGTAGGGAGATCTACGTCACTCGTGTGATGGTTAGCTTACTTTAGTTTTGACTAGAGAGAGCTTGAACTTTTAGAACAAGATCCAGGATAGAGTATTCTGAGGTCTAGTGAATAGCCAGGAAGCCTGTGTCTTGCCGAGGGTCTGCGACTAGTTAGATTTAGTTAAGTAGGATAATGTGGAGTTATGGTTTTTGGTTTTGAGTGCTTGTTATACTTGTGAAGAAATAGAGTAGAAAAACGCTGTAAAACCGCAAAAAACAAACAAAAAGAAGAAACAATAAGGCAGTTTCTTGCCTTGAAAGCAAAACCCACCCCATATACCCTTGAAAGGGGTGAAAAGAGTCGACATTGAAATTTATGATCCAACACTCGAGAAAACATTAAAACTGCAACCAAAACCAACAAAAAAAGAAACAGGTGATTGTCATAAGGAAACACTAAGTGAACCTAAAGAGGCCAAGAAGAGATATAACCATTAGCCAAGGGTAAACTGACTGTGTCATGGGGTATGACTGATGTTCACAAGTTTAAGATGAAGTGTCATCAAATTTGCATCACTTCAAGTGCAATGGAGTTGTGAATTGTAAGAGAAAAGTGAGAATTTGTGAAATGCTTGAGTTTAAGGTCAAAATAAGTCCAAACTTCATAAAACTTGGGGGATAGATTTATATGGGCACAGGGAACAAGACTATGCAAAAACAGACAAAAAATTAAATCCCCTTTGCTCTCTGCCTGGTCTATCGCGATAGACTGATGAAGGTGGTGATTGACTAGCAACAAGCAAAAAACCTTTACACCACAGGTTTAACACATCAATACAAGGGTACTCACAAAAATTGAGTGAATTTGAACACCATTTTGACCACAAAACTTCAAAACTGGTGTTTAGAGTCTGAATTCAGAGACAAGGGCAAGAAGTCTTTGACCAAATGTCCAAACAGTGCCAAAATTGGTCAATGCACTACACAAGGGGAGGCTGAACCAACTGTGGTGAAAACTTGAGAAAAATGCTAAAATTGGAGAAAGTGCCTAGTCTATCGCGATAGACCAAGGAAATTGTTATTCGAGTCTATGATGATGGTGACAGATTCCGAGACGAAAAGGGGAACCACGATCTGATAGTGAGTAACCCTGAGGATTACAACAGATATGGGGATAACGTGGCAAAAGGGAAAATGGTTTCAGAAACCCAAGAACCGCCTCCTAACATCGATCGACCTGGAGCGCTTTTTATGTATGATAAGAAAACAACCAGGGTCCCAACCTATAATGAGAATGTAGGGATTTACAAGCATGAAAGCGAGGGAATAGTCTCTTACTTTCGATGCAAGGAACCCTACCCAAATGAATTAAGCAAAGACAAGGTTCTTTACTTATTTTCTTATGAAACTGCTATGGGGAATGATGTTGTTTTTGTTGATAGATACGGGCGAGAATACAAACGTATTCTCTCAGAAGAGGTTGAAAGGGCAACAGTTCTAGGAGCATCGACCTATGGCCCCAACGAAGTACCAAGAGCCACCTACACCCCTAGCAAGTCGACTAATCCCTTTTCAGAAGAGTATGAAGCTACCTCACATTCTACCCGACCACTGACGTCCAACTATCAGGACCAACCAGCTACTCAGCCATCATTGCAGGCATGGCTTTGACAGAGTGCTACATTAGAACAAGACCGAACTCGAGAGGGTTATCAAACCGCACGAGGATTAAGGGATCTACAAGAACCACCACTCTATGCACAATATCAAGGAGAGAGTAAGCCAAAGACTCAGGGGTCAACTGAGCTTGGAAGAACACCCTGAGAACGAGTTCGGAGAGATGAACTATCTCTCACGAGAACTGTTAGAAATTATGGATTAGGAGCACCACTGCGAGAGGAACCTGGCCACTACAGAAGACCAGAGGAGGTATATCGACTAGGACGGGGAGATCCCATAATGAGATTTGTAGACCATCGTAGAATTAGACCTTCTCAAGTGCAAAAATGGGTAAACAAGAAATATACGGGAAGCAGGGATCCAAGAGATCATGTAGCAACCTTTGTGCGTGTAATTAGAGCTAAAGAGGTGTTAGACTTTCCTACCCAATTTGCAGGATTCGGTTTAACCTTAGAGGATGATGCTGCTACATGGTTTGACTCGATGGAGCGAAGAGACTTTGAGTCTATGGAGGAAGTGTTTGACGAGTTTATCGAGGAATTCTCACGAAGGGGGATAGCTCATAATATAGTCTCGCAAATCCATAAATTCAAACAAAAAGATGGAGAGTCTGTGCAAAAGGAAGCCCTCCGATTAAAAAGATATGTTAAGTTCTGCCCCGTGGAAGAACTGCCAACTCAGTCGAGACTTATGCTTATATTTATCCAAGGACTAAGGAATGCAGATCTTCAAAAAGACTTACATATGAAAAGGAGCACGACGTTGAATGATTTAACCAAGGAAGCTCTATACCTTGTGGACAATTGTGCGGTCTACAAAGAGGGTGAGTTCAAGGATCTTGATGATGATTCTTCCTCGCAACAGAGCGGAAGCAAATCTGCTAAGACAACACTGAAAGGAGAAGTAGCGGTAAGCCAAGAGAAGCTTGTAGAGGAAGTGCTTAAAAAGATTAACTTGTATTCCAAAACTACAAGCTAAACAACCAAAATGGTGTGCGATTGAACAAAAATGCACAAACCATGGGACGGAGGAGTGTTATTATAACAAGGGATATGTGAGAGAACGACCATATGCTCCGCAAGCTCAGGCGACATCTCCTTAAATCCCACCGATGCCTAGATATCAGACTGGCAATCTACCAGGACCTGGAGGTGCAGAAAGACCACAACCAGTGTTGGGACAACAACCACCCCTACCAGCATTACGACCAGTCGGCATAAGATACACACCCACAGTAACTGAGTCGGATGAGAAGGCTTTGGTACCTATGCATGCATACTACGACGAGCCCAATGGATATGCGGAAAACTCTGTCTATTATCCACCGGACGAACCCTCTACACCAGAACCATGGAGCATGATAGGAAATACAGGACCACCAACTGTTGCACAGGCAGTGGGGAAAGGACGATATAGCCTGGATGAAAGAACACTGTTGTTCATAGCCAATGGAGGCATGAGCGGGCAAAGAATTGCACACCAACAAAGAGGAGCTCCAGGAGCACCTCAACAGCCTAAAGGACCATGCTACAAGTGTGGTGGAGACCATTGTCTGAGGGACTGCCCTCATGACGAAATCATTAGGGTCAACGCATATTGCACGGAGTGTGGAATTACTCACTTGATCCCTGATTGCCCTAAAAACCCGAGCAAAGGAGCAAAAACTACCTTGAATATGCTAGGAGCGCTACCTTCCACTGGAGGGTCAGAAAACAAAACTCCGATTCCTGTTAAGGTCCTCACGAGAGCCCAAGCAAGGAAAAATGACAATCATCCCAAGAGTAACGATGAAAATCAAGAAGAAATCAAGACTGACAAGTCTAGCGTCAGTCGTGATAATCCTTGGAAAGAACGAAGAGCGAAAATGAAAGCTAGACGTGAGCGAAAACAAAAAGATGTAGAAGCTGAGCTAACGATAGCTCGAGAGCAACTTAAACAGCAAAGAGAGTCCGACTCTCTAAAATCAACGGAAGGACCAAGAAGTGCAAGCTCAGGAGGGTCGGTATTGGTAGATAAGATCAATGAACCCTTAGATGCAATCTTGCAAGCATATGAAGCAAGATTGAAGAACAGACAGACTCTAGAGTAAAGATGGATGACATATCCATATCCAGAGATAGAAAAACAGAGACTAGAGATGTGAAACAGCTGATTGAAACTGCACAAGCTTTACTGGAGCCTCCACCTATGGAAGCAGGAGATAGAGTAATCAAACCACCAAACAATGAAACACCTCACAAAACCGAACAAAGGATACCCGACAAGATAGAAAACATTAAATCCTTGCCGGATGTAGAGGATTCAAAAGACGTACCTAATAGCACTTATGAATCACTGAAAGATTTTCCACCATATTCCCCTATTGTGGAAGAAAATTGGCCTGAAGAGCTATGGGAAACAGCGCGAAAAGCTCAAGAAAAATATGAGACAAAAACAGTCAAGTCAGCGCCTTTCTCGGAGTTGAACTTGAATAAGCCTCCATGGGATTTAGACGTTAAATCATTTCAAGGGGATAATGGTTCAGTTGCATCCGAAGATAGCAGACCACAATCACTCAGAACTTTGCCATCATATATGGGGGACTATGAAGCAAGGTCAGAAATTCGAAGAGTACCTTCTCAAAGAATAGGCGGGTCAAATCAATTGGACACTAAAATCCTGACAGACTTGTTGACCACTCCAGTCAAGTGTACAATCACATTGGCAGAATTGTTAAAAATTAGGCCAAGCATGTGGACGGAAGTGGGCAAATGTCTTGAAAAATTTGGCATAAGGACGCCTCTTAAGTTCTTCGAAACCGAGCTTAATGACACAGAACCGAAGAAAGTGAACACTAGACCAGTGCCACTCAACAAGGTAGGAGAGTATTGTGAAGGTGAAGACGGCAACACAACCCTACCAGTTGAGTATAACGGCATAGAGACTAAGGCAATACTTGATAGTGGAGCTGGCATTGCCATTGCGACCAAAATGCTATGGGAAAAATGGGGAAAACCAGCAATACGAACAACTAGAATGAAATTGCAACTAGCGGATGGGCACATAGAAAGGCCTATAGGATTGCTTGAGGCAATTGTGGTATCTTCCTGTGGCATAGAGTACAAACATACCTTTGCCATAGTAGATTTCGGCAAGAAGAACAACTATGAAATTATCCTTGGTAGGCCGTTCATGAGGCAACTCAAAATGGTGCAGGACTGGGGGTATGATTATTTGTATCTAAGACATGCTGAAACTACTACACGCATAAACATGAAAAATCATAGCTACGATGATGTCACGAGAACCCCTGTGGAAGAATTTGACTCAGCCACCATTAGTGGATCAGAAGTCCCAGCGTGGCTTTGTAAGAAAAAGGAGATATGGATGTGCGGGGCATCTCAATGTAGTGAATTTGAAAACAATGAAAGGACACTGGAGAGGGTCTTGGAAGACGATGCCTATATACGAGAACCTTTTCCTGAAGAGAAGCTCGAACCCCTAGAATGGTCTCAAATTTTGGCTACATTGGATGTATGCGTCAATGAAGTCACTCCCACGAAATTTTGTGATGAGAATGGCTACGATATCATACCATACTACATGTTGAGCAAAATTGTGGAGGAGGATGAGAACGATGGAGATACTGAGAATATGAGGACCAATAAAACAAAAACGAAACTTGAGATTAAGATAGTGGGCTATGTGGACATCCCCACTAAAGAAATCAAGCAGGAGGGAGAAGAATTTTATGATTCTTCTGATCAAAGTGAAAACAAGGATAACGCGGATGACGAGAAGTCGGAAAATACGGAGGAAGACGACAATCAAGATCAAGACAATGATGTCTTCTACAATTTCCCAAACCAAAGTGAGAGACGCCAAAAAAGATACAAGAGTAAACAGCACCATATCAGTCCACCAACCAGGTTGAGACCCATGCCGGAGTTTAAGGGTAAAACACATTTCCTTATGAACATTCATGCTGTTGATTGTGCTAAGGATAAAGTGTCAAGAAGATTTCTTAAGGTTGTTGAAAACTCAAGATTTAAGTCCAGACTGTTGAAACCTAAGAAAACCAGTAAAACAAAAAAAAGAGTTTCAACAGAAAAATTGAATGTTTGTGGTAGTCCAATTATGACGAAAATTGAACGAAAAATGAGATACAATGAGTTAAAACAAAAAATGAAAAATGTATGGACAACTGAAATGGAAAGTAGCGATGGAACGAACGCTAGTGATGGGAGTAAAAAGATAGATGTACCGCCTCACTATTGTAAGTACACCATTCAGGAAAGAAGATTGGTGGTTCAGCAACCAATGAGGGAACCTAAATCAAACGAGTCCTACGATGGGCCAGAGAACGCCAAGAAAATAGACTTAGCAGAGCCAAGAGAAAATCCGCGACCTGCTTACATTGCCACAGATCTAAGTCGAGAAGAAGAGAACTTACTGATCAAAACACTTAAAGAATTTCGAGATGTATTTGCATGGTCGTACAAAGATTTGAAGGGAGTGGATCCTAACATTTGTGAACATTCAATCCCTCTGAAGTCTGATGCAAAGCCAAGCAAACAACGTCCATACATGTATAATGAGACATTCGCCAAAACAATAAAAGAGGAGATAGACAAACTTATGGAGGCTGAATTTATTTATGAGATAGAGCACACGGACTAGGTGTCCCCGATAGTGGTGGTACCCAAGAAAAACGGGAAATTACGAGTGTGTGTAAATCTCAAGAAGCTAAATGCAGCCACGGTAAGGGACAACTACCCTCTTCCTATCACTGAACACGTCCTGGAACGAGTGGCAGGCAAGCAAGCCTATAGCTTTATGGACGGATTCACTGGTTATAACCAATTGGGGGTCAAACTAGAAGATCAATACAAAACAGCATTTGCAACAGAATGGGGCATATATGCGTTTAGGGTAATGCCATTTGGCTTGACCAATGCTCCAGCCACATTTCAGAGATTAATGACACACGCTTTTAAAGAATACTTGCGAAAATTCTGGGATATTTACATGGACGACTTGTGTGTCTATTCTCTATTGAGAGAAGACCATATAGATCATCTGAGAAAGGTATTCGAAAAATGCAGAACGTATAGGATTTGCCTCAACCCAGAAAAATGTGTATTCATGGTACGACAAGGTAAAATCTTAGGCCACATAGTGTCGGCTCATGAAATTACCACTGATGAAGACAAGGTAAAGGTGATCATAGAATTGCCAAGACCAAACACTGTACGAGAGGTACAATCATTTATGGGACATTGTGGATACTACCGACGTTTTATCTACATGTATGTTGTAATAGCAAAACCCTTGTATAGTCTAATCACGCTCTTCATTTGGACCAATGAATGTGAGGAGTCATTCCACAAACTAAAAGATGCACTGGTATCTGCACCAATTCTAAAAGCACCAGATTGGTCAAATATCTTCCATGTACATGTAGATGCTTCGGCATTTGCAATAGGCTGTATATTAGCACAACCAGATGAGGGTAAGACGGACTTTCCTATCATTTATGCTAGCAGACAACTCAACAGTGCAGAAAAGAATTATACTACCACTGAAAGAGAAGGATTGGGTATGATATATGCGGTAAAGAAATTTTGGCATTACTTACTCGCGAACAAATTCACATTCTTTGTGGATCATCGGGCACTCTTGTACTTAGTAAAAAAACCTTGTAACACGGGACGAATTGTAAGATGGTTCATTGTGTTACTGGAGTTTGATTTTACGGTAGTAGTTAAGAAAGGAAAAACTCATCAAAGAGCAGACCATCTTTCTCGATTACTACATGGTGAAAATGCTACCGGGGTAGATGATGATCTCCCAGACGCATGCCTGTTTAATATAGAAATGGTAACGAAATGGTTAGAACAAATTATTCCGTTGCTGACATATGGAATGAATCGTGACAACAAACACACGGTGGAAGACATTAGACAAGCACGAAATTACACAATGCTTGCGGGAAGAATGTACCATCATGGAAACGATGGGATTCTAAGGTTGTGTATAGGCCCAGAGGAGTACGAAGCGTATCTAGAGGAGGCCCATACACAAACAGGGGGGTTCCATAGAGGAAATCAAATGATGTATGAACAATTAAGAAGACTTGGAGTGTATTGGCCAGGAAGGGCACGCGATGTAGCTAATTATATCAAGAAATGCGACTTTTGCACATCCAATACCACTGTGGATTATGCCACATTATACCAAGTGACAGTAGCACCCGCATGGAGTCATGCTATTGTGGAATATTTGACTACTAAGGAGCTGCCAGGAGATTGGTCCAAAGCCAGACAAAAGGCTTTACAAATTGAAGCGAATAGGTATACCCTCATTAGTGACCAATTGTATAAAAGAGGAACTGATGACCAGTTGAGGTTAGTTCCTCATGAAAATGACTATTGGAACAAGCTCATGCAGGCATAGCAGGAGGTCATTTTTCAGTAGAGAGAACCGTAAAAATCATTATGGTTGCAGGTATATGGTGGCCGACCATGATTCAAGATGCAGCAAAATTTGTGAAAAGGTGTGATGAATGTCAACGCACTAAGGTACCAGTTAAAAGAGACGAAATGCCCTTAAGACCAATGATGAGTGCTCGAGCATTCGCTAAATGGGGATTGGACTTTGTTGGTCATATCACTCCACCAGCGTATCGTTCACAAGCACAATATATCATAGTGGCCACGGACTATATGACCAAATGGGTGGAAGCAAAAGCCACAACGAAAGCAGACGCTAGAACCACGGAACAATTCTTATATGAATATGTGTTTACACGTTATGGCCTTCCAATCGAGCTGGTGAGTGATAGAGGGACACACTTTGTAAATGAAGTTATCCAAAATCTCTTAAATGATTTTATGGTAATTCATCGCAAATCTGCACCCTATCATCCACAAGCCAATGGCCAAGCGGAAGCGACCAACAAAATATTGTGCACAGTTCTTAGAAAACTGGTTAGTGAAACAAGAACAGATTGGGATCAGATGCTCTATTCGGCATTGTGGGCTTATCGAGTTGCATATAAAACAACACTCAATGCTACACCATTTAATATGGTATATGGGTTAAATGCAATATTCCCTATTGACTTTTTGATCCCCACACTAAGGGTAGTGATGGCGGGAAAAAGAGCAGTGCAATCGGGTGGCCTCTGTACTCGTGCACACTCCACAAACCACTCCTCATGCAAACAAGCAAAGAACAAAACAAAGGGGGCACCACCCTAAATTAAGAGGTTTAGGGACCTCACACATAGTGCACATAGACAAGTGAGACTTCTGGCATTATGATGGCATCAAAACATATGGCAAAACACATAGAAAAGCTTAGGGACCTTATGTAGCATGTATATACACAAGACATCAGCTTAACAATACAACGGCATCTGATCATACATAACAAGGATATAGAGAAGCAAGCCAAGGATGGCATAATCCCTTGTCAAAAACAATCAACCCAGCAAGTAGGTATGATCCTACTAGCAACACATCAATACCTTAGAGAATGATGGCGAGGATGGTGGCCATGGAGCATGAGAGAAGACTCCTTATTTAGGTTTTAGGGCTAGTAATGTAGCATACTAGAGGGAGAGAGAGAGAGAGGGAGAGAGAGTAGAGCTCCATCCATAGCTCCTCGTTGTGAGCAATGTCGTCATAGCTTCATTGCTTGGTGAAATGGGTGAAGTGTTGTTTTTGAGTGAGAGAAGGCCTCCTTATATAGGTTTCTGAGAGGGTTTAGGATTAGGGATAAACATGCTTAAATCCGCTGATTGGGGTTACTTTTTGCTTAGGGTGGTCAACAGATTGAGGTCACCTGATATGTCACCATCAAGATATTCTCTAGAGTGATGTGAGAGGGGAGGGTAAATGCTGATTTTTCTGATTGTGACACATGGGGATAAGGCCTTGACCAGCATTTAAGAGCAGGTGAGGTGGCTGTTGAAACTGGAGGTTCTGCACATGTCAGGGGGGGACCTGCTGGGTCCTCTTGAATATCAAATTCTCAAAAAATCCTCAACCATGGCTTCTTTTGACATGTGTTCTTTGAAAAAATCAGCATGTCTCTTTTCAACTCAAAAGTCTTTGTCCCTGTTGACTCACCTTTACCATAAGATTTTCCCCTTTTCTCCTCCTGTAACTGCATTGTTGATGCCCAATCATTGCTTCTAGTAACAGTGAACTGTTACCTACCAAATACTTATGGTGCAGTAAAAAATATTTACCATGGGTAAAAAAAGTTACTGTAGGTAAAAAGTGATTTGTATTTACCATGTAGGTGAAAAATATTTACTGTAGGTAAAAAATATTTACTATCGGTAAAAAAGTGAAAACGGAGTATGTTGTGCTGTGAGTCCACACGAACATCCTCGTGTAAATTTCACTAGAAATTCACACCTAGAATGGGCTATTCTGTAAGATATAGGTTGTAGGCATGCATAAGAGCTCGTTCCCACGTATCTTCTGTCCATGGCACTTTTTACTCTTTGGTGCTTGTGAAGTAGATTTTTCTTCTCTTTCGAGATCCCTTGGACTAGAGTATCCTCATCTCCCCAACAACTGACTGTGCCTTTATTGCATCTTCAGAAGGGGTCCTAAAAACCATGCATCAGGTAGCCAAACAATTGGACTGGACGGGGCATGAACTTTCCGAACAGTTAGACGACCTTGAAAAATTAGATGAGTTAGGACTCAATGCTGTAGCGGCCATATATGCAAAAAAAAGACAACAGAAAGAGTTTTTTGACAAACATGTCAAGAACAAGGACTTTAAAACGAGAGACTATGTCTTGGTATACACCCTTAAACAGCATGCCAAAAAGCTAAAGAAAAGGGGAATGGGGCCTTATTTGATCCAAGAAATATCGTCCAGCGGAGCAGTAAAACTATCGACACTAGATGGAAAAGAAATGCCGAACTGGATTAGTGGGTGTCGTTTAAAAAAATATCATCTACCTTTAACACCGGAAATGTTGTTTCAACTGCATTATGGAAAAACCTATAGACAGGAACAACAAATAATTCAGGACCAGGCACAACAAGAAGCAAAGGAACGGATTGCTAAACGAAGGCAGTTTCTCAGGACAATAAACATGGTCACCCCAATGATGACTAACGAATATCCTCTTTCAACATCCCAAACAATTGAAGCGGATATACAAAGCGACGAATTAGAAAAGACCATGACAGACCTTAGGGCTCAGGACGATAGCATCATCGACGACTTGGAAGATACATGGTGTAGTCCTTACATAAAAGCTTATGCAGGCACAAAACAAGTTGAAATCTATGCATTGCTTGACACTGGAGCAGAAATGAATGTCATCAGCTTTGAGCTCTTTCAGAAACTTGGACCAATGAAGACGATCCCAGAGACACACCGGTTGCAAGTAGCATCGGGTGATGAGGTGACCACGTTGTGGTCTATTATAATACCAATCACAGTGCAGGCACACCCGTACACTACAAAATTCCATGTACTACCACCAAGTAGATCAGCAACGCCGTGTATCTTAGCAGTGTCTTGGATGAAAGCTAACAGGGTATTCATTGATTTGGATACTAATGAGGCACTGTTCAGAAAGGAAAACTTTTCAGAACCCTTCTTATCATATAACCAATTCATGTCAAGGAGGAAACAAAATTCAATACAACCGCAAAGATCTGCCCAACAACAAACAAAGTTTACAAGTCTAGCAACGTCTTATCAAAAATCAGCAACCATGCACGGAACCAGGCAAGTTTGGGTACGGCGTACAGAGCTGACCGAGGCCCAATTACATCAAAAGAGGAAATACAAAGTTTGGGTAAGGCACGATAGCCTAATTCCTATAAAAAAGGAGTCAGAAGAACAGACAAAACATCGAAAGCCAGCAAAACTTCAAAGAAACATAGTCAATCTGTCAAATACGCAACGAACTATATTGGTATGGCGGCCAAAATTGCCAATTCAAAACGAGCCAACAACACAAGAAGGGCGGCCAAAGATGACAAACGAGCAGTTATCTACAACTGTCAAGGTCAAGCCACATCATGCAAACAGCACGAGGAAACAAACAGAATCAACAATAAAAACTACAAGGATCTATAAGACCCAAGTCATCAAAGCAGAAAAAGAGAATGTTCCACCAGCTATGACAATATCGACTTCAAAGGAACCACATACGCCAATTCAAAACTAGTCTAAAACAATCAAACAAAGAGCGGCTAATCTACAACTACTCCTTGCAAAGAAAATCTGCCAGCCAACTCAAGCTACCACAGGAAGCCTCAACAACAAATGCCAATAAGCGAATCGCTTATACCTTCCTCCTGCACCGCATAAATTCTTTCTACATGCATTGACTGCACATGCATATAGGGCTATATTACAAGGCTTGCATTAGCACGAGTTCAAACCCATGCACAGCACATACCCTTGACGATACCCTGTCGTCCGGGAGGACTCCAACTAGGAGGGGGGGAGGCATTCCAAATGCGGACTCATGTCATATATTAGAGGGCAATGTTTGTGAGAAATTTTTCAACCATTTTTGCGTTTTATTGTGTGATTTTGGGAAAAAAGAATATGCCCTCGTAATTAAGTTGAATTGGGGACCAAATCATCATTCATGAGCCCCTAGGGATGTGTATAGACTATAAAGAGAGTCAAATCTGGCCAAAAACTGTCTAAAAACAGCAACAAATAGGCCAAGGTTGACGATAATGAGCGAGATTGTACATAGACGAGAGAAAAGTGAGCTACAAAGTGTTTTGCTTTTCATTGGTATTTTTCTAGGTTAGAATTGCTATTTTTGGGTTATTTTGAGATTTATTTGCTTTATTTTAGCCATTTTCTAGCAAAAATTATAGAAAAAAATCCGTAATCTAGATGGAAACACAGAAGAAGAGACGCCTGATCGGAGCAAGGTAAAGAAGACACAAAAAAATTAGGGACTGCAAAGGTGACCGGGCAAAATGACCACCGTCATGAAGAGACCTCCAACAGGAGAAATCTACAAAAATGGTAAAACTGGAGCAACCAAAGTCAAAATCAGGAAATTTGCGAGCCTAAACCGCATCTCGCAAAAAGTTATGGCCACAGGTAAAAGATGAGAAAATTTGGTGTCGGAGTCTCGATTACATATAGAGAGGCTAGGCTAGAAATCCCTCATTTGAGTCATTTTCCATAGTGAGAGAGAGAGAGCTCCCTACAACAGTTGAGACTTCCAGGAGCTCATACATCGCGTACGGTCACCAGATCAACATCATAAATGAGAGGTATGCTTGTCAACACTGACTCTAAGTGTTGTTTGCTTCAGTTAGTCGCAAAACCTCGCCGGCATCACGATCACAACCTGTGCACACATACGGTAGAATGGTTGTTAGGGAGACCTAGAGGCCACCAAATGGAACCAAAATTGAAAGGCACAATGCCTATAGCTTAGGGATCGAGCCTATAACCTCGGGAAGCGCGAAGGAAGCCGCTCAGAAAACCCTAATTTCACAGGACCTGCAAAAGGGCAACTGAACCAAGGTGATCAGAAATGAGCCAAAATTCATAGATAGCAAGCCAATAACCTCGACAAACCGACTGAAGGGTTAGACTATGAAAAAGTTCGTCAAATTGGAGCCTAAAGTCCCTATCGGACGAAAGCCGCACAAAGCGTCATGATACTCTAACGGGCCGACCAAGTGACAAAATGACACCAAATTCAACAAGGTGCATCCAAAAGAGGTTAACTACGAGATGGAATGTGTCCACTCAGGAAAAAAAGCTCTTCCACTAGGGCAAATGCCGGCAACAGGCCCGAAAGATGTCCAAATGGTCGTTCTTGGTGTTGTAAACACCAAAACAACAACTGACTGCTTGGATGGAAGGTCAAAAGAATAAAAGACAGCCGGAATCATACAATGACCAAAAGGAACGGCGACCATCACCTAAGTGGTCTACTTCGACTCCAGAACCAGCTAAGTGCTGCAAACAGGGAGTACACTCTGCTAAATTGATTAAAACTTGATGTGTGTGTCTAGGAGGGCCTATTAACACCATGGTGGTCAACTAACATAAAAAAAAACAAAAAACAAAAAAAACTGGTAAAAATGACCAAGTGCTAGTCTATTGCGATAGACTTGAATTTACACTTAGACAAGTGAAATTTTGACTTTAGCTTCATGAGGGGTGCTAACAAGGATTATTAACCACCAATATCAAGTCAAAGTGCAAGAAGGATCTTTTCTGGCAAAAAACTTAGTCTATCGCGATAGACTTGCTACACCAATTATTGGGGGAAAGACTTTTCAAAAAATTTACAAGCTAGACTTGGGGAAGCACATGAAGGCAGTACACCAAATTTGGTGACAAGATGGACTCATATGGCAAGCTGAGAAAGACATGCAGACAACTCAGAGTCAGAACAGGACATCTCAAGGGCAGACAGGTAAAATTCTCATGTGAGGGGTCAAGAAACCTTGCATCAACTGGGAGAAGGCAGACAGATGGTCACAGAGCCAA
Organism: Adiantum capillus-veneris; assembly: GCF_014529385.1. NCBI lineage: Eukaryota > Viridiplantae > Streptophyta > Polypodiopsida > Polypodiales > Pteridaceae > Adiantum > Adiantum capillus-veneris. Next base: position 110,696,435 of record NC_140936.1, read on the forward strand.
AAAATGACAAATTGGCACTAAGTACCAGTCTATCGCGATAGACTAAGCAGAGGGATACTAGACCATCTTATCAAAAATTTGAATTATCAGTTGTTTTCAACATGATGCAAGAGGACCACCCAGTAAGTTTGAGCCCAAAACAACACAAAATGAAGGAGATAGACCAACATCTCTTTGGAAGGAATCAAGAAAATGGGGAGTTGATCCAAAAAGGGGTCACTTGACATTCATTTGAGGTGAAAATGGGATCAGATCATGTACAAGGTATGGGAAACCAATTGGTGGAGGCACAATTGCAAAATAGGACCTTGGTCAAAAAACGGTTAGTCTATTGTGATAGACTGAGCAAAAGATGCAAATGAATAGATTTTGAGCCTGGGCTTATAGAGTGACCTTACATGCCTTGTGAGCATACACCACACCAAATTTCAAGGCATTTGGGCTTGTTCTCCTTCACCAACAACATCAATTTGAAGCCGCCAAATTCGCACAATGGAAGAGCTTGTCTATCTGCTAACATTTTACCTTAACTAATCTTGGGACTAAGAAGGCTCGTCTAGATGCATGATTAAGTAATAATCAATTTAGGAGAGTAGTACTATGTTTGTGCATTAACTGTTAATTGTGAATACAGGATCTATGGAGGCTTCTCCGGGAAAAACAAAAGGCAAGAACCTGACAACGGAAGGTGCAGTACCGTATGCACTTCTACCCAATTCCCTAAAGCCAGCAGCCACCTGGATACCTGTAGACGTGCAACAGGCAGTAGCCTTTCAGATCTATCAAGGTTCATATGTGGATGACAAAAGGAACTTAGTGGATACAGTGATGATTCCCAAGGAGGCAGAGAATTACTTGAAAAGATCACCGCAAAGGTCATGGCTCAAAAAAGTTGGCTTGTGGAACTTTGTATCACTACCACCCGTAGGGATAGATTTCAAGAGGATACAACACCTAATAGAGACTATCCAAGAAGATGGAACTTGCAGAGTAGCAGGCATGGATAATGAAGTGATGGATATCCAGATCACCAAAGAGATCATAAAAGAGGCATTGAAATTGTCAGATCAAGGAGCCAACATGAGGGAAAGAAGGAAAAAGCTCACAGTCTACTTGCAAAAGTCCAAACTACCTTCTTTCGAACTCATAGCAAACCCGGAAGTAAGAGAACTGACACAGATCTACAGTCAGTGTTTGTTGAACTACAACAAAAGAACGCCAAGATACACTACACCACACGGGAGCATCTCAACCACACTGACATGGGCTATGGGAATGACCCATGAGTTCTATATAGATCATACGTCATATATGTTTGAAGAAATGACAAAGCTAAGGCATGACAGACCAAATTACATTGCAGGAGGAAAAGTCCTAACTAGAGTAATATACCATGCCATAGGCGCGGCAGATCAGTTGCCACCTGCCCCTCATCAGAACAACTGGCTGGTATTAAGGGAGAATATCGAAGACAGATCACAAACGAAAGTACCGGCCTCTATTAACACCATTGGAGGACGCAAGTTGGAAAGAGTAATAAGAAGTACACAAGAAAAGATGGAAGAAGAAAGAAGAACCCAAGAGGAAGATGCCCGACTAAAGAAGCGGAAAGCGGAAATGGAAAACAACACCGGGTTGCAGAAGATAGCAAAAATGGAAAGGATGCTAGAAGGATTTGCTCTAGAAAGATCTCTAAGAGGCGATATAGGCGCCACTTGGAAACCTTCTAGTAGCACTTACACACTGAGAACAAAGAATAGAAACAACCCAACTTTTGAGTTGGAATGGTTCGAGAGGTACATCCAAGAAAGAAATTCTAGGGACGAACCAGAATTGCTACTAGAAGAGGAGGATCTCCAAACTTTGAGAGATCAGTTGAGGCCAACTTCAAGGGATCAGGAAACACCGCTGCCATCTCCAAGGCCAGATACAAGTGAGAGGAAATCTAGCCCACCTGCTGATGACTCTACTTCGCATTCAGAAAGTTCACATCATGATGACAGAGTTCACACACCTCCAAGTGAAGAAGAAGAGGAAGAAGAAGAAGAAAGAACAGATGGACACCCAAACACTGGAACCAGCAAAAGGAGGTGGATTAGACTAAAGATAAAGCTTCCCCCTCTCAAGAAATTGAGCTGGAAGCTACTATAGATGAAGATTTGCAGTCAATGGCGACAATACTAAACAGAACAAAACTGCACAGTCAATGGTTAGCTGATCAAAACCGGTCCAACAAGATGAAGTTACAAAAAACCCATGAGGAAGTTCTGAGACTGCAAGAGCAAAGGGAGGACACTCTAAAGCTTATCAGCATCAGAGATGCTGAGATCTTGGGGCTCAAAGGCACAGTAAATCTCCTCAAAGACAATTTACAGGAGTCGGAAGACTTCAATGCCATATGTGAGGATACAATACACGTATTCCTTGAAGATGTCAGTGACAGAGATGAACACATCCAAAAGTTGGAAAAAGAAAAGCAAGATGCGCTGGAGACCATCAAAAGTTTGCAAGTCGTCATCGATGACTTACAAATTGAAGTCAAAGATTTGAGAGCAGTAACAGATATACAAGCAAGAGAAATCGAACGAGATAAAAAGCAAAAAACGTCGCTACCAACAACACCGGTAGTCCACCCAGAAGAAGAAGTGGCTACACTGTAGAGGGAGCTGGAGTTGGAAAGAAAACAGTGTTTAATGATAGCCGAAAGTGCGCTTAGAGCAGAAGATCAACTACAAAGACAAATTTCAGATTTACAAAGTGAACAACAACAAGGACCAGCTCCTGATCGTGAAATGGAAAGCATTGTTTCCAAATCACTCAGGGAAGAAAATGAAAACCTGCACATCAGGTTAAAACAGTTAGAGGAGTCTGCCGCTCAAAAGGAAATGGAATTTCAAGCTCTACAAATCAATAGTAGAACAATGGCCGCGCAAATTGCAAGTCTACAAACTGCAAGGCAACACCAAGGACAGGTACGAGTCAACCTGGAGCAACCAACAACGAATTTGGCTGGACTCGCCGAAGTATATGGGGGTCAAGATGAGTACGAGGAAGAAACAGATGAACAGGATGCCCCAGATACACAAACTGATCAAACTGGCTCCAAAGACCAAGAAACAGAAGAAGATTTAGTCACGAGATTGGAAGAGCAGAGGCTGGCCGAGCAGATGGAGAAACAATCAGAAATGATATGGTACAAGGCGATGCAACTAGAAAAGGAGTTGCTACAAGGGCTCTCCAGATCAGGGAAAACAGCAGCAGAGCTACAGAGTGAATGGAATGCCCCTATGTTACCCTATGCTCTGCTGAAGTACGAAACTCTAACACATCAAGGGCAGCTCAAAAACGAAGCACAAGTGCCAGTGTTTGAAGGAGA